>NC_088916.1:82539734-83165392 GCF_963576675.1 Euphorbia lathyris
TAAAAGCCACATAAATTAGTTGAGTTCTTCTCGAAAAAATTATTAAATATTACTGATAGCTTTAAAGGAGACTTTCTTGCTAGGTCAACCCAGAAGAAGGATGTCCACCTCCTTGGTTGGAGCAGGCCTAGAGAAGGAGTGGTGAAATTAAACACGGATGGTTCCTGTCTTAAAGATGGTAAGATTGCTGCAGGGGGTGTTTGTTGAAACACCTTTCCACAGGATTTTGATTTGATAAAATTAATTAAGTGAAATTAAATATTCTACAACACACTAAGTTTAAATGCTTTGATTTATTGTTACTAATGTGTTTGTTCAATGTTGAGTTTATAATTTATTATAAGACATAAAGATCATAAGGCTCAAGCCCTATATGGAAGTCAAGGCCCAAGTCAAACAAGCCCAATATCACTCAGCCCGCGTATTTCAAAACGCTGCCGTTGAAGTGATGAAACGCATGCTGAGCAAAGAAGGATCCAGAAGATCCACATAGACAACTTCGGCTAGAAGCTGCTGAGCTGTCTCGACAAAACGTACAAGACAGCCGCTGACCACAAGCCAGCTTCCAGACAAAGTATTTCCTCTTTTAGTACAGATCAGAAGACGCAGCAAGCTGTCTGGTTGACGTTACCTAAAATGGAGGAACATACTGTTACACTGACCGAAGAACAGAAGATGCTGGAATCTGATTGGCTAAGAGAACTGCTGACAGACTGAGTGAAAACGACCTGTAGCCGTTTCCCTCCAACGGTTATTTCGAAATTCGAAATAACCAGAAGCTCTCACAGCTCTCTATAAATAGAGCATTCAGAATCCACATTCAATAGAGAACTTTGAGCTAAAGCCGTTACGCTGACCAAACATGTATAAAAGTTCTCTATCAAAAGAAAAGCAAATTCTTACACTACAAGCTTATTCATTTGTGTAAAAGTCTAGAGTGATTGATCCTCAATCATCTAAGGTGTTCTAGCAATTGTTGTTTAGGACAAATCTTAATCATTTCTAGGAATAGAAAGGAGAAGCTAAGTACTCGGTTTTAGTACTTAGTGAATTAGAATAGAAGTGAGTAGAGGTATAGAGGAAGGTACTCTTGTTATACTCAGCTTCTGATTTGTAAAAGGTTTTCGAGTCTCTACCTTTAAAGAGCTCAGTAGTGAATTGGAAATCTCGGAACGTGTTCCGGGGACAGGACGTAGGCTTAGAAGAAGCCGAACCTAGATAACTCCGCTGAGTGAAGTATTTCTAACCCTTAACTCCTTAATATATTGCTTGCTTAAAACAAACTAAAACTGACTAAGTAAAAGAGGTCAAGCTGAGTTGTGCGCTACCAACGAGTTAGTTCAGGAATAGACTCTAAGTGCTATTTCCTGACCTAAGCAACGAAGCTGACCTAGTCACTAGTTGACTAAGCCAGTGTCTTGCTGATTGCTAAGTGTCGCTGTTACATAATCTTTTCTCAAAGGAAAGAAATCTGCCCTAATCATTTTAAAAAGGTAAAATAGTTCATAACCCCCCCCCCTTGGAACTATATTTGCAACCTTACAAGGGACCAACAAGTGGTATCAGAGCCTAAAAGCTCATTACTAAAGGTCTAACAACCTTGAGTTGATCCATACCATGGGTGAAAACAGCACTCGGTTTCTCCCTGGAAACCAGACAACTCAGATATTACCTGAGGGGCTGTCCATTACTAGGCCTCCCCTATTCTTCGGGTCAAACTATACCTTTTGGAAGAATAGGATGAAGAACTTCATTCAAGCTACAAACATGAGTGCCTGGCTATCTATAGTCCAAGGCTTGTTTGTACCTGTGAAAGTTGTTGCTGGCCAGTCAGTTGTTAAAGCTGAGATTGAATGGACAGAGGATGATCTCAAGAAGCTTCAAAATCATGCTTCGGCTATCAATATGCTTCACTGTGCGCTCGATGCTGCAGAATATAACAAAATCTCAGGTTGTAAGTCGGCACAAGAGATCTGGAAGAAGCTGGAAGTCACCTACGAGGGAACAAACAAAGTAAAAGAATCCAAGGTGAATCAGCAGATAAGACTGTACGAGCTGTTCGAGATGAACAATGATGAGGGCATTTCAGACATGAACGCAAGGTTCACCAACATCATTAATGAGCTCAAGAGACTTGGGAAAATCTTCACTGAGGAAGAACAAGTCAAAAAGATACTCAGGAGTCTTCCAAAAGACTAGCGAGCAAAGAAGACAGCAGTTGAGGAAGCTCAGGATTTAACCACCTACAAATATGACGAACTCATCGGTTCATTGCTGACCCATGAGATATCCATGAAAAACTTTGAGGTGAAGGAAAAATCTGAAGACAAGAAGCAGAAGTCACTTGTCATGAAGGCTGACTCCACTGACGGGAGTTCAACTGATGATGAGGAGATGGCCATGTTCACAAGAAAGATGAAGAGGCTGTTCAGGAAGAACGACAAATATTCTAAAAAGCCTTACAAAAAGTTTGATAAGTATAAGGCCGACTCAAGCGACATCAAATACAGAAAGGACAGCTCAAAGCCCATTACATGCTTTGAGTGCCATCAAGCTGGCCATATTAAGTCGAACTGCCCCACGCTGAGGAAAGACAAGAAGAGTGGGAAGAAGGCAATGGTGGCTACTTGGAGTGACAGTGATGAATCTTCATCAACAGAAATTGAGGCCACCGAGTCAGCGAAGATATGCTTTATGGCTGACGAACTTGCTGAGCCATGCATCTCTGAGCATGCTGACCCATCCATCGCATCAGATGATGAAGAGCAATCAAATGAGGTAATTTCTCTTCCCCAGCTCAGAAATGATATGGTTAATGGCCTGAGTGATCTCTATACACTTATTAAGAAGTGTAATAAAAAGGTTAGAGCACTCAGCAGGCGCTGTGACGAAGTGGAAGAGGTCAAACTGAGTGACCTCAGATACCTTCTTCAGGACAATTCGACTCTGCATGATAACATGAAGATCATGCATGAGTATGTGTCTGAAGTCCAGTCAGTTTCAAAGAAACTGAGGAAGGACGTCACAACCATTCAGAACCAATTAAAGGTTCCGAACAAAAACAATTTTCCTCTGAGAACTCAGTATCAAGGTACTCAGTACCAAGGTACTCAGCAGAGTCGAAATCCCCAGCGAAGAGTCCAGTGTGACTTTTGTGGGAAGTTAGTGTTGAAACACCTTTCCACAAGATTTTGATTTGACAAAATTAATTAAGTGAAAGTAAATATTCGACAACACACTAAGTTTAAATGCTTTGATTTAGTGTTACTAATGTGTTTGTTCAATGTTGAGTTTATAATTTATCATAAGACATAAAGATCATAAGGCTCAAGCCCTATATGGAAATCAAGGCCCAAGTCAAACAAGCCAAAGACCACTCAGCCCGCGTATCTCCAAAACGTCGCCGTTGAAGTGATGAAACGCATGCTGAGTAAAGAAGGATCGAGAAGATCCACGTAGACAACTTCGGTATGAAGCTGCTGAGCTGTCTCGACAAAACGTGCAAGACAGCTGCTGACTATAAGACAGCTTCCAGACAAAGTATTTCCCCATTTAGTAAAGATCAGAAGACACAACAAGCTGTCTGGTTGATGTTACCCAAAATGGTGGAACATACTGACACACTGACCGAAGAACAGAAGACGCTGGAATCTGATTGGCTAAAGAGAACTGCTGGCAGACTCAGTGAAAGCGACTTGTAGCCGTTTCCCTCCAACGGTTATTTCGAAATTCGAAATAACCAGAAGCTCTCACAGCTCTCTATAAATAGTCCATTCAGAATCCACATTCCATAGAGAACTTCGAGCAAAAGCCGTTACGCTGACCAAACGTATATAAAAGTTCTCCATCAAAAGCAAAGCAAAATTCTTACACTACAAAGTCTATTCATTTGTGTAAAAGTCTAGAGTGATTGTTTTTCAATCATCTAAGGTGTTCTAGCAATTGTTGTTTAGGACAAAATCTTTATCATTTCTAGAAGTAGAAAGGAGAGGCTGAGTACTCGGTTTTAAGTACTCAGCAGAGAGATTAGGATTGAGTAGAAGTATAGAGGAAGGTACTCTTGTCATACTCAATTGCTGATATTGTAAAAGGTTTGAGGCTCTACCTTTAAAGAGCTCAGTAGAGGATTTGAAATCTCGGAAGTGTTCCGGGGACAGGACGTAGGCTTAGAAGAAGCCGAACCTGGATAAATCTGCTGAGTGAAGTATTTCTAAACCTTAACTCCTTATTTACATTGCTTGCTTAAAACAAACTAAAACTGACCAAGTAAAAGAGGTCAAGCTGAGTTGTGCGCTACCAATGAGAAGGTTCAGGAATAGACTCTAAGTGCTATTTCCTGACTTAAGCAACGAAGCTGTCCTAGTCACTAGTTGACTAAGCTAGTGTCTTGCTGAGTGCTAAGCGCCGCTGTTAGATAAACTTTTCTTAAAGAAAAGAAATCTGCCTAAATTATTTTAAAAAGGTAAAATAGTTCCTAACCCCCCCTTGGAACTATATTTGCAACCTTACAAAGGACCAACAAGTGGTATCAGAGCCTAAAAGCTCATTACTAAAGGTCTAACAACCTTGAGTTGATCCATACCATGGGCGAAAACAGCACTCGGTTTCTCCCTGGAAACCAGACAACTCAGATATTACCTGAGGGGCTGTCCATTACCAGGCCTCCCCTATTCTTTGGGTCAAACTATACCTTTTGGAAGAATAGGATGAAAAACTTCATTCAAGCTACAAACATGAGTGCCTGGCTATCTATAGTCCAAGGCCCGTTTGTACCTGTGAAAGTTGTTGCTGGCCAGTCAGTTGTTAAAGCTGAGGTTGAATGGACAGAGGATGATCTTAAGAAGCTTCAAAACCATGCTTCGGCTATCAATATGCTTCACTGTGCGCTCGATGCTGCAGAATATAACAAAATCTCAGGTTGTGAGTCGGCACAAGAGATCTGGAAAAAGCTGGAAGTCACCTACGAGGGAACAAACAAAGTAAAAGAATCCAAGGTGAATCAGCAGATAAGACTGTACGAGCTGTTCGAGATGAACAATGATGAGGGCATTTCAGACATGAACGCAAGGTTCACCAACATCATTAATGAGCTCAAGAGACTTGGGAAAATCTTCACTGAGGAAGAACAAGTCAAAAAGATACTCAGGAGTCTTCCAAAAGACTGGCAAGCAAAGAAGACAGCAGTTGAGGAAGCTCAGGATTTAACCACCTACAAATATGATGAACTCATCGGTTCATTGGTGACCCATGAGATATCAATGAAGAATTTGAGGTGAAGGAAAAATCTGATGACAAGAAGCAGAAGTCACTTGTCATGAAGGCTGACTCCACTGACGGGAGTTCAACTGATGATGAGGAGATGGCTATGTTCACAAGAAAGATGAAGAGGCTGTTCAGGAAGAACGACAAATATTCCAAAAAGCCTTACAAAAAGTTTGATAAGTAATAGGCTGACTCAAGCGACAGCAAATACAGAAAGGACAGCTCAAAGCCCATTACATGCTTTGAGTGCCACCAAGATGGCCATATTAAGTCAAACTGCCCCACGCTGAGGAAAGACAAGAAAAGTGGGAAGAAGGCAATGGTGGCTACTTGGAGTGACAGTGATGAATCTTCATCAATAGAAACTGAGGCCACCGAGTCAGCGAAGATATGCTTTATGGCTGACGAACTTGCTGAGCCATGCATTTCTGAGCATGCTGACCAATCTGATGAGTCAGATAATGAGGAGAAATCTAATGAGGTAATCTCACTCTCTCAACTCAGAAATGAAATGGGTAACGCCCTGAGTGATCTCTATACACTTGTTAAAAAGTGTAATAGGAAGATTAAAGCACTCAGTCGGTGCTGTGATGAAGTAGAAGAGGTCAAACTGAGTGACCTCAGATACCTTCTTCAAGACAACTCAGTTTTGCATGAAAATATGAAAATCATTCATGAATCTGTCTCTGAAGTCCAGTCAGTTTCAAAGAAACTGAGGAAGGATGTCACAACCATTCAGAACCAATTAAAGGTTCCAAAAAAAAAACAATTTTCCGCTGAGAACTCAGTATCAAGGTACACAGTACCAAAGTACTCAGCAGAGAAGAAATCCCCAGCGAAAAGTCCAATGTGATTTTTGTGGGAAGTTAGGACACACTACTAAAGTGTGCTGGCACGCTCAGCACTAGGGTGCTGACAAGTCAGTAAAAAATCCTAAACAGAAGGTCAGTTGTGACTTCTGTGGAAAGAATGGCCATACTGTCCATGTATGCCGCCATAAAATAAAATATGATGCTTTACCTGTTGAACCTAACAAGTCAGGACCCAAAAAGAATTGGGTACCTAAAGGAAACTGATTACAATGCAGGTAAGCCTGAGATGTGCCGAGAAGTCAAAAATGTGGTATATTGACAGCGCATGCTCAAGGCATATGACAGGTGATGAAACTCAATTCATCACGTTCGAACGTAAACGAGGAGGAAGCGTAAGTTTTGGAGACAACAAAAAGGGTAAAATAGTAGGATCAGGCACCGTTGGAGGTAATCCCACTATTGAATCTGTCTCCCTAGACAGCGGACTCAAATATAACTTACGCAGCGTAGCTCAGCTATGTGATAATGGAAGAAAAGTTATATTTGACGAAACTGGATGTAAAATATATGAGGGAAAATCAAATGAGTTAATTTTAACTGCCCCTCGGATAGACAATGTCTTTATGCTAAACCTCGAAAAGAAGTTTTCAAAAACTGTATGCTTAGTCACAAAGGAAGAAAATTCCTGGCTATGGCACAGGAGACTTGGTCATGTAAGCATGGACCTCCTGGCCAAATTAGCAAGAAAGCAATTGGTTGAGGGACTGGCTGAACTTAAATTTCAAAGAGATCAATTATGCCATGCCTGCCAAGCTGGAAAACAAACCAAGCAATCTTTTCAAAGTAAAAACATTGTCTCAACTAAACGTCCGTTAGAAATGCTACACTTGGATCTCTTTGGTCCAGTCCAGCCGCTGAGTCTGGGTGGAAGAAGGTTTTCCTTGGTTGTTGTAGATGATTTCTCTCGGTACACATGGGTTATCCTGCTGACCAGTAAGGATGAGACTTTTGAGACATTTTCAAACTTGGTTAGAAAAATTGAAAATGAGAAAGACCTAAAATTAGCTCATATCCGTAGTGATAATGGTGGAGAATTCAAGAACCAAAAGTTTGTTGAATTCTGTGAAGCCAGCGGCATTGACCACAATTTCTCTGCTCCTCGAACGCCTCAGCAAAATGGGGTTGTTGAAAGGAAGAACAGAACTCTGGTTGAGATTGCTAGGACAATGCTGGATGAGCATAGGCTTCCAAAGTATTTTTGGGGAGAAGCTGTCAACACAGCATGCTATATTCTGAATAGGGCTTTAGTTAGACCTATACTTAAGAAAACCCCATATGAACTTTGGAAAGGACGAAAGCCCAACATTGGATACTTTCGTGCCTTTGACTGTAGGTGTTTTATTTTAAATACCAAAGATAGCTTAGCCAAATTTGATTCAAAAGCTGATGAGGCTATCTTTCTAGGCTACTCAACAAACAGCAAAGCATACAGAGTTTTTAATAAGAGAACTCAAGTATTAGAAGAATCTATACATGTGCAATTCGATGAAACTAACCCTGCAGGAAGATACCAGCCGCTGACAGAAGATGAACCAAACTCAGCACCTGCTGATCAAGAACCAGCCACTGAGTCCTTCATAAAAAGGCTGACCAAAAGTAAGAGTGAACCTAAAATTACTTTCACTGACCCATCTACTTCTGCAGAGAATGTTGAAACACAGATAGATCAAGACACAAGTCTACCAAAGGAGATAAGAGTCCCAAGAGGGCATTCAGAAAATGCAATTCTTGACTCAGCTGGAAATACGCTGATGACAAGAAATCAACTAAGGAAATATCTCGGCAATGTAGCTTTTGTCTCAGTACTTGAGCCGAAGAACTTTGCCGAAGCTGAGGATGACGAATACTGGATGAATGCCATGCAACAGGAACTCAATCAGTTCAGGAGGAATAATGTATGGGAGCTAGTGCCACATCCTAGAAGCCAAAAGACCATTGGAACAAGATGGGTCTTCAGGAACAAGCTAGATGAGCAAGGAAACGTAGTCAGAAACAAGGCAAGACTTGTAGCTCAGGGCTACAGTCAGCAAGAAGGTATAGACTACGGTGAGACCTTTGCCCCAGTGGCAAGGCTAGAAGCTATTAGGATTTTATGTGCATATGCATCTTACATGAACTTTAAACTGTTTCAAATGGATGTCAAAAGTGCCTTTCTTAATGGAGTAATAGACGAGGAGGTCTATGTAAATCAGCCTCCAGGGTTTGAGGACCCTAAGTTCCCAAATCATGTTTACAAACTCAAAAAGGCTCTGTACGGACTCAAGCAAGCACCACATGCTTGGTATGAGAGGCTGACCAACTTCTTACTGACTAGAGGTTACGTCAGGGGTCAAGCTGATACAACCTTATTCATTAAGAGAAAGGGTAAAGATACCCTGCTGGCACAAATATATGTGGATGATATTATATTTGGTGCTACTAATGAATCTATGTGCAAGGAATTTAGCAAACAAATGCAGACTGAATTCGAAATGTCAATGATGGGAGAACTCAACTTCTTCCTCGGACTTCAAATTAAGCAAGGAAAGAATGGCATATTCATAAGTCAAGCTAAATATGCCAAGGAGATGTTGAAGAAATATGAACTAGAACATTGTAAGCCAATATCCACTCCTATGGGCACTGACACTGTCCTTTGTGCCGATGAAAATGGTAAGTCAGTAGACAGCAAGTTATACCGAGGTATGATTGGCTCTTTACTTTACTTAACAGCAAGTAGACCGGACATTCAGTTCTCAGTATGTTATTGTGCTAGATATCAAGCTAACCCTAAGGAATCCCATTACATAGCTGTAAAAAGGATCCTTAGATATTTGCAAAGCTCAGTAAATGCAGGTCTTTGGTATCCAAATACTCATGACTTTACACTCATCGGATACACTGACGCTGACTATGGACGAGACAAGCTGGAAAGAAAAAGCACCTCTGGAGGATGCCAATTCCTAGGAAGCTGTCTTGTATCTTGGTTCAGCAAGAAGCAGGCGTCAGTAGCCCTGTCCACAACTGAAGCTAAGTACATTGCTGCTGGACGCTGTGTTGCTCAAGTCCTTTGGATTAAGCAACAGCTTGAAGATTATGGTGTTCAAACAAAGACAATTGAAGTCAAATGCGACAACAAGAGTGCAATTGACCTCTCAAAGAACCCAATCCAGCACAGCAGGATGAAGCATGTCAGCATAAGACATCATTTCATCAGAGATCATGTACTTAAGAAAGAAATTAAGCTGACTTATGTCCCAACGGACGAACAGCTGGCGGATATCTTCACGAAGCCACTGGCTCGTGAGCAGTTCAGCATACTGAGAGAAGCAATTGGTATGTTTAATCCTCTTTAGTAAATTTATGTGCATAAATGATTATTGAATGCTGAATGAATTACATGCTGAATGATTCATTGTTTGCTGAGTATGTCATTGAAACTGACTGAATATACAATACTGAGTAATCTTGCACACTGAGTAAATTAGTTTTCGAACTTGAACTAAAAACCATCCTTAAAGAATGCATTGACTACTTAGAATATGAAACGTTTATATCAACAAACGCTAAGTAAAAGCACTTATTAGCATTTAATGTCACTACACGCGAAGTGACACCTGTACTGCGCATGCGCCGAATAACGTCTTAATAGTGTCATAAGTGTCAGGGTTTCTGCCGATTGGACAACCCAGAGCAAAACTGGATAAAATTCAAACGGAACCCTAAACCATAAAATCTATAAATAGTAAATACTAACCCACTACCCTCGTCACATATACATTGAACCCTAAGAAAGCTTCTAAATTTTCCAAAGAGCTTCAAAACTTCAAAAATGTCTTATAACGAAAGTTATTTCTCTCCAACTCTCAAATCCTCTGACCAGGCTGGTCCTTCAACTAGCCTAATGAGAAAAATGATCAAAGTACACTCTTGGGCCAAGAATCAAGAGGTACTAAGGAGTCGATTCTTCCATCCTGATTTCATCTCTTCAGAGACTCCATTCTGTGAATGGATCAAAAACAACAAATGGACATGTCTCTTCTCTCTTTCCGGTCAAACCTATCCCACAATGGTGAGAGAGTTCTACTCCAACCTGCATGTTGATGCAGATGACTCTGACTACCTAGAGACCACAGTCAAGGGTCAAAAGATAGTGATAACCCCTGAATATCTAGCCACATTGCTAGAGATACCAAATACAGGGATCCAGTTCAGAACAACAAAGGAGCCGATACCGAAAGCCACCGCAGAGAAGATGAAGGGGTTCTGTAAACCCAGAAACTACAAGGGAGAAGTACCCAGCACCTGCATGGGCAAAAATCAGAAGATGGCCCACTTCTTGCTGACCAACTTTATCTTCCCTAAACTCAGCTCTCCCTCATCTGCCTCTAACTTTGAACAGTGTTTCATCTGGCATATGCTGACCAGCACTCCATTCAATCTACCTGTATTTCTGGTAGGAGCCTTTCAACAAAGTGGAAGGAAGCTTCGTTTAGGTTCTCTCATCACCAGGATAATACAAGACCAGAACATAGAAACTGTTGATGAAATAAGTTCAACAGGAACTGCTATCACAGCACGTCTGCTGAATGGACTATCACACAGCCAACCCCTAAAAGGGTATGACGAGAATGAAACCTCTGAGGAGGAGGATCCTATGGCTGAGGGTGAGCAACCCATTGGAGAAATGGAAAATCTGACAAACCTGGATGACATTATAGATGATGTTATGGCTGAAGCTGCACACACTGCTGACGGTACAGAACCAATCAATGAACCTCCAACTGAGAATCCTTCTACTATGCCATCTGAGGTTGCTGAAGCTGAGAAGAAGAAGAAAAAGGGAGCATACTCGAAGGATATTCATACTGTCCCGAGAAAGATAAGACTGATGGAAAGAAACAAGAGGAAAGCTGATCAGGACCTAGCTGAGTCAGCTGAGAAGAAACTGAGAACAGATGAAGAACCTGTTCTTGAAGGCCATGCTGCTCCAGAAGGGTCTCCACAAAATCAAGCCTCTATTCCTCCAAGTGAGAAACAAGCCAAGACCCCTGCAAGTCCAAAAGAAGCTCCACTTCCACCTCAAGCTCAAAGCGACTCAGCACCTGCGGTTAACACGCCTTATAGTCCTGTCACTACACAAGGCACTCAGTGTGAGCCCACTCCTGCCAAATATGCACATCTAGGTGCCACTGAGTCAGGACGGCGTGTCATCACCTCAGCTAACACTCTGCTTCAAGAACAAGCCCATCCTCCACCAACTCATGCTCAGTCCTCTCATCCACCTGTCACTCACCATATTCTGCGTGAAATCCATGATTTGATCAATCACTTCTCCTCTGTCCAGCCGCAGCCACCAACACATGCTCAACTGACCAAAATGACCGAACTCATGCTGACTATGGTCAGTCACATGAATTCCTTGGAGGGTCAAATACGTGTGCTGCAGGATCAGGCCAATTCTCCTGCCCCTACCGTTGATTTGCCTACTGCTGATGCTGGCAAAACGGGGGAGAAAAGTGGCAACTAAGGAGAAGGAACTCTAAGTGAAAGAAACTAGAGTGTTAGAAGTTAGGAAGAAGAAGTTTATTTTGTTATTTCGTTATCAACTAGAGTGTTAGAAGTTAGGAAGAAGAAGTTTATTTTGTTATTTCGTTATCTTGTTTGTTGTTTTGTTTTAAACAATATGCCTAACTTCTGAAATACTTGCATTCGTATTTAAATTATTGAGTATTCATCCATCAAATGCCAAGTATTATATAAATGCATGCTGCATATAAATGTTTGAACTTGTCAAATATAAACCATTGAACAAATGATTTACTCAGCGCTCCATCACTATACATCACTTCCGCTGAATACTGAGTAAAATAGAATATGACCCATAAACTGACCTATAACTGAAAACTGATCTTAGGCTTATTCAGCTAAACCTTAGAATGTTTAGAATAAAACTAAGTAAGTAGTTCTGTCCTCACGGGGGAGTTCACTTAATTGAAAAGGTCAACTATCATGGGGGAGCTCATACTGAATTCCTTGCTGATTAGTTTTGCCAACATCAAAATGGGGGAGTTTGTTGAAACACCTTTCCACAAGATTTTGATTTGACAAAATTAATTAAGTGAAAGTAAATATTCTACAACACACTAAGTTTAAATGCTTTGATTTAGTGTTACTAATGTGTTTGTTCAATGTTGAGTTTATAATTTATCATAAGACATAAAGATCATAAGGCTCAAGCCCTATATGGAAATCAAGGCCCAAGTCAAACAAGCCAAAGACCACTCAGCCCGCGTATCTCCAAAACGTCGTCGTTGAAGTGATGAAACGCATGCTGAGTAAAAAAGGATCGAGAAGATCCACGTAGACAACTTCGGTATGAAGCTGCTGAACTGTCTCGACAAAACGTGCAAGACAGCTGCTGACTATAAGACAGCTTCCAGACAAAGTATTTCCCCATTTAGTAAAGATCAGAAGACACAACAAGCTGTCTGGTTGACGTTACCCAAAATGGTGGAACATACTGACACACTGACCGAAGAACAGAAGACGCTGGAATCTGATTGGCTAAAGAGAACTGCTGGCAGACTCAGTGAAAGCGACTTGTAGCCGTTTCCCTCCAACGGTTATTTCGAAATTCGAAATAACCAGAAGCTCTCACAGCTCTCTATAAATAGTCCATTCAGAATCCACATTCCATAGAGAACTTCGAGCAAAAGCCGTTACGCTGACCAAACGTATATAAAAGTTCTCCATCAAAAGCAAAGCAAAATTCTTACACTACAAAGTCTATTCATTTGTGTAAAAGTCTAGAGTGATTGTTTTTCAATCATCTAAGGTGTTCTAGTAATTGTTGTTTAGGACAAAATCTTTATCATTTCTAGAAGTAGAAAGGAGAGGCTGAGTACTCGGTTTTAAGTACTCAGCGGAGAGATTAGGATTGAGTAGAAGTATAGAGGAAGGTACTCTTGTCATACTCAATTGCTGATATTGTCAAAGGTTTGAGGCTCTACCTTTAAAGAGCTCAGTAGAGGATTTGAAATCTCGGAAGTGTTCCGGGGACAGGACGTAGGCTTAGAAGAAGCCGAACCTGGATAAATCTGCTGAGTGAAGTATTTCTAAACCTTAACTCCTTATTTACATTGCTTGCTTAAAACAAACTAAAACTGACCAAGTAAAAGAGGTCAAGCTGAGTTGTGCGCTACCAACGAGAAGGTTCAGGAATAGACTCTAAGTGCTATTTCCTGACTTAAGCAACGAAGCTGTCCTAGTCACTAGTTGACTAAGCCAGTGTCTTGCTGAGTGCTAAGCGCCGCTGTTAGATAAACTTTTCTTAAAGAAAAGAAATCTGCCTAAATTATTTTAAAAAGGTAAAATAGTTCCTAACCCCCCCTTGGAACTATATTTGCAACCTTACAAGGGACCAACAGTTAGGACACACCACTAAGGTGTGCTGGCATGCTCAGCACTGCGGTGCTGACAAGTCAGTAAAGAATCCTAAACAGAAAGTCAGTTGTGACTTCTGTGGAAAAAGTGGCCATACTATCAATATATGTCGCGACAAAATAAAATATGATGCTTTACCTGTTGAACCTAACAAGTCAGGACCCAAAAAGAATTGGGTACGTAAAGGAAACTGATCACAATGCAGGTAAGCCTGAGATGTGCCGAGAAGTAAAAAATGTGGTATATTGACAGCGCATGCTCAAGGCATATGACAGGTGATGAAACTCAATTCATCACGTTTGAATGTAAACGAGGAGGAAGCGTAAGTTTTGGAGACAACAGAAAGGGTAAGATAGTAGGATCAGGCACCGTTGGAGGTAATCCCACTATTGAATCTGTCTCCCTAGTCAGCGGACTCAAATATAACTTACTCAGCGTAGCTCAGCTATGTGATAATGGGAGAAAAGTTATATTTGATGATACTGGATGTAAAATATATGAGGGAAAAACAAATGAGTTAATCTTAACTGCCCCTCGGATAGACAATGTCTTCATGCTGAACCTAGAAAAGAAGTTTTCAAAAACTGTATGCTTAGTCACAAAGGAAGAAAATTCCTAGCTATGGCACAGGAGACTTGGTCATGTAAGCATGGACCTCCTGGCCAAATTAGCAAGAAAGCAATTGGTTGAGAGACTGCCTGAACTTAAATTTCAAAAAGATCAACTATATCATGCTTGCCAAGCTGGAAAACAAACCAAACAATCTTTTCATAGTAAAAACATTGTCTCAACTAAACGTCCGTTAGAGTTACTACACTTGGATCTCTTTGGTCCAGTCCAGCCGCTGAGTCTGGGTGGAAGAAGATTTTCCTTGGTCATTGTAGATGACTTCTCTCGGTATACGTGGGTTATCTTGCTGACCAGCAAGGATGAGACCTTTGAGACATTTTCAAACTTGGTTAGAAAAATTGAAAATGAGAAAGACCTAAAATTAGCTCATATCCGTAGTGATAACGGTGGAGAATTCAAAAACCAAAAGTTTGTTGAATTCTGTGAAGCCAGCGGCATTGACCACAACTTCTCTGCTCCTAGAACGCCTCAGCAAAATGGGGTTGTTGAAAGGAAGAACAGAACTCTGGTTGAGATTGCCAGGACAATGCTGGATGAGCATAGGCTTCCAAAGTATTTTTGGGGAGAAGCTGTTAACACAGCATGCTATATTCTGAATAGGGCTCTAGTTAGACTTATACTTAAGAAAACCCCCTATGAACTTTGGAAAGGACGAAAGCCCAACATTGGATACTTTCGTGCCTTTGGCTGTAGATGTTTTATTTTAAATACCAAAGATAGCTTAGCCAAATTTGATTCAAAAGCTGATGAGGCTATCTTTCTAGGCTACTCAACAAACAGCAAAGCATACAGAGTTTTTAATAAGAGAACTCAAGTATTAGAAGAATCTATACATGTGCAATTCGATGAAACTGACCCTGCAGGAAGATACCAGCCGCTGATAGAAGATGAACCAAACTCAGCAACCGCTGATCAAGAACCAGCTACTGAGTCCTTCACAAAACGGCTGACCAAGAGTAAGAGTGAACCTAAAATTAATTTCACTAACCCATCTACTTCTGCAGAGAATGTTGAAACACAAATAGAACAAGACACGAATCTACCCAAGGAGATAAGAGTCCCAAGAGGGCATTCAGAAAATGCAATTCTTGACTCAGCTGGAAATACGCTGATGACAAGGAATCAACTAAGGAAGTATCTCGGTAATGTAGCTTTCGTCTCAGTTCAGGAGCCGAAGAACTTTGCCGAAGCTGAGCATGACGAATTCTGGATGAATGCCATGCAAGAGGAACTCAACCAATTCAGGAGGAATAATGTATGGGAGCTAGTGCCACATCCAAAGAGCCAAAAGACCATTGGAACGAGATGGGTCTTCAGGAACAAGATGGATGAACAAGGAAACGTAGTCAGAAACAAGGCAAGACTTGTAGCTCAGGGCTACAGTCAGCAAGAAGGTATTGACTACGGTGAGACCTTTGCCCCAGTGGCAAGGCTAGAAGCAATTAGGATTTTATGTGCATATGCATCTTATATGAATTTTAAACTGTTTCAAATGGATGTTAAAAGTGCATTTCTTAATGGAGTAATAAACGAGGAGGTCTATGTCAATCAGCCTCCAGGGTTTGAGGATTCTAAGTTCCCAAACCACGTTTACAAACTCAAAAAGGCTCTGTATGGTCTCAAGCAAGCACCACGTGCTTGGTATGAGAGGCTGACCAACTTCTTACTGACTAGAAATTATGTCAGAGGTCAAGCTGATACAACCTTATTCATTAAGAGAAAGGGCAAAGATACCCTGCTGGCACAAATATATGTAGATGACATCATATTTGGTGCTACTAATGAATCTATGTGCAAGGAATTTAGCAAGCAAATGCAGACTGAATTCGAAATGTCAATGATGGGAGAACTCAACTTCTTCCTTGGACTTCAAATTAAACAAGGAAAGAATGGCATATTCATCAGTCAAGCTAAATATGCCAAGGAGATATGGAAGAAATATGAACTAGAACATTGTAAGCCAATATCCACTCCTATGGGCACTGACACTGTCCTCTGTGCTGATGTGAATGGTAAGTTAGTAGACAGCAAGTTGTACCGAGGTATGATTGGCTCTTTACTTTACTTAACAGCAAGTAGGCCGGACATTCAGTTCTCAGTATGTTATTGTGCTAGATATCAGGCTAACCCTAAGGAATCCCATTACATAGCTGTAAAAAGGATCCTTAGATATTTGCAAAGCTCAGTAAATGCAGGTTTGTGGTATCCAAATACTCATGACTTTACACTCATTGGATACACTGACGCTGACTATGGACGGGACAAGCTCGAAAGAAAAAGCACCTCTAGAGGATGCCATTTCCTAGGAAGCTGTCTTGTATCTTGGTTCAGCAAGAAGCAGGCGTCAGTAGCCCTATCCACAACTGAAGCTGAGTACATTGCTGCTGGAAGCTGTGTTGCTCAAGTCCTATGGATTAAGCAACAGCTTGAAGATTATGGTGTTCAAACAAAGACAATTGAAGTCAAATGCGACAACAAAAGTGCAATTGACCTCTCAAAGAACCCAATTCAGCACAGCAGGATGAAGCATGTCAGCATAAGACATCACTTCATCAGAGATCATGTACTCAAGAAAGAAATTAAGCTGACTTATGTGCCAACAGATGAGCAGCTTGCTGATATCTTTACAAAGCCTCTAGCACGAGAGCAATTCAGCATATTGAGAGAAGCCATTGGTATGTTTAATCCACTGTCTTAAAATTCCTAAGTAAAAATGTGATATGATGCATGCTGAATGAGTGATGCCATGCTGAGTGCCTAAAGATTTTCATTCAAAATCACATGCCCAGAAATAAATGCACACTGAGTGAGTTATCTCATGCCGAGTAACTAATCTCTATAACTATCTGTTAAACAAAACTAACTACTCAGAATATGAAACGTTTATAACAGCACACGCTGAGTAAAAGTAATTATTAGCATTTAATGCCACCACACGCGTAATGACACCTGTACTGCGCATGCGCCGAATACGTCTTAAAGTGTCATAAATGTCAGGGTTTCTGCCGATTGGACAACCCAAGGGCAAAATCGACCTAAATTCAAACGGAAACCTAAGTTAAAAAAATCTATAAATAGTGGGTATTTCCCCACTACTTTCTCTCTACGCGTACTGAACTTTAGAAAGCTTCAAAATTTTCCTTAAGCACTTAAGAACTTCAGAACTTCAAAAATGTCCTATAGCAAAAGCACCTTCTCTCCAACCCTCAAAACCACTAATCAGGCTGGTCCTTCAACTAGCATGATAAGAAGGATGATTAAGGTACACTCTTGGGCCAAGAATCAAGAAGTACTAAGGAGCCGATACTTTCCTTCTAGTTTCGTCTCTTCTGAGAAACCATTCTGTGAATGGATCGAAAAGAACAAATGGAAAGGTCTCTTCTCTCTTTCCGGACAAACCTATCCCACGATAGTGAGAGAATTCTACTCCAACCTGCACGTTGATGTAGATGACTCTGACTACTTAGAGACCACAGTTAAAGGTCAAAAGATAGTGATAACTCCTGATTATCTAGCAACACTGCTAGATATACCAAACACAGGGATCCAGTTCAGGACAACAAAGGAGCCAATACCAAAAGCCATCGCAGAAAAGATGAAGGGGTTCTGTAAACCTAGAGACCACAAAGGAGAAGTACCCAGCACCTGCATGGGCAAAAATCAGAAGATGGTCCACTTCATGCTGACCAACTTCATCTTTCCTAAACTCAGCTCACCCTCATCCGCCTCCAACTTTGAACAATGTTTCATCTGGCATATGCTGACCAGCACTCCATTCAATCTTCCTGTATTTTTGGTCGGAGCTTTTCAACGAAGTGGAAGGAAGCTCCGTTTGGGTTATCTCATCACAAAGATAATACAGGACAAGAATATAGAGACTATAGGTGAAATAAGTTCATCAGGAAATGTTATCACTGCAGGTCTGTTGAATGGACTATCACATAGTCAACCCTTAAAAGGATATGACGGAAATGGAAACACCGAGAAGGAGGATATTATGGCTGAGATTGAGCAAGCCATTGGAGAAATGGAAAATCTAACAGATCTGGAGCAGTCTTCTGAAACTGCTCAATCTAATGAGGGTACAGAACCAACAAACGAACCTAAAACTGAGTATACTTCTACTGTGCCATCTGAGATTGCTCAAGCTGAGAAGGAGAAGAAAAAGGGAACCTGCTTGAAGGATATTCGTACTGTCCCAAAAAAAGTAAGGCTAATGCAAAGAAACAAGAAGAAAGCTGATCAGGAAATAGCTGAGTCAGCTCAGAAGAAAATGAGAACAGCAGGAGATATGGATAAGGAAGAAGAAACTGCTCTTGAGCCCAACATCACTCAAGAGGATTCTCCACAAAAACAAGCCTCTGTTACTCAAAATGAGAAACAAGCCAAAAACCCTGCTAGTCCAAAAGAAGCTCAAATTCCACCTCCACCTCAATACCAAAGCAACTCAGCACCTAAAGTCAACACACCCCGTAGTCCTGTTGCTACTCAAGGCACTCAGTGCGAGCCCACTCCTACCCAATTTGCACACCTAGGTGCTACTGAATCAGGACGGCGTGTCATTGCCTCAGCTCACACTCTGCTTAAAGAACAAGTTCATCCTCCACCAAACCATAACCAGTCCACTCAAGATCAGTCCTCTCATCCATCTGTAACTCACCAAATTCTGCGTGAAATCCATGACCTGATCAATCACTTCTCTTCGGTTCAGGCGCAGCAACCAACCCAAACTCAAATGACCAAAATGACCGAACTCATGTTGACTATGGTCAATCACATGAATTCTTTGGAGGGTCAAATTCGTCTGCTGCAAGAACTCACCAAGTCCACTGCCCCTACCGGGAATTTGCCTACTGTTGATGCTGGCAAAATGGGGGAGAAAAGTGGCAATTCAGGAGAAGGAACTCAAAGTTAGAAGTTAGGAAGATAGGAATTCCCTAAGTTAGGAAGATAGGAATTCCCTATGTATGTCTTTTTTATTTTTATTCAAGCAATTCAATATGCCTAACTTCTTCTGTTATTCATCCTTTCAAATGCTAAGTATTATCTGAATGCATGTTGCGTAAAAATTAATGATTGAACCTGTCTAAACTAAACCATTGAACAAATAAATTACTCAGCGCTCTGTCACTATACATTATTTTCGCTGAATACTGAGTAAAATAGAATATGTCCCATAAGTTGACCTATACCTGAAAACTGATCTTAGACTTATTCAATTAAACCTTAGAATGTTTAGAATAAAACTAAGTCAGTAGCTCAGCCCTGACGAGGGAGTTCACTTAATCAAAAAGGTCAACTATCATGGGGGAGCTCAACGCTGAGTTCCTTGCTGATTAGTTTTGCCAACATCAAAATGGGGGAGTTTGTTGAAACACCTTTCCACAGGATTTTGATTTGACAAAATTAATTAAGTGAAATTAAATATTCTACAACACACTAAGTTTAAATGCTTTGATTTATTGTTACTAATGTGTTTGTTCAATGTTGAGTTTATAATTTATTATAAGACATAAAGATCATAAGGCTCAAGCCTTATATGGAAGTCAAGGCCCAAGTCAAACAAGCCCAAGATCACTCAACCCGCGTATTTCAAAACGCTGCCGTTGAAGTGATGAAACGCATGCTGAGCAAAGAAGGATCCAGAAGATCCACATAGACAACTTCGGCTAGAAGCTGCTGAGCTGTCTCGACAAAACGTACAAGACAGCCGCTGACCACAAGACAGCTTCCAGACAAATTATTTCCTCTTTTAGTACAGATCAGAAGACGCAGCAAGCTGTCTGGTTGACGTTACCTAAAATGGAGGAACATACTGTTACACTGACCGAAGAACAGAAGATGCTGGAATCTGATTGGCTAAGAGAACTGCTGACAGACTGAGTGAAAACGACCTGTAGCCGTTTCCCTCCAACGGTTATTTCGAAATTCGAAATAACCAGAAGCTCTCACAGCTCTCTATAAATAGAGCATTCAGAATCCACATTCAATAGAGAACTTTGAGCTAAAGCCGTTACGCTGACCAAACGTGTATAAAAGTTCTCCATCAAAAGAAAAGCAAATTCTTACACTACAAGCTTATTCATTTGTGTAAAAGTCTAGAGTGATTGATCCTCAATCATCTAAGGTGTTCTAGAAATTGTTGTTTAGGAAAAATCTTAATCATTTCTAGGAATAGAAAGGAGAAGCTAAGTACTCGGTTTTAGTACTTAGTGAATTAGAATAGAAGTGAGTAGAGGTATAGAGGAAGGTACTCTTGTTGTACTCAGCTTCTGATTTGTAAAGGGTTTTCGAGTCTCTACCTTTAAAGAGCTCAGTAGTGAATTGGAAATCTCGGAATGTGTTCCGGGGACAGGACGTAGGCTTAGAAGAAGCCGAACCTGGATAACTCCGCTGAGTGAAGTATTTCTAACCCTTAACTCCTTAATATATTGCTTGCTTAAAACAAACTAAAACTGACCAAGTAAAAGAGGTCAAGCTGAGTTGTGCGCTACCAACGAGTTAGTTCAGGAATAGACTCTAAGTGCTATTTCCTGACCTAAGCAACGAAGCTGACCTAGTCACTAGTTGACTAAGCCAGTGTCTTGCTGATTGCTAAGTGTCGCTGTTACATAATCTTTTCTCAAAGGAAAGAAATCTGCCCTAATCATTTTAAAAAGGTAAAATAGTTCCTAACCCCCCATTGGAACTATATTTGCAACCTTACAAGGGACCAACAGTGTTCTTAGAGATGATGGGGGCGCCTGGTTGTCTGGGTTTACCCAGAATCTGGGTTTGGGTTCGTCATTCTCAGCTGAGCTTTGGGGGATTTTCTCTGTCCTTGAGCTTGCCAAGAGTCTGGGTTTGAAGAAGTTGACTGTAGAGTCAGACAACCTAGAGGCCATCAAAATGATTTCCGATAATAACGCTATTTGTTTAAATAGCCGAAATCTTATCAAAGGTATTAGAAGGTTCTGCTCTTCCTTTGATTTCATAAAATTCAGCCAAATCTTCAGAGAGCAGAACCGGGTTGCGGATCGCTTGGCGTCTGCTGGTCATGAGGGGATGTTGGGCGTCACGACCTTTTCTTATCCTCCTGTTTTTCTTTATTCTCTTCTTTTTGAAGATAGGGTGGGGTTAGCTTCCCTAGGCTAATCCCAAGCTAGGTTTTTATTTTTTGGTTTTTCCTTTTCTTTTCCTGTTCCTACCAAAAAAAAAGCCACATAAAAAAGTATGGTTGAACTTTTAAATATGAGGAAAAAAATAAAAAGTGTCTTTAAATTTAAAAATATTGGAACATTTTTTATCCAAACAAAATATAAACCGTTTTTAACATTTAAAAAAAATATTGAGGCTTTTTTCCAAATTTGTTGTTAAAAGTGATTATAAAAACGTGTGGTTGAATTTTTAAATATGGGGACAAAACTAGAAAACGTCTTCTGCTAAAAAAATATAAGGATACTTTTTATCGTCGCAAAACCTAAACTGTCTATAAATTATATAGATTAAAAAAATACTAACGCTTTTTTCTAAATGTGTAGTTAAAATTTAAAACATGCCAACAAAAAATTCAAAGTGTCATTAAGTAATTAAAAAAAACGACACAAAATTAAAAAGCATGGTTGAATTTTTAGTTACGGAAATAATCAAACTATCGGGACACTTTCTCACGACGCAAATTCTAAAGTGTCTTTAACTATAAAAAAATAACTACGCATTTCTTAAAAACGTAGTTAATTTTTTTTAAAATGTCATCAAATAATAAAAAGTGCTGTTAAGTGATAATAAAATCCAACACAAAAACAAAAGCGTAGCTAAATTTGGAAATATCAAGACACATGTTAAAAAGCGTCGTTATAAAAGTGTCGTAATAGATCCTTTTTTGGTAGTGCCTCCCCTAACCTCATTATTTTCATTTCTTTCAAATTCTTACAACAAAATTCAATAATTCAACCTAAGATCTAAGCATATTCATACATTATTCAAGTTCATATAAGCAGGGACGGATCCAGGATTTATAACCAGTGGGGGCAAACTATGTGTAAAATAAAAATTATATAAAAAAACAAGACGAGACGAGGGAAACGGAGTTCAACAACATCCGAAGAATGGCCTGATGAAGCGAGAGCAACCAGACTTGGGATTTCTAAGGCTTAGCTCTGTTGAGAGATTTAGGATTTAGAAAGGGTTTGGGTTTATTACTGTTGAAATGTTGAAGATGGAGAAAGGATCGCGTTGTAATTTTTATTTGCCTTTGTGAATGACAAAAGGATCAGGTTAAGGTTACGAAGGAGATTTTAGATTTTAGTTCCTTTTCAGAACAGAAGGTAAATAAGCAAAAGACCAAGTCCTTCTTTTCTAAAAATGTTTCCCACGATGTCGTTCCACTTAAGTGGAAGTGGAAAAGTGGAACGACGTCGTTTTATCAATTATAATGACAAAAAAATATATTAAGACCTCATAACCCTTTCTTTCATCTTCTACATTTCGACAGACACAGACCTAAACCTTAGGCGGTGGCAGCAATGGAGATTGAGGGCAAACTTCAAATATCCCAAAATATATAGGTAGGGTTTTAAACATTGTTAGATCTCAGTGGGGGCAAGTGCCCCCATTGCCCCTACTGTAGATCCGTCCCTGCATATAAGTACTCTTTTTTCATTTTACATACACATTATTCAAGTACGTAGTTGGTTAATTGAATGTTTTCTCGTTGAACCCGTTATTTCTGATCTGCGATGAAATTGCTATTGTCGCAGATGAGACAAATTTCATCGCAAATGCTTCAATAAATGCTTTCCTTCAATCTCTGCTAATCTCAAAATCGCTAATGAAACCGAACTCGTCACACATATTTCTGAGGTCACCAAATTCAAAAGACATTCATACAAATGTTTCATCTCTACTTTTGGTTTTGGCTATGGTTGTCTTTGACTTTTTTCTATTTTGGTTTGGGCCGAAGAAGACGTTTAAGAGTCTGGGAAGAAGGTGAATTGAAATAAGGGTATTCTTATCCAAAGTGGATGAACATGTCTAATTTGTTAAGATGAAAAAGAAGTGTGTCAAATATGTTAATGAACCCCTTCAAATGGACTAGATTAGTAATTAGCACTAAAAAAATTCAAATTAATTTACTATTAATTATACTTAATATACTAGCCCAAAAAGCAGTAAATTACAATTAAATATTAAATTAATTTCATTCGATCTTTGGTCTGTTTCAATGAAAATAGGGTCGGAAACGCCAAAATCAGTTATGGAATTGACACTATCATCAGTATTAATTAATTGGAAAAAGTACAAAAATAAACCTTGTGGTTAGATCTGTTTTCGATTGCAGCCATCTGGTTTAAAAATTTACAAAATAGTACCTTGAGGTTCATTCCGTTAGCAAACACATACCAAATTGACTAACGGTGTTAACAGTCAAACGCAAAAGAGTTAATTTAATCCTTATATTTATTTATTTTATAAATTAACTCCCCTTATTATCTAATTATCACAAACAAATATCAAAATAAAAACAAAATATCAAATTCATCATCTTTCTCCTTCCTCATTTCTTTCTTTAGCCCTTGTTTGGGAGGAGGTTAATGGGAGTAAATTGAAGTAATAGAAGGTTAAGTATTAAGTTAAACATTTAACCTCATTTACATCCTATAAACTCCCAAACAAGGTTAATTTTTAACTTTCTTTTCCATCACTTCCCTTCCCTTTCCATTACCTTCTTTAACTCTCACCTCCATTAACTTCCAAACTCCCAAACAAAGGCTTAATTTATTTTCCTTCTCTCTGAACACACTCACTCTCCATTTCTATTTTCTATCTCTAAAATATTTCTTCCCATAGATGCAATGAAAAACAACGTTGAATGTGAGGAAATCGAATTTGAAACATAAGAAGAGAAAACCCAGATGATGGCATCATCTCAACAATGGCATCATCTCCCAAACCACACATAATAATGTTCTCATTCATGGAGCAAGGTCATATCATCCCTTTCATATATAGCATTAGCTCTTCATATTCACCGAACTAAAGCCTGCAAAATCACCTTCATCAATACCCCTCTCAACATCAAAAAAACTCGCCTCCTCTTTCCCTTCTGATTCCAATTCGAATTCTTCAATTCATCTCTGTGAAATCCCTTTCAAAAGCTCCGATCACGGCCTCCCGGAAAACACCGAGAACATTGATGTCCTCTCTTACCCTCTAATTATCCGTCTCCTCCATGCTTCCACCAGGGCCGGTCCTGAGAATTCAGGGGCCCTAGGAAAAATAAGCAATCGGGGCGCTTTTAATAAAAAAAAATATACATGATAAAATCCTTCAAAAATCGATTTTTAAATATTATTTTTTTTTTGCATTCGGATCCCTATTCTACTATTGTCGTCGTTTATCATACAAAATTCTTCTAAAAATCATCGCTTGTTCTTCTAAAATCATCGCCTCCTACGGTCTCACCTGCAAAACAAGATATAATTTCTCATAAGAAGCGGATAGCATCAACATCAATAGCTCCTAACATATTCTTCTCAATAACTAAAGTTGCTAAACCATTCAACCTTTCCTGCGACATTGATGATCTCAAGTATGTTTTTATCAATTTAAGCTTTGAAAAACTTCTTTCAGCTGATGCTACTGTTACAGGAACAGTTAATAAAATTCTATAAGTAATTGAAACATTAGGATAACAATCTGCAGATTTGACAAACATAAGAATTTCAGTGGCGGATAACAATTCTGTAGGCAGAGTCATTTGTAAAATTTTCAATTCAGAATAAAGATCCTCCAAATCAACATCTGATAAATTTTCATGAGAAAAAGTAGAGTAAAAATGAGCACAACATCCTCTCAACTCACTATCATCCAATGACTTTAACTTATTCGAATCATATAAAAATCCAAATATGTTTTCAAATGTCTTCAATTGCTCAAACCTTTCATTTAGCGATTTAATTGCCATATCCACAACAACCACAAAATAATCAATTCTAAATGACTCTTCAGGCGAGTTAACTACTTCATTCTCATTATTCTCCCTAAATTGTTTTTTCCTAATAACACGACGCTTAGTTGGAAAAGTAGGCTCTACATCCATTTCAAGTGCAAGACTTTTAGCAATATCAATAGCATTTGTAAACCCTTCACTTCTATACTTTTTGAAGTACGATATCACTCCTTCTATTTGTTGTATGGTAGTGTCTATGCACATCAACTTAGATTGCAATTTTTTGCTCACCACATTAACAGCAAATAAAACTTGTCTCCAATGGTCTTTCTCTTTCATGATCTCTTCTTGCAAATGTTTATGGATTGTTTGATTTTTATCTAATCTTACTCTCAGTTCATTCCAAGTAATCATATTAGTGATATGCTCCACACTAAGTTCATGTTGTTTGAGTTTTGGCTAACATGTTTCCAATCATTTAAGCCCTCATTTGCTAACAAAGTTACGTTACTAACAGATTTGAACAATTTACAACAAAAACAATATACTTTGTCAACATGTTTGGAGTAAACTAACCACTTTCTATCACTAATCTCACCATTACTCAACTTTCTAGAATAATATGCATATGAGAAATGTCTAGAAAAACAATCTATAGGAAAATTAAGATTCATTTCTCTTATAGGGCCCTTTTCAACTAAACTATCTCTCACATTGTTGTCCATACCCTTCCAATTTCTAGGATTATATATATCCAAATGAGGAAGTATTTGCTCTTCATTATTAATGCCTAAATTTTCAATATTAGATGCAATTGGCACATCTTTAGGATCAAATTGGATCATTAACTTCATCATTTTCAGGATTTTCATTATGCAAATTTTCATTTACTTGATCCAAATTTTCAATTGATTGATCCAAATTTTCATGAGAATCTGGCTTCTTAAACACAAACTTATCTAGGGCCCCTTGTTGTGACTTCACCAATTCTTCATCTCGTTTTTTCCTTTTTCTTTTTTCACTTCCAGATAAATGTTTTTTAGGCAACATCTCATCAACAAATATAATATCTAACTATTAACTAATATAAAAAGAATAATTGCACCTGAAAAACTTTAACTCTCGATTCTTGAAGTAGGAAGACGAAATTTGAAGCCAACTTCCACTTTAAAAAGAACCAGAGCACCTGAATGAAATTAAATCAAAGTTAATGTCTCAATTCAGATTGATCTTAAATTAAAAAATACAATCCAAACTACAATAAAAAAAATACAATTCAATTCAATCACTGCCTCTAAATTCAGAGACACAATCTTAAATTCAAAAAATAAAATAAAAACCATAATTCAAACTAATCTTAATTTCAAAAGTAAAATCAAAACTAAAACTAAAAAAATAAATAATTAAAACAAAACCTTTAAATTAATAATAATCTGGAAAAAAATAAAAAAAAGTATAATGAAAATACATCAATTCAATCGGTGGAGGGTGAGTGGTGAGTGATCACTGATCACAAATCCTTTACTAAAAAATAATAAATAAAATAGTTTTCTAATATAAATCATATCTATGGCTTTTTTCTTTTCTTTTTACTAACTCGAAAAAAAAACTGTTTATTTATTTGCTCTTATTTAAAAAAAAAATGATGAAATACCTTAAACAAAAAGCAGAAAACCACCGATTGAATTGTTGCGGCGTGGTTTGAAGGAGTAACGTAAGTGCAGCAGTGACTCGTGAATGGCGTGTTGGCTCAAGCGACAAAGACGATGATGTGCACAACAGAAAGACCACGTAGAGAGGAAATAGAAATTACGTGGGAGTATAAAAGGCAAGCTATAAAATTTTAAACAGACCCTTTTAATTTGTATTTGTTAATGGGCTTCCATAAATAATAGGCCCTCTTGGTAAATAGGCCTTCTATTTATATTTCAAATAATTAATTTTTCTATAGGTATATAAGGGTAAAAAAAAAAATTTGGGCCCCCTCTAGCCCTGGGCCCTAGGCCGGCGCACCCCGGGCCTAGGCCCAGGGCCGGCCCTGGCTTCCACTTCTCTCGAGCCTGCTTTCCGCGACCTAATTTGAGAAATCGCTGATCAGTAAACTGAATCTCCTGTTTGTATTATTGCCAACATTTTCTTTGGTTGGACTGCAACTGTGCTAAAGAATTGGGGGTTTTCATGCTGTGTTCAGTGGCGCTGGTGGGTTTGGATTGGCTGTTACTCTGTTTGGTTAAGTCTTCCTCATCGGAACAGTAACTCCGATGTGTTTAGCATTGAGGATTTGATAAAATTTTGAACTTTCATATTACCCAGTTGCCCTTGAGTATTTCTGAGGCGGATGGGACTGATTCATGGTCTGTTTTTCAGAGAAAGAATCTTCCAACTTGGGTTGATTCAAATGGGATTTTGTTTAACACTGTGGATGAGTTTGATCATCTGCGTTTTCTCTTTATGTTTCAAATTTGATTCTTACTTTGGTCCTCACATTAAATATTGATTTTCATTGTATCTATGAGAAGCAATATTTCAGAGAGAAAAAATAGAGATGCAGAGTGAGTGTGTTTAGAGAGAGAATAAAAATAAATTAAAAAAAGAAGTCATATAAGGAGAAAGATGGTGAATTTGATATTTTGTTTTTATTTTGGAGGTTGTGTATGATAATTAGATAATAAGGGAGTTTAATTTATAAAATATATAAATATAAAGACTAAATTAAATTTTTTCCCTTTGACTTTTAACACCGTTAGTCAATTTGGTATGTGTTTGCTAACGGAATGAACCTCAAGATACCATTTTGTAAACTTTTAAATCACAGGGCTGCAATCGAAAATAGATGTAACCACAAGGTTTATTTTTGTACTTTTCCCTAATTAATTCTAACTTTTATGAAACTATTTGAACTAAAAGCTCAAAAGGATAGTTAAAGGCCAACTTCATATTAATATCTGACTCTGTTGTTTGTCAATTAAATTGGTTCTTAACATAACCTACATTATTACATTGATCATACTATATTTTAGTCATGATATTAAGTTTTATTTACTAGGAAAAAACAATCATCCAAAATTCGTTGTACAAACATGGACAATTATATTCTATAGTTTTTTTAACAAACATGGACAATTATATTCTATAGTTTTTTTAACAAACATGGACAATTATATTCTATAGTTTTTTTTTTCTTTAAGTATATTCTATAGTTATAAATAAGTTTTATTTACTATTTTTCTTATAATGTATCTCGTCAGACACTTTTTAATAGGTACTCTCTCAATTAAAACTTTCTATATACATTAGGATTCGAACTTAAAAATCTAACTTAAATGACTTGACACTTTTATTTACTATTATTAATTTTAACAAAAGATGTAAAAGAAATTTTATTATTATTAATTGTACAATTTTTTAATATACTACTAGTAATTTTTCTATAAAGTAGTGGAGATCTTTCCAATTAGTACAATTCATTCTACTTAGATTATTATTATTTTCATACCAATTTTTAGTTTGTATCTTTTAATTAAAAAATTATTTTAAAAATATCTATATCTATGAACTTAAGATATCCATATCAGTAATACCTAAATTAACGTCTAAAAAACTCATAAAAAATTGACATACATATTATTAAAAATTCAAATATTAACATGTTGAATTAATTGATATTAACTAGCTCTCAATTGAACAATAAGAGATGACCTAACGATGACGGCTCTTTGTCTGTAAACAAAGGCCTAACTCACCCCAAAAGGTACCTCAAAGGGTGAGGATTGCGTTACATATTTAAGGAGCCATCTTATTTAGTAATGTGAGATGTCTACCACGCCCTCCTCACACCCAATTCATTTGGTGCGTGATGCTAATATCAGCGGGAGCCCCAACAATGAACCATGACTCTGATAGCATGTAAACAAAGGTCTAACTCACCCCAAAAGGTACCTCAAAGGGTGAGGATTGCCTCTCATATTTAAGGAGCCATACAACTTCCTTATTTAGCAATGTGGGATGTCTACCAATGTCACGTATCATTTATTTTATTGTGCCAATAAAATTGACTTCTTTATAAATAAATTTGTTACAATAAATAGTTGTAATCAAATGTAAAAAACACGTGACAATATATTTGGCAGTTGTTACAAAATTTAGTTGTGACAATCCAAAAATTTTTTATCACAATTTTTTATTTATTTTTTTAGAATAAATTTTATTTATAACTAAAATTTTTTGTTACAGTTAAAAATTATAACAAAAAGTTAATAATATGTGACATAAAATATAATTGTGTATCAACTTAAAAGTATTATCACAATTTATGTGTTTCTCTCTTCTATATATTTATAATTTTTTATACCAACCTCCCCTATTAGAATCGTGCGTCCGGCAACAGACGTCGCGCCCTCGGCAATGCGATTCCATCGGCATCCCATTTTCAATCAGTAACCACTACATAGCTTCTCTGTCTTAATCGCAGGACCAGTTGCGTTTTTTGCAGATCGAGAGCGAAGCAGAGGAATCAGCTTTGTCTTTGATGCGCCAATTGCGGTTCTCCAATTATCAACGGGCTTTCAGAAATAAATAGACCCTTCTATATAATTTTATCACTATTTATATTATAAAAAAATTAATTTTCATATATACATATAAAGGTAGAATTTTTTTTTGGGCCCCTTCCGGCCCTGGGTCCTAGGCCGTTGCACCCCGGGCCTATAACCAGGGCCGGCCCTTGTGTCTATAAAATTGAGTTCTCTGTTAGTTTTAGGAACTGATCTTGTTTTCTTTTGCTTCAGAAATGGTTTAATTGGTACTAACACGACATTATAGGTAGTTGTGCACTTGTAGCTTGAAATATTAGATTTGAAACCAATTTTAGATTAATGTACTTTTGGGTGCTTCATGTCAAAAAGTTCACTTCCTCAACATTCTACAAATATAGTTACGCAGGAAACTCGAGCTAAAAATACCCCTAACGTTTTGGGTCAGGAGCAATTTTACCTCTAATGTCTAAAATAGTGCAATTTTATCCCTAATGTTGGAAGCTAAGAGCAGTTTTACGCCTAACGTTGATAAATTAGGTCAATTTGAGAAATAATTCATCAAACTGTCTTCCGGTCATGAATCTTGCCATTTATACTTCACACATGCGTTATTTTATCATTAATAAATCACAAACATATGTTAGGATGTGAAAAAAATAAGAAAAAAACATTAAAAATATAATGTATTTTGTACGAATTAGACAAAAAAAAATTCACCGAATTTATAAATATTAATCTCCAATTTTATTATTAAATTACAAAAAACATTATATCCTTTTCTTAGAACAAATTGATATGTAATTTGTGCAAAATAAAGAAAAAATGGTTGTATGTTATAATAATGTCCGAAATTGATCCAATTTATCAACGTTAGGGGTAAAATTGCTCTTGGCTACAAACATTAGGGGTAAAATTGCACAATTTTAGACGTTAGTGGTAAAATTGCTCCTGACCCAAAATGTTAGGTGTATTTTTGCTATTGGCTACAACCATTAGCCTAAAAAATATTTACACAGAGTTTTGCTCCTCCTCCCTCAAATTCTGGATCCGCCGTTACCCATAGATGATTGGGATATCTCTGGTTTCCAAGGGCTGATTTGCTCTCTGACTCTGTAGGAAAGTTGTTTCAGCTTAATGGTATGTAATTTATATTTTCAATTGCTTCTTAGTGATATCTAATTTTTCATTGATACTATTTGTGCACTACTACCTGTGACAAGTTTGGGATTTTTGATTGTGTATGATCTACTTTTTCAGATTTTTGTCGATAAATAGAGCTGGTGGAGTTAGATAATCTGAAGGTTGATACGGTTGAGGCTGAGAATTTGCAAGGTCCTCAATAGAATATAGGAGTTGTCAATAATGTTAGAATGTACATGTAAAAGAGAGAATGGTTAGATACATGAATATTCACATGGTTAGATATCCAAATAGTTATAGAGTAAAATCTCGATAAATGCATATTCTTGGGATCGGAAAAAAATATTCATTAAGCGAGATTATTTATTTATCGATGAATGAATAAATTATTCATTTATCGATAAATCAATATTTATTATTTTATAGATAATTTTTCATTGTAAAATGCATACATTGTATGTGGTTATGGAATCACCTACAGACGAAGAAATTATCTAGTCAATAATGAACAATGATGATGAAAATGATCCAGAATCAGATGATAGTTGCGTTGTCGCAAATGTATCGTCAAAAGAGGCATTTCAAGCAATGGTCACCTTAAACAACCACTTGCCGCAACATGAGCAAAATATACCAAAAGTTGTGTTTGCACTACAAAAAGTTAAGGATGGTGTTCATTTTGGTTTATGTGGAAAGAAAAAACAATCGACGATAGATGCATACTTCTAGTTGATTGATTGAAAGGTTTTGGTGTGTATATATATATATATATATATATATATATTGTATGTAATTCAATAATTATTAATTTATATTTTCATTAGGCCTTTAAGGATTTAAATATTTTTATTACTTAATGCATTTAGCGAGGTTATTACTTTAGTCCATTGGCCCAAGTCGGGACCGAAAGAATTTATTATATAAACGAGGTTATTACTTTATCGAACATTTATTTATCGAGATTTAACTGTAGTTAAATTGATGTACTATTACAACTTTATTAATAAAATATTTTTAATTTTATATATGTTTATTTTATTTTATTTCTAATTAAAGTAGTGTAACAATTATAATATTTAAATATATTTTATTTATATATATAAATTCGTGAGAATGTAGTAACCATTATAATTGTTGCAATAAAATTTATTATTACCAATTTATGGGTGCCCGCTATGGTTACTTTGTTTTTTACAAAGTACCGTTACTTGGTGTGGTTTTCACCATTGGATGATATAGCATAAAATTAATCCAATGGTGAAAACCACACCAAGTAACGGTACTTTGTAAAAAACAAAGTAACCATAGCGAACACCCCAATTTATGTATGTTACAACAATAATTGGTACAAAAAAATATTTGTGACAATTAACTCAATAGTTGTCACATGATTTTAATTTAAATTAAAAAATAATATGTGATAACATATTATATTTGTGACAATATTTAATTTTTAAATTACAATAAAAGTTGTAACAATTAAAAGTAACGTGATAACATATTTATTGTAACAAAAAAATTTTAATTTTTGTGATAATATTTTATTATCACATTTATCAAAAACTTTTAGCAACGGAGTTTTATGTGACAATTCTTATGACAACTAATAATTGTCACATAAACATTTATGTGACAATTTTGCACAATTATGTGATAATAATTATTGTCACAAACAGTCTATTATGTGTTTTTGAACATTCCAATACTTATTGCCCAACCATTACATAAGAGATAATTTTTTTTCAAGTTAACTAATGTAAATTCATTAATTAGACTCTACATTAATTGTATTTCTTAATTTGTATGAAAATCTCTAGAATGACTTATATTATGGGATGGAGGTAGTGTTACATATGGTAAAATGATATTGTTTGAAAATATTAGAGGCAAAATTGCATAATTTCTTACATTACCAGTAAATTTTCACTTCTCCAAAAACAGACAAGGGTTAATTTGTACCTTATTAGAGATATTCATGAATGTTGATTTATGAGTTCAAGTTTAGTCTGCTCTAAAACGTGGAAACTAATCAGACTGTTAGGATAAGGTTTAAATTTACCTTTAATGGTTTAGGAAACTGTAGATTTATTTCTAACTTACGAAATTATATAATTTTAATTCTATCATTGTCAGGCAAGGTCAAATTTAGCTATATCTAATAGAAAATTTGAACGGACTGATTGTTAAGCCCAAAATATACCTAAAATATCATCGATAATTACATCAATATTACTACGAATTTATGCTATTTATAACTGTTTAGAAAGATTTTTACTCTCGAATATGTTTCTTTCTTGTAAGGTACATAAATATTTGGTAAAATCCAAATAGGAACGAAAAGAGCTCGAAAACAGAAGAAAAACCCTACAAAAAGGAGTCGAAGACGACAGAAATTAATAACGCCAAATCAAGGACACGAACGAAAGCCAAAGAGGTGAAAAACGTTCCGCGCCGCGACCGCGGCCCCCAAATTCTCGGTCGCGACACGCGTTCCTCAGCTTCTCCTTCCCTTCATATGAAGACCAATTGATGCTCCCCCATTCTCGGTAGAGAATTTAACATTCTCGGTACGAGCAGGAGTCTGTAGAAGCCTAGTTACACACTTTCGTTTTCGACGAAACACGATCGTTCGGGTGGATAAAGACGTCCTTTCGCAACGGACACGATCCTTCACAACGGACACGACACTTCAATCAAGACACTTCAACATCTATAAATAAAGATTTGATGGAGAGTTGAAGATATGTAGAAGAAAGAGATTAGTATAGAATTTATGCAGAAATTCCGAGTCAAGTGATTCAGAAGTTAGATTTCGATTCTGTAAAAAAGCAATATGATGTACACACATTGTTTATTCAATAATAACAAGTTTAGTAGCGTTTAGACATTGTTCCAGTTTAGTTTTCATTTTGGTAGTAGACCGACCCAGTCTCTATTACGAAGATTCAACGAGAAGATTGAGTAGAGGATCCGCCCCGGAGCCTGACAAACTCTAACGAAACCCAAGGAAAGGATTGACAACCCGTTCACTTGCAAGCCGTCAAATGTTTCCATGCTCCATATTCTTTGTAAACTTGTATCAATTTATATTTCATCTAATAAAGTCCGTTCTATTCGATAGATTTTTATGCAGCACTTTGGTAAAGGATCCGAAGTGGATGTTGGTGTTTTCATTAAAACGTATTTAATTCAAAATCTTTACAAGGAAACTTTGTTGAACACTTAGGCAAATTATTATCTCGAAAGAGTTTTAATTTGATTAGGGGCAATTATCCCGGATAGGGTTTTGTCATGTTCAAAGCCAAATAATTAGAGGTTCCGTCATTTATTTCATCTTTATAATTCGTACAAAGTTTAAAGTTGTTTTCTTTGCTTAATGCAAATAAATACATCTGTTTACTTTTCTAAAAAGTACTAAACGTTCCTATCTTGCAAATTCATTCTTAAATCAGAGTATTTTCTAACATCTTCATACTCTAATCTAATTCTCATTCTAGCAATTTCAAAACCAAAATCCAATTAAACGATTTTTTATATTATAAACCTTAAAGTAAATTTAACCGATTCAAAATAAGTTTTTGTTCGAAAAACATTCCCTGTGGGATCGATATCTTTTATTACTACAAGCGTATACCGTGCACTTGCGGAAATCGCTCAACAAGTTTTTGGCGCCGTTGCCGGGGAACGCCAAAATTTTCGACAAAATTTTAAATTTTTCGTGTTTTAATTCGAATCTAGGTTTATTCATACTTATTCAAACTTTTATATTTTATTAATTTTCAATTACTAACATATTTATTTTTCAAATTTTGTTTTGTAGGTAGTTTCGATTCGTGCGAAATTTCAGGTTCATGCGCAGTTCTCGAAGTTCAGGCACGTCACCAGATCCTATTGACCCAGAAATTGAAAGAATTCTTAAAAAGAACAAGAAAGAAAAGAAAAACAAAAACAAAACCCCAATAAAAACTAGAATTACCAAGCCAGAAGTTATGGCCACATTTATGGATTACGCTAGGCCAGGAGTGGCCGGTGTAACAAACAGTATAGTTAGACCCCAAATTAATGCACACCATTTTGAAATTAAGCCAGCATTGCTTAATATGTTGCAAAATAACGTAACATTTTACGGGTTACCTAACGAAAATCCTAATACCCATTTGACAAATTTCTTAGAAATTTGTGACACTTTTAAAATTACTGATGTAACTGCAGAAGCAATCAAACTTCGCCTTTTTCCTTTTACTTTGAAGGATCGAGCCAAAGAATGGTTAACTTCTATGCCAGCCGCATCATTTGAGACTTGGGAGCAATTAACCCAAACATTTTTATCAAAATTTTTTCCTTTAGCAAAAACCACAAGAGTCATTAAAGAGTTAACATCTTTTTCTCAAAATGATAATGAAACTCTTTATGGGGCTTGGGAAAGTTTTAAAGAACTTCAACGTTTATGCCCATACCACCAATTGCCCGCTGAACTTTTAATGCAAACATTTTATAATGGACTAAATCCTACAACTCGAAGTTCATTGGACGCTATGTCTGGAGGGTTATTCATGAAGAAAACATCTGTCCAAGCAAGAGAACTTTTGGAGGAAATGACAATCAACAGCAGTATGTGGCCCGCAGAACGTGGACACGTACCATTAGCGAAACCATCATCCTCAGCAACTTCATCAGTTAAAGGTATAGTGAATCTTGATCCAGTAGCGATGTTGCAAGCCCAATTTTCTGCCTTATCGCACAAAATTGATAGGTTTATGGCACCGTGTGATCGTAATGGTAAGCCAATCCAAACGGATGTGGATTACGAAAGTATGAGCGAAATTGAACAGGTAAACTTTGTCCAAGGGCAAAACCAACCTAATAACCCTTACTCCAATACATATAATCCTGGGTGGAGAAATCATCCTAACTTTAACTGGAGAGATAATAATAATAATACTAATGCTAATCAAAATCGTACTGCTAATTATCAAAATCAATCAAGAGATACGATTAGCACTTTATCTTCTAAAATCGACAAATTTATTGATGCTATGAGCGAAAAAATAAGTAATCACGACGATGGTTTTAAACGGATCGAGAATAAATTCGATCAGCTTATTAAAAACCAATCATCTAGCATCCATAATTTGGAGATTCAAATTGGACAACTCGCTAAATCAATTCCATCCCGCAAAGAGGGAAGTCTTCCAAGCCATACGGAAGAAAATCCGAAAGAGCATGTTAAGGCTATCACTCTTCGTTCAGGGAAAAATTACTTAGGTCCGAAAATGCTCGGAAATTCGACCTTACCTGGAACTGATTTACCGACGCCCAAAGAAGATACATTGAAACAAAAAGATGCACCAATTGACTCTAATACAAAAACTTTTGTACCCAAACCACCTTTTCCACACAAAGTCCGCAATAAGGACTATGACAAACAACTTTTAACATTTTTAGACAAACTTAAGAATTTGCATATTAATTTAACGTTTATGGATGCGATTACGCAAATTCCCAATTATGGTAAATTCCTCAAAGATTTAATTTCAAAGAAAATCAGTTGGGAAGTTATTTCATCCATTTCACTAACTAAAGATTGTAGTTCAATTGTGTCAAGCAATTTGCCCACTAAACTCAAAGATCCCGGATGTTTTACCATTCCGTGTAAATTGGGAGATATTGAATTTCCCAGTTGTCTCTGTGATTTAGGAGCAAGCATTAACTTGATGCCATTATCTATTTTTAATAAGTTAGGCTTAGAAGAAGACATCAAACGTACCAATATGGTTTTGCAATTAGCGGATCAAACCACTAAAAGACCATACGGTATAATTGAGGATGTTTTAGTTAAAGTTGACAAATTTATTTTTCCTACCGATTTCGTTATTTTAGATTTTGCTTATGACGTAAATTGTCCGCTAATCTTTGGTAGACCGTTCATGAACACGGAACGTGCTCTAGTTGATGTGTCGGAAGGGAAAGTAGTTTTAAGAATAGGCGATGATAAGATTGAGTTTGATATGAATCAAGCGATGAAATATCCTATGGAGGGTTTCGCTTGTATGAAACTTGATTTAATTGAAGAATGTGTAAATGACATTGTTCAAAAAGAAGAAATAATAGAACCTATAATGAGTGAGGAACTAGAAGATAAGGACCCAGAACCTTTGATTCGAGAAGATGGACCAGTTCCGCCTTCAATTATAGTTCCACCTAAATTAGAACTTAAAGAATTACCAAGTCATTTGAGGTACGCTTTCTTAGGCGAAGGCGATTCTCTACCTATAATTATCTCTAACAAATTAACACAAGTTCAAGAAGAGAAAGTGAAAGAAGTTGTTAGAAATAGGATAGGAAGTATGGGTTGGCAAATTTCAGACTTAAAAGGTATTAATCCGAGCATTGTAATGCATAAAATTCACTTAGAAGAAGATAAGCCACCTAAAGCGGATAGGCAAAGACGCCTAAATCCGAATATGAAGGAAGTAGTCAAAAATGAGATTTCTAAACTTCTGGATAATGGAATCATTTATCCTATCTCGGATAGTGAATGGGTTAGTCCAATCCATTGCGTACCTAAAAAGGGAGGCATAACAATTGTAAGGAATGAAGAAGGTGAATTAATACCTACACGAACCACCACTGGTTGGAGGGTTTGTATAGATTATAGAAATCTAAATAAAGCAACTAGGAAAGATCATTTTCCTCTTCCTTTCATTGATCAAATGATCGAAAGGATAGCTGGTCACGCTTTCTACTGTTTTCTAGATGGTTACTCCGGATTCTTTCAAATATACATTTACCCGGATGACCAAGATAAAACAACCTTCACATATCCTTACGGAACATTTGCATATAGGAGAATGCCCTTTGGTCTATGTAACGCACCTGCAACATTTCAACGTTGTATGACTGCGATTTTTAATGATTTCATTGAAGATATCATGGAAGTTTTTATGGACGATTTTTCAGTTTATGGAGATTCTTTTGATTCGTGCATAGAAAACTTGGATAAAGTTTTGTCTAGGTGTGAAGAAACAAATTTGGTATTAAACTGGGAAAAATGTCATTTCATGGTTGACGAAGGAATTGTTTTAGGTCACAAAATATCTGAAAAAGGGTTAGAAGTGGATAGAGCAAAAACTTCAGTAATAGAAAAACTACCCCCTCCAACTACTGTTAAGGGAGTAAGATCATTTTTAGGACATGCCGGTTTTTACAAAAGATTTATTAAGAATTTTTCTGTAATTTCCAAACCACTCACTAATCTACTCATGAAAGATTCCACCTTTGATTTTAATGAAGATTGCGTTAAAGCTTTCGAAACATTAAAAACAGCTTTAGTCAGTGCACCTATTATTGCTAAACCCGATTGAGATTTACCATTTGAAATTATGTGTGATGCAAGTGATTTAGCTGTCGGATGTGTTTTAGGTCAAAGGAAGGATAAGAAACTTCATGTCATTTATTATGCAAGTCACACACTGTCCGGTGCACAATTAAACTACACCACAACTGAGAAAGAAATGTTAGCTGTAGTTTTTGCATGTGATAAGTTTAGGTCATACTTGTTAGGTTCAAAAGTTATTATTTATACTGATCATGCAGCATTAAGATATTTATTTGCTAAAAAGGATGCAAAACCGCGTCTAATTAGATGGGTTTTATTGTTACAAGAATTTGATATAGAAATAAAAGACAAAAAGGGAGTAGAAAACCTTGTCGCCGATCATCTATCGAGACTTGAAGATGAGAACGGTCCTATAGGTGAAACTATCGGTATACGAGATGATTTCCCTGATGAACATCTCTATCAAATGAAAAGCTTCATGTCACCATGGTATGCAGATATTGCTAATTATCTTGCAGCCAATATTGTTCTGGAAGGATTAAATTTCCACCAAAAGAAGAAATTCTTCTTCGACGTTAAACAGTACTTTTGGGAAGATCCTTTTTTGTTCAAAACTTGTTGTGACGGGATAATTAGGAGATGCGTTGGTGAAAATGAATTTGAATCCATAATGTCGGAATGCCATTCTAGCTCTTATGGAGGACATAATGGAGCTAACAAGACAGCAGCTAGAATATTTGAATGTGGTTTCTTTTGGCCTACGATGTTTAAAGACGTCCGTTCATTTATTACTCGTTGTGATAAGTGCCAAAGAACAGGAAATCTAGGAAGGAAAGATGAGATGCCCCTCACAACCATATTAGAAGTTGAAGTCTTCGATATGTGGGGAATAGATTTCATGGGACCTTTTCCTCCTTCTAATGGTAAAACTTACATATTAGTTGCCGTTGATTATGTTTCAAAGTGGGTTGAAGCAATTGCAACCCCGATGAATGATTCTAAAGTTGTCGTAAATTTTCTTGACGATATATTTTGTAGATTTGGTTGTCCAAGAGTCATCGTTAGTGATGGCGGTACTCATTTTATAAACCGAAGTTTTGAAACACTTATGAAAAAATACGGAGTACGCCACCGCGTGTCTACGCCATACCATCCTCAGTCAAATGGTCAGGCGGAGATATCAAATAGAGAACTCAAATGGATTCTAGAGAAAACAGTTTCATCCTCAAGAAAAGATTGGTCTTGTAAACTAAATAATGCGTTATGGGCATACCGTACTGCATTTAAAACACCAATAGGAATGACTCCATACCGCTTAGTGTATGGGAATGCATGTCATTTGCCAGTCGAATTAGAACATAAAGCCTTTTGGGCTATTAGGGAACTTAACTTTGATTTACAACAAGAAGGTAAGAAACGTTTGCTCGATTTAAATGAGTTAGATGAGTTACGCCATCTATCTTACGAAAACGCAAAGATTTATAAAGAAAAAGTGAAAAAATGGCACGATGCCAAAATTAAAGTTAAACACTTTAATGTTGGGGATAAAGTGCTGTTATTCAATTCACGACTTCGGTTATTTCCAGGAAAACTTAAGTCCAGATGGATAGGACCATATTTAGTCGTCAAAACATTCGATTATGGTTCTTTAGAACTGGAAGGTCCTAACGGAATTCGTTTCAAAGTTAATGGTAATCGATGTAAAATCTATTAAGAAAATATTTCACAAATAGGAATTTCGTTCGTAACAAGATTATCTGACGTATAAATCACTCAGTTTTTCGATCATAGTTTTTTTTTGTTTCTTTTTGTTCATTTTATTTTATTTTATTTTATTTTTATTTTATTTTATTTTATTTTAATTTATCTTTCCACATGCCATTTTTGTGATTAGATGACTTTATGTTATGATTTAAATGCATAAAATATGTTTATTTCATGATTTTAGATTTATTTTTAGGAAATTTGAATGAAATTGAAGTTTCAGGCAATTCTCTGCCGAGAATTTGGAATTCTCTGCCGAGAATTCTATTTTTCAGATTTGTCCAAATAGGTTAGATTTTCTCTGAACTTACCGAGAATAATAAATTCTCTACCGTGAATCAGGATATGGCTTACGACGCCTGATTTCCGCAAGGAAATCAGCGTGTCGCGACCGAGAATTTGGAATTCGCGATCGCGACATGCGTAATTCCTGCACATTCAGGTCTGAATCATCCTAAACCTTTCGATGAACCTTTTGACAAACGAAACCTTAAGTTTTTTCATTTCTGAAAGGTGTAATTTTATACCTTTTCATGATTAAAACAACACCTCTCTTCATCCTAAAATCTTATAAATTAGTCCTAGAGGATTCAAGTTCTGTTACAATTCTTTTCATCTTTGTCAGATTTCTGATTTCTTCAAAACACCATTTTTCATTAAGTAACAGAAACTTTGTTTCTTTCAAATCAACACCATGCCTACCAAATACAAACCTTCAAGGCACAATGTTGCCTCAAGCAACAAACGCCCAGACTTATCCAAGCGATATGGGACGCCTTTTCCTATCTTCAATCACGATGAAGGTAGGCGTTACTGGAATCTCCGTTACAAATTCTTCACTGTAATGTTGTATATGGATGAATTTCTTAACAACCAACTTGGCATTAGTGATGACATGAGCCGCTATATGGAACGCCTAGGGTGGACAAAATTTGCCAAAATGCGATTTCCAATAATAGGCGACTGGATACTCGAATTCTTTTGTACCGTTCGTTTCACTAACAAACGACGGGTACGTCTCAGTTTTCGTCGAGATGGCGAAATCTTCACTTTTGGCTATCCCGAGTTGCATGCTTGGTTTGGTTTTCCCCCGAGGGATACAATCAAACGTCATCCTGGAAGAGACATGACATCCACGGATATTTGGAGAATGCTCACCGGTTTCTGACGATTCAATTCAAAACTCGCCTATAATCACTCTTTTCGCTCCAACTCTATGCTGTATTTGCACAAATTCATGTGTCACAGTTTATTCGGTCGCACATTCAGTAGTGTGGTCCGTGATATAGATCTTTATGTTCTTAGAGATATATTCCAGGGAAATGCAGTAGATTATTCAAAGATTCTAATGGAGGGTCTTGTCGCCGCTTCTCGATCCAAGGATAAGAAGATTGGGTTCGGCAATATAATCTGTGGCATAATTCTCGGTACCAAGGGTACCATTGATGTTCCATGGAGTGATGATGAATTCTTCCCGACAATTGACTATGAATTTCTCGAGCACGAAGGACTTGTGAAACGTGTCTTTCGAGCAGGACCTCACTTTCTGTCTGCACCGGAACGTGAAATTTTCGTACAGTTTCAAATTGATCGTATTAAGGCTAGAAATATCCCGCTTGATAGGGATGAGTATATAGAATAGTTTAGGTGTATAGGTTTTCTTTTTGTAAATATTTGTGTATTTTGTGTTATTTAGTTTCATTCTTTGTTTTTATATTTTGTTTTATTCAATAAAGTTCTATTTTCAATTTAGTTCATTTATTAATTTTACAAAGGTTAGATATATGTTTGATTCCATTTCTTATATAATCATGGTTAAATCTATATAAAATCTATAATATTGAACAATCATGGTTTTCTTAATTAACACATATATTCACACTTAATCCAATTTCACAAACTTCATTCATTGAGTTTAAAACATTACTTCATTCAATTGATTAAATTCATATTATTAATATATATTTATATGCACTTATTATGCCCTTAATATGATTCTCTTAACTTATATGCATAAATGAACATTTAAGTTTCATTAATTCTTCATAAACCAATTTATTACACTTTAATTCAATTTATTAAGGTTAAACCTTTGGTTTTCCTTGCAATTAATGTCATTTATTTTAGTTTTTCAGTGCAGGGACACTTTATATTAAGTTCAGGAACCATTCTATCAATAAAAAAGCACAAACCACGTCAATAGGCATCCAAATTGGCCATTTTGACTAATTCTCTACCGAGAATTAATAATTCTCGGTATGAGCAGCAACAACGGACGAATTTCAAGGGAAAAATTCCCTGAAAATCGCGTGCCGCGGCTTTGCTATTCGTGGTCGCGACACGCGTGATATATGCCCTTTTTATTCCGATTTTGACACAATTTTTGCCCATTCCTATTCCTATTCTACCTCTACATCTACCTAATCACCCTATATAAACCTACTTCTTACACAAACCTCACATCACCTCTATTTTTACCCAATCCCTTACTCCAAACTCTTCCCCAAAAACCTACTTTTACTCTTCCCAATTTATTCACTCCAATTTCTATCCTCTTTTCCATTCAATCACTTCCAATTACAACCCCCAAACTCATCTTCAAGCTTTACTCTTTCTCTCTCAATTCCTTTTTTTTTCTTCTTCTTCTTCTTCTCAAACCCTAAACACACTAAACACCATCACCATGGTAAGGACTAAGCGTGTTGGTAACAAGCCCGCTGTTACGGAAGCTAATCGCCTTCGGGTTCAATGTGGAGCTTATTTCGACATCGTTTCGGAGGAGGAAGCCGCTCGTTTCAAACATTTTTCACAAGCCGACCGCCAATTCGTGGATATGCACTTCCTAGACTTCCATTCGGTAAGTGCATTGAATTTCTCTACTAGGATTGATGCTTTTATTGAGGCGTTGGGTTGGCAAGAATTCGTTAATATGCGTTTTCCGTGTATTAATGAGTATGTGGTGGAATTTTTGGTCACTTTGACCATGAACAAGAAGAAAACTTCAATCTCTTTTAGGAATAATGGTACCACATACACCATTGACTATGAAGCAATGGGCAACATGTTTGGTTTCCCTACTTCCGATTTTTATGATAAGCCTAAAGATTTTGATAATGATGCTATTTGGCAAACTCTTTCGGACCAAGACTATTTTAATTCCAAAAACACTTCAAGCAAGTTGATTAAGGACAATTGCGTGTTCTTCTTTCACAAATTTTTGAGTTTCTCCTTGTTTGGGCGTGTTGAGAGTTCAAAGGTTCAGGTTCGGGATTTGTATGTGTTGGATAGTTTGTTTAAAGGATTGAGGATTGATAGCATTGGCATGTTGTTCGATAATTTGTTCCATGCTTCGAGGGCTACTACCATTCAAATCCCTCTTTGTAATTTTATCACCGCTATTGTGTTGGGAGCTCGGGGTGAATTGGCTGATTTTGACATGTCCACCTACCGTGGGTATGTTCCACTTTTGGATATCTCGGCTCTTGAGCGGGCTCATTTATTGCTTCCACAAGGTCCCCCCGTCTTTATTTCGTATGCCTCCCGTATTGCCCACCTTCGTGGCACTATGGGTGGTGGCGCTTCCAATTCTCAATTTGCAGGTACCGAAGGCAGCGGAGAGGCGGAAGGAGAGGAGGATGAACCCCAAGCTCAACCACAACCCCACGCACCTCAAGCGGATGATCCGGTGGATTTGCGGAGGATTTTGAACCAAATCAATTCCAACAATCGTCAAATGAACTTAAGAATTGATAATTTGGTCGAAAACAACATGGTGATGAATGACAACCTCAACCTTTTGAGGCGTGAGCATAGATCAACTCGGCATCAGATGCTTTCCTTTTTCCGACGCCGAAATGTGGAGACTTCACCTACCCCTCCAAATTCCCCGCCTCAAGCATAGGTTGTTTTCTTTATTTTCTTTTTATCTTGTTATAATTTGGTACAAATTCAATTTTCCTATGTTTGGTACAATTTTCCATTTTAATTTTATGTTGAATATTTCATTTGCTACAATTTCAATCTTTGTTTCGTATGCCTTATTTCGTATTTATTTTTTATGTTTTCTCCATTTTTGCACCAATGAGGACATGGTCCAATTTATGTGTGGGAGGAGATCTACATATATCATTTCCACATATACGAATAAATGCAACGAAAATATTATTTTGCAAAACGAATAAATGCAACTAATAATTTTGATGCAAATGCAACACTAATATATTGCAACACATTTTTCACACTATTTTTTTTATTAAATTACCATTTTTCATATATTTATAAATTAACCATAAGTTAATATGATTATTTGTTTAGGTTATCATTATCGTTAGAAAAATATTTCTATACGTATACGGGTAATATTTTTTCAAATTTTTCATAAATCTCCGATACGATTTTAAGTAAAATTGTCTCGAGTGAATGTATTTAAGTAACAAAAATTCTTTATTTTCAATCTCTATTTTATATCATGCAAATCATGATACAATAAATCTTATTTTAAGTTTTCAATTAGGTTTATAGGCATTAAATTGAACTAACAATTTTTAGCTCGGTTTGCTTTCGTCTTACATTAACACCAATTGAAGTTTTTAAGGAAACTTTAGCCATAATACATGTTGAATTTTAAGTCAATATAGGATGAATGTGCTATCTTTCTTTTTCCCAAGTTACAATTTCAATTTGATATTTCATATTAATTAATCAATTAGTTGAATTCTTAACTTTTGGCCACGATTGAGACCAACCTTATCACAATCGAGGTATGAAAGGAAAGAATAATTAAGTACCGTTTACTTTTGGCCACGGTTGCGACCACCCTTATCACAATCGAGGTATGGAAGGAACGTTAGTAGCAAAAAAAAAAAAAATAAGCGTGTATAAGTTTAAAGTAACGATTGCGTCCACCCATGGCATAGTCGGTACCTCTTAAGCAAACACAAAGCAATAAAATACGTATAAAGTTACGATCAAGACCACCCTTATCTCGGGCGTAACTAAGCAAATAATTAACCCAAGTACTTATTTAAATGTATAATATATCTCATATATTAGTTTAGGTTTGGAAAAGAAATTTTGTGCTTTAAAATGCCTTGAGACGAAAGACTCAATAACATGTGTGCTTATATCGTCCCGAATGCTTCAATTCAAAATTGGAAATACAAGATGAGTGATATATCGTATATTGTACTAAGTTAGTTTGATGTTTTGCGTATAAATTTGCCATGCGAAGTAAGTCTTTTCGGCTTAACTAATTCAAAAGGTAATACTAAGATATATGTTCTATGTTCATAAAGAGATTAGCTAAAGAATAAATTCAGAGAAATTTTGCTCGGGACTAGCAAAAGATTAAGTGTGGAGATTTGTTAAGCCCAAAATATACCTAAAATATCATCGATAATTACATCAATATTACTACGAATTTATGCTATTTATAACTGTTTAGAAAGCTTTTTACTCTCGAATATGTTTCTTTCTTGTAAGGTACATAAATATTTGGTAAAATCCAAATAGGAACGAAAAGAGCTCGAAAACAGAAGAAAAACCCTACAAAAAGGAGTCGAAGACGACAGAAATTGATGCTCCCCCATTGTCGGTAGAGAATTTAACATTCTCGGTACGAGCAGGAGTTTGTAGAAGCCTAGTTACACACTTTCGTTTTCGACGAAACACGATCGTTCGGGTGGATAAAGGTTTCCTTTCGCAACGGACACGATCCTTCACAACGGACACGACACTTCAATCAAGACTCTTCAACATCTATAAATAAAGAGTTGATGGAGAGTTGAAGATATGTAGAAGAAAGAGATTAGTATAGAATTTATGCAGAAATTCCGAGTCAAGTGATTCAGAAATTAGATTTCGATTCTGTAAAAAAGCAATATGATGTACACACATTGTTTATTCAATAATAACAAGTTTAGTAGCGTTTAGACATTGTTCCAGTTTAGTTTTCATTTTGGTAGTAGACCGACCCAGTCTCTATTACGAAGATTCAACGAGAAGATTGAGTAGAGGATCCGCCCCGGAGCCTGACAAACTCTAACGAAACCCAAGGAAAGGATTGACAACCCGTTCACTTGCAAGCCGTCGAATGTTTCCATGCTCCATGTTCTCTGTAAACTTGTATCAATTTATATTTCATCTAATAAAGTCTGTTCTATTCGATAGATTTTTATGCAGCATTTTGGTAAAGGATCCGAAGTGGATGCTGGTATTTTCATTAAAACGTATTTAATTCAAAATCTTTACAAGGAAACTTTGTTGAACGCTTAGGCAAATTATTATCTCGAAAGAGTTTTAATTTGATTAAGGGCAATTATCCCGGATAGGGTTTTGTCATGTTCAAAGCCAAATAATTAGAGGTTCCGTCATTTATTTCATCTTTATAATTCATACAAAGTTTAAAGTAGTTTTCTTTGCTTAATGCAAACAAATACATCTGTTTACTTTTCTAAAAAGTACTAAACGTTCCTATCTTGCAAATTCATTCTTAAATCAGAGTATTTTCTAACATCTTCATACTCTAATCTAATTCTCATTCTAGCAATTTCAAAACCAAAATCCAATTAAACGATTTTTTATATTATAAACCTTAAAGTAAATTTAACCGATTCAAAATAAGTTTTTGTTCGAAAAACATTCCCTGTGGGATCGATATCTTTTATTACTACAAGCGTATACCGTGCACTTGCGGAAATCGCTCAACACTGATCCAAGAGTTATTCGATTGTCACATCAGATACAAGTTTGTCGATGAAATGAAACAGTTTCATATACTTTAGCAAGTAATTTATAACATAGTAACATTTTAGATTTCTTGGCGTAAATTACACAATGGGCCTTGAATATTTTAGTTGCTCATATTGTGGCTTCTGAACTTCAAAACCTGACATTATGGCCTCTAAACTTTACAACTTACTAACATAATGACGTTTATCTGTTTGTTTTGGTTCAAGAAGGTAAATGACACACTCTTGATTTTTTTTTACTGCTTGGTTAAAATGAGAGGATCAACTTGAGTTGTGATTTTTTTAATAATTATTTTTAGGGAAAAGTACAAAAATAAACCTTGTGGTTACACCTGTTTTCGATTGCAGTCTTGTGGTTTAAAAATTTACAAAATGGTACCTTGAGGTTCATTCCGTTAGCAAACACATACCAAATTGACTAACGGTGTTAAAAGTCAAAGGAAAAGAGTTAATTTGGTCCTTATATTTATTTATTTTATAAATTAAACCCCCTTATTATCTAATTATCACAAAAATACTCAAAATAAAAAATAAAAATCAATTACACCATCTTCTCTATTTTTTTTTTCTCTTCTCTCTCATTTTTTCCTATTTTCTCTCTCTAAAAATACCTAACTTAAAAAAAATTGAATTGAGTTATTACTGATTTACAATTCTCCTAAATAAATGTAATTTCTGAAGATAATAATTGAATTACTTTCGCCTCATCCATGGCCAGAGTAGGAAAGCTCACCAAGCTCAAGTCCGTTCTGAAGAAATTGAACTCATTTAAGAAGCAAAGCTGGTCTAGCGGAAGCTTAATCGCTGCTACGATTCCTCCTCCTCCTACTCCGGCGATCTCCACCTTAACTGTGTAGGCAAATCTCACCGACGCTACCTCATGAGCTCTAAAATCATCAATAATCCTCTGTTTCGAGAGCTTGCGGAGAAGTTGGGTGTGTCCGATTGTTTTAGCATTGCATGTGAGGTTGTTTTGTTTGAGCACTTGCTATGGATGCTTGAGAATGTCGATGCTCAGCCTGAGTCCCTTGATGAGCTCGTTGAGTTCTACGCTTGCTAGCTCATGAATGTCGGAATTCAAATATCATCGGTGATCTTGATTTAGGGGAGATGATCGGAGATTCGATTATGTTAATTGGTGGTTGGTATATATAAATATATAGTGAGAGACAGAGAGTTGTAAATTTAATTTAATAATGATAAATTAGCGGTGTAGAAAACAAACAAAGATTTTAGATAGTTACGATGAAGATGAGTTGAAAGAGGGAGGGTTTAATTATTTTCAATGGTGAGGATTAACACATATCTACCAGCTAATCTTTGAACTTGATGATCAATATCTGTAATTATCTCTTCTTCATCTAATAATGCTAAGCTGTTTTGCTCAATTATTAAAATATCACATTTGGATTGTGTGATAATTGTTGTTTTATGATATCAAGTTAGCTAATTAAAGATTAGATTTAGAAAGAGATGGAAATTCAATTGATTTTAGAGGGAGAAATTAACAAAGAGGAGAGAGAAAGAAGAATAAAAATAAGAAATTAAAGAGAGAAGGAGAAATGGTGTATTTGATTTTTATTTTTTTATTTTGGGGTTTATTTGTGATAATTAGATAATAAGAGAGATTAATTTATAAAATAAATAAATATAAGGACCAAATTAACTCTTTTCCCTTTGACTTTTAACACCGTTAGTCAATTTGGTATGTGTTTGCTAACGGAATGAACCTCAAGGTACCATTTTGCAAACTTTTAAACCACAAGACTGCAATCGAAAACAGGTGTAACCACAAGGTTTATTTTTGTATTTTTCCCTTATTTTTATTCATAACAACATTATTGTAACATTCTGATCTAATATCATGTATATATTGTCGGTTCTAGCCAAAATCTCACTTATTGGGCCATACAACGAGTCTTCATATATTGGATATAGACATCAATAATATATGATGATTCGCGAAGCCAACTGGGCCGAATCCAAAACACGGGCCCAACCCACGATAACTTAAGCCCATGGTTCAAGTTGAATGAGCTCCTAATAAAGGAAAGCCCGGAATCCTAATAAATACACTAAAACCACCCATTCAGAGAAACGGTTATAAGGGACCACGTACATGACTACGTGGGGGACGTGGCACAGGAGGAGTAACCGCTGAAGGCGGTTACCTAAAGGTGCTTATAAAAGAAATAAGGAAGCTAGGAGAGAGGTAGTTTTTTCACATCTTTTCCTATATACACGACTATCGATTTACTAAATTCCATATAAAACTGACTTGATCGTCGGAGAGTTTTCCCGGAGATCCTGTCTCCGGTTTTGTTTTGCAGGTTATTACTACGAGAATCATCCAATCAAATTCGGCAAGTTATCAATTGGTGCGGTGAAGGTGGACCTTTTTTACCAACATCTGGTTAAAGGTACACCAGGAACATGTCAGAACCATCACGAACAACCGGAGTTACAACCAGATCAACTTGTATGAACTCAAGAGGTCCACGGACCGTGAGTTCGCAGCCTGCGAGTACACAGCCTGTGATACCCAGCTCGTCGAATCCTTCAGGACAGTTGAGTCCATTATTGGAGGTCCAAGTGCAAACTGAGATGGAGATGTCGAATAGTGAGTTCGTGCAAATGGCAGGACAGGTCTTGGCTACGAATATGAGCCAAGCGGCTGGAGATCGAATGATTAGTTTATTAACTGCAATCGCTGATCACAATACCGCCGTGGCGGCTGCCCCTCCAGAACCCGTTGTCACCTCGACACAACCATCAACTATTCCTGCTATATCTACGCTTCCGCAGTCGTCTCGAGAGACAATTCGGGTGGGTCAGAGTAGTCGCATGACACCACATAGCAATCCAGGCAACTACTCGCACCAAGATCCTAATATGACGATCCATCCGACCTGGCAAGCATCCCAACCGATGTCAGGAATGCAAGGAATTTTTCCGCTACAACAAACGGAGCCCATAACTGGAGCGAATATGTCTGGGCGGGAGCACACTTGGAATTTTGATCCAATAACTGGACAACGGTTAGACCCACAACGAGAACAAGTGTCAACACAGTATGGCAGGTGGATATCACCCAGAATTCACCAGCAGCGGATGAAAGAAGTTCGGCGGGAACCCAATACTGAATTGGAAGATCAACTGCGAAACATGATGGAGCGAATGGGGTACACTCCTAGGGCGAGAGCAGTGGTGCAGAGTGATTCGCCTTTTGCCCCATCGTTGCGGGAATTTATTCCAGATCACAGAATAAAAGCACCGGCGATACCTAAATACTATGGGGATCCAAATTCTGACCCTGAGGCGCATGTCAGGAACTATAGAGAGTTAATGGATGTTGCAGGAGCAAGCGAGAGCATAATTTGTCGATTGTTCTCGACCACTTTGGGTGGAGCAGCATCCGACTGGTTCCGATCTCTACCCACCGAATCCATTCACAACTGGACTCAGTACAGTCGTGATTTCTGTGCAAAGTTTGTAGGTTGTAAAGCAGCGGACGTGACGGACAGACAGCTAAAAGAGATCAAACAGAGAAATTACACGTCGCTGAGGGAATTTGTCGTGGCATTTAATGATATCCTGGTGCGGTTGCAGAATCCAGATATCGTGAGCATTCACAATATAATGGCAGATGGAACCACAGACTGGAGCATGCGGGAGGAAATCATTCGCAATTAGCCACGTACGGTGGCCGAACTAATGAAAATAGCAAAGGAATTCATGGAGGTGGATGATGTTAACAGGGAGTATAGAGCTCAAACCAGGCGAGAGAGAGATGCGGCTAGATCCACTTCAGACAATCGGCGCCATCAAAATCAAACCCAATCCAAGGGTAATTTTGTCCGAAAAAGTGATCGCTCCTTTCAAGGAGGGGGATATCAAACACCATTGAACACGACTCGCCATGAGGTGTTACTTTGGATTGAAAAGAACCCCTTAAAGAAAGATGTGCAGTTTCCTGAGGCGAAAGGTCGAACCAGTTTGGGGCGGTATCCTAATAAATACTGCAGGTTCCACAGATTGAATGGTCATGATACGAATGATTGCTACGAATTGAAAAGGGAGATCGAAAAGCTGATCGAGAGAGGCAAGCTAAGTCAATTTGTTAGAAAAGAAGCGACTGATGACAAAACAATAGTCCCACATGAAACAGAAGCAAGACCAGAAAAGAAGCAGAAAAAGGGAGTGATTAACGTAATAGCTGGCGGAATCTATGAGCCCCCAACAAAAAGATCTCGCCGTGAACAGCGAAAAAGCAACACAAGTAGGGGGGATGCCCTCAATTATCCATTTGCGCAAATCACGGAGCCGCATGCGGATGCGTTGGTGATCACGGTGGCCATTGAAGGATGGGACATCAAACGGGTCCTTGTAGATACAGGCAGTTCTTGCAACGTTGTTACTCGAACTGCATTCAACCAGTTGGGGATTCATGATGAGCAAGTAGAACATACTTTCATGGATGTAATTGGTATTAGAGGTCAATCATCTCAAACCAGTGGACAGGTTGTGCTGGAGACAGAAATGGGCGATAAGAACCTAAAGTGGAGAGGGGATCTGGAATTTGCAATTGTGGATCTTCCGTTGGCCTATAATATAATTCTGGGGCGTCCGTTTCTATCAGAAACGGAGTCGCTCATTTCGATGAAGCATTTGACATTGCACCTGCCAACGCATAAAGGGCGAGTGGTTGTTGAGGGTGATCAGCTTACATCTCAACAAGCTTATACAATATCGCTTGAAAAAAAGCCTGATGAAAAAGATAAAGTTGACGAGAAGTTGCCAGCCGAGGCGTTGGGAGAAACAGAGTTATTCGCCATTTCAGATGACAAGAAAGTAAGGATAGCAGCAGAACTATCAGAAGAAATGAAGAAGGCCATTACCGACGTGTTGATCCAATGCGAGTCGGCATTCGCCGCACCAGATGAAGTGCTGAAGGGGATAAGCCCAGAAATAGCAACACATCGACTGAATGTGGATAAAAGTGCAACCCCGGTGCGGCAGAAAAAGAGGGGGCATGCGCCAGAACGACAGAAGGTGATTGAAAAAGCAGTAGCAGATTTGCTAAAATCGGATGCAATCCGAGAGGTCACCTATCCAGAATGGCTAGCCAATGTAGTATTGGTTAAAAAGCCAAATGGAACATACAGAATGTGTGTAGACTTCAAAGATTTGAATAAAGCCTGTCCGAAGGATATGTACCCGCTACCTAACATTGATATATTGGTAGATGGGACTGCGGGATTTGAAGCTTTGTCATTCACTGATGTGAAATCCAGTTACCACCAGATACCAATGGAGAAAGCGGATGAGATCAAGACGTCATTCATAACTCATCAGGCGACTTATTGCTTCAAGGTGATGCCCTTTGGACTGAAAAATGCGGGAGCAACATATCAGCGGATGATGAACAAGATATTTTCAGACAAATCAGGTGAGAACTTCTCGATTTATGTAGATGACATGATCATTAAAAGCAAAAAAATGCAAGATCATCCGCAGGATATTAAAGAAATTCTGGAAGTACTGATCAAATATGGCCTCAAATTAAACCCGGAGAAATGCACGTTTGGAGCGAGAGCAGGAAAATTCCTGGGTTTTATTGTTAGTGGCAAGGGAGTTGAGGCGAATCCTGAGAAGGTTAAGACGGTGATGGAGATGAAGACTCCAAGGAGCATAAGAGAAGTACAACGACTCAATGGGCGGTTGGTGGCATTAGGGCGATTCATATCATGCTCTGCTAGAAGATGTCTACCTTTCTACAATGCCATCAAAAAATCTAAGTCCTTCGAGTGGACTCCGGATTGTCAAGAAGCATTCGAGGGGATAAAGCGATTACTATGTTATCCGCCCTTGATGAGCAGGCCAGTGGATGGAGAAGATTTATTTCTTTATGTATCTGTCACCAGCACGGCGATATGCACCGTAATGGTGCGAGAAGAAGAAGGGCAACAGTATCCGGTGTACTATGTGAGTAAAGTCTTAAAGGATGCAGAACTTCGATATTCGAGGTTAGATAAAATGGCTCTCGCGGTGATAACCACGACGGCTAGGTTAAAGCCATACTTCCAGGCGCATACTATTATTGTGAGAACTGGCATTCCAATGCGAAAGGTATTGCAGAAACCTGACGCATCCGGAAGATTAATGGAATGGTCAATTCGCTTGGGAGAATTCGACATTCGTTATGAAGGAAGACCAGCTTTAAAAAGTCAAGTACTTGCCGATTTCGTGAATGAGTTCACGTGGGATGAAAACGAATGTCCAAAAGTACAAAAAGAAGAGTGGAGTATGTTCACAGATGGAGCATTATCCGCAAATGGGGCTGGACTGGGAGTCGTTATCAAAGGTCCGGACGTTATTCGCCTGTACTATGCAGCAAAGTTAACATTCAAAACTACCAACAATGCTGCAGAATATGAGGCAATGATATGCAGATTGAAATTGATTAACGAGCTTATGCCAGAAAGAGTGGTAATCTACAGCGACTCTAAGCTTATGATAAATCAGATCACAAAGAATTATCTGGTGAAACAGGAAGATCTGGTCAAATATCATCAGGTTGTTAGTAGATTGACACAGGAGTTAACACATAAAGGAATCGTCTGGGAGATGGTGCATGTTCCAAGGGGCCAGAATAAGAAGGCTGACGAGTTGGCAAAAGCGGCAGCAAGTAGGGACCCATGGAGCCAAAAAGCATGTAATTTGGAAATAAGGTCGTCACCAGCATTCGAAGCCGACCGGATTATGGTTATCGAAGAGCTAGAAGATGATGAAGATTGGCGGATGCCCATTCGCCAATATCTGGAAAATGGAGATTTGCCGGTTGATAAAAGTTTGGCCAGAAAGCTAATTGGGCAATCAGCGAGATACTCAATTCGAGATGGGACTTTGTACCGGAAATCGTATACATGTCCATGGCTGAAATGTATTAGCCGCAACGAAGGAGATTACATGCTGAGAGAACTCCATGTAGGAATTTGTGGTGCACATGAGGCATCCGCAGCATTGGCAAGAAAAGTCAAGTTGATGGGATATTATTGGCCAAAGGTGGTGGAGGATTCCCAGAAAATGGTAGCGGAATGTCGCAGCTGTCAAATCCATGCGAATGAAAAGCATGTCCCTGGAGCCGAACAAGTCACTATAATGACGGCGTGGCCATTCACGACGTGGGGGATCGATATAGTGGGCCCATTCCCAGAAGCAACAAGGAAAAGGAAGTACTTGGTAGTCGCAGTGGACCACTTCAGCAAATGGGTAGAAGCAGAGGCAGTAACCGCTCAAACGCCTGAGCGAATGATCGAGTTCTTACGAGAGAACATTATCATGCGGTTTGGAATCCCGCAAATGCTCATAACCGATAATGGTACCCAGTTCAACTGTGTCAAATTCAAAGCATATTGCGAAAGCATGGGGATCAAGAATCATTTTTCCTCCGTAAATCATCCACAATCGAATGGTATGACAGAGGTTACCAACAGAGCCATGATTCAGGGCATCAAGAAGCGACTCGGTGATAAGAAAATGGGTTGGGTGGATGAGATACCGCATATGTTATAGGCATACAGAACTTCGGTGAAAGCAGCGACAGGCGAAACACCCTTCTCGCTGGTTTATGGGGCCGAAGCAGTTCTTCCTGTTGAAGTCAAGTCACCTACAGACAGGGTGATTTATTACTGCGCCACCCAAAATCCTATCAATGTTAAGGATGCATTGGATTCTGTTGAGGAGCGAAGAGAAAAAGCTTACATGCGAATGGCAGTATACCGCAATAGAATCAAAAAGTATCATAACAGAAGGGTGCGAAAGGTGATAATCAACGAGAAAGACTTGGTCTTGAAAAAGGCGGACAAAATACAATCTAGAGAAGGCAAAGGAAAATTGGGTGTCAATTGGGTTGGGCCTTACAGGCTATCCAAGAAATTGGGACCGGCAACCTTTGAAATAGAAGAAATGAGCGGGAAAAAGCTCCCGCGCACCTGGAATCTAGAGAACTTGCGCCAATACAAACAGGCTGAGTAGTTAAGGGAAATGACGAGTACTCTTTTTCCTTTTATGAGTTTTTTCCTACTGGGTTTTCTGATAAAAGGTTTTAATGAGGCTTTGATCCCACACATTTTATGTATCCATGTGACGTGAAGTTTTTTATTTTTAGCAAAATAAAGATATTCAACGGTTACAATTATTTAATATGCAACAGCTGAATGCATGTCCTTCTCAACTGATAATAGAAACACATAAATGTGTTGCCTACAAAAAGAAAGGCGGATGCATGATTACGCATCATTCGCAAAACCTTATGATCAAACCTTATGATTGTTTAAGAATTACAAGGCAGACATAAAATTAAGCGAATAAACGAGTACTCTAAAATTGCGAAAAGGGTCTGGCCACCCTAACGAAAACAAAACTAACTACGAAAAATTACAAGTATGAAGTCGGCAAAGGGCAAGGGTCGCATACGAAAGTAACCGACATTAAGGCAACAAGGGATAGAAACCCCATAGAAATTGCACATGTAAATAAAATGGCAAGCAAAGAAAGTAAAGTCACTCGATTAATATATGCTTAAAGTTTGTTACATACAAAAGTTCAGATATGAATAAAACTATACTACAGTTTCTTCCTCTTCGCCCCTGTTGCCCCCTTCGCCTCCAGTGGCTTCCCCATCTTCTTTGGGGTGATCTGCTTCAAGCGAATCCCTAACAATAAGATCAGTAATCGCATCAGAGTGAGGTACCTCTGGCTCGATGTGAGAAACATTATGTGGTGCACCTTCTTCTACATCCTGGTTTGGGATCTCGCGGCTGATTGGAAAGACATTGGAACTCTGCCAGTCAAGGAGAAGTACCTCATCCATGTCAGCATCTTCCGCATCCAACTTGTCCCATTTTTCAGCTAAATCCTTTTCAGGAATGGAAACTTTGGGGCGATTGAGTATGCGCTCTGGATGCTCATGTTCATAGGCCGCATGGATCCGCTCTCCATACCAGTAGATGCGGGAGCTATCTTCAGCTACGATCTCCTTCGCCTTCCTCTTTTGCATCTCCAAAGCTTCGTTGGCCGAATTCAGATTATCAACGGCCTTCTGAAGCTCATTGGACTTAGCTTGGAGTAATTTAAGAGCTTCCTCCCTCTCGCTGACAGCTTTCTGACAGGCATCCTCGAGAAACTTTACCTTGCCTTGGACATCATCAAGGAGCGACTTCTGAGTCGCCAATTCAGTACCAAGGTTTTCCAGCTCTCTCGCCCTTTCAGCATCCCTATAGAGGGCACCCTCCGCAAAATTGATAATGTGCACATTGGGCGACACATGAATGGAAGAGCAAAAGGAGGCGTATAGTTGAAAGATAGAACGTGAGTCAAAAGCAGTATACCTCTATAGCACGCTTCTCAATTCCCTCCATAGCAGTTGGAAGCGGCACCTTTTCGCGGATGCGAGAGGCAGATGGGAGTCGTCCAAGGACATTGCCTATAGAAGAAACAATGTCCTTACAGGAAAAGCTCACAGCCTTACCGAAGGTTCTAGTCCACCATCCGCTCATATCGGGGATCGGCTGCGAATGCGTAAGGAAAAGAGTCAGGAGAATACGATGTGGCGGAAAATAAAGAAACCGAGAAACGTGAAAATAAAGAAAACGAGAAAAGAAGGCAAATTATAATACCTCGTGGAAGGAAGCGTGGTACTTTTCCTTTGATGGGGAGGATACGGGCGTACCACCAACAGGCAAGACCGCAGAAGTGTTTTTCTTCTTAGGGCGGGAAGACTCTACATCCGCATTGTTCTTCCGTTTCCGATTTAATGTAAGGTCCTCAGAAACGGGGTCCGGCGGCACGGAAACAATGGCAGTACAAGTCGCCTCGACAGAAGGAGACGCCCCCACAGATGGATTCGCCCCTACGGAAGAGGTTGCTTCCGCCAGCCGTTTCTTCCTCTTCGCCAAAGCTTTCGCCTCTCGATCTGCAGCGAGTTGGGATAAAGGGTCACCCCTGCAAAGGGTTAAAAGAATTCATCAAAAGGGAAATAAACTAACAATACCTTGTACGAAAACGCGATAAGGGATATAGACAACATGATCTCCCTCGCGATAGGCAATCGCCACTCGGCTCCTTAACATATGGAATGCCTGATCATACGTCCATATGAAAGGGGGAGTGTTCTTCAAGAATTTTATAATGGCGGATTCTTCCTTGCTCGGATAACCAAAGTTCAAACTCTTTACATTAGGTCGACCCCAGTGGCGAAGAAAATTTGGATTCTCTTCATTAAACTTGATGAAGAAATAAGACTTATCCCACTCGCGGATTTTATTCGACTTCTCATCAAAGCCGTAGTAACCGCTCTGTCGGATGAAGGTAAAATACTCCCCCGAACTTTTGAAGTGGTGAAGCTTGGAGAAGATCTTGAGCGAGAAGGAGACCTCCAGACAATCCGCCAAAAATTTATCCAGGGTCAAGTCGGCCCATCCATTGGGATGCAGTTGTCCAGGTGCGATTCCATAACCATCAAGGATGGAAGCAATCTCATCCGCCAGCGGATACGTGAAACCGCAGATAATTTGGGCGACAAAAATGGTAAAATACCCCTTTGGGAAGTCGCCGGGACCTCTATTTTCCCCGGGAATGCTTGTTTCCAGGCCTTGAAGCCAGGGGTACTGCTCCCGCAAGTCGTCAATCGTCTCGCGGCAAACTAAGCTTCCCGACCTATCCTTCTTCGGTAATAAGCGGGGAGTTGGGATAGGTGGTGGAATCAACTTCCTAGGGTCGAAACCTAGGCCCTCATCAGTCGTATTCGCCAGATGGAGAAACTCGACGGGATGAGAATCAGACCTAGGAGAGCTAGTTGAAACTTCATCGATCATCTCATCAACCTCATGGGGCACCTCGCGATTGTAATTTTCGTCGAAGGGTGTGAAATCAAGTTCAGGGTTCGACATATCGGTAAGGGAAACGAACAGAAATAAAATGGTTGAAGGAGTTACAGGAAGAGAAACTTACATGTGAGAAAAAGCGCAGGGAAGAACGAAGACAAGAGGGTTGATGCTGGAGAAGAAATGACAGAAAACAAAAGAGCTACTGGTTAAAACCCCCAAATTTCAAATACCCAGACGAATGTGAAGAGTTGCCTGGACATATGAAAAGACCCTAAAAGGGCTCTTACCAAACCAGGGGGGAGGCATGTGATGATTCGCGAAGCCAACTGGTCCGAATCCAAAACACGGGCCCAACCCACGATAACTTAAGCCCATGGTTCAAGTTGAATGAGCTCCTAAATAAAGGAAAGCCCGGAATCCTAATAAATACACTAAAACCACCCATTCAGAGAAACGGTTATAAGGGACCACGTACATGACTACGTGGGGGACGTGGCACAGGAGGAGTAACCGCCGAAGGCGGTTACCTAAAGGTGCTTATAAAAGAAATAAGGAAGCTAGGAGAGAGGTAGTTTTTTCACATCTTTTCCTATATACACGACTATCGATTTACTAAATTCCATATAAAACTGACTTGATCGTCGGAGAGTTTTTCCGGAGATCCTGTCTCCGGTTTTGTTTTGCAGGTTATTACTACGAAAATCATCCAATCAAATTCGGCAAGTTATCAATATAATATGTAACACCATCTCCATTTTTTTTATGTGAGATTCCATTTAGTCTTGCACATGTTTCTGTCCATTAGGGCCGCTCTTTGCTAAAGGCTCTATCCCGATGCCAACCACTCTAGATTGGGTCGTTAGAGGCCAACAAGCTTTTCCTTAGTTTGTTTCCGAATCAACACATCATACATTAAGAGTCAACTCTGATACAAATTGTAACAGTCTAATTTAATACCATGAATAGCTATTCTTTGTTTTAACCAAAATTCCACTAATTTGGCTTCATAAATTTAAAATGTGTCTATGTGTATTGGAAATACATCTTACTAATATACTCTAGTAACTCCGTTTATTTTTTTACGTGAGATTTAATTCATTCATACCTTGTTATCACCCGTACTATTAATATTATTATTATTAGATTAAGAGAAGGTAATATTTGGACATTATCTAATTAAAATATTAAAGGGAAAAAGATAAAATTGGATACTAACGTTTTTGAAGCAAAAATAATTTTAGCTCCACGTTACCGAAATTTTAAAACACCTAAATTGACTGTTATTTAACTATCATATATATCAGACATTCCAAACAATTTTGTTGATAAACTAAATAGCTTCATACATTTTTTGTTGGTTAGATATGGGAATATACTAAGGTAAAATGTTACCAAATAATATTATGTGGACCAAATGATATAATTTTGGATATTAAAAGGGCCAAATAAGAGTTTAATCCTTTGATATATTCTATTAAATCAAATTTATTGTCTTAAATACTAAATTACCATAAATAGTTATTTACCCTGTATATATAATTGGAGAAGAGTGATTTTATAATAGAGTTGAACAAAATAGGAAGGGTTGAAATTTTTCTTAATCCTTCCATATATGCTTTCAAATCAAATCAAATTAAATTGCTTTCATTTTTGTTATGTTTTAATAAAGCAATACTAAATTACCATAAATAATGGGTAATTGCATATATTTAAACTATATATGGAACATTTTCTTTTCCAAGTGAAATCCCCTAGTATATGAAAGAGTAAAAAAGTGCTTTCGTTGTTGTGGAATAAGAAGCCTTCGTATCTTGATGCATGCATTTAATTTATTTGGAGCTATCAGAGGGCATCCATATAGAGATTGCTAGTGAAGAAAGATGCAAGAGAAATGTTAAGGTTCGATTATGATCCTCTCAAATTGTTGGATTATATTTCTGTTGGCAATGTAGCATCAAGTTAGACAAATGGTAAGGTTGTCCAAGAAATACGAGAAAGATGTAAAAAAATTTCAGGATACACATAAAAAAGCGAAATACAAAGGATTTGGTTGCCTTTTTAGATCACATTTTACCTTTGAAGATTTTGTGAAATTTATTCTCCTTTGCAATTGAATGTATGTACCTACTCTTCGAGAAAATTTACTATATGTACGGCTCATCGCGTCATTCATGGAATGAATCATTAATTTAATATCATGTCATATATTTTAGGATTTAGAGTTTATAATTTAAGATCTAGGGTTCCTATTTAAGTTCTAGAATATTACATAAATAATTAAGTAAAAAATTTGTAATTAACATGTACACAATGTTAATGTTTCATTAATTAAGATGTTACATTACAACAAATTATTGGTCCCACACCCCACATACAGTAAAATCTTAAGTTTATATACAATATAGAATAAAATATAGATAGTGAATAAAAAAAAATGTAAACTAGTAAATTTTAAATCTGTAATGAAGTGAAAAATTTAGCTATATTAATTAAGGTAAATCTGCAATGAAGTGAAAAATTTAGTTGTATGTGTCCATATGCCTCTTAATTATGCAATTGAACTTAACAGAGTCAACCATCCCATCCTGTCTTTAAATTTGACTTTTAATTACGTTACACTCCCAACGTGTAGAACATTCTTTTATTGATATGTAATTTTACAGTGTGATGATGTAGGTGTAATGGTAGGTTGATCTTTTGACTACATATTCAAGAGTGGTGGACTCTAACGCCTTCGTATCATTGATGTCTTCGAAGTGTCCAGACTTATTCCCAAAATATTGAAAATGGCTCTTATAATAAGCTATGTCCAGGTCAACTAATTCAAATGCAGAAACCTATATATAAAGCTGCTACCTTTAGTTGTGAGCCTCAATTTCAACTCTGGTTCTACACACAAAAACATCAGCTCCTTTGTTACTCTATTTAGGATCAAGCCTCTTCTTTCTTTGACTCTGTTCAAGCCTCACAACATTATACAACACTGAAGATTATGGATTCAATTTCCTTTACAGGATTCATGTCCCAATCTTTAGCTTGGAAGAGGAGGTATAATTTCTAATGCGATCCCTATTTGAGGAAGTTGAGCAATTCTTTACTCCTGGTATTGTCACTTGATGAAGTGCTCTACAAGGAGAAAGATGCCAAGCAACCAAATGCTAGTATTCCCGAAGAAGAAATGATTGTATAATAATGTTCCAGAAGCTAAAACCATAGTTTATATCATTCTTCAAAAAGAAAAGGAAGTAGAAACTGAAATCACAGTTAATAGCATTCCTGAAGAACAATAAGAAAAGGAAGAGGTGGCTCTACAAAAGAACACCATGTCATTGTCAATTAATAAATGGCAGATGAGCTCATTATCGAAATCATCCTGTCAAAGTAGAGTTTTTAAGATCCCAAAAACTTTCTGCCAAAATGGCGGGTTCCACACAACTAGATGTAGGATGAAATTTGAAGCCAAAGAGTAAAATTTCGGCAAGGCACTTGAACACTGATAAAATTCAAATAGAAAGTTCTTACTGGGTTAGCTTATTGTTCTTGATCAAGTCTCATGCCGAAGTCTTACTCTTTGGCTTGAAATTTGTTCCTACATCGATCTGTGTGGAACTGGTCATTTTGGCAGAAGGCTTTTGGGATCTTGAAAGCTCTATGGATGATTTCGATAATGAACTCACCTGCCTTTTATTAATTTTCAAGGACATAGTGTTCTTTTGTAGAGCCACATCTTCCTTTTTTTCTTGTTCTTCAGGAATGCTATTAAGTCTGATTTCAGTTTCTACTCCCATTTCTTCTCAAAGAATGGTATAAACTGTGGTTTCAGCTTCTGGAACATTATTATCTGCCATTTCTTCTTCAGGAATACTAGCATTTTGTTGCTTGGCAGCTCTCTCCTTATAGAGCGCTTCAAAGAAAGAGACAATTCAAGTGACCATACCAGGAGTAAAGAGGTGCTCAACTTTATCCAAATATGGATTGCGTGAGAAAGTGGACCTCTTCTCCCAAGCTAAAGATTGGGACATGAAACCTGCAAAGGAAATTGAATCCACAATCTTCAGTGTTGTATAATGTTGTGAAGCTTGAACATAATCAAAGAAAGGAAAGGCTTGATCCTAAATAGAGCAACAAAGAGAAGTGTAACATTAAAAGAATAGAAAGAGTGAATAGCTTATGTTTTTGCGTGTAGAACTAAAGTTAGAAAGTGAGGCTCACAACTAAAGGGAGCAACTTTATGTATAAGTTTCTGCATTTGAATTTGTGTAGAGTTGACCTGGACATAGATTATTCTAAGAGCCATTTTGTATATTTTGGGAATAAGTATGAACACTTCAAAGGGATTAAAGATAAGAAGGCGTTTGAGTCCACCACTCTTGAATATGTAGTCAAAAGGTCATTAACCGACCATTGCACCTTACATCATCACACTGTAAAATTACATATGAATAAAAGGAGAGTCGAATTCAAAGAATGTATAGAATGGTTGACTCTGTTAATCTCAGTCTGCATAATTAAGAGGCATATGGGCACAAACATAGGTTCTTTTAAGAAACATTTTCTTAACTAGGAAAAAAATGGAGAGTTTCACATAGCTTGATGTAGGAACAAATTTCAAGCTAAAGTATAAGAGTTCATAGGGGAGTTGATCAACAAGGAGAACTTAACATGAAGTTTTTTTTAAGCACCGAGGATCTTTAGGGTAAGTTTATACAGAACACCTACTCCAATGCTATAATCATTGGGGTCCGTCATTTACTAATGGTTGAATCCCAATGATATATTTACTTTTAAAATTTCTTATTTATTTTTATTTCTATTAACTAATGTTATAGTCATTGGGGTCCGTCATTTATGAAAATTAATACAAAAATTGATTAATATTTTAATTTGAATTCCTCTTCATAAAAAAAAATTAATTTGAAGTATTGTATTATTTATTTTTCTTTAATTAGGTCTACATTATTAGACAAAAATTTAAAAATACAAAATATTTAATCTTTGAGATCGATTATTTACAAAATCTCATCTTCACGCTAGGAAAGGAGCTCAAGGGCTTTCTTCAAGTCTATCTCATCTTGGAGACTGATAGATATCTTGTGTCTATCTTCTAGCATCTCAATCTGACCAAGAGGTAGGATTAAAAACAAAATACTCAACCAAACAAATGAGTAAAGTGACAAGCCTAAGCTTGGCGAATGTTGGTCAGTTCCATAACTTCGTCATCACTTGCTTGGGTGGATTTATATTTAATGGAATGGCTTAATATTATACTATTATATAAGTATGGTAACCTTTTAACGAGTATTCCATACCTTTTGACAAATATAGAAGAATACTCGAAACCAAGATGCACCAGAGATTGATGAGAGAGACAAACAAATTCCAATACACCCTAAAGTTAAAGGCATTTGTAATGTGGAGAGATAAAGCAATTAAATGCCTTGAAACTACGCAATTACCAGTGTTTAATATTGGAGATAAACGTAAAATTACAGAATAAATCCCTAAAGAGAAGAAATTTATTTAATTGAAAGGAGAGTGTAAAATTAAATTGCGCTGATACCATGTGGAATGAATAAAATTAAAAATAATACTCTCTTATTTATTAATAAGTATTTACACCTATTTATACTATTACATGAGAGTGTGATAATTACCAAATGATCCTATATTATTTACAAGTAATTATAAGAATGCCCTTACATATAAAGTAAATCTATTATACTGTAATACAATTCTTACATGAGATGAGCTAATTAACCAAGAACTGAAACAATTCATTTTTACCAAGCCAAACTCGTCATGTATTACCTCTTCTTAGAGAAATTGCAGAGCCATTATGCATGAAGTCAGCAGGATTTATATTACCCCCACCAACAATAGCAGAAATAAATCGGTTTGTTAGATATCCCACATTGTTAAATGAGGAATCTATATGACTCTTTAAATATGTGAGACAATCCTTACCTTTGAGGTATTTTTTGGGGTGAGTTAGGCCTTTGTTTACATGGTATCAGAGCATTGGTTCAGTGTTGGGGCTCCTGCTGATATTAGCGTCACGCACAAAATAAATTGGGCGTGAGAGGGCGTGTTAGATATCCCACGTTGCTAAATGTGGAAGCTATATGGCTCATCCTTAAATATGTGAGGCAATCCTTACCTTGTGGGGTGAGTTAGACCTCTGTTTACACAATTATTATGGGCTACAACAAGAACAAAATGACAAAAAAAATGCAGAATCTGAGATAAATCCGCAATAAATTTTGTTTCATCGATAAACATATCCACAAAAGTGTATTTCCATTATTATGTGCCACATCAAGAACAAGACCGACATAAAAAAAATACAGAATCCGCAATTGTTTCTCACAAATTTCTAGGTTTAGGTATATAATTTCTAAATTAGGGGTTGCTAAATTATGGATTATTAATATGTTGTTTACTTAGTAATTACAATTAATTTAGGAATTTCTAATTTATGGTTTAATTTAGAGAATCTAATTTATGATTTCTAATTTAGGGTTGAATTATTTCTAATTTAGGGTATTATTTAGATATTTCTATTTGCTTTAATTTAAATTATGATATTTAGGTGTTTTGATTAAATTGAATTGATAATATATTTTAGGGGTTTTCATTAAATTGAATTGATAATGTGATAAGGTTTTAAGGATCTTTATTAAATTGAATTGGTGAATTAAATTTGATTAAATTTGATTGAATTGTATTTAATTGGTGATATTTAGGGATTTTACGATTTTGATTAAATTAAATTGGCGAATTAGGTTGAATTAGTGATATTTAGGGATTTTGATTGAATTGGATTGTTGTTCTTCAGGTATTTTCTAGATTTTAGTTCAATCAATTACTAGTGAACAATGAATATATCGAAAAAAATATTCAAAACAACTGTTGTATATGAATACATTTGCAATAGGAATCAAACTCTTGAATCGTCGTACGAAAAAAAAACTACGTACAATGGAGTCCTATGAGGTTTCAGTCCTGGCTCTGCCCCTGTTTGTCACTGTTACCATTGATCCACCTTTTTGACATTTGACTTTCGCTTCAATATGTTAAATTCTCTCTTTCCCTATTTTACTCCTCTCATCATGAGAAAAAGGAAATTAACCTGTTGAAGTGTGAGTCCAAGGTCTATGTGGTATCCAAAATTTTGTCACTTAGTTCAAGTGGTATCGTTTAGTAAAAGTTGGCCCCAAAGCATTCTCATTGGTGACATTTGATACATTTAGATGAAAAATTATTTAATTGTTAAATTTTCAGCATGACAAAAATTTTAACACGTGACATACACGTGGCAATTATATAATTTTTTATTTATTCACCTCTAAATTTTATATAGAAATAAAATAATTAAAACAATTGTCATATATATATCATATATTAAAAATTGTGTTATTTAACCCTAAAAAAAGTTGTCTTATTTAAAATGAATTAATAAATAAGATAAATTTTCGTTAAAAATTGTGTTATTTAACCCTAAAAAAATTGTCTTATCCAAAATGAATTAATAAATAAGATAAATTTTCATCAAAAGTGATAAATGTTAGAGATACCACGTCGGATAAATGTTACTTGAAGGGTCATTTGGCCTTTTCTTTTTGTTTTCCTTCCCTTGCTGCTGTTCTGTGTTATTTTTACTGCTTTCTTATGAAAAAAAAAAATCTAATTTACTTTAAATTAAGATTTATTTTATACTAATGGATTCGCGAAGTGTTGAAATATAAACTCAAGTATAAATGTCAAAGGTCCAATAAGCCATAAGAGGCCCTAAAAATATCAAAGTCTAAGAGCTTAATTGATCCGGAATCAGAAGAGAAGATCCTAGAGAATCAAAGTCAACTTAGGCGTTTTCGGAATTGGCAAAGAAGACAGATGTCAGAAGCTTTGCCAGCCAAATCTCTATCCCACATTACCATTTTTTGGGAAAAAATAAAACAACATCTAAGGAATCAGAAGATATCGTTGACACACTAATCAACACAAGATAGAGGTCTGATTTCGTCAACAGTTCTTTCCTTATTTGTGCATAATGGCCTTTGAAAGACATAAGACATAAGTCATTTGAAGCTTCCCTCTACCAGACAAGTTCAAAAAGAGATTAAAAACATTCAACTGAAAAGGAGCAAAAGCAAGAAATACACATTCGTATTTCATACTTGTGTAATTCATTTGAGAGATAATCCTTAATCTGTGTTCTAGATTAAAACAAAATCACCATAAAAAGCTCTTCTGTTTACTTCGGTTTCAAGTAAAGGTAGATAGTTGAGTATGGAATGTAAAGAACAATACTTTATATAACCTATGTATCTATTGTAAATGTTTGTGCTCTACGATAAAGAGTTAAGTAGTGGATTAAGACCCAAAAGAAGGTATTTTGGGGACTGGATATAGAGCAGGTGGCCGAACTAGTATAAATCGCTAAGTAACTTCTTTCTAACCCTACCTTTAGTTACTTCTGTTATTTGCTTGCTCTCAACTTATCTTCTCATATATAAAGATCCGACTATTATGCATCAATAGATCGTAAACCTTAAGTCTTTATAGAAGCCCCTTTGTGTAGGTTTTCTTCCGTATAAAAAGGTCAGAAGCAGAATCAAGCTCTAGCTCTGTTGACTGATTAACTCAGTAAATAGAACTTGCCTCTGATTCTAAACTTGCTTCTGTGCTATGCTATTGAACTAAAAATGAGAATTAACTAATAGTTCCATTCACACCCTTTGAAACTAATATTCTATCTCACAAGAGACCAACAATTGTCGCTATAATTACTAGAGAAGAAGACGACTATGTTGTTTTAGATGGAAGATTTTTCAAACCAAGTCTTCTAAAGTTATGGCTTCCCTTCTCTACTTCAGCTAAATTTGTCCTCTCTAGCTCAAAATCAAACTCAAAGTGCTCCTTGGAATATCTATAATATCTATAACTTGTGATGCCAGTTGAGGCTACAACACAAGCAATTAAATTATCAAATATGGTGGAAATTCAAGTTAAATAGGCACGTGATTATCCAAAATGAGCAAAACAAAGTGACCAATCAACACATTTTATTAATAAAATTGAACCGCAAAACATTGTAAACAAAAGTGCATAAATAATAGAGTAAATTACACCAATGATACCTGAACTTTACCTTAATTTACACTTTGGTACCTAGATTACATTTTGTCTCAAAAATATACCTGAAGTAACGATGACCTGACAATTAAGTATATTTTACCGGTTAATGGCTGGTCAATGTGATTTTGATGAATAAATTACACTGATGGTACCTGAACTTTACCTGAATTCACATTTTGGTACCTAGATTTCATTTTATCCAAAAAATACATTTCAAGTAAAGATGACTCAATATTTTAGTATATTTGACCGATTAGTGATTGATCAACCCGAGTTTGACCATTTTAAATTAAAAATTGAGACCAATCATACACTCAATTAACATAAAATTATAATACTGTCATTTAGCTCATAAATGATAATATTATAATTTTATGTTAATTGAGTGTATGGTGAGTCTCAATGTTTAGTTCATGTTACCCGATCACTAACCGATCAAATGAACTAAACCTTCCAGTCACCTTTACTTATGTTATCTTTTTAGGATAAAATAAAATCCAGGTACCGAAGTGTGAATTATGGTAAAGTTCAGGTACCATTAATGTAATTAACTCATGAAACTCGCGTTGACCGGTCATAACCGGTAAAAATATACTAAATTGTCCGGTCATCGTTACTTCAGGTATATTTTTGAGACAAAATGTAATCTAGGTACCAAAGTGTAAACTATGTAAAGTTCAGGTACCATTGGTGTAGTTTACCCATAAATAATATAAAAATGAACATAAAAGTTTACAATGAAGTGAGAATTCTTATTGCAAGTTATCACAACAAAATTGCAGGAATAGACACTAGAGGCAACAAATTTGGTGTAAAATCACATCATGTTTGATCCACCATGATAAAAGATGACCCTGTCCACATATATCTCAACGAGCTCATCTAAATCATTCAATTATTTTAATATTTATAATCATCTAACCAATAAATCATGCAATTATTTTCCCATCGTCAAGACAGGGACGGGCCGGGGGCCCGACTCTTTCGGCCTTCGAAACCACCATGACCATGAGTAGTTTGGGTGTCCCTGTCTCCAGGAAATTTGAGACTGTGGTGATCTCGGTCCCCTGTTTTCAAGAAATAATGATCGGGTGCTGAATTAGTACCCCAAAATTTGCCTAGGTCCGGTTAAGCCCTCTTTAAATCCAAATTTTTAGTTTTTTTTTCCTATTAGGCTGTCTCTAAATCTGACTTTTTCTATTAGACACAAATTTTTTACATGTTAAAAATCTTAAACACAATATAGCTTAATTTTAAAATGTTTTACATTGATATTTAAAAATTGGTTCTTGATCACTCAGATTATAACACCTATATATACTAAAACAATTTGAACAAGTTCGATTTAGCAAAACAAACTTTTTTTACACACCAGGTATACAATGGGACCCTCCGACCGAACAATCATGTATTTGCCACTGTTCGAGACAATATACTAATGGCGACTTGTTGATATATAGGAAAGTATTTTGCCTATAATTTCATCAGAAACTTGTTGATTATGTCTATAATATAGACACATTCAAAATATTGCTTGTCTTTAGGCACCGACAAATGCATATCCATAATTTCAACCTTCCACCATATTATGATATAGGAAGAAGAAAATGGAAGTAACATTTAAAAAAAAATAAGAGAAAAAATAAAAACAAAGAAGGGTGAAGAGAAGAGTAACAACATAATGCTGCAATTCACATTTTCTTTTTCATATTACATGTCGTTTTAGAGAGTTAAATAAAAGTTAAGGATATTAAAGAAAAGACATTATTGCCCCTTATTTATTAATTCCATAATTTATCTATTCTATAATAAGTCCATTATTCTAATTAATTTTCATAAACTCACGTTTTATAACAGGAAAAAAAGATGATTTAGCGTGTACTGATCATATAAAATGACATGTAATATGAAACAAAAAAAATCTCTAAAAAAAACATTTAATATGAAACGGAAGTAGTACTATCTAAGCTACTATTGCTTTTAGAAGATCTAAGCTACTATTTATAATTTTAGTAGTTGCACAAAATATTATATTAATTTTTGATTTTTTTATTACTACCTAATTTTTTTCCAAAAGAGTATGATATGAATGTGTTTTTCCATAATAAATATTTATTTTGTTTACATTAATTAAATTAAGCAAAAAGTAACTTGAAATTATAGAAACTCGATCTCCATGTCAAATTGAGGATCTGGGGTACTCATTTTGATATATGTTAATATGTATATTAAATCAATAAAAAATATTTGATGATGTGGACAACATATGTTAGGTATGTAAAGAATATTCTACATTTGATTTGAAGGACGTATTATTAAATTTTTTGGCTTACATCCGTGTTTAAAATTAGATAGACTATTATAACCCATCCAAACTGAACTAAGGTTTAGCAATGTCTGATTCTGTTGGAAACTGAATTGAAAAAAACTAAACCAAAAGTAAAGGATCTACAACCAAATCAATTGAACGAAAAATCGATTTTGTCTGGTTTGAACCAAACCAAATTGGTCTCATTCAGTTCTAGACAAGTAAAATCAAGCAGCAGATACTTTAAAAAAATAAATAAATATAGAGGTAAGAAATCACAAGATAGACAAAATTATTTGGTATTAATCTTGGATTTTAATATGCTATAATAAAAAAACATCAATTTGTATTAATAACCATCAATCAACTCAAATCATGCTATTTCCAAATTTTATTGATATAGGGATGGAAAGAAAATTTTGTAATTATATTAATATGGAATTTACATTTATTATTAAGTTGAAACAAAAAAGGAAATGAGTAAATTTTGCTATTATTTTTTGTTTGGTAGGTGTCATTTGTTTTTCCTTTTTCTATTTAGGAAGTAATAATATAGTATAGAATAGTGACCAAATTTAACCCTATTATTGGTCGGAAAGTGCAAATTTCACACTAGTATTTGAAATAGTAAAACTTTATTCCTAATATTAATTTTAGCTCAATTTAATGAAAATTTTGAACAGACTGGTGATAGTTATTTGTCCGTCATAGTCATATCAGACGTTCCAAATATATTTGTCGATAAACTGAAGATTGAAAAATAAATGACTAGGACTTGATAAAAATCTGAGACTTAAATATGGATTTTGCCAATTATTAATAGTTGGTTTTGTAAGAAAAAATATATGATGAGACGTGCATATTAAATAGACTAGTTACAGTATGCTTATATTTTAAAATATTTTTTTTATTAAAATAAAAGAGGCTTGGATAAAATATAGTCTTAATATTTTAAATATATTTATTATGTATAAGTTAAGGTATTTTTAATTATAAATTGACATTTTAAATATCAAAGTGTGAAACACCCTAAAATTATATGGTATGTAAATCAATTATCCATAATTATTAGGGATAACATATTAAAATAGAATCAAAGTTTTTTTGGAAGAGCCAATTTAGCTCCTAATACAAAACATAGCAATTTATTTTAATAGTCATCTATCAAGTCATGATTTGAGTGATATATTATTTCCATTTCTATTTGCTAGTAATATTTACTTTCCTAATGGAAAATAAGTGTATGCATTCTTCTTCTATATAATTCAAATCAATAGCTCCAAAAGACGGTGAACTACTCAATTCTTCAGCAAACTAAATGGCAAGAAGAAGAACAAAGCGTGTTGTTAGGACTATGAAGAAAGCAAGGGGAATGGGCAAGTTGGAAACCAGTTTCAATTGTCCTTTTTGTGACCATACTAAGTCAGTCGAGTGTGCGTTCGATAAGAAATCCAGAACCGCACAAGTTGTTTGTAGTATCTGCAAGGAAAGCTATACCACTTCCTACAACCTTTTAAGTGAACCTATAGATATTTATACTGAATGGATTGACGAGTGCCATCGATCCAATCAAAAAACTGCTATTTGATTTCTCACTTTTCATCTTCTTCTCAATTAAGGTTTTTTTCTTGACGTTTTTATTTTTAATGATGTTATTTGCGATTAAAACTAGGTATTCTTTCCATTAATTCCTTCCAATTTTCAGATTTTCATTTTAACAACTCTCCAAACATTCATCAATTTAATACCTTAAATTTAAGGAATAAGTAAATCATGTGTAAAAAGAATAGGAGTAGAATAGTACTTTTGAAAATCCAAAATAGAGTTGTGAATAATAGAAACATCACTATAATAACTAAAAAAATATTGTTAAGCATGAAAACATGAAGTTGTTAGGTACATGCCCCAATTAACGAGTCACGTGATTTCATTTAAAAAAAAAGCAATTAATTAAAGAATTGGGTGTAACCACGTTTTGGCAGTTAGATGCATTGTAAGTTTGTTTGATCATTAGTGCTTCTATTTTGATTTATCTCATATTATTATTAACTCTAGAAAATTGTCTAGAAAATACAATCTTTGTAGTCTAAGTTTTCTAGTGGAAGATTTATTTCTCTATTGTGGACATAACCCTAAATCAAGGGTGAACCATATTAAATTATTGTCATCACTTTTATTGATTACTTTTTCTCGTTCTTATTTTGCGGAATATTTCATTTTACTCCTAACATTTGTGCGGGCTGAAGATGGTCTAATTCAAAATAAGTAAGAACCTGGTCCTCCAGATAGAATAAAAAGGAGCTTTAACTCAAATAAGGATTTCTAGACTTTTCAAAACCCAGCAGAGAGAATGCATGAATTGTGTATATTTTCCTGCTAGATTTAGTCTACTTAATTCTCGAGTAGATTTTAACAAGATTATGTGAATTCTTTGAAAATACCTTATATTTATATTTGATATATTTGTGCATGTTATTTTTTGCAGGAGAAATTATCAGTATGATCAATTCATGGAAAACGAAAAGTACCTAATGCAACACTCAAATATTGGGTTGGGAAGCAATTCTTAGTTTCCATTTAGTTCTATCTTCTTTTTGTATTTTCCTTTCTTATTTAATAAAAAGAAAAATAAATATAAAATGATAATGGTTTGAAGGACATGGATTATCATAAAAAAAATTAAAGATGGCTTAGTTCTTGATTATATACCAAGAAGGTCAATGCCAATGCTTATCATATCGCGCTGCCAAATTGGCTTGGTAAAATGTCACCAGCTTTCAACGTCCATGACCTTAGCCCGTGGAAGCCGGATGGTCCTTTGGAGCTTGACAAGAATACACCAGCGTCTAGCTCTTCCAAAGAAGGAGAGAATGATGCGGACATCCTAGCTAGAGCCGGCGGATCCTAGGCGCATCGGATCCTGGACGCAGCCTGGCGGATCCTAAGGGGGGGGGGGGCACTAGAGTTGGCGGATCACTGGGGCGTACGAGAGGGAGGATCCTCAATCTATTCCTGGGCGGATCTTCAGGTTTACTTCCTCCCGAAGGAATTCACCAACAACCCTGACACTCCGTACCTGTACCTTTGCACTGATTGTCGGGGCGTATTACCTATTTTACCCTTTTGTTGATAACCTTATTGTAACCCTAGTAGGGGTAGTCCTTGTCCTTTTTGTTATCATTAGGGGGATGTATTTAAACCCCATTTTATAAGGATGAGGCAACTTTTATCAATCAAAAATCATTCTCCTTGAGAAACAAAGGTTTATACCTTGTTATATTGGGATTCACTCCTTCTAGTTTAGCTAGAGAAGAACCTCTTTGTTGGTTTACGATTAAACCCTTCATTTATCGCTTTCAATCTGTATCAGTTGGTATCAGAGCCGATCGTTTCCTGACCCGAAACTTCTTTTGGCAATGGTTCAACCCCGACAACCGCAAGATTCCATGGAGACCAGTGACCGAAAATATGAGGAACTGAGGGAGCACCTCGCGGAGCAGATCCAAGCTAGCCATGAGCGGCAGAGGCAAACCGACCAACGGTTCCTGGAGCTAGCCGCCTCCCTAGAAAACTTCAAACTGGAGGTTCTGGCTCTAATTCGACCCACCGTGGGAGGATTAACCCAGAGAAAGGAAGGAGTCCCTGAACAACAGCTTCCACAAATGGGTCCTACGGACCCTGAGGTAAGAAGACCCAACTATGTCCTTGTGCATAATGCTGATAGTGATAGTGATGACTTTGAGGGTATTGGGGATGATGCTACTGTTAGAACTACGAGGGATGTTGGGCCCGTTGACAACCGACGTGTGGATGTTGCTAGAGTATACCCAGGTCTAGGAAACTTTGATAGAGACGATGCCTTTAACTTAAAAATAGACTTACAATCTTTTGGAGGCGAACTGGATATAGAGGGATTCTTAGACTGGTTATCGGAAGTTGAGTGTTTCTTTGAGTATGCTGGGATTCCTGATGAGAGGAAAGTGAGGCTGGTGGCGTATCGCTTGAAGGGTGGCGCATCAGTTTGGTGGGATCAGTTGAGGGAAGAAAGAAGAAGAGGGGGCAGAGATCCGATTAGATCTTGGCTACGGATGAAGGCGATGTTGAGGGAGCGGTTCTTACCGCCAGATTATGAGCAGTATATTTACAACTCCTACAGGGGATGCTCTCAAGGGACCCGAAGTGTCCATGAATATACCTCAAAGTTCTTGAGGCTTTCGGCAAGGGCCAACTTGTCAGAAACTGAAAGCCAAAAGACCTCTAGGTATCTAGAAGGGTTGAGATACAACATCCAGAATCGTATTGGTACACAGATGGTGGTTCGGGTACAAGATGCCAGGAATTTAGCCCTCAAGGTTGAATCCCAACTAACCGGGAGATCCAAGAGATCCGCCACTGCTGAGTGTACGCCTGGAGGAGGAGGCAATATGAAGTCCTATGACAAAGGCAAACATATGGCGAGTGCCAGTGGGGCCAAGTTCAGCAACGCTGGAAGAGGATCTGGAGGAGATACTAGGCCTTACAAGGAGGTACCTATACCACCTAAAAACAACAACCCATACGCCAGGCCAACCCTTTTTAAATGATTCAGGTGCAATGAGCCAGGCCATAGGTCCAACGAGTGTCCTAGGCGGAAGAGCGCCAACATGGTGGAAAGATATGAAGATGATTATGAAGAGGGGGATGAAGTGTTTTGTGAACCCTTAGGGGAATACGATGACGAGGCGAATGAGGAAAGACACGCCATTCATGTGATACGGCGGTTATTAGTCTCCAGCCGAGTAGAGGGCGATCAGAGGCACCAACTATTCAGGACTCGCTGTCTTGTGAACAGTGAGCGATGCAACGTAATAATTGATAGTGGTAGCCAGGAGAACATTGTGAGCAGCAGCGCCGTTCGGAAATTCGGGTTGTTGGCGGAGGCGCATCCTGACCCCTATAGAGTTGGATGGATCAAGGATGTGGGTGAACTCAGAGTGACCCAGAAATGTAAGGTCCCTATTGAGATCGGTGAGTATAGGGACGAAGTCTGTTGTGACGTGGTCGATATGGATGCCTGCCACCTATTACTGGGCAGACCATGACAATTTGATAACGACGCCATCCATGCCGGAAGAAGGAACACTTACAGATTTATGAAGGATGGGGTGAAGTTCGTACTTACGCCAATGATGAGAGAACCAAAGGCCGAAGAGAAGTCTACCTTGGTGGTCTGCCCCACACACAAATCATTTTTTAGCGACTGTGAGGAGAGCCAGATGGTGTATGTTGTAATGGTGAAGGCGAATCACGAATCATCCAAAAAGGGCAAAAGGGAGATGTCGGATGAAGTGACCCGCCTACTTGGCGAATATCAACATCTGTTCCCTGAAGGGCTGCCAAGTGGGTTACCACCTTTGAGGGACATCCAACATCATATCGATCTTGTGCCTGGGGATAGTTTACCAAGCCTCCCATATTATCGAATGAGCCCAAAGGAGAACGACATCACGAGACAGAAAGTGCAGGAACTCATCGAGATGGGATACGTTAGGGAGAGCATGAGTCCTTGTGCCGTTCTCGCTTTACTTACACCCAAGAAGGATGGGTCTTGGCTGATGTGTGTTGACAGCAGGGCCATTAACAAGATCACCATCAAGTACAAGTTCCCAATCCCAAGGTTGGATGATATGCTGGATCAACTTGGCGGATCCAAAGTCTTTTCCAAGATTGACCTCATGAGTGGCTATCATCAAATACGGGTTCGGGCTGGGGATGAGTGGAAGACTACTTTCTAGACCAGAGATGGATTGTATGAGTGGTTAGTAATGCCATTCGGGATGACTAACGCACCTAGTACATTTATGAGGCTGATGAATCAGGTGCTCCGCCCGGTAATTGGCAAATTTGTAGTTGTGTATTTTGATGATATTTTGATTCATAGCCAGACCTTGGCGGACCATGTGGAGCACTTGCGGACAGTATTTGACCTGTTAAGGAAACACCAACTATACGCCAACACTAAGAAGTGTGATTTTGTCATGGAGAGCCTGGTTTTCCTTGGGTTCATCGTTAGTGGCGATGGAGTCCAAGTTGATGGGGAGAAGGTAAGAGCTATCCGAGAATGGCATACTCCGAGGAACGTGGGGGACATCAGGAGTTTTCATGGGCTAGCAACCTTTTATCGGCGATTCATTAAAAACTTCAGTTCCATAGTCGCCCCGTTGACGAAATGTTTGAAGAATGGAAGGGGGTTCGAGTGGACGGATGCCCAAGAGGAGAGCTTCGCCCTGATCAAGGAAAAGTTGAGTACAGCGCCCGTGCTGGCGTATCCCAATTTTGATAAACTGTTCGAAGTTGAGTGTGATGCCAGTGGAGTTGAGATTGGTGGTGTCTTGATGCAAGAAAAGAGGCCCATCGCATATTTCAGTGAAAAGCTCTGTGAGGCAAGGCAAAAGTGGGCCACGTATGATCAGGAATTTTATGCTGTCGTTAGGGCGTTAAAAGTATGGGAGCATTACTTGGTGGGGAAGGAATTCATCCTCTAAACTGACCACCAAGCCCTCAAGTATCTGGGGAGTCAGAAGCAACTTCGAAGCTCCATGCATGCCCGATGGTCCGCCTTCATAGATAAGTTCCCCTATAAACTTGTCCATAAGGCTGGAAAACAGAACAAGGTGGCGGATGCCCTGAGCCGAAGGGTGTCACTACTAAAGACATTAAACCTGGAGGTCAAGTGTTTTGAACACCTCCGGGGAGAATACAGGGCGGATCAAGATTTTGGCGGTATTTGGGAAAAGTGCCACCACCAGCATAGTGATGGGACGTATCACTTGATGGACGAGTATCTTATGAAGGGAAACCAACTTTGTTTACCATGCACTTCCATCTGTGAGAAGGTGGTGCGGGATCTCCATGGCGGATGTCTGGGAGGACATTTTGGGCGGGACAAAACGTATGAAGCAGTGAGTTCCCGTTATTTTTGGCCTAAGATGAGAAGAGACGTAGCCTACTTAGTGGAACGATGCTATATCTGCCAGACCGCCAAGGGACACCCGACAAACGCTGGCTTGCATCTGCCCATGCCCGTGCCGGAAACTATATGGGAGGATCTATCCATGGATTTTATCCTGGGACTACCCAAAACTCAAAGAGGCGTGGATTCCATCTTTGTCGTGGTTGACAGGTTTTCAAAAATGGCGCATTTCATACCATGCCGGAAGACCAACGATGCCTCCGCGATTGCCAAGCTATTCTTCAAAGAAATGGTCAGGTTACATGGCGTACCGAAGAGCATTGTATCAGATCGAGATACGAAGTTCCTAAGTAATTTTTGGCGGACGTTGTGGGCTCTTTTTGATACGTCTCTGAAGTTTAGTACCACCGCCCACCCTCAGACAGACGGGCAGACAGAGGTGGTCAACCGAACATTGGGAAACTTACTGCGCAGCAAATGTAAGGACAAGCCCAGGATGTGGGACGTGGTTTTAGCCCAGGCTGAGTTCGCCTACAATGGAGCGGTACATTCGGTCACCGGGAAATCCCCATTTGAGGTGGTATATATGAAGATTCCAAACCATACTCTTGATGTAGCACACCTTCCTAAAGGAAATGCGACCGCTACCCAGTTGGCCAAAGACTATGTACAGATGCACCAAGAGGTGAAAGACACTCTGGAGGAGAGAAACCAGAAGTTAAAGGCTAAGGTGGATGAGCACCGCAGGGACTTACAGTTTGAAGTTGGGGATGAGGTTATGGTCTATTTGGGCAAAGAAAGACTAGCCAGCGCCCCAAGCAGTAAGCTTCGACCCAAGAAATACGGGCCTTATAAAGTCACCAAGAAGGTCAATGCCAATGCTTATCATATCGCGCTGCCAAATTGGCTTGGTAAAATGTCACCAGCTTTCAACGTCCGTGACCTTAGCCGGTGGAAGCCGGATGGTCCTTTGGAGCTTGACAAGAATACACCAGCGTCTAGCTCTTCCAAAGAAGGAGAATGATGCGGACATCCTAGCTAGAGCCGGCGGATCCTAGGCGCATCGGATCCTAGACGCAGCCTGGCGGATCCTAAGGGGGGGCCACTAGAGTTGGCGGATCACTGGGGCGTACGAGAGGGAGGATCCTCAATCTATTCCTGGGCGGATCTTCAGGTTTACTTCCTCCCGAAGGAATTCACCAACAACCCTGACACTCCGTACCTGTACCTTTGCACTGATTGTCGGGGCGTATTACATATTTTACCCTTTTGTTGATAACCTTATTGTAACCCTAGTAGGGGTAGTCCTTGTCCTTTTTGTTATCATTAGGGGGATGTATTTAAACCCCATTTTATAAGGATGAGGCAACTTTTATCAATCAAAAATCATTCTCCTTGAGAAACAAAGGTTTATACCTTGTTATATTGGGATTCACTCCTTCTAGTTTAGCTAGAGAAGAACCTCTTTGTTGGTTTACGATTAAAACCTTCATTTATCGCTTTCAATCTGTATCATTCTCACAATTATAAGCACATTTTTATTTATAATACTTCTAAAAGGTAAAAACATACCATTCAAAGAAATATGAAATACTAATAGTCAAAATGAAGAATTTGATCATTTGGAAGACTGGCATTGCAATAAGATTGTTACAGATAGTTTTTTTTCGGCATTCAAACACAACCTTCATGGGATGCGAGACTCTTCATTAGTCTAGTACTATCACTAATTAGAGACAAATCTTGCTCCAAATTAGTAATAATGCTTGTAATGGTTGGGACTGCGGCTGAGTTTGTTGGCTTTCCTCTGCTTTTGAATATAACTGTCTTTCCTGTCTGTTTGTAATGCAACCCCAAAAGAACACATTGCATTTAAATTGCAGTTAAGACATTTCCACCATTGTACTCCAGATCAGCATAACCACCTCTTTCTGCTATAATCTTTGATTTGTACTCCTGTTCGGATTCAACCATAATTCTTGCAAGACTTTGTGGCTCTGTGAATTATTTGTGGTAACATGCAGCAAGACTTTGTGGCTCTGTGAATTATCTGTGGTATCCTCTAATGCAATTCTGAGCCATATTCTATTGGGCTTCTACTTGTTCAATGTCTATTTCAACAGATTCTGCAATACTATATCTTAACTTAAGAAAACTAAAGCCAAAGTTATGTTATTTTGGTAATTGAAATTGAAAATTGAAAGAGAAACAAGTTCAGTACTGAATAAAAATAATAAGATGGACAAAACACATAAAGTAAAAGCACAGTTTCGTATGTAAAGCATTAGTAATGGCAAACAAATATTATTGGCCAAATTTTGAAATTCAATTTGGTGCAATTCTTGCATATCATGTCTGACTATCAAAAGCTAAATCCAAAGAATATCAAATTTTATTTTGGTAATAGATAGAAAATCCAAAGAAAATAGGCCGACTATTCAATAAATATAATAGAGCTAAAGGTGCATCATTCATTTCGACAAGCAATTCCATATAGCTCGCGAGCAAAAGTAATTTTCTCGCATCCCTCTATATGTAGTAGGTACATCTCCATGGGTAGTTCCATATAGCTCGCGAGCAATACCTTAGGTTTGTCAATAGTTTTGTTCAGTCTTACTTGCTCTACTTTCTAAAAAAGAACAAAATCCTAAAAAGTCTAAGAAAAAATAACGTTCTCTCTTATTTGATAAAAAAAATCACACTTTTTACTCTAAATTATACACAGTATTATAATATTTTTCATTTAGCCAAATATTTTCCTCATTAATACCTAAACTAAACCTTCTTTAGAACCAATGCAAAAGACCTTTTGATTATATTTTGGTTACACTAGCAAGTGATAGATACTAAGAACTAGACGCGGTTACTTATCACAATACTTGTAATGAATTGAGTGTTAAATTTTAAACCTTGACTGAAAAGTAAAGATGAAAGGGTACAAGAAAAGAAAAGCCTTGAGATATCACCTTGTGAGGTTGTACACGTGTTCATACTTTCAAATATGGGATGTATTGAATAATGTAATACTTTTGAGAAAATCTTAGTTCGTTCAAGTTCATCTATATCATATGATTTAGATAAGTTGAGATTATTGAATGTCAGTGAAATAAGTCTTATCAAAGTTATAAGCTACTTGGTTTGTTTGATTTCAAATATTGTTTTAAATCTAACACTTCCTTTAAGACAAGGAATGTTCAAAATGTGACCAAGTTGTTATAACCATTTATATAATATTTTAACTCATTGTTTTATGTTATTTTTTAGTGGTTTGTCAGTGTTTGTCCCTAGTTGTTAGTGTATTTTACTTTATTCTTCTATTGAATGGAGTTTTGAGTGATTTGAGGTGTTTTTGGAAATAAAACAAAGTAATTAGATAAATCTTCCAATAGACTGTTTGACCAGCTGACTGTAATTCTAGAATAAGAAGAAAAACTAAAATCTGCCTAAAAACTTCAAAACCTTCCTTACTAAATTCTAAATCAATTATGGCAAGAAAATGAAGAATCCTTAAAGGTTGGGGACATATAAATATGCTTAAAAATACTAAAAAACCTTCCTTAATTATTTCCAAATCAATTATTGCAAGATAGAGCATCAATTAAAGACAGCGCTAGACATTTTAGGAGGTTTTTATGTAAATAAGAGCCCCAAAACTCCTATAAGTAGGGAGCTTTGCTAGTTTGTAGGTCTATGCTCCAAACATCATTTTTATCTATGCTCCAAACACCATTTTTACATCATGTGTAGCTCATTTTCATTATCTTTAGCTTTCAATTGCATTGGTGGTTATAAATTATTTTATTCATTTCAGATCTAGTTCTTTTTTTATTGTGGCAAGGGTTAAACTAACCCATAGTTTAGACCTTGCAAAGCTCGACTTTGCTTTCTATTCACCTTGTGTTCTCAATATACTATTATATTAAAGTTCACATTTTCTTTCATCTACATCTTCTTCCATTTCTAGATTTCATTTAATATATTGTGGTCAGACAGGCATCCAAATCTGAGTACTATAGGATGTGAAAATCTTTGAGGATGCATGCCCAACTCGGAAAACTTTTCAGTGTACATTTAGCCAGAAATGAGACAAATAGCAGAAAACAAATGCAAAGAACAATGGTCTAAAGAGAGGAAAGTTAATACTTACATGAGCGGTGCTGGGAGGAGAAAACTCAACCTAGTAGGTCGGGTCTCCATCAAAGTAACAAGTGTAGGGAACCCCTAAAATGTTCATAAGGGACATGTGTCACTCGAAGGTGGTAACCAGTGAGCCTAAGGCGCAACTCTTCGGAGCACCATCCATTCCTGCAGGAGGACCTCTTGAACTGTCAGACATACCACAACCTCCACCAGATCAGCATGTGAACGGCCTTGTCTTCCTCATCTTCACCCGAGGACAACAAAAAGAAAAAGAAAAAGGGAATGCTCTAATGAGGTAAAATATATGTGTATGTGTCTGATTAATGCAATACCACTCATTCTATTAGTGGCAACCGAAGGACCAGCAACGAAAGGTTCTGGAATGGAGCCATGATCCTCTATCGAGTATGGAGAAGGATCCTACAGAAGGCATGATAAGCACCCTCCACACTTGAGATTTTCACACTAAACCGGTAGAGACCAAGATCATCCTTCCCAGAAGCCTAGAGATCCACATCATATGATGTCTCTTCCTTGGGATATACTGTTGATATTCGGGCATGTGGGAGGGATCAATCTAGGTATCTACTGGGTTGGTACGGAGATCTCTAGTGTGGACGGTGGTGCTTATCCTACCTCCGGTAGGAGACTTCTCCCTGCTCGGACGAGGATCACGGCTCCCATTGTAGAGCCTTTCACTGTCCTTCCTTTTGTTGCCACTAATATAGTGAGTGGTACCTACATTATTCATACACATATCTTTTACCGTATTATTAGTGACTTGGGTGCATTCCCTTTTTTAACCTCGATAGAAGAAGAGGTAGATAGGGTCGGAGACCCATCTTGTGGAGGTCATGCTATGTTTGGCAGTTTAAGAGGTCCTCCTGCGGGCATGGCTGGTGCTATGGAGGGTTGCACCCTCGGCTCACTAACTACCACCTTCGAGCGGTACATCTTCCTTACAAACATTTTTGGGGCGCCTTACATTCGTTACTTTGAGGACCCAACCTACCCCGTGAAGTTTGCTCCTCCAGGAACCACTCATGTGAGTATTAGCTTTCCTCTTCCTAGATCCCCTTTCTTTGTGTTCTTTTTTCATTTATTTGTCTCCTTTCCATCAGATCTTTGCTTCCCAAATCCCTGACACGATCCAAGTCATGAATGCAATGAAGCACTAATAACGCCTCGACAATCATGATGTCCCAGTGATCTCCTGTTTGCATATGATATTAAATGAATGATATGTTTATATATACGAATGCTATGCTTATTATCTATTTTTTGTTAGTTTATTCTACAGGCTATTCAATCAAATTGGTAAGGGAAGGCTTGCCCCCAATACACCCTTGTGGTGGGACCCCTCCCCGGACCCTCGCTCAGCGGGGACGCGTAATGCGACCGGGCCGCCCTTTTTATTCTACAGGCTATTGTTAGGGAGGAGCAGTGAAGGGTTTAGGCTATTGTCAATATTTTGCACCTAAAAAAACTCAACACAATAATATGACTTGAGTGAGAATATTCCTCTTGTAAAAGATGAATTTTGGTTGTCGATATATGTGGGCATAAAAGCCTTCTAAAGTGGACTTACTTGTCAGAAATAGTTTAAAAGAATTGCTTAGTTTGCCAAAATGGTTTAAGAGGACAGGGGTGAAGAGGAAAGGGAATTAGAGTTCTACTCTTACTACATATATTCTCTAGAAAATGAGATTACATCTAATACAAAATCACAAATACTAAAATTGTTTTCATTAATCATGTTCTCCTTTTCACTAAAATTCATTAACAATCTTGATCAAGTTCAAGCTCTTAATAATTGACAATTGAATTTGAGGTTATGAATGCAGATGTTTATATCATCTATGTCTTCCATTGATTTCTCATCTTCCTCAATAATGCATTCTTCACCCCAATTCAAACTCCATTCAACACCACATCCAATCACTCCCTTCATCCTTTCAGTTGGATAATTCTGATTTGGAAACTTCAAATTTGATAAATCTTCAATTTGAAAATCTTGATTAGGACTTTCTAATCCATCTATGGAATCAGAGAAATCCTGATCCAACAACAGCTTGGAGCAGAACTCATACTCATCTGTTTGACATCAACAAAATGATGATCAAGAAACTCCTTCACTGTCTATCGCGCTCTGATCTCTTAAAAGCACTTGCTCAAAAAATCCTTCCCTTTCCATTGTTACCACATTGGAAATTCAGGCATGTCCTATATATAAGAATCCAATTATAAGTAAAACCAAAACTGGATATACTCTGACCATGAGATTTTTCCTGTCACCATTTATATAATTGTGCAACCTAATGCCCGCACATGAACCAAAAATCCTTGCTCCTCTCCTCATGAAACCCCCCCGACCACACAAATGTAGTTGTGCCGGAGAAAACATCTACTTCTACAAATCTAGCATAGCTAAAATTATCAATTTTTCCCCCTTTTAGTTATAAGAATGTTCTAGCCCTGAATATCACAATGTTATACTTTGTTAGTGACCAAGACCTGGTACTATTTCATGGATTCATCGAGAGGAACCAATGTAGGAGGCGCCCCAGGGTCTGACAAGCCTACCAAGTTGAGGAAAGCATTAACAACGCCGAACTCAATTAGTTAAAATGCTATCCAGCTTCTTCTTCTCTATTAACTTTTAATGTCAAACTAATGAATTATCTTTTCAATACAATTAATTTTTTTATTGTTGCTATTTTAAGTCTGATCCAACAATATTCTTAAAATAATTTATTTAGTGTTTTCATAAAAACCTTTTTAAACAAATCTTATTTTCCATGAAAACTTTATTGAACACTTAAGCAAATTTGGATTTATATTTGGTTATTTGCGAGAACTCGATTAATCGAATATAAATACTAAATTTGATTAAGGTTTTTAGGCTTAGGCTGATCGAGGAAAGATTGTGTGTAGTTCAAAGCCTAATAAATTGAATTAATCGACAGGTTGTTACATCTTAATAATCAGATCAAAGTTATAAGTTGTTTTCTTGCTTAGTGTAAATAAGCCTTGAATTCTACTTTAACCTAAACATAATTTCTATAAATTCATATCTATTTAAACGATTTAACGATTTTTCTATTAACCTCGAGAAAAGGAATTTAATCAAATATAAGTTTTTATTTATCAAAGTTTTCCTTATGGGATCAATATTTTTTTATTACTACAAGCGAAAGCCGTGCACTTGCGAAAATCGCTCAACATTGATCTAATTAGAATTATTTTTCTAAGTTTCTATGTATGATAAACTTATAATAATTTAAGTCACTCTTGACTTTTATGTAACTAACCATTGTAATAAATGGATTGAAATAGTGGGCTTATTATGTTATATCTTCGGGTCAAATACATGAATATCATATTATCATATCACCAAACTTAGTTCTTAATATGTCATTATTTTCTATATATTATGATTTTACACCATAATTTAAATATTCTAGATCCCAATTCATAAATCACAAACCTTAGAAAATATATTTTAGACTTCTAATTTATAAATTTTTATCTTTAAAATATATTAAAAGTACTGATTTTACTAGTTTGACATAATTTAAAATCATTATTTGATATAATTATAGACAGATTTTTAAAATGAATTATATGTAAATTTCCCTATATCTTATTCTTGCAGGCATGATGAATGACAAATCTACTAAGAGAGAGAGCTTTTTGGACAAAGCTAGCTAATATCAAGACGTTGCAAAAAGGCAGTGGACAAAAGAGAATTATAATGATGTAACAGAGGACGATGGCACCATTTAAGTGGTGCCACCTAATGAACAATTTCTATTATTTTCTGTATGGGACAGGATTTGTGCTGCTTGTTTACCATTTGCTTATCATCAAGCGCATTTTGGCCTTCTAGAAGGCATACTATTTAAGACTCCTTTTGGCCTTTAGGGCAACACACTTTTAGGACGCCTCCCTAATTTCAAAACAATTGTATTTTAACATATTAGTATTTTTCATTTCCATTCTTTTTATTGGAGGTGTTAAACTCTTTCATTACTAGATTAGTATGACTTTGTGAGATCTACTCATTCTTCATGATTTTCATATCATGAAGAGTGTGTAGATCCTTATGCATGGGATAAACACTCATGACAGAAAAATGTAAGTTTGATGTTCGATTGGGGTATTTATGCTTGAAGTATTCTTAGGTTGTGCATCTAGTTTATATTAATCGACCATTAATATTGCATGTTGTTTGATTGTTGCTTTGAGAGAAGGATAATCTAATTAGAGTTGCGCCTAAGATGTTTGGCATAAGATTAGATAGAGATATTAGTTCGTTGTACTAGATAGAAAACGATTATAATAATAGATTATTTGTTTGTTGATTCACTGTGCCGATTTGGTGCTAAATGTTAGAGTATATGGTTTTCGTATAGCGATTAAGTTCTTTGACCATAGAGATATGGCAAGAACAAATGTCTGAATATCTTGCTTGTACGCTTATCAAATACCCAGTTGAATATACATCGCCTTATGCTCTGACGGATCTGTTTATCCCGTGCGCTTTTTTTTTATCATACTAGTCATTCATTTAACTTTGCCTGTGAGGGTCACTTGGTGGCATTTACAGCCGATCCCAAGTCCGGACAAAGGAGGAGGGTTGCGGTTGGTTTTTGGCGACCAGTGTTAAACTTAGCCACATTTTATAATATGAACCATAATATAAATATGGTGAGGGCGTTCCTTACTCAGCGACGTGCTACACTTCTTAGACCGGGGTGTAGTGAAAAATGTGCAAGGGTCTGATTAGATATGTCAGAGACTTATTAGTGTATGTTTCATGTATGTGATTATATCTTAATGATCTGAGTTAATATTTACTCTTGCAGGACCGTTTGTGAAATCCGGAGGGTAGCTGATTCTGATTTCAAATACACCCCTTTCATATGGGGTGTATTGGGGGCCTTTCATTCTGATCGACCATTTGAAGAAGTTACCATTGAGAGGACATGTGCGTTATCATCCAAGAAGAACCATTAGAAATACACAGAAGAAACCATGAAGAGTTACAGAACAACTATGGATTGACATTACGTACCATCGATGGCCAGAAGCCACTCTGGGTTCTCCATGTACAATTTCTCCAAGTCAATAATTATCTCTTGTGGAGTTTCAACAAGGGGATCCATTGTTACATCGTAAGTTTTCTGGTTGTTGAAGGTATGGATTCTGAACATGTATGATGCATATATTTATAGTGATATGATTATGGTAAGTGAAAGGCCGTGAAAGGGGAAGGGTCTGTAATTATTGAGTTTAGGATTGTGTGTAATATTAATGACCTACTTGGCTTTTGCAGATACGAAGACCTTTGGGATTATAGGCCTAATTATTACTCCAAGATATGGATTGACCTTATGGAAGATTATTGGTTATTTTTTTTGTTTTAATTCAGAAATGTATTGGTATATCATCTAAATATCTAAACTTAATATTATTTCATTTGCTATTAGATGAGTTCATTAACAAACATAATAAATGAGTAATAGATGAACTATTTGTCAGCATCTTGTTTATTTATTCACGAACTTTGCTTGTGAGCTTGTTTATGTACACAATTACAGAGTTATTTGCGAGCAAACTTCACAAATATAATTAACGATTTACTCACAAATAATTGGAAGATTGTGAATGTATCCCCTATCCCTTACTGGATCACTAATATCTTTTGAATCAACAAATTATGACCTTACTTATAAGAAACCTGACATTATTTGTCAAACTATTGTAAGAGCAAGTGCCACATTCTCGTAATAAAAATGCGGTAGCCTGATTGCCACTTCCGAAAGTGTTCTATGCTTCACGATAGTTGAATCAGTTGGTAGTACGGATGCGATCATCAGATTTGGGAGTCGTACCATCTCATCATCTCCATGTATTAGCTTCAGTTTCTTCTTCTCCTTAGAGTGTTTGATTCTTGGCCGTCAAATTCAACAAAAAAATCATAGGCTACGCTGCATGGATATATGTTATTTCTAAAACATAAAATTAATAAAATAGCCTTCAAATTATCTGAGGGTAGAAGAAAAAGTTTAAGCTAGTACATAGAGATGATGAGATGGTACGACTCCCAAATGTGATGATCGCATTCGTACTACCAACTGATTCAGCTATCGTGAACCGTAGAACACTTTCAGAAGTGGCAATCAGGCTACCGTATTTTTATTATGAGAATGTGGCACTTACTCTTAAAGGAGTTTGACAAACAATGTCAAATTTCTTATATGAAGTGAAGACATAATTTGTTGATACAAAAAATATTAGTGTTGTAACAAAGAAAAAGGGATACATTCACAATCTTCAAATTCATAACAGGTTTCTCATTGTTCTAATGCCTCCACTGACTATAAATGGTAGCTTTCATAGGACACGAGTGCCTGAAAACAGTTACAAGAGCACAAAATTGATGGAGAAGATTGATCAAGTTGTTGAGGCTTATGAAGGAGAACTTCTTTTCAGTGTCAAGAAGTTTGTTATTGATCAATGCAGGAAATACAATCTGGTATATGTTGGGAGGAACAAAGTTGCACTACTTGAGTCAGATGAGATAGAAATGTTTATTAGTTTTCCAAGGAACCACACAAGGGTACGTGGGATTAGTCGAATGGATAGATATAAATGGCGTAGTAACTTATTCCCAGTAAGATCTACCCATTTGCAAAGACGTTTTTATAGTTTAAAAGTTTACAAATACGATCTATAGGTTTCATTTACCGCTAATGATGCTCTTGTTCTTCAACCTAACATATGGTTTTAAAATTGAAAACTTATTTCTGATTGATACAGTTGCGTACCATTTATCTGTACTGAAAGACTTATTCCCAAGAGGGATAAATATGGTGTCTCTATTCTCAGGGATAGGAGGGGCAGACGTTTCTCTTGACGGACGGAGTAGTAGACTGAAGAATTTAGTAAAGAAAAAAAATGGAGAAAAAGTTGGAGTTCGTTTATTTTCATTTCTAAAGGTTTAAATTGAAAAGAGAAAGAGAATGAAATAGATCTGGTAAGATCCAAATGCAATCCGTGTCTTAATTAGGGTATGCAACTAAATTGAAAAGAGAAACAGAATGAAATAGATCAGAAAACGGAATAGGTTACTAGTTGAAGAAGAAAAATGCAGATACAATGAAGAGGATATCAAATTGTAAAGAATGGCAGTAATAACATGTAGGGATTTGAGAGGGAAGGAGAAGATGAGAGAAGGTAGGCCAAATGAGAAAGAGGAACCCTCCAAATTTAGACTTAACTTTTCATAATTCTTAAATTGACCCAAAAATAAGTCTCCATTGGAAACAAGGGGGCAGCTAAAGTCTTTTGCAGAGATGTCCCTAATTTGATGTTTGGTTTTGGTCATGATGTTACAAACTACACTTGTAGTCCCTACTTATTATTATTATTTTTAATATTCTTAAAGAAATTATATTGATAGCATGTCATTTCTGATAGGGTTTCTTTGTTTTCAAAGAAGTACTATCCAGACAGATATTCAGTTCTACTAGAGAAGAAGTAAGCAGATGAAGAAGGAAAAGGAACAACTTGTTGCCTAAAAGAAGTGGGTTCTAGAGACACCGATAAAGTATATCCTCGGTAACCACATATTGTGTATTACAAAAGAACGTTGCCTGCTAGTCTCCTTTTATAATACACAGTATGTGGTTTGGCTAGACATGCTTCATTGGTGTCTCTATACCTCAATCCTTCCGAGCATCAACTTGTTCTTTTTCCTTCTTTATCTACTTACTTTTTCTCTAGTAGAACTTAATATATGTATTGCTACTACTTCCTTAAAAACCAAGAAACTGTATCAGAAATGAGCTACTATCAAAATACTTTCTTTAAGAATATTAATGATAAGTAAAGGTCACAAGTGTAATTTGGTTTCCGGACGACCTGAGGCACCTAATTGTTTTTGTATGGTAACATTAAGCCCCTCTTGACAAAACAAAAGCTTAATATTCAGGACTTTCTCTAAAAGTGAAATTCAAGTAAAACGTCACTTTGTTTCACTATTATTAGAATCTTATGATTCACTATTCAAGTCGATTGAGCTATATTTGGAGCCAAATCTAGTGGGCGAATCTAAATTATCATATAATCTTACTATTCACAATTGGAATGGTATGATTCATGTCGATTCAACTCTATTTTGAGTAGGATCTATACCGCGATGAATCTATCTTATCACAAATTAGTGGAAAAAGAACCAATAACAAGTTTAAAGAATAAGAAATAAGATTAATACAATTAATTAACAAACCAAAACAGATGAACATGATTTTTCAATTTCAATACACAATTCCATCCCATCCCATTTAGGAAACGTCTTCACTTCGACTTGGTGCAACAACAGCTGATAAGAACCAAATTATCTTAATCATCTTATGCATCGTTCATTAAGAACTTCAACAACAGAAACTATTAAACTCACTCTAGAATAATATTTGTAGTATAAAACGGTAAATATTTTATTTTTTTTATAATATTATGAATTTGAACAGAATGTTACGATTTGATTCATGAGTCACTATTCTTGAGTCTGGATTTGACAACTATGTTTTGTTTAAGGTGTTCTTAAAAATATATATAACCAGGGGCGAATCCAGGATTTCTCCCCCATGGGGGCAAACAATACGACTAAAATAATTTTTATCCAAACAATAATAATTATAGAAAACCAGGGATCAAAGCTCAAGTTCAAGTAAAATAGTAGCAGAAATATCAAATCAAAATTCAAGTAGGTGCAAAAAATACCAAAGTAGAGAGGCAAATATCGGAGATGGAGTGCTGGACCAATGATCCAATTACGGAGTCGATTTTGATTTAATCTTACTTAGGATTAGAGATTTCAATTTAGGCTTAAGAAGAAAGAGGAATTGAGGAAGAAAAACTAAATAGATTAAAGAGAGTAAGAGAGACCGATGGTTTGTTTTAGAACCTATCTAGTTTTACATTTAAATATTTACTTTTTATTTTTTTATTTTTGTTGTAAATAAAACGATATAGTTCTAATTAAATAAAACGACGTTGTTTTACTTTAAAACTGAATTAAAAAAAAATAAAATAAAATATTAAATTTAAAATCATTCTTTATCTTTAATTATAAAACCAGTAAACCCTAAACCTCCATTGATGAAGGGGTAAAGCACTAAAACTTCAAAATTAATACCTGGATTTTTAAAAAAATACAAATGTCAGTGGGGGCAACTGCCCCCACTGCCCCCATGCTGGATTCCCCCCAGTATATAACACAAGTTAGTTAATTGTTTATCAAATTTTCAATTGTTTAAGTGCCAATTCACAAGAGGATTTTACATTAGGTATCTGAAATTGATATTAATAGAAGCATGCATAAACTACCTTTGTTTAGGCATTCATTGTTTTTTTATGTAGCAAGGGTACACAATTCTTAACTTATTGAGATTTGGTTAATTATATAAATATATATCTCCTTGTATTTTGAAAGAAGATAACAAGTTGGGGTTAGAGAGAAATTGATGGGAGCTATAAGTGATGACCGGAAATAAGGTAAATTTTACAAAGGTAAAAGTGTATTTTCAAATAGAGAAAAATGAATGGTTTTCATTTTATTCTTATGCTAACTTCTTAAAACACAATATTAAAACTCATTAAAGATTCATATTTGATTAGGCTAAGTTCACCTTCATCCTAACCCATGTGGATTTAGCTCGTGATTGAGCTAAAACATGTAAGCTTCATAGAAATGGAATTAGGGAACTCATGATCAAATATATTAAAATTGAAATCTTAGAAATGGAAGATGATAAAGAGGAAATAAAATAAGAACGTCAATATAATAGTACTCGAGGATACAAGGTAAACACAAACCATAATCTAGCTTTGCAAGGTCTAAACTATGGATTAGTTTACCATTGCTACACTAAAAGAGAACTAGAACTGAAATAAAGAAAATAATTTCTAAGCACGAATGAAATTGAAAGGTAAAGTGAATGAGAATAAGCTAGAAACGATGTAAAAATGGTGTCTGGAACTAACTAGCAAAGGTCCCTATTTATAAGAGTTTTGGGACACATATTTACATAAAACCCACCTAAATTGTCTCCATATTCTTTAACATTACTGTCTTATCTCGCCATATTTGATTTGGAATTGAGTAAGGAAGGTTTTGAAGTCTTTTTTTGGCAGATTTATATCTCCATAACCTTCAAGGATGCTTTCTTTTCTTGCCATAATTGAGTTAGAATTTAGTAAGGAAGGTTTTTGAGTTTTTAGGCAGATTTGATTTTTTTTCTTCTAATTTTGGGATCGTAGTCAACCCATAAAGCAATCTCTAGCAATGTTATCAGAACCGGACAGGACATCAAACCGAATTGATGACTGGGTCACGGGTCACTTGGTTGGATCGGATGGCTCGGATTGGTCAAACCGGATGACATAATAAATAAATAATATTTATATATATTAAATATATAAAATTAATTTAAAATTATTTTTATACATTATATATATCCAAAATAAATTATAAACAAATTTTGGGTTTATTATATTTTTATTAATTTGAGTCTTAAATATATAACGAATAAATTAAGTTAAGAATAAATTGAAATATATTATAAACTCAAAACAGACAAATGATGAATGAGAAATTGATGCTCAAAGTGAACGACTTCAAATGGTTTGGAAGAAGATAAAATGAAATCAAGCATTCACATCCCACATAGGAAAGAAAGAAGAAACTTAACTGGATTATAAGTAAATGGGCTTTACAAGCCTTTAACCAACTATTAGGGAAAAGACTCTCTCATGCGCAGGGGTGCAATCGATTAACCATCGGGTTAGGAGCGCACCTGCACGACATGGGCGATACGAATGACGCACCATAATAAGGTTCCATAACTCATTTTTAATTCCATTAACAAGCCTATAGAGAGCCCAACCCAAACAAATTTCAGCTCGCCTAACCACACAAAATCAACCCGCCAATTTTTTTTTCATTTGGTTGTAAGAGACTCGGGGTCACCCCAGTTCCCGACCGGACCGCCGGGTCCCGGTCCAACCCCAGGTCTCTCCAGTTTTTTCACTATTGAAAAAATCGGACAGTCGGACCGATTTTCTCACCGTTTCCCGGTTCAACCGGTGGGACCAGCCGGTCCGGTTAAGGATAAAACGTGACATAGGGATATCTGCAATTTCTAATAGGACTAACAATCTGCAGTTCTTGTTCTGATTTTGCATTTGGGAAAGGATTTCATCCATTGTTGAGGATAAAACGTGTTGGGTTTGGAAACGATTATGTAAGTCAAGTTAAAATCTGCATCAATACAGATAGAGAATACCAAAAATTATATCCTATCATTGGTAACTAGAGAATCAAAAGTTGACTTCTTGTCATAACAGTTTTTTCATGAGGGCCATGACTGTTTCTTTCTATAATACCTTATTATAAAACTATGTTAACTTAACACTATGAGTGCAGATGAGAAAGGAGGCAAACCTAATCTTCATCCAACCACATCGATCCCAACTGCGATATCAATAGAACACGAAGACGGACAAATCAATTCAACTAGAACTGATGCGATTTTGATACAGATCGGGTAACGGGCGATAGTTTTCAATCGTAAACTACCAAAGATATTCTCAAGCTAAAATTGAAGGAGCCGTGAAACCCCCAGATTTACAAGCTAAACTTGAAGGAATTAGAAATCCCCATTGTTAAGAGGGATGAACCCTAAAAACACTCTCAAAGAGAAGATATAATTTGATTGATAAAAAGTTGTCTCATCCTTACAAAGATGGGGTTTAAATACTCCCCTAAAGAAAACTAAAGACATAATTATCCCTATTAGGGTTACAACTAAAGAAAGAGAATAAGGGTAAAATAGGTAAGTGTATATTCTTCCTTGTGAAGGAAAGAAAACTTAAATAGGCAGAATGTATATCCTTCCTTGTTTAAGGAAGGAAAGCTTGCAACTATCCTTCCTTAAACAAGGAAGGAAAGTTCAGTCCTTGTAAAGGAAGTAATCTCTAGGACCCGCCTCAGTTATTCATCTGGTATACGCCATTAGGTGCACATGTTGTTCGTATTGCTCATATCTGAATATGATCTGCCAGGATTCAATGTAGAGTGAGATCCGCCAATCTGGGTCGAAGTAGATACAATAGGTAGATCCGTCGGAGTAGATATACATCGACAGAAATACAATGAATAGATAGGCCAAGGTAGATCCACTCAGGTAGATACTGGAAGTAGATACGTCGATGAGTAGATATGCCAATGTAGATATGTCGAAGTAGGTCCGCTCAACTAGATACCTGAAAGGGGATACATCAACGTAGACACATCGAAGTAGATCCGCCCAAGTAGACACCTGAAGGAGATAGGTTGAAGTAGATCTGCCTAAGAAGATACTTGAGAGAGATACGTCGAAGTAGATCAGCCCAGGTAGATGCTTAAAGGAGATACGTCGAAGTAGATACACTGAAGTAGATACGTTGAGTAGATCCATCGAAGAGATCCGTAGAGTAGATCCGTCGAAGAGGTCCATCGAAGAGATCCTTCAAAGGAGATCCGCCGAAGAGATCCATCGAAGAGATCCTTCAAGGAGATCCGCCGAAGAGATCCATCAAAGGAGATCCGTCGAAGGAGATCCGTCGAAGGAGATCCATCAAAGGAGATCCGTCAAAGGAGATCCATCGGAGAGATCCATCGAAGAGCTCCTTCAAAGGAGATCCGCCGAAGAGATCCATCAAAGGAGATCCGTCGAAGGAGATCCGTCAAAGGAGATCCATCAGAGAGATCCGTCAACGTAGATCCATCGGAGAGACCCATCGAAGAGCTCCTTCAAAGGAGATCCGTCTAAGAGATCCGCCCAGGTAGATACACTTAAAAGAAAAAGATATACTAGAACTTTAAGTGTGTCTTCCTCCTCTTCTGAATCACTTTCCCCACATACCTGACGAAATTTGTTACCTTGCTACTTCCCTAACCTGGACTTGGAATTTGTTGAAAAGATGTCCGCATCATACTCTCTTTCTTAAAAAAAAAAAGAAATAGGATCACACTCGCCTTTAAACACCAGCAGACCATGTGCCCTTTATCACTCGAACTGCCCTTCCCATTCGTCAAGTGTTCCATGAAGCTCTTGGTCATCGTCATCATAGGTGTACTCATTTTGGCTCCATCCAACGTCCTCCAACTCATCATCATAGTAGAACCTATCTTCATTATCTTCATAATTAGGAGTCCCGTTTTGGTTCCACTCAATGTTCCTTGACTCATCTTCATAAGACCTACCTTCATCAACTTCATAAGTATATTCATTTTGGCACCACTCACCATCCTCCAACTCATCATCACAATGAAATCTGTTCTCATCATCTTCATAAGTAGCATCACTTGGGACCCACTCAGTGATCTGATGCTCATCTTCATCATAATAGGTTTCGTCATCCTCATTATCTTCAAGTCCATCCTCATGATGATGAAACCTACCGTCATCATATAACTCACCATCAAAATCACTCTCTTCCCCTTCAATCCCATTCCTGGACCCATTATCATCATACTCAAGTTCATTGTTGCTATCCAGCTCATTTTCATAATGGTCCTCCTCTCTATCAATCTTCCACTCGAGTTCATCTCCTTCATGGTTATTGTCAAATTCGTACAGCTCCTCTTCTTCCACCCAATCTTTCCCACGACCTCTCGCTTCCATCCGCTCCTTCTTATAGTTCGAGTCGACCACTCCATTTACCGAGTTGTCTGACTTAAACGACGTTATACATCTGAGCATCGTTGATCCACCAACATCTCTCCCATCACCATAGCCATCAACCTCCACACATAAAATAAATTCCTCATCCGCCTTAAAGAGATTCGCCAGCCCAAAATCATCATCCACTTCTTTAGGATTAAGGTTATCACCCTCATTAAGCATACAAGTGAAGTTTTGCCTATGGGGCATTTCATCAAACACATAGTATGCATCCTTTTCTATTTGAACTTCTTCAAAGTTCCTACATGCTATCCCCTCTTCCTCCTCATTCACAGATACATTTAAGTCCTCATTCACAAAGTCATTATCAACAACTCCATAATGAGAACTTAAATCACTCATAACATCACAACCAACCAAATCCTCACTAATAGTAGGCATACCCTTAACTTCCACATCAAGAACTGAAAGTTTTGGATTTACCTCTTCCTGGCGCAACAATGGGCAGATTTGGCCTGAATCTTTAGGAGGTGAGATAGTGGCTTCTCCATCTTCAGGGACTTCTTCCCTCCTCCGATTTAGATCCCCGGCGGTGGGTCTGAGTAGGGCGAGAGCCGCCAGTCGGGAGTTTGCCCAAGAGGTGGATAACTCCTGGAACCGTTGGTTGGCTTGCCTCTGCCTCTCAATACTGGCTTGGATCTGTTCCGCGAGGCGCTCCCTCAGCTTTTCATATTTCCGGTCACTGGCCTCCATAGAACCTTGTGATTGTCAAGGTTGAACCATTGCCAAAGAAGTTTCGGGTCAGGAAACGATCGGCTCTAATACCAACTGATACAGATCGGGTAACGGGCGATAGTTTTCAATCGTAAACTACCAAAGATATTCTCAAGCTAAACTTGAAGGAGCCGTGAAACCCCCAGATTTACAAGCTAAACTTGAAGGAATTAGAAATCCCTATTGTTAAGAGGGATGAACCCTAAAAACACTCTCAAAGAGAAGATATAATTTGATTGATAAAAAGTTGTCTCATCCTTACAAAGATGGGGTTTAAATACTCCCCTAAAGAAAACTAAAGATATAATTACCCCTACTAGGGTTACAACTAAAGAAAGAGAATAAGGGTAAAATAGGTAAGTGTGTATTCTTCCTTGTGAAGGAAAGAAAACTTAAATAGGCAGAATGTATATCCTTCATTGTTTAAGGAAGGAAAGCTTGCAACTATCCCTCCTTAAACAAGGAAGGAAAGTTCAGTCCTTGTAAAGGAAGTAATCTCTATGACCCGCCTCAGTTATTCATCTGGTATACGCCATTAGGTGCACATGTTGTTCGTATTGCTCATATCTGAATATGATCTGCCAGGATTCAATGTAGAGTGAGATCCGCCAATCTGGGTCAAAGTAGATACAATAGGTAGATCCGTCGGAGTAGATATACATCGACGGAAATACAATGAATAGATAGGCCAAGGTAGATCCACTCAGGTAGATACTGGAAGTAGATACGTCGATGAGTAGATACGCCAATGTAGATATGTCGAAGTAGGTCTGCTCAACTAGATACCTGAAAGGGGATACATCAACGTAGACACATCGAAGTAGATCCGCCCAAGTAGACACCTGAAGGAGATAGGTTGAAGTAGATCTGCCTAAGAAGATACTTGAGAGAGATGTTGAAACACCTTTCCACATAATTTTGATTTGACAAAATTGTTTAAGTATAATTTAAAATACATATTCTAAACACACTAAGTTTAAATGCTTTGATTTATTCTACTAATGTGTTTGTTCAATGTTGAGTTAAAATTGTTATAAGACATAAGAATTAAAAGGCCCAAGCCCAATACGGAAGCCAAGGCCCAAGTCAAACAACTCAGTACAACTCGGCCCGCGTATGTCAAGACGTTGCCGTTTTGAACAAAACGCAACTCAGCATAAGGAAGGATCTAGAAGACCTTCGGGAACAACTTCAAGATGAAGCTGCTGAGTAGTCTCGACAAAGCGTACAAGACAGCAGCTGGCAAAGGAAAACTTCCAGACAAAGTATTTCCCCTTTGGGCAAAGTTCAGACGACACAGTATGCTGTCCAGTTGACTTTACCATAAAAGGAGAGACAGTCTGCTGAGCTGACCGAGGACAGAAGATACACAATTCTGATTGGCCGAGAGCTCTGAGCAAGTCAGGATGACAACAACATGTAGCTGTTTCCCTCCAACGGTTATTTCGAAATTCGAAATGACCGATGCCCAGACGTCTCTATAAATAGTGCCATCAGAAGCTTCACTCAACACAGAACTTGATCAAGCCATTACGCTGACCAAATTTCTACAAGTTCTGCAAGCAAAGAAGCAAAGCAAATTTCTTACACTACAATTCTTATATCTGTGTAAAAGTCTAGAGTGATTGTTTTCAATCGTCTAAAGTGTCTTAGCAAATCTTTGTATAGGACAAAACACTTATCATTTCTAGAGATAGAAAGGAGAGGCTGAGTACTCGGTTTTAGTACTCAGCGAGAGATTAGGATTGAGTAGAGGTATAGAGGAAGGTACTCTTGTCATACTCAGTTGCTGATATTGTAAAAGGTTTGAGGCTCTACCTTTAAAGAGCTCAGTAGAGGATTCGAAATCTCGGAACGTGTTCCGGGGACAGGACGTAGGCTTAGAAGAAGCCGAACCTGGATAAATCTGCTGAGTGAAGTATTTCTTACCTTTAACTCCTTATTTATATTGCTTGTTTAAAATAACCAAAAACTGACCAAGTAAAGAGGTCAAGTTGAGTTGTGCGCGTTGAACGTCTGAGCTCAGGAATAGACTCTAAGTGCTATCTCCTGACTCAAGCTAAGAAACTGACCTAGTCACCAGTTGACTAAGCCAGTATCTTGCTGTTTACTCAGCGCCGCTGTTAAAACCTTTTTCCTTAGAAAAAGAAGTCTGCCCTAATTGCGAAAAAGTTTAAATAGTTCCTAACCCCCCCTTGGAACTATACTTGCAACCTTACAAGGGACCAACAAGTGGTATCAGAGCTTAAAAGCTCACTCTAAAAGGTCTAACAACCTTGAGCTGATCCCTACCATGGGCGAAAACAGCACTCGGTTTCTCCCTGAAAACCAAACAACTCAAATACTGCCTGAGGGGCTGTCCATTACTAGGCCTCCCCTATTCTTCGGGTCAAACTATACCTTCTGGAAGAATAGGATGAAAAACTTCATTCAGGCTACAAACATGAGTGCCTGGCTATCTATAGTCCAAGGCCCATTTGTACCTGTCGAGGTTGTGGCTGGCCAAACAGTTGTAAAAGCTGAGGCCAAATGGACAGAGGATGATCTTAAGAAGCTCCAAAACCATGCTTCGGCTATCAATATGCTTCACTGTGCGCTCGATGCTGCAGAATATAATAAAATCTCAGGTTGTGAGTCGGCACAAGAGATCTGGAGAAAGCTGGAAGTCACCTACGAGGGAACCAATAAAGTAAAGGAGTCCAAGGTGAATCAGCAGATGAGACTGTACGAGCTGTTCGAGATGAACAATGATGAGGGCATTTCAGACATGAATGCAAGGTTTACCAACATCATTAATGAGCTCAAGAGACTTGGGAAAATCTTCACTGAGGAAGAACAAGTCAAAAAGATACTCAGGAGTCTTCCTAAAGACTGGCAAGCAAAGAAGACAGCAGTTGAGGAAGCTCAGTATTTAACCACCTACAAATATGACGAACTCATCGGTTCATTGCTGACCCATGAGATATCCATGAAAAACTTTGAGGTGAAGGAAAAATCTGAAGACAAGAAGCAGAAATCCCTTGTCATGAAAGCTGACTCCACTGACGGGAGTTCAACTGACGATGAGGAGATGGCTATGTTCACAAGGAAGATGAAAAGGCTATTCAGGAAGAGTGACAAATACTCTAAAAAGCCTTACAGAAAGTTTGATAAGTATAAGGCTGACTCAAGTGACAGCAAATACAGAAAGGACAACTCAAAGCCCATTACATGCTTTGAGTGCCATCAAACTGGCCATATTAAGTCAAACTGCCCCACGTTGAGGAAAGACAAGAAAAGTGGGAAGAAAGCAATGGTGGCTACTTGGAGCGACAACGATGAGTCTTCATCTACAGAAACTGAGGCCACCGAGTCAGCGAAGATATGCTTCATGGCTGACGAACTTGCTGAGCCATGCGTCTCTGAGCATGCTGACCTATCAGATGACGAGGAGCAATCAAATGAGGTAATTTCTCTTCCCCAGCTCAGAAACGATATGGTTAATTCCCTGAGTGATCTCTATACACTTGTCAAGAAGTGTAATAAGAAAGTTAGAGCACTCAGCAGGCGCTGTGACAAAGTGGAAGAGGTCAAACTGAGTGACCTCAGATACCTTCTTCAGGACAATACAACTCTGCATGATAACATGAAGATCATACATGAGTCTGTCTCTGAAGTCCAGTCAGTTTCAAAGAAACTAAGTAAGGACGTCACAACTATCCAGAACCAACTAAAGGTTCCAAATAAAAGAAACAGTCCTCTGAGAACTCAGTACCAAGGTACTAAGCAGAGATGGAATCCCCAGCGAAAAGTCCAGTGTGACTTTTGTGGGAAGCTAGGACACACCACTAAGGTGTGCTGGCACGCTCAGCACTGGGGTGCTGACAAGTCATTGAAACATCCTAAACAGAAGGTCAGTTGTGACTTCTGTGGAAAGAATGGCCATACTGTCCATGTATGTCGCCATAAAATAAAATATGATGCTTTACCTGTTGCACCTAACAAGCAAGGACCCAAAAAGAATTGGGTACCTAAAAGTAACTAGTTACAATGCAGGTAAGCCTGAGATGTGCGGAGAAGTCAAAGATGTGGTATATTGATAGTGCATACTCAAGGCATATGACGGGTGATGAAACTCAGTTCATCACGTTTGAACGTAAACGAGGAGGGAGCGTAAGTTTTGGAGACAACAAGAAGGGTAAGATAGTAGGGTCAGGAACCATCGGAGGTAATCCTACTATTGAATCTGTCTCCCTAGTCAGCGGACTCAAATATAACTTACTCAGCGTAGCTCAGCTATGTGACAATGGGAGAAAAGTTATATTTGATGCTACTGGATGTAAAATATACGAGGGTAAAACAAATGAGTTAATATTAACTGCCCCTCGAATAGATAATGTCTTTATGCTAGATTTAGAGAAAAAGTTTTCAAAAACTGTGTGCTTAGTATCAAAAGAAGAAAATTCCTGGCTATGGCACAGGAGACTTGGTCATGTAAGCATGGACCTCCTGGCCAAACTAGCAAGAAAGCAATTGGTTGAGGGACTGCCTGAACTTAAATTTCAAAAAGATCAATTATGCCACGCTTGCCAAGCTGGAAAACAAACCAAACAATCTTTTCATAGCAAAAATATCGTCTCAACTAAACGTCCGTTAGAGTTACTACACTTGGATCTCTTCGGTCCAGTCCAGCCGCTGAGTCTGGGTGGAAGAAGATTTTCCATGGTCATTGTAGATGACTTCTCTCTGTATACGTGGGTCATCTTGCTGACCAGCAAGGATGAGACCTTTGAGACATTTTCAAATTTGGTTAAAAAAATTGAAAATGAAAAAGACCTAAAATTAGCTCACATCCGTAGCGATAATGGTGGAGAATTCAAAAACCAAAAGTTTGTTGAATTCTGTGAAGCCAGCGGCATTGACCAGAATTTTTCTGCTCCTAGAACACCTCAGCAAAATGGGGTTGTAGAAAGGAAGAACAGAACTCTGGTTGAAATAGCCAGGACAATGCTGGATGAGCATAGGCTTCCAAAGTATTTTTGGGGAGAGGCTGTTAACACAGCGTGCTATATTCTTAATAGGGCTCTAGTTAGACCTATACTCAAGAAAACCCTCTATGAACTTTGGAAAGGACGAAAGCCCAATATTGGATACTTTCGTGCCTTTGGCTGTAGATGTTTTATTTTAAATACCAAAGATAGCTTAGCAAAGTTTGATTCAAAAGCTGACGAGGCTATCTTTTTGGGCTACTCAACAAACAGCAAAGCATACAGAGTTTTTAATAAGCGAACTCAAGTTTTAGAAGAGTCAGTACATGTAGAGTTCGACGAAACTAAACCTGCAGGTAGATACCAACCGCTGACCAAAGATGATCCACACTCAGTAACTGCTGACCAAGAACCAGCTACTGAGTCATTCACGAAAAGGCTGACCAAGAGTAAGAGTGAACCTAAGATTACTTTTACTGACCCATCCATTTCTGCAGAGATTGTTGAAACAGAGACAGCACAAGACATAAATCTACCTAAAGAGATAAGGATTCTAAGAGGGCACTCAAAAAGTGCAATCCTTGATTCTGCTGGGAATACCCTGATGACGAGGAATCAACTCAGGAAGTACCTCAGCAATGTTGCTTTCGTCTCAGTACAAGAACCGAAGAATTTCGCTGAAGCTGAGTACGATGAATTCTGGATGATCGCAATGCAAGAGGAGCTCGATCAATTTAGAAAAAACGATGTATGGGAGTTAGTGCCTCATCCAAAGAGTCAAAAGACCATCGGAACAAGATGGGTCTTCAGGAACAAGATGGATGAACAAGGAAACGTAGTCAGGAACAAAGCAAGGCTTGTAGCTCAGGGCTACAGTCAGCAAGAAGGTATTGACTACGGTGAGACCTTTGCCCCAGTGGCAAAGCTAGAGGCAATTAGAATTCTATGTGCATATGCATCTTACATGAACTTTAAATTATTCCAAATGGATGTCAAAAGTGCATTTCTTAATGGAGTTATAAACGAGGAGGTTTATGTAAATCAACCTCCAGGTTTTGAGGACCCTAAGTTCCCAAACCATGTTTACAAACTCAAAAAGGCTCTGTACGGCCTCAAGCAAGCACCACGTGCTTGGTATGAGAGGCTGACCAGTTTCCTGCTGACTAGAAATTACGTCAGGGGCAAAGCTGATACAACCTTATTCATTAAGAGAAAGGGTAAAGATACCCTGCTGGCCCAAATTTATGTTGATGATATAATATTTGGTGCAACTAACGAATCTATGTGCAAGGAGTTTAGCAAACAAATGCAGACTGAGTTTGAAATGTCCATGATGGGAGAACTCAACTTCTTCCTCGGTCTTCAAATTAAACAAGGAAAGAATGGCATCTTCATCAGTCAAGCCAAATATGCCAAGGAGATATTAAAGAAATATGATTTGGAAAATTGCAAGCCAATATCCACTCCTATGGGCACTGACACTGTCCTCTGCGCTGACGAGAATGGTAAGTCAGTAGACAGCAAATTATATCGAGAACGTAAAAGCACCTCTGGAGGATGTCACTTCTTAGGAAGCTGTCTTGTATCCTGGTTCAGCAAAAAGCAGGCGTCAGTAGCCTTGTCTACCACTGAAGCTGAGTACATTGTTGCTGGTCATTGTGTTGCTCAAGTCCTATGGATTAAGCAACAGCTTGAAGACTATGGTGTTCAAACGAAGACAATTGAAGTCAAATGTGACAACAAAAGTGCAATTGATCTCTCAAAGAACCCAATTCAACACAGCAGAATGAAGCATCTCAGCATCAGACACCACTTCATTAGAGACCATGTACTCAAGGGTGAGATCAAGCTGACCTTTGTCCCAACGGATGAATAGCATGCAGATATCTTCACAAAGCCACTGGCCCGTGAGCAGTTCAGCATACTGAGAGAAGCAATTGGTATGTTTAATCCTCTTCAGTAAATTCCTGTGCTAAATGAATATGAATGCTGAGTGAATTACTATGCTGAATGATTGATTGTTTGCTGAGTAACTCATCGAAACTGACTGAACATCAAATACTGAGTAACTTGCACACTGAGTAAATTAGTTTAAACTTAAACTTTAAAATCATCCGTAAATGCAATACTGACCACTCAGAATATCAAACGCTTGACATTCTAAATGCTGAGTGTTAGATCCGTTAGCATAAATGCAATAGCACGCGTATAGCCCTAGGATGACGTATTCGCCGTATGTGTCATAAATGCCAGGATCTTTGTCGGTACACAATCCCAAGGCAAAACTGACATATGGATTTGATTAAATCCACACCGCTCATTCCATCTATAAATAATGGGTAATTTCCCATCTTTTATTCTTTACGCTTAATCAAATTCTAAGGCAAAGAAACTCTCTCTCTCAAGATCCTTCTAAACCTTCCCCATCCTCGAAAATGACTAAGGTTTCTTACAATACCTCCGGTGCCGGCCACCAAAAGTCCAACTCCGATGAACCTACTGGAAATCCTCCTACGCCGAGCAAGGGAAAAACTGGCCAAACCTCTGGTCAAGGAAAGACTGTGAAAGTTCGCACCTACTCCAAAGTTTTTGAGAACGTACAAGAATGGAAAGTTGAGCCCTCCAGATGGGTCTCAGAACACTTCGTACAGAACGAACAACCCTTCTGCGAATGGATTTCACAAAACGGCTGGACTGAGCTGTTTTCGGTTAGGGATGAAACCTATCCTGACCTAGTGAGGGAGTTTTACCACAACCTCAAAGTTGCCAATGACAACACTAACTACCTGTGCACTGAGGTGAAAGGCAAAACCATCTTCATCAACCCTCTCTACATAGGAAATCTTCTCAAGCTAAAAACTGAGGGAGCAAGGCTAAGAAGATCGGGAGATCAGGACAAAACTAACTATGCACACAACTTTTGCAAACCTGAGGGTCACTCAGGAGAAGTGTCAGCTTCATCAATGGGTCAGCACCAGAAGATGGCTCACTACCTGCTGACCTACTTCATCTACCCAAAGATCAACTGCACTACATCAGCAACAAATTTCGAGCAGTGCTTTATATGGCACATGCTGACGTACACTCCCATCAACATGTCGGTCTTCCTCGTTGCTGGTTTCCTTCGAAGCACTGGCACGATGCGGCTTGGATCACTCATCACCAGAATCCTCATTGACCATAAGGTTGATCTTGAAGGTGAGGAGAAGAATCGAGGATCTGAGATCACAGCTGCCTTGCTGAGAGCGTTAAAGTTTGGACAGCCCTTGAAGAAAGGTAAAGCTGCTGCTGCTGGCCAAGCTGAGGGAACTGCTGAGCCTAAGAAAGGGCGAAGGACTAAGGCCCCAGCTTCCCGCAAGAGGAAAACTGCTGAGACTCCTACCAAAAACGTTGAGTCTCCAGCAAAGAGGCAGAAGTCAGCTGGTAAGTCAGCTGAGAAAAGAAGCAGGCAAGGAGAGCCTGGAACTGAGGAAGCTACTGAGCAACCTCAGAAGAAGCAGAAGTCTTCAACACTGACTCCACTGAACGCCATACCTACGGACTTCATTGTACCGGGTGACTCTCACTTCACCCAGTGTCAAAGTACAGAAGCTGAGCATGATGAACATGAGGTTCAACTAGATGATCACTTCATCTCTCAAGTTGAGGAAGAACTTGACGGTGACAGTACCGAAGAAGAAGAGGAAAAAGCCAGCGGTCAGGATGACACTGAGGACTCTGAGGAAATAGCCAGTGAGATTGAGGTTGAGCATGCCGATACTGAGTTGGCTGCTGGAGTTGAGCAAGTACTCGACCAACACACTGTTGATCCTGCTGAAGAGCAAGCTGACTAGCCTCATACTGAGCAATAAGAATCTTCCCCTTCTCACTCAGGAGAACCTGATCATACTGACACTCCACCTCGTAGAAGGCGAAAGTTGGTCAAGGCCAGTGAGAAGCTAGTCAGTGAACCTCCTGTGCAACTACCAACTCTTCCTGACTTTGTCGTCTCAAAGACAACTAAGGACCCTTCTACTGTCAAACTCAAGTTTTTCAAACGCCAATCCACTTCCACTACATCGGCGCCATTAGAAAATCAAGCCTTTGTTTCTTCTCAACAGGAACATGCCGACCCCAATGCTTCTGCAACATCAACAAGTCAGGTTGAGCCGTCTACTGTTCATGCTATTTCCTTAAGCATGGTGCTGACTCCACACACCTCTGCCGTCAGCACAGACAGTATTCGCATTACACCTTCTAGAACTCAACTCTCTACCGATCAATCAACTATCCCTAAAACTCAAGTGCAGATTGAGAATACTATTCCAGTCACTGACCTGGTAACTCCTTTCACTCCTCTTCCTTCCGGTCATACTGATATCCCTGAAGGTTCCCAAAGCCATCTGAATGCCACTGAGTCCGGCAAAAAGATCATTGACTCAGTACAAGCATTAATCAGAGACCTTCAACATTCCACTTCTCCTGCTGCTGGCTCTTCAATTCTTGAGACCACCCAGCTTTCCCAGGTCACTCAGCTTCTCAATGAAGTTAATGGACTCAAGGATCTGCTGAACGTCGTCTTATCCTTCCAAGCACAGTAAGCTAAGCAGGATTCAATTGCCAAGCTGGCTGAGATCCAGCTGACAACCGTGCAGCACCTGAACTCTCTCCATCAACAAGTCCAGAAATTGTCAGCTGTGAACACTGACTATGCCACTTCATCTGAAATCAAAATGCTCTTTGCTCAGCTTCATACTGAGCAACTTAAGACCAACGAGCAAATGGTGTCGTACAGTCAGTGCTCAGTAGAGCAAATTGGTGAGGCTATAAGGTTGCTTAATCTGAATAAGCAAGAGATGGATACTGATGCAATGAAGCAGAACGAGATGATGACTCTCGCACAACAAACTTTCAACCACATTCGTCATAACAACATTCAACGTCAGTATTACGACACAGCTCTCTTAAAAACCTTCCACCAAATCTTTGCTGGCCTTACTGAAGCTCTTATCTGGCAAGGCAAAGCTCAAGCGTTCAGCGTAAATATGCTCAGTGCTGCTGATCTCAAAGTACCCGACGAGGTCTCAGCTGATGGAGTTGCCATTTTTGATGGCGTAAATGAAAGCGCTGAGAAGCTTAAGGAGCTATCCCAAGAACTGACTCGCGCTGTATTAACTGATGCTTTCAGACTCCCTGGAGTTGACAAAACGGGGGAGAAAGAACATGCAGCAAGAGCTCAGCATGAGCGAAGTCAGTCATTGCATCACAAGAAAAAGAAATAGATAGGCTAGCCCAGTTTTAGACTGAGTCACTTGTAATCTAATTCTATTTGCCTTATCTATAAAAAATTTTGCTGTGTAATTACTGACTTCTATTTATATATCATATTTGCATCTCTTATTCAAATCCCGAGTTATGATATATGTTATTAAGTACTGAGTCATTATGTATCTTCAATTAAATCAGCTATGTTTAATACTTGTAACATTCATTGACTAAATGATATGCTGATAACATGTTTGACATTGACCTATGTGTTTATAAAACATTCTGATAAGAACTCATTGAACAACAAATTACTCAGCGCACTCTATATGACTAAAACTTCCGCTTAATACTGAGTAAATAGAATATGTTGATATACATGACCTATATCTGAAAACTGACCTTAGACTTACTCATTTAAACCTTTAAATGTTTTGAGTAAAACTAAGTTAGTAGCTCAACCCTTATGGGGGAGTTTGCTCAATTATACTAGGTCAACTATTATGGGGGAGCTCATACTGAGTTCCTCGCTGAATAGTTTTGCCAACATCAAAATGGGGGAGTTTGTTGAAACACCTTTCCACATAATTTTGATTTGACAAAATTGTTTAAGTATAATTTAAAATACATATTCTAAACACACTAAGTTTAAATGCTTTGATTTATTCTACTAATGTGTTTGTTCAATGTTGAGTTAAAATTGTTATAAGACATAAGAATTAAAAGGCCCAAGCCCAATACGGAAGCCAAGGCCCAAGTCAAACAACTCAGTACAACTCGGCCCGCGTATGTCAAGACGTTGCCGTTTTGAACAAAACGCAACTCAACATAAGGAAGGATCTAGAAGACCTTCGGGAACAACTTCAAGATGAAGCTGTTGAGTAGTCTCGACAAAACGTACAAGACAGCAGCTGGCAAAGGAAAACTTCCAGACAAAGTATTTCCCCTTTGGGCAAAGTTCAGACGACACAGTATGCTGTCCAGTTGACTTTACCATAAAAGGAGAGACAGTCTGCTGAGCTGACCGAGGACAGAAGATACACAATTCTGATTGGTCGAGAGATCTGAGCAAGTCAGGATGACAACGACATGTAGCCGTTTCCCTCCAACGGTTATTTCGAAATTCGAAATGACCGATGCCCAGACGTCTCTATAAATAGTGCCATCAGAAGCTTCACTCAACACAGAACTTGATCAAGCCATTACGCTGACCAAATTTCTACAAGTTCTGCAAGCAAAGAAGCAAAGCAAATTTCTTACACTACAATTCTTATATCTGTGTAAAAGTCTAGAGTGATTGTTTTCAATCGTCTAAAGTGTCTTAGCAAATCTTTGTATAGGACAAAACACTTATCATTTCTAGAGATAGAAAGGAGAGGCTGAGTACTCGGTTTTAGTACTCAGCGAGAGATTAGGATTGAGTAGAGGTATAGAGGAAGGTACTCTTGTCATACTCAGTTGCTGATATTGTAAAAGGTTTGAGGCTCTACCTTTAAAGAGCTCAGTAGAGGATTCGAAATCTCGGAACGTGTTCCGGGGACAGGACGTAGGCTTAGAAGAAGCCGAACCTGGATAAATCTGCTGAGTGAAGTATTTCTTACCTTTAACTCCTTATTTATATTGCTTGCTTAAAATAACCAAAAACTGACCAAGTAAAGAGGTCAAGTTGAGTTGTGCGCGTTGAACGTCTGAGCTCAGGAATAGACTCTAAGTGCTATCTCCTGACTCAAGCTAAGAAACTGACCTAGTCACCAGTTGACTAAGCCAGTATCTTGCTGTTTACTCAGCGCCGCTGTTAAAACCTTTTTCCTTAGAAAAAGAAGTCTGCCCTAATTGCGAAAAAGTTTAAATAGTTCCTAACCCCCCCTTGGAACTATACTTGCAACCTTACAAGGGACCAACAAAAGATACGTCGAAGTAGATCAGCCCAAGTAGATGCTTAAAGGAGATACGTCGAAGTAGATACACTGAAGTAGATACGTTGAGTAGATCCATCAAAGAGATCCGTAGAGTAGATCCGTCGAAGAGGTCCATCGAAGAGATCCTTCAAAGGAGATCCGCCGAAGAGATCCATCGAAGAGATCCTTCAAGGAGATCCGCCGCAGAGATCCGTTAAAGGAGATCCGTCGAAGGAGATCCGTCGAAAGAGATCCGTCGAAGGAGATCTATCGGAGAGTTCCATCGAAGAGCTCCTTCAAAGGAGATCCGCCGAAGAGATCCATCAAAGGAGATCCGTCGAAGGAGATCCATCAAAGGAGATCCATCAGAGAGATCCGTCAACGTAGATCCATCGGAGAGACCCATCGAAGAGCTCCTTCAAAGGAGATCCGTCTAAGAGATCTGCCCAGGTAGATACACTTAAAAGAAAAAGATATACTAGAAATTTAAGTGTGTCTTCCTCCTCTTCTGAATCACTTTCCCCACATACCTGACGAAATTTGTTACCTTGCTACTTCCCTAACCTGGACTTGGAATTTGTTGAAAAGATGTCCGCATCAGATTTGCTGGCTGATTTGATAAGAGAAACCACTCTGTTGAGCGTGGGAGTTAACAACAACGAATTTGGTAGAGAGTGGGGAAAGGGTTTGTTGAGAGTCGGAGTGAACAATGGGGATTTGTTGGAGGCAAATCGATTTTTCTTTCTTTCATATGGAGGCAAATCAAAAAATTTGGCTGCCCGCCAGAAAAAAATAAATTAATATGTTATAAATTAATTTTAGAATAAATATTTTTTTTCCCCGAAATGAATTACTTATAGCAAAACTAATTTAATGCCACGATTCGTGGCATAAGTGTATCTTTGCCACGAAAAAAAATTACATGTGGCATAAATATATCAAGTGATCTTAAATATGTAGTAGAATCTATTTTTCAGGTGGCTAAATGAAAATATGCCACGAATTTTGAATTCACGTGGCATGGTTCGTGGTGCAAGTAATGATTTGTTGTAGTGTTTCCTGTGTGATCATTATATTGATTTCACATTTTACTCTTTCATTTTTCCTGATTTCTCCTTAGTTATCAGCCATGAAACTACTGTTTTCTCTTCTATTTCAGTTCATTTTGATGATGTGCTTCATTCATGATTTGAAGCAGCACAAGAAGTAAGTTTTCTCCTTTGCGTTGGTTTACCAGCTCCTTGGTTTTGGTTCCAGTCCTATATATAGGAGCTGGTAAACAAAGGCAAAGGATAAAACTTCTTCTGCTGCCTCAAATCATGAATGCAGCACATCATCAAGATGAAACGAAATAGAAGAGAAAACAATAGTTTCATGCCTGATAACCAAGGAGAAATCAAGAAAAATGAAAGAGTAAAATGTGAAATCAATAGAATGATCAGAAAGGAAAGGGTAGTAAGAACAAAAGTTGTTGTGATGAATGTGCTCGATTTCAAGTCTTCCTCCATCTATCCGGGAACTTAAATGATCTCCTTCTGGCATAACACGGTGTCCAAATAAGCTTGTCTGACCTTAGTCGCATGCATCCCTCACCCTTTGGGAGAGTAACTCCTTCTTCATCCAGCTTTCTCAAAAAGATGCGGATGGATTTATTATAGTGCACCGGGGATTCACAGTAGCTGTCAACATACAACTTGTGGAGTTTCAGAACGCAGATAAAGACTTTCTCATTGCCAAAGAATGGGGAATACTACTCGAAAAGATTGAAAGACCATCATATGACACAACACATTGCATCAAGGTGTGGACCTTGAGTAGGTGATGTCTACTGGCATCGGCATCGTCCCATCTTGAACTAGTGCCCATCTTGCAATTTTCCAGCCGTGTTAGAAAACCATCCAGAATCTCAAAATCATCTTCAGTTTTCGGAACTATGGCAGCAAGAACGATTCCCATTATTGCTAACTAAGCAATAATAAACGAAAAATGAGTACCTACTAAGCACACTCAAATAAATTTTCCAAAAATTTTAATATGATTTCTATTAATTTTTGGTAAAGGAAAAACAATTTCCACTAGTTTTAACATTTATATAATATCCAATATGGTAAAAATAAATATTCTGTCATTCCAAAAAAAATACCAAAAAATATACCAAAAATCCGAAAAATTGTGCCAAAAAAAACGGGGAGATTACACGTCCATTTCATGGATATAAATTTTATCACTTCATTTTCTTGACTTTTCACAACATACCCTGGTTGTTGCTATATATAAATTTCCTCTTCCAGATATCCATTGAGAAATGCGGATTTCACGTCCATTTGATGGATTCTCGACCTGTGTTGAGCAGCTACAGAAATTACAAGTCTAATACTCTATATTCTAGCATCAGAAGTAAAAACTTCATTATAGTGAATTTTAGATAGTTGACTGAACCTTTTCACCACCAATTTTTCTTTATGTCGGATAATTTCACAGTTTGCATCTTTCTTTGCTTTGAACACTCATTTAACTCCAATGGGTTTTTGAGCGGTCGGAAGTGATGTCAACTATGTTTTATTTTTCTCGATCGAATGAATCTCCACTTCCATGGCTTTTCTCCATTTTTCATCTTTCATTGCTTCTTCTGGATCTGTTGGTTCATCATTAACAAAATGACAATAAAGAGTTAATTCATCATTGAGATCAATTTCTCAAAACCCTAAAACTCTTATTTTTCTTTGTTTTACGATCTCAATGGCAGCCAGCGGCACAAACTCGCCTCCACAAACTATCTTCTCTGGAAAACACAAATCAGGCCGTTAATTAAAAGTCAGGGCTCGAACATCATATTGATGCAGCCATAGTAAGGATCTGGGAAGTGCCTACAGGTGTTGTAAATCCGGTTTTCAAGATCTGGGAAAGTAAGGATCAACAAGTTCTCTGCTGGATCATTGCCTCCTTGTCTTCAGGGGTTCTTCCTCAAGTGGTTGGCGTAACCACAATCATAGAAGCCTAGAATAAGTTGCTCAAAGCTTATTCTACTGGATCGCGGTCACAAGTACGTGATTTTAAGCACTGATTGCACAGTCTCTGCCGTGATAATGATTCAATTTCAGATTATTTGCAAACTGCAAAATTGATCATGATCAATTAACCGCAATCCAACATCCAATTTCAGAGGATGACCTTGTTGAAGCGACATTAGATGGACTGGGAACCACCTATCGTCCATTTGTCCGTGCAATTGAGGCTGGATTAGAGTCAATCAAGTTTGAGCATCTCACTGGCTTGCTTTTTTCTGAGGAGCAGCTACTTACCAGGGAAGATTCATCTTCAAATTTTACACCATCAGTGCATTGTGCGGCAAGAGGAGGTGGACGAAAGCAAATTTGAAAATAGCATATGACTCAAATCATGGGTTGATTGATGGTTATTGTTATTAATTGATGTTTTTTTTATTACAGCATATTAAAATCCAACATTAATATAAATTAATCTTTTCTATCTTGTGATTCCTTGTGTCTATATATTTATTTTTCTAAAGTATTTGCTGCTAGATTTTACTTGTCTATGTCTAAAAACCGGATAGATTTGGTTCTGTTCAAACCAGACAAAATCGATTTGTAGTTCAATTGATTTGGTTGTAGAAATCCCTTTACTCTTGGTTTGGTATTTTTCAGTTCAGTTTTGAAGCAAATCAGACCTTGCTAAAACCTTAGTTCAGTTTGGATGAGTTTAATAATCTATTTAATTTTGAACACCGATGTAAGCCAGAAATTTTATTAATGAGTCATTCATATCAACGGGAGGATATTCCTTGCCTACCTAATATGTGTTGTCCACATCATCAAACAATTTTTTATTGATTTAATATACATATCAAGACATATCAAAATGTGTATTAGACATCTTCAATTTGACATGGAGACCTAGTCTCTATTATAATTTGAGGTCGCTTTTTGCTTAATTTAATTAATGTAAACAAATTAAATATATATTATAGAAAAAAAATCCATATCATACTTTTTTGGAAAAATTTAGGTAGTAATAAAAAAGGACAATTATAAAACTAGCACCTTTTAAGGTGTTAGTTTTCTTTTCTAACTCATTTTGAAAAACTCATCAAAACTAAGTTGCAATTGGCGGCTCCTCCTTTCTATGCAAGCCTATACTCTTCCTCAATTTGACTTTTCAAGGACATTTAATGCACCAATTCAGTACTTTGGAGGCTACCAATCATCAAATTCAGATTATCATCTTGAATTGAGCAAAGATTAGCCTATAAATAGACATGAGATGTATGAGGAAATCGACACTTTTTATATTCATTGTAGCCGAGCTTTGGGCAATTGTCTTTCCTTTTGTTTTAGTTTGTTTTAAGTAGTTTCTAAGTTCAAATTCATGTTTCTAAGTTATTTCCATTCAAGTTTGTAAGTTGATTTTGAGTTTTGAGAAAGAATTTCTTCATCTTTTGTGTTTGATCTCTTACTTTCACTAAGTTTCACTTTGTTTCTCACGTTTTTAGACTCAATAGCAAGTCGATGTGGTTTCTAACACTTTAATGTTAGGAATTCTCATTTACTTAAGGCTTCCTTGTCGTATTTAAGTAACCATTGGCCCGGTTAGGTAAATAGGAGTGAAGGAATAGAATGAGGTGATCTAAGGTCTTAGCACCAAGTTTCTTTTAGAAATCACCATCTTAAAATCACAAATTTCTATTGGTGTTTTATTTCAATAGCTTTGATTTGACTCAAACTTAGAAAGTGAACCCGACTCCCTATTGTTTTTAACAATAAAAGTTTTTATCGCTATTCAAAAACAAGTAGATAGCTAATGCTTGTCCAGAATATCTGTGGGATTGATCTTTATACGTAAGTATACTGTATTACTTGGAGGGGTAAAAGATAGGAAATGGAGGCGTGTAATTGTGTCTAGTTTTTTTTTTCAATGTTTTGGCAACACGACCCCAACCCAAGTATTAATGTCCTAAAGTATCAATTAGCTCCCGAAACAAACTTTAAACCAAGCCTTGAATAGCATTAACTTGTGATAGGATACAATTCTAAAATTCTAAAATAATACTCATCATTTTTAGACATTTACCCATAGTTGAAACACTTGAACTTGTAGCACACAAACGCACCCATGGAGAGATACTTTGAGCCACGAGCACATTAAATAGTTCGATTATTTTTCTTTGATGTGGGATCCACGCTTGTTTTTAACTATAGGGTTTGCATCAAATACTAACCGAAACCACACGCACCGAACTAGGAATTTGATATGATTAAGGACTTCTTTCATTTCGCCACCACATAAACCAATAGCCTACCCGAAATCATTTTCCGTTGTTCACCATTTTGAGCCTTGCCCTTCTTTTGCCACCACAATATAACCCTATTCCATCACTTTCTATCCAAAAATCCCGGAATCTATGAGTTTCTAATAGATAAATATGAGTCTAAAAAAGAGAGCATCAAAGCAAAAACATATACATTATTTGGCTCACACACATTACCTCCTTAGGAATACAATTCTGACATTCCGAAAAAAAAAGCTTATTCAAAATTTTTGAGAAAAAAGGGGAAGAAAAGAAAAGAAAGAAATAAATAAATGCTCTCAACTACCCAATAGTGACTTAACGTTTTAGAAACTTAATAAGATGCTTAAGCCTCATTTCCATCATAATCACACCAAACCTTAACCCTTCATTACAACCCATTAAGCCCTTTTGATCAAATCCTAGTAAGGAGGCATAGTGGTAGAGGTTGGACGATAGTTATCACTTGTGTTGGAAAATTGAGAGATAACACCTTACCCGGAACACTTAAGCGTAAAGAGTGAATCCTATGTGAGGTGTTTAACGAGTTCATTAAGTATCAACTATTTGAAAAATGTCTCACTAATGGCCAAAAGTATAAATTCAAAAATCGTTTAGTTACTCAAGGTGTTTATCATGTTTCGGACGGCTCGAAATTATGATCTTCTACATTGTTACTTGAAATGAATCATGTCTCATTCTTGATTTATTTTAGTGCTTGGTTTTCTAGTTTTGTTTTCGGATTTAATTTGCTTGAGGACAAGCAAAAGCTTAAATATTTGTTTTTCATCAGTGATTCCATGACTACTAGATTGAATATCCACAATATTTCGAAATATTGTGGATATTCAATTACTTTTAGTTTGCATATATTACATGAGAAATGAAATTTAATAGTGTTATGGAATCATTGATGAAAACAAATATAAGATCTTAAAGGGCAAAAATACTAATTAATTGTATTACAATAAATAAAAATATAAAACTAAATAAAAAGATAACATATAAAGTTAATAGGGAAAGAATATAATATGATTAATTTAATTATGATGTTTAGCTTAAATTGTATATATTTTGTAAACGTTAAGTTTAAATTCGTATTATTTTGTGAACGTTAAGTCTATATTGGTGCTATTTTGTACGTGAGGCCTTAATTGATGTTATATTATAAACGTTAAGCCTAAATTGATATTATGTTGTAAACGTTAAGCCTATATTGGTACTATTTTGAACGTTGAGCCTAAATTGGTACTTCGCCAAAAACCTTAGGCCTATTTTGTTACCTTATCCCTATAAATTATGACTATGTTGGAAAATAAAAACATAGATGTTTTATTTTTATAAAATAGGATAAAGAGTTGTTACTTCAAATTTAATTTAATTTATTTTGACTATTAATTTTATAAAATAGAAATAAAAACTTAATGATTAGATAATTATTTCCAAAAACAGACTAGCTTAATATATAAGAACATAGAAACTAGTAAATTATTTACCCAAATTAATCAAAAAGTATGCAAAAAGAAAAACCCATGATAATTTCACATAATGTAAAAACTTCAGGGTTTATGAAAGAACTTGTAAAAGTTGCTCCTACTTGAAGTGCACAACATTTTTAAACAACTCCAACTCAGTCAATACAAAAAGTCAGTTAAAAACATTGATTATGAAGATGTTAAGAGTCCAGAAGTTACTAAATTTACCCACTGCTACTCCTAATGGTTAAAAACTAAAAGGAAAAAAAATGGCAAATTTGCTACTCCTAATACGAACCGGTCCTTACTGCACACCACAGATCGAAAAGGATGGTTTCAAACCATTGATTTCACAAAACCAATTGCTCCTGGTAACTGAATAAGCTGCCCTTTTCATGAAAAGAAATTCGTAGCCCATTCAAAAACGATAACGGAATAGAAGACTTTTCCGAGTTGCTATCCTGATAAGGATTTGATTCCCCTTTCTAATATCATCTAGGGTTGAACCTATCCTGTCCTCCCTGCATCTGAAGTGAGAGCAAATGCTGTTGAAATCTGCAAAATACAACTCCAATCCAACTCAATTAAGATGTGTTCAGTGCAATACCTGAGCTGTGTTTGCAGATGTTTGTGAGAGAAACTTAACAAACTCTTCCTTCTTTGTCTCAAAATTGAATCTTGCAGAATTTAACAGCATTTTCTCTCGCTTTAAATCCTCTGTCAACTTCTCCTTTTCCCATGTCTTCTGTTTGAGCTGATTCTCAGTTTCCATGTAGCTATCAGGTGGATTTGCTGACATGGAAGGTTTTGGAAATCTTACATCAACATCAGTCCTGCGGAACAAAAAATATCCACAAAGAAGAGGTACCAAATGAGAAATACACACACAACACGCGCTCACACACACATGTAACTCTAAACATAGGGTATGCCAAAATATGTTATTTACTAGCCAGATGCATCGCATGAAACATAAAGCGCGGTCCGGTGTACTACGCGTCCCCGCTAAGCTAGGGTCCGAAGAGGGATCCCATCACAAGGGTCTACTGGGGGAAGCCTTCCTCTGCCAGGACTTAAACCCGTGACCTCTCAGTCACACAACAACAATAATGTTTAACATTGCGCCAAGGCTCATCCTTTGAATCAACCATTCTAGACAAAATACGTATTTCTTTTCTTTTGTATGATAGTGGTACAAAAATTAGGCGAAGAAAAATCCATGCACCAAATATCATGAGTTGAATTTGGAAGGTCAGAGGCTAATGCTATGGACCCTATAGGTGGCCTATATATTATAATCGAATTATAGCACATACATAATTCTACAATCTATCATGATTCAGAAAGACATTTCTTTCTTAGTGCATTTAAACTACCTACATGCAGAAAGCAAATTCCGAAATACCACAAAAGGAGATGCTGTAAACCAATGAAATTCACCATTAGATCAGATTGGAAGACAATTTCATGTCAATAATGAAAGCAAAATACTTACCAATTCCCCAAGGAAAAGAAACCATTAGGCTTAATAATCCCTCCATCTAGTGAAATTGCTCCATCACTTATAAGTGGAAGAGCAAGTAGCATCTCCTCCCTACTTTTGTAAACTTGCAGGCGAGAAAAGAGGCTGTAAAATAGAGTCTCTCTGAGGCCATAGGCATCATATACATACAACAAATTCATGTAATCCACATGGATCATGTTAACAGCGAAACCAATAAATCCAGGTGGGCACTCGCCATTAGGCAATTTTGGCCGTAGAAGATCAAGCCTTCTTTGAGGCTCATCATCCACAAATTCACCACAGTAAGGTCTACAAGGGAAAAACAGTTTGTAATTCAAGAGCTGAATTCCAAACAACAATAAAGAAAAGAAACAGATACATGCCTTAAATTTTCGAGACAAATGACAAGAAATCGACCATCCAGAGTCCGTCCGATAGTAGTACCAAAGCCTCTAATTCCAGAATCACTATTTATATGGCCTTCCTTGTCATAAGTTTCAAGAGCTTTAACACCTTCGTAAGTCTTGCAAACAATTCCTAGCATTGTCTCTACTCCTAAGTACTCTGAAAGAAGCCTGCAATAAGAAAGAATAAGTAAAAGTATATTGAAAACAGTGCAGATAACTAACAACAACTGCATTATCATGCAGCTCTTTAAAGCAAAGATCAGTGTGGCAGTAACGGAGGCATTTCACTTATTGAAAATAATAAGAGCTCTTGGAATTGTGGAGTACATAAATTAACCGACTACATTAGAACCAGGAAGAGTATGCTGTATTAGCAAGGGAACTAATCATAAGACTTATTTCATAGAAGAGGAAGAATCTACATGTTAGATAGATAGTAAATATCAATAGCAGATAAAATGCAACTTCAAACTAACCTGCTAAGATTATCATCATCCACCTTGCCCAGAGTAGCAACAATACCAAGCACATCCTTAGTGAATGCGAGTTGAGGTGCATGAGTACCATGGCGCGTTGTCAGCTGACACAGAATGCCTCCAGCAGAAGTTTCATGCTGCAGAATCTGCTTTACTGTTTCTGCCTCACTCTGATTGGAGGAATGGCTTTCACTTTCACCACTAGGAGGTCTTGCGGAGTGATAATTACCAAGAATAACTGAAAGGAAAATTGTCAGTAGCAAAAAAATGAAAATGGAAAAAGAGATATTATGCATCACAAATGATTATACAGATAAAATCTCCAAACAATCCTAGCATCTAAAAGTAAATCCTTCTATTCGGAAACACTGACTCGAAGTTGAGATAAAAAAAACTGCTCACGCTACAAGTTCTGAGCTTTGGATTGAGTTACGGTTCCTTGACTATGAAATCATGAAGTAAATCTTTTTCGACCTAGCTTACCTATAATGAGAATTAATTTCCTGACCTCGGAATTTGTTTTTCAAATGATTCTTACTTTATTAATGATAAACACTTCCATGTTATAACTTATAAGAGTGCAAAAAGCAGACTTGAACTAGGACTCCTGCTCCTATTATAATTCAAACTTCCTAAATAAAAATTCTGAAAATAAAATCATACCCCTATTAGAATTAAAACTTCCTAAATAATAATTCTGATAATAAATTCCTACTCCTCAACGACTAAGACTTCCTAAAAAAATAACAATTATGAAACTAGTAAGTCCTAAACCTAATCAAAATAACGATTTATTATGATATAGACTAGCTACAACAATTTTAACATTGCCTTCCCCTACAAAAATGAGTGTGATCTCATGCACAAACATGATAACTGGAGCTACTTCAACATAGTCATAATTATAACAATCCCCTTGGTATTTCGTTTCTCTAAACGGTCCTTCCACTGCTGGCCAGCAGTCCCATCTTGATAATTTCTCTTTTTTCATATAGCCTTGGTAATTCAGCAGACTTATGACAGTCATACTTCAGCAGATTTATGCAACTCTACTTTGACCACTATTGTGCCTTTCAACAGTGTGTTGATGCTTACAAAAATGCTCACACATATGCAACCAACCAGCTCAAGGGATCATACGACCCATCAAACTTAGGACATCCAGTTTCTAGAATTTTGGAAGCAGACCTCCTCCTGCGGTCGTATTCTACTGTCCACCCCCATGTCTCCTTCCTTGTTGTGCTAGATTGCCTCAATTGTTTCTAGTTGGAGTACCATGGCCTCCACCTTTGGCCTGTCTTTGCAGTATGAAGCTCAAAAAGGCTTCAAACTGTTTTTCCAGATTACTTGATTCAAACTGTCTTTGCCTTAGAGAAAAACCCAGATCTCTATGATGAGAACTCCTGACCTCTGAATTTGTTTTTCAAATAGTACTTTACCAATGATAAAATGGTTCCTTTCTATAATAGTACAAAAGGCAGACTTAAACTAGGATTCCTATTCTATTAGATTTAACACTTCCTAAATAAAAATTCTAAAAATAAACTACTATCCTATTAGAATTAGAACTTCCTAAATAATAGTTCTGAAAATAAACTCCTATTTCTACTAATACTAAGACTTCCTAAATAAATGATAATTCTGAAAATAACAATTTCTAAATAAATTTACTCTGATTTGGACTAGCTACAACAGTTTCCTAACAAAATAGTTTTTGGTTTATATCAGCAAAAACTTTACTGAAATATCTTGTCTAATTAAATTAACTAAAACATTGAAGGAGACAGTGTATACGAATGACAGATCTAAACATTGCCACCACAGTACTTAAAGCACCTGGAGAACCAAGAATTAATGGCGAACAATTAAAAACAGGTGACTCAGTTGAATATGTTAGGTAGCTACCATGCTTAAATTAAAAACCATTACACTACAAAACATAAATTTGTTCCTAGATGTGATTGTATCCAAGTGAACTGCACATGCAAATACTTCTTAGCTGAGTAATCTTCAAGAAGAACTAATCCTCTAGAAGAGGCACAAAAAATAAAATTTAGCATACCTTGCAGATCAAGTATTGAGTCTTCTAATTTGTTTCGTTGACTTTTCAAAATTTTCAAGTTATCCTCATGCTGCATGATTTTGATTCCCGCTGCGTGTAGATCATCTTGAAATTTCTGCAAAGGTTACAATTTAACAATTAGTTCTTTGACCTACTTTACATTGTAAATAAGCTCTAGTAACTTAAAGGATGTCTAAAAAAATACAAATTGCAATGTGAAATTTCTGCTTTTTTTTCTACAAATGTCAGCTCCATAAAAATAAAATATAAATAACAGAAGAATTGCTTTTGATTTACGTCCACATCACAACAAAATGTAAAGATGCTATGCAAACTGAAAACCTTAGAATTGTATATGACGGATTGGGCTTGCATAGAACCACCATTTTGCATTTCATTACTTGGGATAATACTAGCTTCTTCTTCCATCAGAGCTGACAAATTCTGCGGAAACACTCTATGTAAGAATTACAGCTAAAACAAAAGGATCGACTTAACACTCTATGTAAATTCCATCTTTTGATGCCTTCAAAACTGTGAATGATTTAAAACCTGGATTCATGTTAGGGCTATGGAAAATTTTCAAAATATAGTTCACTGAGTGAAACAAAATGAAGCAGGAAAAAACAAATAACGAAAAAGGAAAACAGAATCCAGCCACACTAATCACCAGCCTTCTTAGGGTCTCCAACTTTATCATACTCATTTAAGCAACAATTCAAAGAAAGTTCAAAAGATACATAAATATATAAATCACAAATCATATTCATAAGGTCATTATAAAAACACAAATAATACTCTCAAGTCATTATAAAACCACAAATAACATTTGTAATATTAACTAATAAGTAATTAATTCATAGCAGATCGAACAGATGAGAGGAAAAATTCGATCAAAGCAGATCGACCAGATGAGAGAGATCGACTTCAGCAAAGCAATCGAGGAAGACAACTGATTGCACAGAACCACAGAAGAACTCGACCAGATGAGGGAAAAGATTTAGGAATTTCAATTTTGTTAGGGTTCAATGCATCGCACAGGAGAGATTTTTAGTTTAGGGTTCAATCGATTTCGTGTCCATATATACTAGTAATCATGGGATTATTTCATTTTAATTCTTATATTTTCTGAGTTTTAAAAAAAAACCCTTATACTTTCAAAGTTTTTTTAAAAAACCCCTAAAGTATCCCAGAGGTGTCCCCGCGTATCCCCTCATTTAAAAAAAGAAAAGAAAAAAGGGGATACTTCCTAGGGGTGTCCCGTATGTATCCCGATGAATCACCGCATCCGGAATATCAGATATGCGTACGGTGACCTCCAGAAAGTATCAATGCTTCATAGCAGCTCTAAGACCATCTCCAACCCAACATCAAACCGTATGCATCAAAATACGGTCATTTATCATCAAATTTGATGCTCCATCAAATTTTTTGATGGAGCATCATTTAATAAAATAATATTATTTATTTTCTTTTTCATTTATTTTATATACATAAAAACCAGAAATCAAGAATCATTTAACACTAATAATCAATCCATGCAAAATCATTTAACTCTAATAATGATAAAATGGGTTGGAGTAAAAACATTGTAGCAATATCAAAACAGAGAGAGAAAATGATAAAAACATGGTTTGATGCAGTAAATTTGATGAAATGTGTTGGAGATGATCTAAGCCCTGGTTAGTTGCAAACTGAAGAGAACAGTTCATTATACCCAAAAAGCAATATTACCATCCATACGTGGTTCAGATCAACGCGGTTAGGTTTTGACAACAACAAATTTAACTTGTCAAAACTAATTTGTGTGACTCACTTATATACCAAGTAAAACAAAATTCACTTGAAATTATATGATTATTGATTTATACATGTGACCAAGATCAGGTAACAAGTTATCACTGCATATTGATATTACTCGACGAGTAACACCTTTCATTCGAAGTCAATATATTAGTTGGACAAATAATCATTGAGTTATACAGTCATTTATATGAAATTAGCCCTTTTAAATTTAATGAAATATTTAGATTTTGTTTTTAACGTCTTCTAAACACTATATTTTTTTTTCATGTGTATACATATGATTGTGATTTGTTACTCATGAGTTAACAAATTACGAACACGTGCAATGGAGATGGCATGATTTGTGACATAGAAGATAATTTAAGGAATTATTTTCAAATTGAACGAACTTGTCAACGTTGAGAGTAATATTGCTCTTAATTGTCAATCTTAGAGGCACAGTTGCACAATTTTAGATGTTAGAGGTAAAATTGCACATACCTATCAATGTTGAGGCTATTTTTACATCTTATCTGAGTTTCAAATTTTCTATTAGTATGTGTTCACCGCTTACCCTTCCTCGCTAACCAATCTTTAATCAAATAAATATTTCTATTAGTATGGATGAAATTGAGTTTACTTAAAAATGTTATGCATAAAATTTTATTATTTTATATATTTAGTGTACATATGTACTTTCTGAAAAAATATTAGGATCAAATTTAGAACTTATCCGTAAATTAATTATGTATGAAAATTATAACAAATTTATTTAAGATATAACACCTCATTTCAAATGGCCAATTTTTTATTTTTCAATTTTCACATTTTTTAAATACAAAATTTATTTGTTGCAATAAAATGAACAAGAGAGTGGAGAATTTATCTATACATGAGTACTCATGGTTGTAATATAAAATAGGTATACTTTGTAAGTTCACCAGGTTCAAAAAATTTATCTAGATACAATATATATTTATCTTTTGAAATGGAGTCCTCGTTTTAATTAGATGCCGTAAAATATAGTTTTCTGCTTATTTATTTTTAAAAATAATATGTGAATTTATAGTCATAAAAAACATTTTTTATGAATATAAAAAATAATAAAAATATATATTTTTTTTAATTTTTCTAAATGACATATAGTTTTGAATAAAAAATAAACTAAGCGGATAACCATCATAAGTGATATGATGTAAAATATGGCAACTTATCTTTGACCTATTTCAAACAAAAGAAACATTGAATCTAAGCAATATCGTCTCAATTGGTAAGCAGTTACATATATAAACAAAAATTATAATATTTATTTTAGGAAAAAGGAATAAATAAAATTATAATAATTAAATATTTAGGAAAATGACGTTATTTTCAGAATTTCCATTAAGCAGTTACATATATAAACAAAAATGAATAATATTTAATTTATAAGTTTTTATTTTTTTTTAAACCATTTATTTTATGAGTTTTAAATAATGAAGTAGTTTCTATATATACAATGGGTAGGTGAGTTTATTTGTATAATGCTAGTTTTACACCTTATTGAAAGAGAATATAAAAAGATCTTCATGGCTGCTCTGGCTAATATTGCACATGTCGCGGGCAATGACTAATCATGAGGAGGACTTGTTTCCTCCTCTAGTTATGGTTGATCGCGGACGACATTGTGCAATATTAGCCACCAGTAGTCTTTCTTTAGCCACAAAGTGTTTTAGCACAAGTCAACAGTTATGGAAGGTGTTTTTCTTCTTGCAGATTCATACAAATTTAATCAACAAATCAGAGTTATCAAGGTTTTTTTCATCTTGCAGATTCATAAAAAAATTAGTCAACAAATTTCCATATTATGTTCTTTCATTATCCATTTGATTAGATCTGTTTTTAATTTGTGAATTGTACTGCAGTCTCGTATAGATTATAGGTTTGATTACCTTTTGGGAAGGAAAAATTAGTGAATAAATTAGGGTCGGACTTCTTCTTTTTTTCGATTTCTGATTTGCAGATGAACATTTTTAATTTGAATTGATTTTTTTTTTTAATAATTGGGTTCTTAATTCGAAGATGAACATATTTTTTATTATTTTCCTGCTTTTTTCCACCCAATTCAAGCTTGTATGTATATTTGTTTATTCAATCAATGGATTTTGAATATGGGATGATTCAATAAAGTTATCTTACCAATTAGGTTTTTCAGTTCTTGGTTCTGCAACGGAACTGCTGGAATTTTAGAGTTTTTATCAAATTAGGCTTCTTCTTCTTACTTTAATTTTTTATCCAATCCTAATCCAACCCCTAAGTTTTGTTTTAATTCAAACTGTTATTCTTGACAATTAAAGCAGCTTAGTCTGGAATCTCTTTTTTTTTTTGGGTTAAATGAGAAATTATATCCTAATCGAACATTAATATGTAATTCTAAAATATAATTTTTTATTTGGAGGCATAATTCCATGGTTTTCTTACAAAATGGTTAAGAAAAATTGAATAAAATGGTTAAGATTTTACAATGACATTTACATGTCAAACAACATATCTTTTTTAATTTACATTTTTTTTCTTGTCTTAGTACAAATGGAAAGAGTGATGTAAAGAGATTTGTTGTGTTCACAACAAAGAGTGATGTATATAGTTTTATTTTGTACATTTCATTAGAGAAGTTTTGATAGGTATACCATTGATTACGACACTGGGTGTATTCTGTGGTGCCTAAGATTTTATGGGGTGAATTAGCAAAGGTTGTGTATCCTAATTTGGAGCATAGTTTGTCTCTTACAAAAATAAAATGCAGATTACTGGCTGTTAATTAATGAGACTGAACACATTAACTATTAGTTCTTCATATTATGGAATAGTTTGCTCATGTTTTCCATCTCCTAACATCAAGTGATTCATAGTTGTAGAATCAATTGGACCTTAGGTTAGTATTTACTTGGATTGTCAAGAATTTCAAATGACAGAATTCTAGATTTCATCAAATAGGAGAAACACTATGTTTTGTTATATAACTCTAAATGCTTAAGAATTGAATGTAGATATTGATGCATTATTCATCAGTTCATATCAATTTTAATAATTCTGAAATAATTTATGTACAAATAATTTCTTTACATAATTCTTGCACGTTAAATGCATGTTTACAGGTTCTAGAATTGTATTTCTCTCAATGAATGCTTCTCTTCCCTCTGTTGCTTTATGGCTCTAATACTTTCTCCTATCCTACTGCTGACGAAGGTTTACAAGTCAACAAATTTTGTTCACATTACAGCCATCACCACTTTATAGAATTGAAGTCTTAACTTTTATTTATTGCATCTTATATTTTCTGCAGCATGTGCAAATTAGCAATTTTGATTTTTGATAATGTGGGTATCCTTGACCTGTTAAATAATGTACATCAGTTTTTATGGGATATTCAAAGAAATCAAATATACCAGTCTTTTGGTTAGCATTAATTGTTTGAAATGCATTTAATCTGTTCAATCTTCATTAAGGTACAAAGGAAGAAAGTAGCTCATTCATTGCTCCCAAGACATGATCACTCTATTGAGCTTTCAAATAATGACCATTATATATAGCTATTTTCCTTGTCTATCTTGGCCTGTCTTTGAGAATCATTGGGAAGCTGTCTGTTGTAGCCATCAATAACAAACCGGTATTTGACGTCAGATTTGGAAAGCCTATCCATATCTCTGTTGATTTCATCCATTCTTATCACTTCCACGTCTGCAGTTATGTGATGCTTTGCACAGAAGTCTAGCATCTCCTGAGTCTGAATTGTGTAATGGATATGGCTTGATTGGCTTACCTTTCTTTGATTTAGTATAGCTTGTACTGTATTAAAGAATCAAGTTGACTTCTTTGAAACTTCAGGTTTAGTGTCAACAAGTCTTGCTAGGCATATGCTAGGCAGTTCCTATGTATGAAGGTTACCAACAAAAGCCATATTTGGAATCAACGCATGTATTGTTCCCCTGTAAGAATTAATTAGATTTGAAAGATAGGAAATCATATATATACTTCAGCTAACTCATATTTAATGGATTGGGAAATGTGAACCTGAATACGGGCATGAAACCAGAAGGATACACATACTACAAAACGGTTCTGGTATGATGTCCTTGAGCTTTTTGTTTGTGTTGTAACCGGTACAACATCAACTTTCAATTGGGTTCCGTTTTTCACCGGCGAAGTTCTGCAATCAAGAATAGAATATCCTTTTTTGTTCTTCTTGAAGCCGGGTAGATCTGCTGATGCACTCACATCTTGTCAAAAAATTTCTTCCTCTTTCTTCACCATTTCTTTTCCTGTACCAAATTAAAGTTTTTTTTCTCAGTTCTGAACTGCCATAGTTGTCTATAAATTTGCGATTCTCATTACCCCCTCAATGATGATTGCCTCCTTGATTCAGATTGTTACTGTTATTGCCCTGTTTTCTCCTCTGAATGCTGGAATATAAGAGGTCTTTTAAGAAAAAGATAGTAGACAAGAAACATGAATGCAGTTTAAAGAATGCAGAAACAAAAGAGAAAGACTAAGATACCATAACAATATCATAACAAGATCTCAACTAGAAAGGGAAATAAGAAGAAAGAGATTAGATTGAGATTTAGTTTACAAGATACACAATAAGGCTTTATATATAACCTTACTATAGTTTCTGATTTTTTTATAAAGGAATTTAATGATAAAAGGATCATAGTTTTTGAACTTTCACACACCCCACAAGATTGACAATTGTTATAGTGAGCTACAGGACAAAACGGGGACGCATTCAGAGAATGGACGAAGAAATGACGAGCAAAACAGTTTTTGGGTATTTTTACATAGGTCTCGACGAGACCTAATTAGATCAGAGAGAGGTCAGGTCTCGGCGAGACCTATTTCAGCAAGTTGCAATTGGCGGCTCCTCCTTTCTATACAAGCCCATACTCTTAACTCATATTTCGGTCAATCGCTTTTTACTCACCATAGTATCAAGAGATTGGTGGAAAACTACGTTTTTAGACTCGATAGCAAGTCGATGTGGTTTCTAACACTTTAATGTTAGGATTTCTCATTTACTTAATGCTTCCTTGTCTTATTTAAGTAACTATTGGTCCGGTTAGGTAAATAGGAGTCAAGGAATAGAACGAGGTGATCTAAGGTCTTAACACCAAGTTTCTTTTAGAAATCACCATCTTAAAATCACGAATTTCTCTTCGGTGTTTTATTTCAATAGCTTTGATTTGACTCAAACTTAGAATGTGAACCAGACTCCCTAGTGTTTTACAACATAGTTTTTAACAACAAAAGTTTTTATCGCTATTCAAAACCAACCTTTTCAAATTAATCGTTTAGACTTCAACAACCCGTAGATAGCTAATGCTTGTCCAGAATCTCTGTGGGATCGATCTTTATACGTAAGTATACTGTATTACTTGGAGGGGTAAAAGATAGGAAATGGAGGCGTGTAATTGTTTCTAGTTTTTTTTTCAATGTTTTGGAAACACAACCCCAACCCAAGTATTAATGTCCTAAAGTATCAATTAGTTCCCGAAACAAACTTTAAAACCAGGTCTTGAATAGCATTAACTTGTGATAGGATAAACATTCATTTGACAATTCTAAAATTCTAAAATTGAATCGTTGGGTCATGAATAAAAACTTGAATAACTCTTTTTGAATAAATACTCATTTTTAGACATTTACCCATAGTTGAAACACTTCAACTTGTAGCACACAAACGAACCAATGGAGAGATACTTTGAGCCACGAGCACATTAAATAGCTCGATTATTTTTCTTTGATGTGGGATCCACACTTGTTTTTAACTATAGGGCTTGCATCAAATACTAACCGAAACCACACGCATCGAACTAGGAATTTGATATGATTAAGGCCTTTTTTCATTTCGCCACCACATAAACCAATAGCCTACCCGAAATCATTTTCCCTTGTTCACCATTTTGAGCCTTGCCCTTGTTTTGCCACCACAATATAACCCTATTCCATCACTTTCTATCCAAAAATCCCAGAATCTATGAGTTTCTAATAGATAAATATGAGTCTAAAAAAGAGTGCATCAAAGCAAAAACATATACATTCTTTGGCTCACACACATTACCCCCCTAGGAATACAATTCTCACATTCCGAAAAAAAATTTATTCAAAATTTTTGAGAAAAAAGGTGGAAGAAAAGAAAAGAAAGAAAGAAATAAATGCTCTCAACTACCCAATAGTGACTTAACGTTTTAGAAACTCAATAACATTCTTAAGCCTCATTTCCATCATAATCACACCCAACCTTAACCCTTCATTACAACCCAATTAAGCCCTTTTGATCAAATCCTAGTAAGGAGGCATAGTGGTAGAGGTTGGATGACCGTGCAAAGCCACAATAGTTATCACTTGTGTTGGAAAATTGAGAGAAAACACCTTACTCCGAACACTTGAGCGTAAAGAGTGAATCCTATGTGAGGTGTTTAACGAGTTCATTAAGTATCAACTATTTGAAAAATGTCTCACTAATGGCCAAAAGTATAAATTCAAAAATCATTTAATTACTCAAGGTGTTTATCATCTTTGGGACGGCTCGAAATTATGATCTTCTACATTGTTACTTGAAATGAATCATGTCTCATTGTTGATTTATTTGAGTGCTTGGTCTTCTAGCTTTGTTTTCGGATTTAATTTGCTTGAGGACAAGCAAAAGCTTAAAGTTTGGGGATGTTGTTTCCATCTATTTTCACTATGATTTTGAGTCATATTTTCGTTCATTGTGTATGTGATTTTAATGCTTTAGTGTTAATTTTGTAAAATTTCACTCCATTTCACATTTTCACACACTATCATGTGTTTTTAATTTAATTCACGAGTTTTTCTAGCATTTTTTCCACACTCTCACACACCCCACAAGATTGACAATTGTTCTAGTGAGCTACAAGACAAAACAGGGACGCATTCTGAGAAGGGATGAAGAAATGATGAGCAAAACAGTTTTTGGGTATTTTTACATAGGTCTCGGCGAGACCTAATTAGATCAGAGAGAGGTCTCGACGAGGCCTAGCAAAATTCACATTATCCGCAACCATCAGGCACATGTCTCGATGAGACCTCCCTAGGTCTCGGCGAGACTTGAGAATTTCAACAAGTTGCAATTGGCGGCTCCTCCTTTCTATGCAAGCCCATACTCTTCCTCAATTTGACTTCTCAAGGACATTTAATGAACCAATTCAGTACTTTGGAGGCTAGCAATCATCAAATTCAGATTATCATCTTGAATTGAGCAAAGATTAGCCTATAAATAGACATGAGATGTATGAGGAAATGGACACACTTTTCATATTCATTGTAGCCAAGCTTTGGACAATTGTCTTTCCTTTGTTTTAGTTTGTTTTAAGTAGTTTCTAAGTTGAAATTGATGTTTCTAAGTTATTTCCATTCAAGTTTGTAAGTTGATTTTTAGTTTTGAGTAAGAATTTCTTCATCTTTTGTATTCCAGCTCTTACTTTCACTAAGTTTCACTTTGTTTCAATTCATTTCAAGTATTACTTCCATAATGACCAAGCACTAATTCTTCCCAACTAGGGATGAGGGGAATCTTGCTGATGTTTTGAGTCAAAGTTAGAAGTCTATTTAGTTAAAATACCCGAAAAGAAGTCGTGTTTAAGAACTATGAACGTAAGCTTAACTCAAATTTCGGTCAATCCCTTTTTACTAAACCATAGTATCAAGAGATTGGTGGAAAACTACTCGATAGCAAGTCGATGTGGTTTCTAACACTTTAATGTTAGGATTTCTCATTTACTTAAGGCTTCCTTGTCGTATTTAAGTAACTATTGGCCCGGTTAGGTAAATAAGAGTCAAGGAATAGAACGAGGTGATCTAAGGTCTTAGCACCAAGTTTCTTTTAGAAATCACCATCTTAAAATCACGAATTTCTATTCAGTGTTTTATTTCAATAGCTTTGATTTGACTCAAACTTAGAAAGTGAACCAGACTCCTTAGTGTTTTACAACATAGTTTTTAACAACAAAAGTTTTTATCGCTATTCAAAACCAACCTTTTCAAATTAATCGTTTAGACTTCAACAACCCGTAGATAGCTAATGCTTGTCCAGAATCTCTGTGGGATCGATCTTTATACGTAAGTGTAATTGTTTCTAGTTTTTTTTTCAATGTTTTGGCAAAACAACCCCAACCCAAGTATTAATGTCCTAAAGTATCAATTAGTTCCCAAAACAAACTTTAAAACCAAGTCTTGAATAGCATTAACTTTTGATAGGATAAACATTCATTTGACAATTCTAAAATTCTAAAATTGAATCGTCGGGTCATGAATAAAAACTTGAATAACTCTTTTTGAATAAATACTCATTTTTAGAGTTGTCAAAAAAAAATGCTCATTTTTAGACATTTACCCATAGTTGAAACACTTGAACTTGTAGCACACAAACACACCCATGGAGAGATACTTTGAGCCACGAGCACATTAAATAGCTAGATTATTTTTCTTTGATGTGGGATCCACACTTGTTTTTAACTATAGGGCTTGCATCAAATACTAACCGAAACCACACGCATCGAACTAGGAATTTGATATGATTAAGGCCTTTTTTCATTTCGCCACCACGTAAACCAATAGCCTACCCGAAATCATTTTCCCTTGTTCACCGTTTTGAGCCTTGCCCTTCTTTTGCCACCACAATATAACCCTATTCCATCACTTTCTATCCAAAAATCCCAGAATCTATGAGTTTCTAATAGATAAATATGAGTCTAAAAAAGAGAGCATCAAAGCAAAAACATATACATTCTTTGGCTCACACACATTACTCCCTAGGAATACAATTCTCACATTCCAAAAAAAAAAAGCTGATTCAAAATTTTTGAGAAAAAAGGGGAAGAAAAGAAAAGAAAGAAATAAATAAATGCTCTCAACTACCCAATAGTGACTTAACGTTTTAGAAACTTAATAAGATGCTTAAGCCTCATTTCCATCATAATCACACCAAACCTTAACCCTTCATTACAACCCAATTAAGCCCTTTTGATCAAATCCTAGTAAGGAGGCATAGTGTTAGAGGTTGGATGACCGTGCAAGCCCACGATAGTTATCACTTGTGTTGGAAAATTGAGAGGAAACACCTTACCCGGAACACTTGAGCGTAAAGAGTGAATCCTATGTGAGGTGTTTAACGAGTTCATTGGGTATCAACTATTTGAAAAATGTCTCACTAAGGGCCAAAAGTATAAATTCAAAAATCGTTTAATTACTCAAGGTGTTTATCATCTTTCGGACGACTCGAAATTATGATCTTCTACATTGTTACTTGAAATGAATCATGTCTCATTGTTGATTTATTTGAGTGCTTGGTCTTCTAGCTTTGTTTTCGGATTTAATTTGCTTGAGGACGAGCAAAAGCTTAAATATTTGTTTTTCATCAATGATTCCATGACTAATAAATTGAATATCCACAATATTTCGAAATATTGTGGATATTTAATTACTTTTAGTTTGCATATATCACATGAGAAATGAAATTTAATAGTCATGGAATCATTGATGAAAAACAAATATAAGATCTTAAAGGGCAAAAATACTAATTAATTGTATTATAATAAATAAAAATATAGAACTAAATAAAAATATAACATATAAAGTTAATAGGGAAAGAATATAATATGATTAATTTAATTATGATGTTTAGCTTAAATTGTATATATTTTGTAAACGTTAAATTTAAATTCGTATTATTTTGTAAACGTTAAGTCTATATTGGTGCTATTTTGTACGTGAGGCCTAAATTGATGCTATATTATAAACGTTAAGTCTAAATTGATATTATGTTGTAAACGTTAAGCCTATATTGTTACTATTTTGAACGTTGAGCCTAAATTGATACTTGTTTTACTTTTATAAAATAGGATAAAGAGTTGTCACTTCAAATTGAATTTAATCTATTTTGATTATTAATTTTATAAAATAGAAACAAAAACTTAATGATTAGACAATTATTTCCAAAAACAGACTAGCTTAATATATAAGAACATAGAAACTAGTAAATTATTTATCCAAATTAATCAGAAAGTATGCAAAAAGAAAAACCCATAATAATTTCACATAATGCAAAAACTTCAGGTTTATGAAAGAACTTGTAAAAGTTGCTCCTACTTGAAGTGCATAACATTTTTAAACAACTCCAACTCAGTCAATAGAAAAAGTCAGTTAAAAACATTGATTATGAAGATGTTAAGAGTCCAGAAGTTACTAAATTTACCCACTGCTACTCCTAATGGTTAAAAACTAAAAGGAAAAAAAATGGCAGATTTGCTACTCCTAATACGAACCCGTCCTTACTACACACCACAGATCGAAAAGGATGGTTTCAAACCATTGACTTCACAAAACCAATTGCTCCTGGTAACTGAATAAGCTGCCTTTTTCATGAAAAGAAATCCGTAGCCCATTCAAAAACGATAACGGAATAGAAGACTTTTCCGAGTTGCTATCCTGATAAGGATTTGATTCCCCCTTCTAATATCATCTAAGGTTGAACCTATCATGTCCTCCCTGCATCTGAAGTGAGAGAAAATGTTGTTGAAATCTGCAAAATACAACTCCAATCCAACTCAATTAAGATGTGTTCAGTGCAATACCTGAGTTGTGTTTGCAGATGTTTGTGAGAGAAACTTAACAAACTCTTCCTTCTTTCTCTCAAAATTGAATCGCATGAAACATAAAGGGCGGTCCGGTGCACTACGCGTCCCCGCTAAGCTAGGGTCGGGAGAGGGATCCCATCACAAGGGTCTACTGGGGGCAAGCCTTCCCCTGCCAATTTTTTTTGGCAAGACGCCGCTCCTAAGACTTGAACCCGTGACCTCTCGGTCACACAACAATAACAATGTTTACCGTTGCGCCATTTTAGACAAAATACGTATTTGTTTTCTTTTGTATGATAGTTGTACAAAAATTGGGCGAAGAAAAATCCATGCACCAAATATCATGAGTTGAATTTGGAAGGTCAGAGGCTAATGCTATGAACCCTATAGGTGGCCTATATATTATAATTGAATTATAGCACATACATAATTCTACAATCTATCACGATTCAGAAAGACATTTCTTTCTTAGTGCATTTAAACTACCTAGATGCAGAAAGCAAATTCCGAAATACCACAAAAGGAGATGTTGTAAACCAATGAAATTCACCATTAGATCAGATTGGAAGACAATTTCATATCAATAATGAAAGCAAAATACTTACCAATTCCCCAAGGAAAAGAAACCATTAGGCTTAATAATCCCTCCATCCAGTGAAATTGCTCCATCACTTATAAGTGGGAGAGCAAGTAGCATCTCCTCCCTACTTTTGTAAACTTGCAGGCAAGAAAAGAGGCTGTAAAATAGAGTATCTCTGAGGCCATAGACATCAGATACATACAACAAATTCATGTAATCCACATGGATCATGTTAACAGCGAAACCAATAAATCCAGGTGGGCACTCACCATTAGGCAATTTTGGCCGTAGAAGATCAAGCCTTCTTTGAGGGTCATCATCCACAAATTCACCACAGTAAGGTCTATAAGGGAAAAAAAGTTTGTAATTCAAGAGCTGAATCCCAAACAGCAATAAAGAAAAGAAAGATATACATGCCTTAAATTTTCGAGACAAATGACAAGAAATCGATCATCCAGAGTCCGTCTGATAGTAGTACCAAATCCTCGAATTCCAGAATCACTATTTATATGGCCTTCCTTGTCATAAGTTTCAAGAGCTTTAACACCTTCGTAAGTCTTGCAAACAATTCCTAGCATTGTCTCTACTCCTAAGTACTCTGAAAGAAGCCTGCAATAAGAAAGAATAAGTAAAAGTAGATTGAAAACAGTGCAGATAACTAACAACAACTGCATTATCATGCAGCTCTTTAAAGCAAAGATCAGTGTGGCAGTAAGTACGGAGGCATTTCACTGATTGAAAATAATAAGAGCTCTTGGAATTGTGGAGTACATAAATTAACTGACTACATTAGAACCAGGAACAGTATGCTGTATTAGCAAGGAAACTAATCATAAGACTTATTTCATAGAAGAGGAAGAATCTACATATTAGATAGATAGTAAATATCAATAGCAGATAAAATGCAACTTCAAACTAAGATTATCATCATCCACCTTGCCCAGAGTAGCAACAATACCAAACACATCCTTAGTAAATGCGAGTTGAGGTGCATGAGTACCATGGCACGTTGTCAGCTGCCACAGAATGCCTGCAGCAGAAGTTTCATGCTGCAGAATCTGCTTTACTGTTTCTGCCTCACTCTGATTGGAGGAATGGCTTTCACTTTCACCACTAGGAGGTCTTGCAGAGTGATAATTACCAAGAATAACTGAAAGGAAACTTGTCAGTAGCAAAAAATGAAAATGGAAAAAGAGATATTATGCATCACAAATGATTATACAGATAAAATCTCCAAACAATCCTAGCATCTAAAAGTAAATCCTTCCATTCGGAAACACTGACTCGAAGTTGAGATAAAAAAACTGCTCACACTACAAGTTCTGAGCTTTGGATTGAGTTACGGTTCCTTGACTAATCAAGAAGTAAATCTGCTTTTCTTTTTCGACCTAGCTTACCTATAATGAGAATTAATTTCCTGACCTCGGAATTTGTTTTTCAAATGATGCTTACTTTATTAATGATAAACACTTCCCTGTTATAACTTATAAGAGTACAAAAGGCAGACTTGAACTAGGACTCATGCTCATATTATAATTCAAACTTCCTAAATAAAAATTCTGAAAATAAAATCATACCTCTATTAGAATTAAAACTTCCTAAATAATAATTCTGATAATAAATTCCTACTCCTCAAGGACTAAGACTTCCTAAATAAAATAACGATTTATTATGATATAGACTAGCTACAACAGTTTTAACATTGCCTTCCCCTACAAAAATGAGTGTGATCTCATGCACAAAGATGATAACTGGAGCTACTTCACCATACTTCAGCAAATTTATGCAACTCTACTTTGACCACTATTGTGCCTTTCAATAGTGTGTTGATGCTTACAAAAATGCTCACACATATGCAACCAACCAGCTCAAGGGATCATACGACCCATCAAACTTAGGAAATCCAGTTTCTAGAATTTTGGAAGCACACCTCCTCCTGTGGTCGTATTCTACTGTCCACCCCCCTGTCTCCTTCCTTGTTGTGCTAGATTGCCTAAATGGTTTCTAGTTGGAGTACCATGGCCTCCACCTTTGGCCTGTCTTTGGAGTATGAAGCTCAAAAAGGCTTCAAACTGTTTTTCAGATTACTTGATTCACCCATAACTTGCTCTAATACCACTTTTCTAAGCTCCTGAGTTTTGGATCAAATTACGGGTCCTTGAACCTTGAAATCAGGAAGTGAATCTTACTTCCTTTTTCTTTCGAGCTAGTATGATGAGAATTAATTAATGTAGCTCGTTAGAGAGAAACCCAGATCTCTATAATGAGAACTCCTGACCTCTGAATTTGTTTTTCAAATAGTACTTTACCAATGATAAAATGGTTCCTTTCTATAATAGTACAAAAGGCAGACTTAAACTAGGATTCCTATTCTATCAGATTTAACACTTCCTAAATAAAAATTCTAAAGAATAGAACTTCCTAAATAATAGTTCTGAAAATAAACTCCTATTTCTACTAATACTAAGACTTCCTAAATAAATGATAATTCTGAAAATAACAATTTATAAATAAATTTACTCTGATTTGGACTAGCTATAACAGTTTCCTAACAACATCATTTTCGGTTTATATCAGCAAAAACTTTACTGAAATATCTTGTCTAATTAAATTAACTAAAACATTGAAGGAGACAGTGTATACGAATGACAGATCTAAACATTGCCACCACAGTACTTAAAGCATCTGGAGAACCAAGAATTAATGGCAAACAATTAAAAACAGGTGACTCAGTTGAATTTGTTAGGTAGCTACCATGCTTAAATTAAAAACCATTACACTACACAACATATGTCATGTCAGTGTCCTTAATTTTTATTTATTATACCCTGAAACCTAAGTTATATTATATTTGTTTTAGGATTAGTCGATTAGTTGGGTGTTACGGGTATAGTTTTGAGGGTAATTGCACATTTTTATAATAATTATAAGTTTAGGGTAAGTTTTAAAAGAAATTAGATGTTTGGAGGATCAAAAGGAACAATTAACGACTTAATTCAAGACCTATATATAGCCTTATTTCAGAAATTAAAATCATTTTGATCAAACCAATCCTTCATCATTGTTCTTCCTCCATCCTTCTCCTCCATTCTCTCTCCACCTTCAACCACCACCAAAAACTGGGCAGCTCCACCGTTTTGGGTGTTGCCGTAGATCTAACCGTCCAAATCACCTCAAATTTTAACTGGAGACTCTAGACACATAGAAGCAACTTTTGACTGGAGGGATTTGGTTTTGGAGTAGTGTACAAAGAATACGGACTAGGCAGATTTAGGATAGATTTAGGGTTTTTGGTGGTGTTGTTCTCAAATTTAGGCTAAGGTAAGTAACTATCAACTAGTTTTTGGTTTGCATGTATAAATATATGTATATTGAGCTATAAATTTTCTTGAATTTGTCTCCTAAGGGGTTTCCTAGAAATGATTTGAGTATTGGTTGTTGATTTGAGTTTGTGTACAAGTTTGAAGAAAATGAGTTCACAATGGTAATTTTTGGACTATTTTGATTCATACCTTGATGTTGAATTGGTTTTCTTAAGAGTTTGATTATGATTTAGTTCAATTGATGTTGAAATTGGTTTTCCTAAGGGTTTAAGTGCTATTTGGGTTCAATTGATGTTGATTTGAATTTCAATAAGAGTTTGAATGTTATTTTGGTTCAATTAGTGTTCAATTGGATTTCTTTAAGGGTTTTAATGTTATTTTGGTTCAATTAGTGTTCAATTGGATTTCTTTAAGGGTTTTAATAATATTTTGGTCAATTGGTGTTAAATTGGATTTCTTCACGGGTTCAATTGCTATTTTGGTTCAGTAAATGTTGGATTTCGATTTATTGATGATTGAAGTAAAGTTTGATCTATTTGATGTGAAAATGTATACAATTGAAGTTTGGTTGGATTTTGGGTAAAGTTTGTATCCATCAGGAGTAGTCTGGACGGGTGGTTTGATATTTGAAGACCATGTTTAGTGAGGAACATGGCCTGTGTACATAGTCAAAAGACCTAGTCGGGTATTGGCAGCGAAGTGTTGGGTAAGACCAATACAGGATTAGGCATGGTTACAGAGACGTCTCGATTATGTTTGCGTGTTGTGGATTGGTTTACGAGGGAATACTCGGTGATGGATACGATGTTGAATTTGATTCGAACTTTTGTTTTTAGTAAACGTTTATATAAGAATCATTACATTTTGATTAAGTTTGATTTGAGATTATTGATTAAACTTCCGTTTTAATTCGATGTTGTTTACAAGTTAATAAGTTTAAGGTTTGGTTTGGTTAAATGTTTTCACAAATGTATACATATAGCTATTTTACGTAAAAACTAGTTTCTATAGTTGATAGTTGCTTACTGAGATTTTTATCTCATATTTTCAAATGTTTTAATGTTTTTAGGTGAAGAAGTACGAGGTACAGAGGGAAGTGTTCGATACTAGGGCGAGGATTGGATACGGCCACGATTGTCCAAGTCGTCTTCTAGGGTATTGTATACCATTTTGTACATGTAGATATAGGTTTGTTTTGTGCTTGTGAATGTTTAGGCACCCGAGTTGCCAATTTTGGAAGTATAAAGAAGTTGTGGTATGCCGGATTTTGATTTGAATTTCCAATTATGGTGTTAATTTATGAGATTAGGCAAATTAAAAGTTAACATGTTAGAATTGGAGTAATTTTCTATGTTTCGAACTCGTTTTGGTAAAACGCACGAGAAAAGAATTCGTAATTGGAAACTATAAATGATTTTCGACCTTTGAGCCTCGGAGGGGTCGAAGCGAGCGTCAAGGGCATTGAAGCGGGAATCGAAGTGAGCCCGATCACGACGTTGGTTATCCTCCAAGATATCCAACCGAGCATAAAGAGCGTTGAAGTCGTGGAGGGGTGGAGGACTGAAATTGAGACCCATGCTTGAATCCGAGTCTCCTTCCGCATTGGAGTGAGCCGCCCCCGAAGTCTCGCCCGGGCCAGAAGTTGGACGCTTTAAGGATTTAAAGGCGTTTTTGTCCAACGGCCGAGGCACAAGGCGCGGGAGGCGCTCAATGGCGTCGGAGCCGAGAGTGGAGAGGGCGAAGATGGTGACGAGGTGGCCGAACCCGAGCTTGGCCCGTTTCCAGATGGGCGTGGAGTGGAGGTGAGCAGCCACGTGATAGGCGAGGTCATAGGTGAGCCCATTGGCACAACAGTAGAGGGCCAACAGTTCGTGCTTGTTGACCTTAGAGGACTCGGACTTCCCCGAGAAGTAAAATGAGATGAAGCGGTGGAGAAGTTGGAGGATAGGGTCGCGGATGAGAGATGGGCGGAGGTTGGAGATATCGTAGTCCTCAAACCCGGTGATGGAGGTCCAAAACTCATGAGCGGCAACACCGTCGGGCCAACGGGATGTGCCCCCCTCCGCTTGGAAAGTGAAATGGTGTTGGAGCCATTGAGTGTCAATGGAGAAGGGGCGGTTGTGGAGGCGGAAGTTGAAGAGGGCGGCTCCGGGGACGTTGTTGGAGGTGAGGGTGGTGTAGAACTCAATGACCAAGGAGGGGTACACGTGGTATTCTTTACTGTAGATGTCGTACCACCCGAGGGCACGGAGACGAGCTTCGAAAGGCGTGCCGAGATCGTGTTGATCTAGCACGCTACGTTGGATATAGGGAAGCTCCATGACGGTGGCGGCACAAAGGTCTTCGTACCGGGTAGCCTCCTCCTCGGTGAGAAGGTGAAAAGGAGCCCGGTATAGGCGGGTGAGGGGGGTGTGCTTTCCCGCTCGGGTGGTGGTTGTGATTGGTTTTGGGTGCGACCGGTACGGGCACGAGTGGCTCGTGGGGGACGCATATCGGCGGTGTTCTTTCGCTTAACCATGGTGGAATGTGAGAGTTTTGAGAGAGGGTGGAAGAAAGCTGTGAGAAAGTTGAGATAGTTGTGAGGAAGAAGGAAAAGAGAAGGGTGATTATATATAGGAAATGAGGGAAGTGGGGATCCAAGCAAAACTCGGATCCCCAGGAGGGATACGCGCGGCGTGAAGCGGCCACGCCACACGTATCCCACCTTTTTTAGCGTCAATTACGCAATAGGGGCACGACACGCGGGGCGTACATGGGGGTACGCCACGCGTAGTGCACCTCCTGCCCTTTTGGATGGAAGAAAAAGGTAGGGACGCGGGGCGTACATGGTAGTACGTCGCGCGTAAAAACGAATTTGGAACAGTCTTTTTCGGTTTTTAGATGTATTTTGAATTTTTTTGGAGTTTTTGATTTATGATGTTATTAATGAGGTGTTAATGTTTTTATGGTTTTTTATGTTGAGTTAATGTTTTTGTGTGTTTTAATTTTGAAATTAAGTGGGTAGTTAATGCAAAATTTATTATGGAGGGAGGTTGAGGATTTGAATTTGAAAAGGTAGAAGTTGATTGGAGAGGAGAGGAGGTGGAGTGGATAAGTGGGAAAGATTTTTGGGGAAGAGGAATGATGGGAAGTTATGAAGAAAAAGCTGCCATGGGGAGTTGTGATTCACAACTCCCCGAGGATACGCGCGGCGCACCCCAGGGTACGCCCCACGTGTCCTTTATATGGCCTTTATTAAAACGAATTAGGGAGGGTACGCGGGGCGTGCCTATAGGTACGCCCTGCGTAGTGTGCCTTTTTTGTTAGAAACAGGAGCAGACACGCAACTACGCGGGGCGCAAGGGGTTGTACGTCCCGCGTATCTTAAAATTTTTGGATTAATGTGGGATTTGTTTTTCCTTTAATTTTATGAAAATAAAAGAAAATAGGATAAAATAAAATAAAGAGCAGTAGAGCAAAAGATGGAAATGAAAATAAAATAACAACAATTCAAGATAATACATATAGACAAGTGGTTCGAGAAATTTAAACCGATACTACGTTTTGAGTCGAAGTAGCTCGACTTTCTTATACGGAGGCTCATTGCAAGACGTCTGGGTCCGAACTTCGCCTATCCATGAGTATTATTGCTTGTCTGGATTCCCGATTTTTACCTCGCGGTTTCTGCTCAGTGTTCGCCGGGAGGGTTCCTAGAGGCCTTTCCTGCTGTTGACGGTTCAGGTGGGCTACTTGGCGGCTAAGATCCCTGCAAAACACTTCGCTATCGGAAAGACGGGTTAATATGTCTTTCAACAAAGACGTGACCGATTGGTCGTGTACATTGTTGGAAGGTGGAGCGTTCCGATTACCGGGCGCGGCTTGTGATTAACCGAGCCCGTTTTCTCGATATTCTTGCTCAAAGCCGGATGCGGGCCTCAACACGTTATTATGATTGCCATATGACAAGTTCGGGTGTTGATACCGAGGCCTCCATCCGCCGTTATTATTATTGTGGTGGTGATAGGAGTTCGGATTAGGATTATACCTTGGATTTCCTCCTATGTAACTTACACTCTCTATGTCGCCGGCGAAAGGGCTACTGGCTTGGCAGTTGAGTCCGTCGTGGTCTCCACCACAGTGATTGCACATCAGGACCTGTGCACTTTTGTTGAGGCTTAGCTGGGCAATTAATGAGTCAAGTTTCTTATGCATTTCTGCTATGGAGCTTTTCGGAGCCTCTTTCTCCACAGCAAACATTTGTTGTCGCGACGGGCCGGCAAGCCGATCCTCTTGCCATTGCACGCTTTTCCTCGCGAGCTCATGAATGAGCTCGTAGGCCTCACTAGCTGACTTCCGAAATAGATCCCCACATGCAGTGGAATCAACAGTCGCACGGTTAGTGGGGGTTAACCCGTGGTAAAAAGTGCTTACCAAGTCGTGCTTCGGGATGTCATGGTGGGGGCAGTTTCGGAGCAACTTCCGGAACCTAGCCCAAGCTGCATGAAGGGCCTCGCATTCCAACTGCCTAAAGGACGTGATATCGGTCCGTAACTTGACTGTTTTGGATGGCGGAAAATAGTAGGAGAGGAACTCCTTTTCGAGCTCCTCCCATGACGTGATGGATCCCGCCTCCAATGAGTGTATCCATTCCAACGCCTGTCCTGTCAATGAAAAAGGAAACAATTTTAGTCTCACAGCCTCAACGGGAACACCATTTTGCTAAGAGGTATCGGCACACATAAGAAATTTATCCAAATGTTCGTTGGGGTTCTCATGGAGTTCCCCTCCGAATTGACCACATTGTTGTATCAGTTGGATCATGTCGGTCTTGATCTCGTATGTGTTGGCCGGGATCGTGGGAGCGACAATGCCATTATGATTTTGGGGGCGATGTGGAGCAAGGATCTCCATCATCGAACGCGTATCATTGCCCCCACGGATGTTGTTCACGTGCGGCCTTTGGTTTCCGTCGGGTTGGTTGACCTCGGCGTTGGGGTTTGCCATTCTTTCTCTACGTAACCTACAAAGAGTACGTTCAATTTCGAGATCAATAGGTACGAGAGAATCATTTTTAGATCGGGTGTGCATAAAGTAAAACAAGTATAAAAGAATTATCAACAAGAAAGAATAATGTTAGTAAAAGTATATATAAACAATTTATACAAAAAGAATGCTTAAACTAACAATGAAACGTTTTTGTCTAATATTGTAGGAGATTATAAATCCCCGGCAACGGCGCCAAAAACTTGATAGGTGTGGCGCCTAGTGTAGAGCTTTTCCAATGATGACTAAATGTGTATTGCGGTGAATGTACTATAAATATGGATGTGATCTTTCCAAATGCTCTATCTTTACTAGACGTCACTACTTAGGGGCAAGTGTACCCCGTCGTATCAAGTAATCATCTGGTTAAGACCGGGTATCGAATCCACGGGATTTATAATTACAAGTATTATACGACTCGGTTTCGTATGTTATTTAAGCGGTGATTACTTTGGGGTAAAGTAAGACACTACTACACACTATCCCTAACTATTGGCGACACAGATTTATGTAGCTAAAACCCTATGAAGTAGGATGAATAACGATAAGTTATAACCACGATAAATAACGACTCTAAATGTATACGGATAATAGTTTACTCTTGTAAAGATGACTAAGTGTAGTAGGACCGACCCGTAAAGCTTTTAGACTACGTGATTCCTAGTCAATGCGTGTCTAATGCGGGGGAATTAGAAACTAGGGCCCGTAAGTTCCGTGGCTTGTCAATTAACACGTAAAGGGAAATAGAGATTATGAATCATAAATTATAAATATGGAAAGTGAATAGATGAAATACAACCAAGCCTAGTACATAGGAAGAGTACAAGCTAATTAGCGGGTAAAAAGGGAGAATCCGCCCTTGGAACTAGCTAACCGGACTCAATGCCGTCTCCTAGGTCGTGGAGGTGGAACTCTTGAGCTTGGTGATGAGTGGTGGAATGGAACTTCAATGGAACGCCGGAACAACCGAACAAGCTCTCGAAGGGGAGAGTTTAACTACAAAATCTAAATCTAAATTACAACAATAAAAAAGAGTATAGTTTTTGCTCTCTAGTGTGTAAAATTTTGGTATCAAATGAAGTTCAAGAGCTTCCTATTTATAAACATCAAGCAAGGGCAATGTTGTAACTTCTCAAAGCACAAGTATGGAGCAACATTATTTGGTGCAGAAATCCTATGATACGCCCCGCGTAAGGTGGCATACGCCCCGCGTAAGTGCCCATTCCGTCAGAAATCTCCTGCATGTGGACCAATTCCATGTCTTGTTGTCTCAAGCACGCCCTGCGTAGCTAAAGTACGCCCCGCGTGTTTGAGTCTCTGAAGTTTTATTGCTTGAATTGAAGCTTTTACACCGTGCGTAGCTGAAGCACACCCCGCGTAAATGAGTCTCTGAGTTTTTATCATTGAGGAATTGCCTGGCACGCCCCGCGTGTATGGTGATACGCCTCGCGTACAAAGAGTTGACTCAAGGAGACAGTGCAGTCTGACTTTCAGGATTAGGCCAATTATTTCCGACATGTGTCATACGCCCCGCGTAGGGTGGCATACGCCCCGCGTATGCTGAGTCAATTCCACATGGCGCCTGCGGATAAGGCAATAATTGCTGACACCATGTTTCACGCCCCGCGTAAAGGCTGATACGCCCCACGTATTTGAGTGGATTTTTGCTCCTTGCTCGTACCTGAAATACAAATCTTGCGGGCCGAGTTAGCTTGACGTTTTTATTTTCTAAAACTAATCAAAAACACGAAAAATTAACTGAAAGTACGAAATTTATTTTCATTTCTTTATTTTATCAAAACGCTTTATTTTTGTAATTAAACTTATTTATTTTATCCAAAATCAACCCGTAAATCACGCTAAAAGATAGGGGTAAAATACCTCTATCAATAACAAAGGGTCGGCCGACTGTGGCTAGTAAGAAAAAAACAAATCATATATGTATATGCCAAAAACAAAGTCCTATGGCGAAACTAAAAAAATAAGGACCAATCTGAACCACTGTAGAATTTGTGGTTAGACTAGTCATGCTTCCAGGAATTGTCCTCGAAAGAATAATTAATAATGTTGCACAAAATGTAGACTATTAACAATTAGTATTGGTTCATCAAGTTTTAATGATGTTTCTTATTATTTCAATCGTGTATTAAAAATTCTGAAAAAGCATATTAAAATCCCAAAATGCAAAACCAATCCCAAAACACTGCGTTTTTTCTCACCAGTTTGCACTTCTACTTAAATAAAAAAGACTTCTGATAAACTAGACATTATAGATCGGTAAAACAATACAAAGAAAACGTTGTCTTCTGATTTATGTAAAATAGTAATGTGAAACAATCTTTTTTCGATTTCAGAACAACATTCCAACGTGTTGAATGAATCTTCAGGAGGTTGATTTCAATCCTCTTAAATTTCTTATTAAAAATCAATAACAGTTTACAATCTATCAATATATATATAAATCACAACTAACTCAATGGAAGCTTTAACACTTGCTGATAATGGATGTTGAAACTTCAACAGAACCACAAATAGATCCATTATGAAGTAAAGAGGAACACAAACATCAATTCAGAATTTAACCGAGTAATATTAATGAAATTGAAACCAATCTGTTAGGCAAAGTCAGCAAGAAAAGTCGATTAACGATGATGAATTTTCCGGTCACCATGATTTTTTTCCGGCCACCGTGATGATTTTTCCGGCCGCCGTGATGATTTTTCCGATGAATAATCCGATGTGTTTTCTTACTGTTCCTATTGAAGATCAATCCTAATGAAGAAGAAGGCTAATGAAGAAGAATGAGTAATTACAAAGAGAGACAAAAATGTAATTTACAAGGTAAGTCATTTATTATGATATTAATACATTAAATGATCACACCATTGGATCAAAATCAATGGCTGAGATTTTGCATCCATTTAGGAGTCTGGATGGTTACTGATACCATCAAGAACAACCCCATATATATATATATATATATATATATATACCTGTAGGAACTCCAGCATTCTCTCTTCAATTGTACCACACATGGCTAACGTCTCCACTTGAATGGGATGTGTAGCACCCATCCGATGAGCACGACTTATGACTTGTTCCTCCATGTTAATAAATTCAACACAACGAGGGGTCAAGAGAAATGAAAGAAAGAGACTTTTATTTTGAATGACAGAAATAATGTGTTACCTTCTGTCCCAGATAGGTTCCATTAAGAACACATGTGTTACAAAGCTCAAGTCAAGACCTAATGCAGCACTTCCATCCATTAAAAGAGTCATACAAGTGGAATCGTATTGGAATGTGATCAATGATTTCATCTGAAAACACAAAAATAACAAACCCAACAATGCTTAGAAAGCTTCCCTCCTATTTTAAAAATACATTGTTTAAGGTTTTTCATCAAAACTAATAAAATATTAATTAAATTAATAAAAGAATTTATTTACCCTCAATATTTCTCTCCTAAATCTCTACTTTTTATGAAATTCTCTTTCTTTATAAATACCATGTCTTAATTTAAATCTCGACTTTTCAGCATATCACCCTGAATTAGTACATTTGGAAACAACAGCTAGGAATAAGAACATAACAGCTAAAGTTGAACCTACCAATGGGGATGAATGGGTAGAGCAAGATGAACCGGGTGTGTACATTACCCTTTTTTCCTTGCCAGGAGGTGCCAAAGATCTTAAGCGTGTTCGTTTCAGGTATTTCACAATGCATCCTTTCTCTCACTTTCCACAAATGTTTATTATGTATGCTGAAAAAAGCCTTTGATATATTTTCATTTAATGGCAATAGAATGAACATGTTTTCATTGCGAGGATCTTGGTAGTCTGAGACTGGAAACTGGTGTCTGGTTATATCTTGCAAGATGAATAAACAAAACTGGGTCTTGGAGAATTGTATATCATAATTTAAGTTAGACTTTAGTAAGAGTTTAAGTGTGACAGTCTTAGATGTGTAATGTCTCGTAGCTGGGTTGGGTCTCATAACTAGAGATGACAATTGTGTACACAACACTAGCTCAACACGAATTTATTAGGTTAGTGTTTTATTAAATAGATAATGGGTCAGTTTTGGATTGACACGAAATTGACATCCAAAATTTTGTATTGGGTTAGGGTTAACATGTTAACTCGAAAATGACACGAATATTTAGAATTATCATTATATCCTTTGATATGCTTACATGCCATCTTAATAGTAGTACAATTACAATTTCCACACGTGAATACGACTAGAACCTTTCATATATTTACATGTCATTGTTAGTGGAGATAGTAAAATTACACATTTCTAATGCTTACATCACACGAACCCAACAATATATAAGGGAATTAGGGGTTTGCTAAAATGATTATGGGTCAAACTTTTGATGGTCAGAGCTAACATGTTAATCTAAAATTTATATAATTATTTAAAAGTATTACTATATCCTCAATATTTTTAAATGTCACTTGTTGAAGATTTGATTACAAAATTTGTAAAATCTTTGTGTTTGTTAAGAAGATAAGAGATTAAATTTTGAGTTATTTAAATTTGAATTGCTATATTTTAGTTATTGATTTTGTGTGATTAGTTATCTTTAAGCCTATAAGTAGGCATTAATCCTTCTCTAATACATGTGTCCTCAAGATTGCATTTTCAGTTTTCTTATCTCAATTTCTTAGTTTATGTTTTCTTTCAAAAACCTACTAAATGTGACCCATGAACACACAAATTCGACACTTACCGGATTGGGTTGACATGATTATGCTTTTTTCCATTTTTTCAAAAACCATAACATGATTATGAACTGGCCAAGGTCGAAATTTCTTAACTCCAATAATCCAATATATAGCATATGCTCCATCCCTATCCTTTCTAATTCATTCACCAATTACAATAACTTTATTTGGTTCAATTCAATTCAATCTTTTCAACCTTTTTTTAGTATTGTATACATTTTTTTATTATTATTATATATATATATATATATATATATATGTGTCCCTACCATGATTATTTAACAAAATTTAACTAACTAGATCTCAATCTTGTTATGGTTTATTTTTTACTTATAGGTTCATTAGTCTCTTAATAATGCTGATATTGGTGTCCTAATCACCTTTTGATGCTCTAAGTTCTCATCCATAAGGAAGGAAGAAAAAAGGAAAAAAAAGTTAAAGTGTGAGTTGTCTATTCTTTTTCTATCCTATCAGATTATTGTTTTAGTGTTTATTTGGTCCTAACTTCGGTTTTTTATTTTCCTTTTTAATCTATTTTAAACTCTATTGCTTGATCTAATTGTAATCAGGTTTAATTTCCATTATTAGCAATGTATCATAAAATGAACGAGCCATAATAAAAATGAAATTGTATACCAACTAAAATAAATCTTTTTTAGATATAAAGGACTCTGTCAAACAACCATTAGATTAGTATAAAGTTTAGAATCAATTTACTTACAATCTCTTATTATCCTCATCCTGAGGGATGTTATTTGCCGGCAACATTCTGCAATCGGTGCTAGAATATCCTTTTTGTTATTCTGAGTGCTTAAAAAATCTGCTGATGCACTCACATGTTGAAAGAAATTTTCTTGTTGTTTCTTCGTCATTGTTTCTCCTGCACAAAATTACCAAAATTAGAATCATTGGGTTTTCCTCTTTCTTTCCGTTATCAATCAAAATTTGCTACTATTTTATTTACAATGATGAATTTAGTAACAGAAATCTGAAATCTTCTTTGTATTCTATTGAGGGCTATTGGAGCACAACTTATGCTCATTCACTGTTCGTTCTAAATGACATGAAAAATGAAATCTCTCTATTTAGATGGATATAACTACTCCCTCTTTGATTTAACTAAACTTCCTAAAGTTCAAATACAGGCATCTGCAAGGAGCAAATAATGGAGCTGATATATACAGGGAAACCATTTGAATTTAGTCATATAACAGAAGGGTTTTGGAAATTGGTTTGTATCTCAAAATCCTCTGGAACAAAACCTCAAAAGAGAAAATATTTGCAAGATGTACTTAGCATGGAAATGTATTTATTTTTAATTTTTTCTAGTCAATGAACTCAACTTGGCATAAAAAGAAAAGATAAAAAAAAAAAGGAATATGAATTTTGCCAAATTCAATTTACATGGGCTCACCTTCTAAGCTTATTGAATGCTTCATAGCAATATTCAGACTATTATAATTGAATTAAATAAGCAATGAAAACTTCAAAAACAATGAAACTGCAGTAGATCTCTCACAGAGTATAAGCACGAACACGGATGGAAGAGGGAAACTACACTAAAACGGGGAATAATTGATTTCTTCCCTGAGAGATCCACCCAAACGAAGATGAAAGTGAAAATTAAATTGTCAATCGGAGAAAGAGCAATAAGAGAAAGAATGCTAGGAGGCTGAGAAAGATGAGATGGGAAGAAGTGAAAATGACACAAATGCCACTATGAAGTCACATGGTTTTGTCTAGTTTTCTTTTTTATTTTGTTTTTTGGGTTAAGGTGCAAAAATACCCCTAATATTTTGGGTCAGGAGCAATTTTACCTCTAACGTTTAAAATGGTGCAATTTTACCCCTAACGTTTGTAGCCAAGAGCAATTTTGCCTCTAATGTTGATAAATTGGGTCAATTTCAGAAATAATTCATCAAACTGTCTTTTCGGTCATCAATCTTATCATCTACACTTCACATGTGCGTCATTTTATCAGTAACAAATCATAACCATATGTTGGGATGTGAAAAAAATAATAAAAAAACATACTGTCTTTTGAACGAATTGGACAAAAAAATTAAAAAATTCACCGAATTTATAAATATTAATCTCCAATTCTAATATTAAATTACAAAAGACATGAAATCATTTTTTTAGATTGAATTGATACGCAATTGGTGCAAAATAATAAACAAAAATATAATAATAAACAAAAATATCAAATTACCAACGTTAGGGGTAAAATTGCTCCTGACTACAAACGTTAGGGGTAAAATTGCACCATTTTAGACGTTAGAGGTAAAATTGCACCATTTTAGACGTTAGAGGTAAAATTGCTTCTGGCCCAAAACGTTAGGGGTATTTTTGCACCTTAACCCTTGTTTTTTTATGGAGGTTTTGTTTAGTTTTTTATTTTTAAAACTTTTGTTTAATTATAAACTAAACCAAAGATTTCTTAAAAAAATTGTATAAGTAATTTGGACAACTTTTTGGACAAACATTGGGTAAGTAATTTGGATAACAAAAAGGGGAAAATTACACAGAAATTCATCTTTTACAAATTATTTACAACTATGTCAAGTCATAATTTTGGATTATATTAAACTAGTAAAATCAGTACTTTGAATATATTTTAAGGATTAGAATTTATAAATTAGAAGTCTAAAATATATTTTCTAGGGTTTATTATTATGAATTGGAGTCTATATTTCTTAAATTATGATGTAAAATCATAATATATAGAGACTAATGACATATTAAGAATTAAGTTTGATGATATGACTTAGTTATAATTTTGTACTTAATTATGATATTAATGTATTTGACCAAAAAAAATTTATAAGTTAGTAGCTAAATGAAACTACACAAAACTTTTAAATTAATTCTAATTACAAAATAAGTTATTTAATAAAATAATTAAAAAAACAAAACAAAATTTTTAAGTAAATATTCATAACTAATATTTTTGAACATAGATTTTATTATAGAAAAATATAATTACATTCTTAATTTAAAATAGATAAATAAAATTAAGTAAAAGATATATTTAGTAAAATTTAAATCCATTTACATGATTTTTTTATTCTGTGGCGATATTAGGTCACGTTGTCGGGTCGTGTGTAATTTTATCACCTCTAATTTTTAATGTTGTTATGGTTTATATATTGAAGATATTACAAATGATTAAATTTTTAATACTTTTTTCAATTAATATACTTTTACTTAATTAATATTTTGGATTTGTACAAAATAATTATGTACGAGGCGTGCGTAATTTGTAGGAGATTTTCCTACAGATAAATTGTCCTACACCTTCAGTTAGCACTGTGCATAGTTCAGTCTAGTTCGGGGATTCAAGAATCTTCGGGATTGGATTGAATTTCGAGGATTCCTAAAAATGACAACCATTTTGTGTAACTCATCCCTATATTGGCATAAGTCTCATACTCTTTTCAGTATTTTGGACTTTCTCTATAGCTAATCCTTTTGTCAAAGGATCGACCAAATTTTTTTCTAATCATATGTGATCCACTCTAACAGCTCCTTTAGAGAGTAACTCTCTAACAGTGTTGTGCTTACAATGTGTCTGTCGTTTTTTATCGTTATAATAACAATTCTGAATCTTAGCAATAGTCGCGGTACTATCGCAATGGATCAATACTGTCAGAATATTGCTAACAGAATTCTCAACCAATTTGCTTCTTCACTAGTCGTGGCTAGTGCAATACGTTCGCATTTCATAGTTGATTGAGCTAGAATAGTCTGTTTTGGACTTCCATGAAACAACACCAACAACTATATTAAAAATAGGGGATAGTATAAAAATAAACATCATGGTTTAGGTCATTTTCAAACGTACACTATATTGTTTAAAAGTTGGCAAACACAGTCCAAGGTGTTAAAAGTAAATAAAGATAATGGCCCCAAATAAGAACGCCAATAAAGAAAACCATTCAAATAAACAGGAGATGATGTTGGCATTGACTGGGTGAGAAAGCCAATGTTTTCCATGTATTTGTGCCCAGAATATGTACTTCAGCCATATTGCCACGAGGAGTGACTCGCTTGGACATTCTTATAATCTTATATTGGTTAGTGCTAGGACTAAAACCAAAACCATAACATAAAACATCCGAGCTAAAGTCAATCTTCTTATCGTCTCGAAGGTTAATAAACTCACCCGTAACAAGGTTGCAAACAATAGGAAGCTCTTTATAATATACACCCGATAAGCAAAGAAAACCGTTTCATGTAACTATTATCAAATAAGTCTGGGACTTCAAATCTGGCTTCAATTTTAACCTCACCATTATTTGGCTACATAAGATGTGTTAGGAATAAATACAATTATGAAAAACGAAAAACAAACAAGCACACACAGAATTGTTTACCCAGTTCACCACTCGATTAGAATGACTATGTCTGGGGGCACTACCAAGCCAAGATATTTCACTATAATGAATAAGATACGGATTATAGAGAAAGAGGTTACATTTATACTCCCGAAACCCTAACCGTCTTAAACCATAATTGCCCAAAAAAAAATTGGGCCGATAGCCCAACAGGGATGACCGCAATAGAAAGGAATCAAAAGCATCAGATTTCTTTCTCAGAAAATAGATCCACACTTTCCTAGTGGAGTCGTCAATGAGGGTCATGTAATACAAAGCTCCACCAAGATATTTCACAGGTGCAGGACCCCATAGATCGCTGTGAACTAACTCCAACTTCTCTTTCTTCAAAGTTCTGCCACCCTTAGAGAAACTGACCCTTTTCTGCTTCCTAAAGATGCAATCCTCACACAGTCCAAGATCAGCAGATTTCAGACCCGACAATAGACCCTTTGAACAGAGCACTTTCATCCTCTTTTCACTAATGTGACCAAGACGATAGTGCCACAAATCTGCATTGACATTCTCCCTCACGACATCAATGCTATTGAAAACGTTGTCTATTAAGTACAACGATCCAACCTTCTCATCACAGGAAACCACCATGGCTCCTTTGGTCATTTTCCAAGCACCACCTGCAAAGATTACACAATAACCTTCATCATCCATTTGCCCAATTGACAACAGATTTCTCTTTAGGCCAGGAACATGCTTTACTCCAGACAGCTTTATCACAGATCCATTCGAGGGCTACAGTATTCCATCAAATCTGCACTACTATATGAATGAAATGAAGCTCCTGAGTCTAATACCCAAGAATCCAGAGGACTTCTTGTTGGTCCCTTTTAACGTGACAAGTTAGTTCCAAGGGGGGGATAGGAACTATTTAAAACTTTTGTCCGTTAAGGCTGACTTCTTTTCTATGAAAAGGTTTACACAGCTGTAGACACCGAGTCGGAGGACCTGTGACGAAAACCTGTAACAAGACGGTTGAAGCGGTTGGTTCCAGGAATTTTAAAGCAAAAAAATATATAATAAAAAACGAGAGGTCAGTAAGAGTTGCGGTCGTCGAGTGGACGGCTCGCGAGTGCTCGGCGACGTGGTGCGAGCACCTACCGGCAGTCGGCGCGCGTCCGACGACAGTTGGACGCGCGCCCGACGGCCGCTGGGCACACACGCCCGACAGCCGTTGGGCGAGCGCCCAACGACGTGGGACGAACGCCCAACATCGTTGGGCGGATGCCCAACGGTCTTTGGACGCACGCCCAACTGATGTTGGGCGAACGCCCAACTTATGTTGGGCACACGCCCAACTGATCGCCCAACGTAAGTTGGACGCGCGCCCAACATCAGTTAGGCGTTCGCCCAACATCAGTTGGCGTTCGCCCAACTGATTTTGGGCGTCCGCCCAACATTTTGGGCGTAGGCCGTGCCTATAAAAAGGCACGGATCCCCATGCATTTGAGAGGAGGAATTTGGGAGAGCTTTCTCACTCTAGACATTTTTAGAGAGAGAAAGTGAATTTTTTTGAGAAAAATATTTTTTTTTCTCAAAAAGTCCGAATTTCCTAAAAGTTAAATTTTTACTAAAAATCCGAAAAACACCGGAAAATCATGATTCGCGGAATCAACCGACTTCGACTGTCAGATACCGATCTTGAGGTATTATCCGAGGACTAGACTCGTTTTATTTTATTTAATTTATTTCCTTTATTTATTTATTTTTATGTTATAATTTTATTTATTTAGTTATTTATTTATTTATCACGTTTTATTTAATTTTTCGTATTTATTTAATTTTCGCCTCGTATTAAATAAACGTTTGGTTTTGTTTTAAAATAAAAACCTCGTTTTAATATCCCAATACGAAGCATGATCCGATTCAAAGGTAGTTCGGGATTAAAAAAAACGTTGCAATTATAAGTTTTGAAAATATTTCTAAATAACGTTTTAAAATAAAACATCGTTTTAGGAGTCCCCGTTATAGACTATGATCCAATTTTGGTAGTTCGGGGACCCAAAAACGATAGAATAGATCTAATCTAAAGCTTTTGAATGAATCTGGAAACTGTTGGACTAATTCTGTAATTTTCCGTTTTCTGTCACTAAAGGCTGTTTACCGACGGATTTCCGTCGGTAAAGCTGCTGGAATGTAAAAAATACTTTTTTGGTCCTTCTTTCTCAACTTTTAGACTTTTGGTCCTTGTGTATATATGTGTATAATTATGTAATGTATTTATGAAAATTATTTTGGGTTATATAACTATTAATTACATATTATTTATCTATCTACTTTATATTTTAAACATAATTTACATCAATTTAGTTTTGCAAAGTAACATATTTGTACATATATATAGTTTTTTGGTTTATTTGAGTTATATTAGCCTTTATTTAGGGTGGGGGTTATTTTCTATATATATATTATATAAAACTATTTTGGGATGAATTTAACTTTCTTATTTATGGATTTTATTCTCTATTTTTACATTGTTTCTTAAATCGAAATCAAAGTGTATTTTAATTAGTATTATCTCTATTTTCACTTATATATATGTACTATTATTTTGTTTCTTACCATATATTTAACCTACATATATTATTACTATTTTTACCATTCTTGTATATATGTATAAATATGTATATTTATTTTCCTTTTAGGTTTTCTATATGTACATATTCTATAAATATATTTGGGTTGATTTAGACTAAATTTCTTAATTGTTGTGATTAGAGGTTAATTGAGTGAAAAAAGGGAAAACAAAACCACAAAAAGAGAGTTTAATTTGCTTATTTAAACTAAAAGTTTTTCTAGATATTCCTAAAGAGTAAATAAAAGGCTTTTTCTATCATTTCAAACGATCTTCTTAAACATCACGTTTTAAAACCTTAATTCGTTCCAACGACGGATTAAGCGAACCTTGTAATTAAAATCGTTTCTTTTCATTGTAAATAATGAAGTTTTGAATCGTTTTCCTAACTAAACAGTTTTATACAAAATGAATGATCTTGTATGCTTAATCGCGTTTTTGGTTAAAACTTCTTGTTCAAACGTTTTCAAACGCTCGAGTCGTTCCAACGGCGATTCGAGTCGATGTCATGTAAATAAACGGGGTTTTGAAATATACCTAAATCGTTCCAACGGCGATTAAGGTACGAACCGTGTAAATAAACTCGTTTTTCGGGGAGTGAGATTAGCTTAGAGTTAGTGTATAGTCTAAAGCATAAAATCACACTGTGAATAAATCAATTCTCTCTTCTCCCCCTCTCTCTCTTGTATACTTTAAATTTATGCAAAATGGGTGATTCTTTACTAAAATGGCTTTCAATAACATGCTCAAAACGGTTTTCAAAGCGAGAAAGAAAAGGTTTCAAATGAATTTTAAACTTAAAGAAATATGTGATTAGTCCTTTATCGCCTAACACGCTGAGTAGGAGGCCGGTGGTTCATAACCGGGCGATGTCGGGGTGCCTAGTAGCCTTTCTCCGGAAAGGAGCTAGCCTTCTTGGCTCGTACCTAAGTTTCCCGAACCCTCACCGGTCTCCCGCAAGGGATCGGTGTTCATTTTCCCATTCGTTGGTGGCGACTCTTCCATACTCCGAGCTCCGGTCCTGCCGAGCAGCTTGATTCCACGATTGGTTGCTTTCGGCGCCAATCACCGCTTACGTCGCCATGAGGTGTCCACCCCCCGGTCCGCCCGGGCGAGGCCATTCGGCACCTTGTCTAACAAGTGGCGACTCTGCTGGGGAAGCGAGAAATTTGATTCCCGAAGGCGTGTATTAAGCCTTAACGGGGACGGATCGTATTATTTCTTTTCGTATGCATTCATAAGCATTATTGCAAACCTTTTGGGTAATTTTCACGAAACCTCTAGCGAGAGTCCATTCGTCGCTCGAAAGAGGCTAGCGTAAGTTCCCCCTTACAGTAAGGCGCCAAAGGGTCCCCATCCATTCGTTAGGGGCGAATTTGTGCGGTCCTGTGAGGTCCCGCGATCAGCCGTGTCAGCATATAGTAGCCTTAGAAGTTGCCATAGGATTACCCGTTACTATTTTTGATGTGATAAATGAATCAGTTCGTGTTTTTAAATTGCCATGATACGTGTCTAATCCTAAAATATGTAAAGAAAATGAAACGATACGTTAATATATACTCTTAAACCGATATACGAACTACCCCAAAACTTCGAAATGATTCGAACTAAAGACGACTTAGTCATCTCGTATGAATGAACTTGTGCGACCCGCCTGGTCCCTTTCCGTGTCCCGAAGAAGGCACATGTTCAGGAAATACGTTATGATGTAAGCACGTATTAATACGAATCGGTTTGGTATTAAGGATAGTTATATGTCGATTCAAAAGACTATATTAACAGTAGCCGTTGTTTACATTCTTTAAATAGGTTGGGATAAAACGAGATTATGACAAAACGAAAACAAAGAACATTTCTTTTTCGAATGACCCCGTTGTAACGTAAAGAGTTTCGCAAATGTGGCCCGTCCCTTCCGAATAAAAGACGAGCTCTTACGTTATGCCTTGTGTTGTTCTTAAGAGAAATGGACGTGTCCGCGAAAGTGACTAAGAAAATAAAAGAAAAGCAAAAATAAACAAACGACCAAAGTCATTCTGTATCTACGATGTATATCCATCCCGAGGGTAGTTAAAGAAAATGAACCAATGCCGTTAAATACGTGCCTCGAGCCGGTATGTACGCCGTTTAAAATCATAAAGCCGAATTAAGCTAAAACCGCATAATTGCGCCATATGGACGAGACTGTGGGTTTGATTAATGGCTCGATCATTTCGACCGTTACCAAAACTACAAGAAGTATGGCCCGATCTGCGTGTTTGCTTGACTCGTGCCTAACTGAAAAAGAACGGTAATATCCCTCCTTCGAATAAGCATGTGATTCAACGAAAAGTTGATTTTCTATAACCATGCTAGGGTGGTATATCCCGTAGATTGGAAGGAATAAAAACTTGTTGCTAGCCGAAAGATTACCGTGCGCTCAAATAAGACTCGCCGTCTTTTTACGTAGCCAAAACGAGCAAACGGATTCTTAACGCTAAAAACAAACACGTTACGCGATGAGTCCGTTCCTTAAAATAAAAAGTGCTTTCATCACTAAATGAACACATGGTTACGTCTCTCGATAGATCCAAAAAGATCCCGTTGTAATCCAAAAATCGAGACACGAACCCACGCGAATAAAAGGGAACGAGTCATTGTCAATAACGAACGATTGAACCAGAAAAAATAACTCATACCACATCTAAATCCGAGATACGCTCAAGAGGGAATCAAAACCCAAACTAATGCATCTCGCGAAATGACAAAAGACGAGTTATTCGAAAGGACAATCCATTTGGTCGATATCTTAGTCACTGGATATTGATACGTCAAAAACGAACTGTATTGTCTGATGGATGATTTACTTTTCCGCAATAAACGACGGCATCACGCGTCCCCTGGACCGCAATGTGAGCCCCAAACCAAAATCCTAGGAAAGAGACTTGGACCATCGAGTGTGTGGAGGAATAAGGGTGGAATAGAGATGTTGTGATACGTGTAATTAGACTAACGTTTGTTCTTCTTATCTTATATATCCGTAAATAGATAAACGCACACACCACGAATCATGCATATAAACCATGCATACATACTAATGGATGACCGTTCACGCAGACTTCATCATTAAACGGTTGTGGTTTCGCGAGAGTAGCCGGCTAGTCAGGCAGTTTGATCAGCTACGAATTGACAATTCCGAATCGGCAGTTGTGGCTTCTGAATCATCTTCGTCCGAGTATACTCAGTCTTCTGTCAGTATGTCTGCGACCGACGAAAAGGTGGCCGAATTGGAAAACTCTGTGAACAACATTAACGATCAGTTGGCCGCAATTTTGGCCCAGCTAGCTGAGCTGGCATTGAAGGATAACAAGAGTGGTAGTAAGCGTGCTGAGAATGAGTAAACACTGGTCCCCGCTTCGGGAACGAGGATGACTATCAGGATTATATCCAGAAACAGCTTGAGAAAGAGAAGGCTAAAGAAGAGGAGTGGAAGCAGCACATCACTCAGGAGGTGCAGGATTTGCGTGGGGGAAGCTCCGGAAGTCAGGACTTTTATAATTTGAAGAACTGCTTGTCGGCAACTACTTTGCCTTTGAAGTTTCGGCTTCCTGACATGAAGAAGTTTGATGGAACTGGGGATCCTACTGCCCACATGAATCAGTACATTGCGGTAATAAAGCACACGATCCTAACTGAGGATCAAGTCCTGGGACTGTTTAATACCTATCTGGAGGGAGCTGCCCTTGTATGGTTTCATGCGTTGCCGATAGTGACAAAGAGAGATTGGAAGGAGTTCGCAAAATCATTCATCGCTCAGTATAGTTTCAACACTATGCTTGAGGTTACTCTAAAGGAACTGGAAAGCACTAAGCAACAAACTGGTGAGTCTTTTTCCGATTTTATGAGGAGGTGGATAGCCAAGGCGGCGGTTATGAAACAAAAGCCGCTTGAGCAGGATCAGATCCGAATGGTAATTCGCAACACGTTGCCGTATATTAAGAATGAGCTGCGGTATATGCCTTTTACCGATTCCAGTCAAATGTATAGTTGCGCCTTGACAGTCGAGGGGACGGAGAGCCGAAGAAAGCTTATACCAAGTGGAAAAAATCTAGATATAGTGCTGGAGGGCCAAGCGCGAGTACAAAATCGGCCGCAGTGAAAGTGCTTGATCTTAACGCTATCGAGAAAAGGCAGTTCGCCAAGTTTGAACAGACCTACGCAAAAGTTTTCGAACGATTGCAGAAAAAGGGATTATTGAAAGCCCTCACTCATTATAACAAGGCGCCGCCTGCTCCGAAGATACAAGCTAGGGGATACTGCGAGTTCCACAGTAATTACAGGCATACTATTGAAAATTGTGAGAGGTTAAAGCACGAGATCCAAGATTTGATTGAGGAGAAGAAGATAGCTGATCCTTCGTCAGCGAACCCTTCCGCTAGGCGTAATCCACTACCTAATCATAGGGTGAGCATGATCGGATTTGGGCTGAAAGAAAGCATGGTTATGGAATCCTTCGAGGAAAATGAAGAGGAGTTGTTGGACTCCGATGAGAAGAGCAATGTGGGAAATGGTTTGTATGTGTCCTTCCTTGGCAAGGAGCAGGAGGGTGAACCGATGGATGAAGGGTTAGACGGTGGAGCACCGTATGATGAAGATAGTGATGAAGAGACCGGGGAAGGGTCGTCTCGAACTATTGTTCCAGAATTGAGCCTATTTAGTGGAGGAGAGAATCCCGATGTGCACTTGCGCGAGTATATGCATGATATGTTTGTTGAATCCTTCGGGGTGGACGAGATTGCTCAGTGGTTCCACCATTCGCTGATAGGCGAGCCTTTGGGGTGGTTCCACTCATTACCCGACTCTTGCAAGCATGATTGGGAACAATTGTCCGATCTATTCCTTGAAAAGTACAAGAACACTAAGAACAGGATGTCAGAGCATTTCGCGTTGCAGATTGGGCCTATCAAACGCCCGTTGCCGATGGTCAGCAAGTATAATGGCAACAAGGATCCAATGGAACACCTTCACTTCTACTTATCGGCCATGGGGCCTTTGGGTTTTAAGGAAGAAGAGATCACCAGTCTGTTTTGCAATTCACTGATGGGGGAGCCGCTGATGTGGTATATGTCTCTCCCGATGCGTATTAAGTGTGATTGGGCCGCGATGACCAAGAGGTTCATTAAGGAATATACAGTATGGATGCTTGCGGAGCAAACCCCGGACTCACCCTCTTATGAAACACCCGAAGCGGTGTTGGCAATGCCCCGGTATGGTGGATATCGGGATCTTGTTGAGCACGCAAGGTTGTTCCGCAACCATATGTATGACGCTGGGTTCCCTCAATGTGAATTACATGAACATTTCCCGGAAACTCTCATGGGAGAAGCCTTGTTGTGGCACCAAGGCCTATCAGAGGAAGAAATGGGTCATTGGATACCTCTTAGGGATGCTTTTGTGTCGAGATATGAGATGTACGTTCCATGGACGGGATCCCTGGAAGATCTAGATAGGATCAAGCAATTCCCCGAGGAACCATTCGTGGATTATGTTAGGAGGTGGAGGTACCGCTACGAGTTATGTCATGAAACGATGAGCGATAAGGTGCAGCTCATGTGCATACCGAGAGGTGCTATTCCGTTAGCAGCAAGAAGAATGAACAGGGTGTTTCTCCAGAACTATGATGAATTGATAGGCTGGGCTTCCCTTGTATTTAAATCCAAATGTGCCTCACGTGATGGACCTAATGGTTGTGGACATTTGGGAAAGTTCCTCGGACGAGGAGGACGCTGATCGGAGAATTCCTATCAATATTTGGGATGAATCTGATGATGAGCCGGAAATTGCCGTTATGACAAGATCAGGTCGAGTGGCCGAAGGGAAGGCGCCTATGGTTGAGACAGAAATAGGGGAAGGATCGGCCCCCAAGCCAGATGACCAAGTCCTCGAGCAGTTGAAGAAAACACAAGCTAAGTCTACGGTGTGGGAAGTCCTATGCCATTCTAAGTACCACCGTGAGAATCTGATGAAGGAGCTGCAAAATTTGGTCATTTCTACCGACACTGAGCCGGCAGCGTTAGTAGGGGCAATTATGGCCCAGAAGAAGACTGAAATCACTTTTACCGACGAAGATCTCCCGGAGGAGGGTAAGGCTCACAATAAGCCTTTGTACATCCGAGCTGAAATTAACGGGAAGAAGACTAGCTGTGTGATGGTTGATGATGGATCGGCCATTAATGTTTGCCCGCTGAAACTCTTGTCCAAGTTGGGAGTAGAAAGAGGAGATCTGACAGCCTCGGAAACCGTGATCAGGGCTTATGATGATAGACGTAGGCACATCGAAGGAGTTTTTAAGGCCAAGCTGAAAGTAGGGCCGCATGAGGAAGAAGCTGAATTCACTGTGCTGGATATACTGGTGACGTTTGCCGTGTTGTTGGGACGTCCATGGTTCCACAAGTTGGGAGGTGTGCCCTCCACGCTCCACCAAATGATCAAATTCCCCTTCGGGGAGGAGATAGCGATGATCAGAGCTGAGAAATTGAGTTCAGTGGTGGCATTGGGAATTGAGCCTCAGCTTTTCTCCGGATTCCAAGTTTCTAGGATCTACGAGTCTAGCATGACCACCGATGTGGTGAAGATGATGAAAGGAGGCTTCATCCCTGGTATGGGCTTGGGAGCACACCATCAAGGGTTGCCAGAGTTTCCGGACTTTAAGAGTCAGAAAACCCGGAGGGGTTTGGGATATGAGCTGGGAGGTCCGTCCAACACAGGTGGTGAAGGAAAGGTGGGCCTAAAGAAGTATTTTGTGAATGAGGGGTACAGAAAGGTTTATTCGGGGACTCCCGAGTCATGGACTAGCACCGAAGGAAAGATCCTGCCAGGTTTTGAGATCTTCAATAATGTTACCAGTTGGGGCAAAGGAGAGGCGAGCTGCTTCGTCGAGGAGATCATGATGGATCTGAATACTGAGGAGCAGGTCATCACTATTGAAGCAACTGTGGGAGCGGTGGACGAGCCCAGTACCTCTAAGGCTTATGAGAAACCCGAGAACCCGATTGATAACAATTGTATTACTGCTTTATTTGAATCCGATGATGTACTCACCAACACTATCAATAAAATGAATTCTGATTTTGCTTACTTGCTTGATGTTGATTCTGATCATTCCATGCATTCTCATTCATATAACATGCCTACATTTGAAATTAATACAATAGAAATGTCAACTTTCAATCTTGGCACGGATGAAAATCCTAAAATTATACAAATTGCTCAAGAATTAACTACTGAAGAGAGGAAAGAATTTGAGAGAATAATTAAAAAATATGAAATAGTGTTTGCTTGGACATACGAAGATATGCCAGGAATCGATCAATCAATCGTAACTCACCGTATTCCGACATACCCCGATGCTAAGCCCGTGAAACAGAAACTCCGACGCATGAGGCCGGAATGGGCAGATAAGATCAGAGAAGAAGTGAAGAAACAGTTAGAAGTGGGGTTCATCGAAGTAATCGACTATCCCCCTTGGGTCGCAAATGTAGTGCCCATCGCGAAGAAGGACGGCAAAGTGAGAATGTGCGTCGATTATAGAGATCTTAACAAGGCGTGCCCCAAAGATGAATTCGCATTGCCTCACATCGACATATTAATCGACAGTGCAGCATCGAGCGTCTTGCACACAAATGTGAACGGCTTCATTGGCTACATGCAGGTTCAAATGGCAAAAAAGCACAAGGCAAAGACCTCGTTCACAACTGAGTGGGGAACGTACTGCTATAGGGTAATGTCGTTTGGTTTGAAAAATGCCGGGGCGACTTATCAACGAATGGCTACGGCACTGTTCCATGATATGATACACAAAGAGGTAGAAGTTTATGTGGACGACATGATGGTCAAGTCGGAGACAAGAGAGGGGCATTTCGCGGCACTTGAAAAGTTTTTGGCCCGAATCGCAGAGTTCAAGCTAAGGTTGAACCCGAAGAAGTGCTTCTTTGGCGTTTCATCGGGGAAGATCTTAGGTTATGTGATCAGTAACAAGGGGATTGAGGTGGATCCCGACAAGGTAAAGGCCATACAGGAAATGCCAGCACCCAAGAATGAGAAAGAAGTGAGAGGATTTCTGGGGCAGGTTCAGTATATCAGTCGGTTCATAGCACGACTTACTGCGATCTGCGAGCCGATCTTTAAGCTGCTACGGAAAGATCAACCCACGGTTTGGAATGATAAGTGCCAGCAAGCCTTAGAGAGTATCCGAAACTATTTGTCTAATCCACCGGTTCTGAGACCGCCTAAACTTGGAAAACCGCTTCTCCTCTATGTAGCGATCGAGGAGCGATATATTGGGGCAATGCTGGCCCAGGAAGGGGACACTGGTGTGGAGCATGCAGTGTATTATCTGAGTAAGAAGTTCCTGGAATACGAGCTTAAGTATAACATGATCGAAAAGACGTGCGTGGCAGTAGTATGGCTAACAAAGAAACTACGGCACTATTTTTAATCTTACAAAGTGATCATTATTTCTCGGATGGATCCCGTGATGTATCTGTACCGAACTTCGTCTCTAACAGGGAAGCTAGCCCGATGGTTGTTGCTCTTGTCCGAATTTGACATCGAATATGTAACGAAAAAGGTTATTAAGGGAAGAGCCGTAGCGGAATTTCTGGCCAATCAGCCCCTAAATGCGGAAGAGGAAGAGATAAACTATGATTTCCCCGATGAGCACTTGAACGCGATAGAAGTTATACCGTGGAAAATGTTCTTCGATGGAGCAGTTAACTCGAATGGAGCCGGAGTAGGAGTGCTACTTATCTCACCAGAAGGAGAGAGGGTCCCAATGGAAAAGAAGTTATCCTTCCCTCTCACCAATAATATGGCCGAATATGAAGCGTGCATCTATGGGTTAGAGTCGTTAGCAACACTGGGAGCATCATATGTTGAAATCTGGGGCGACTCAAAACTGATTATCGAACAAGCGCAGGGAAACTGGGAAGTAAGGGAGGAAAGGTTGCGTTTATACCTAGACCAGTTGGAGGGATTGGCGCAGAGATTCAGCGAGTGTCGTTTTTATCACATTCCTCGAGCGCAGAACCAGGCAGCGGATGCCTTGGCCACTTTGGTATCAGTATGGGATAACCCTCGGAACCTTGCCTCGAAGCCTTTGGTATTGAAGAGGTCTCACAAACCATGCTACGAAGATGTAATGATGTTGGGGGCAGATGAAAAGCCTTGGTATTTCGATATCGTAAACTTCATGAAGGGTGGAACATACCCGGCAGAATCAGAACTTAGGGATCAGGCTGTGATTAGAAGGTTAGCTCAACAGTTCGTCATCCACAACGACTTGCTTTACAAAAGGCACACCGATGGTTTACAACTGAGGTGCTTGGATGCGGGAGAAGCCCGTGAGGCAATGGAGTCAGTACACTCGGGAATTTATGGGGCCCATATGGGAGGAGCAGTATTGGCAAAGAAAATCATAAGGCAAGGCTTCTATTGGCTCACCATGGAAAGAGATTGTAACGAGTATGCGAAGAAATGCCACGATTGTCAAATCCACGGAGATTATAATCACTTACCGGCGATGGAATTGCACGTGTTAGCACCCATTTGGCCGTTTGCGACTTAGGGCATTGATATCATCGGGGAGGTGAGGCCTAATGCGTCAAACAGACACAAATTCATTGCAGTCGCCATTGATTACTTCACCAAGTGGGTAGAGGCAGAATCATTTAGCAAGTTGGGGTCTAAATAGATGAGGAAGTTCATTGAAAAGCACTTGATCACCAGGTTCGGAGTGCCTCATCACATGATCACGGATAATGGGGTCCAGTTTCAAGGAGAAGTCACTACAACAAATCACCACTTGTGCCACGAATCATGCCATGGGAATTCAAAATTCGTGGCATAATTTCATTTGGCCACGGGAAAAATAGATTCCACCATACACTTATTATCACATCATATATTTATGCCACGGGCCAATTTTTTCTGTGGCAAACATACACTTATACCACGGTAAAAATTTACTCGTGGCATAAAATTAAATATGCCACGAGTATTTTATTTCGTGGCAATAAATTACTTATTCTAAAATTCTTTTCTAATATTTTTTTTTTTAGGATTAAGGTGCAAAAATACCCCTAACGTTTTGGGTCAGGAGCAATTTTACCCTTAACGTCTAAAATGATGCAATTTTACCTCTAACGTTGAAAGCCAAGAGCAATTTTACCCCTAACGTTGATAAATTGGATCAATTTCAGATACTATTATAAAACATCGATATTTTTGTTCATTATTCTGCGCCAATTGCATAATAATTCGTTCTAAAGAAATGATTTCATATTTTTTATAATTTAATAATAGAATTCGAGATTAATATTTATAAATTCAGTGGAATTTTTGAATTTTTTTGTCTAATCCGTAAAAAAGACAGTATATTTTTTTTATTTTTTTTATATTTTTTCACATCCCAACGAATGTTTGTGATTTGTTACTGATAAAACGACACACGTATGAAATGTAGATAACAAGATTCTTGACCGAGAAGACAGTTTGATAAATTATTTCTCAAATTGATCCAATTTATCAACGTTAGGGGTAAAATTGCACCATTTTAGACGTTAAGGGTAAAATTGCTCCTGGCCCAAAACGTTAGGGGTATTTTTCCATCTTAACCTTTTTTTTTTATCATTTTTCTAATATATTAAATGCTTATTTTTTTTATCTTGTTTTTGTGGCGGGAGAACAAATTTATTTTCGCGGGTACTAAACAAAGAAAAGAATCATCACGATTATTCACTTGCTCAGAGTCCTTTCAACTCCATCCCCTCTCTCTCCCCTAAGTTTCTCTTTCACTGTTCAGCAAGGAGATCACCGTCTAGCCAGCAAATAGTCATCGCTCAGTTGAATCGATTTCTCTATCTTCGTTCTCTTTATTGCTTGTGGTCCGAAGATTAGGTTTGTCTTCTTTCACATCTGCACTCTTTCAAACCCTATAGATTAATTGAATTCTCTAATTTAACTTCAATTGTCTATGACAACTAGCTAGGTTAAATTCTCATGAGTTGAATTTGTTTATATTATGATTTTCCTTTATTTTGGCAATTTGTTTAATTTTGAATTCAATTGATTGGTTATCATGTTGAATTAGGTTTTCTCTGCTTGAAGAAAAATTTCTTATAGTTCAAATTTGGCCATGTAATAAATTAGGATTTGAAAAAATGCTTTTCCTGAATTCAATTATTTGACAACAGATTGGTGTGTCATAAAAGTTCCTGATTCCGGGTTATGCAACTGTTGCCATCGCAATTGGACGATTGGTTATTTATCGTTTATGCATTGCTCCTGTACCCTTTGTTGTTTTTATATTTTGTCATACAAAATATAGTTGTATTTTTTTATGTAACAGGTGCCTATAATTTTTTCCCCATATATTCTTCTTTTTTGCTGGCCTAAGTTTGCTTGTTTTCATCTCATGTAATTGCGCCTTATAAATAATGTTATACTCCTTGTCTGTGCTGCTGCATTGCGTTGATACACAATTTACAATTATTGGTAATTTCTAGTAAACCTCTTTATCTTCTTCAACAATCTTAACCTTCAAATTCTTTAGTTTAACTGTCAAAGGTTCCCATAAGCTTCCAATTTCTTCATCACATCACTTGAAGTGTATAAGATTCAAGACCGACAACGGGGCAACTCGATATTGTCGAACATCCAATCATGTGAAGTTTTTGTAAGCTATACAAGTCACCAATCTCTTCTGGCAATTTATTGTCTCCATAGACGGATCCCCTACTTAAGAATAAGACTTTTCCACTAAGAGCATGCCAAATTGTTATTTTATTATGTCTCAATTTGGTGTGTGTTTTATAAAGTTTGAGGACGTGCTACTTTGTTTTGAACTTCGAATTTTCAAATGTTTTGGTATTCCTCCTAATACATTTACTGATTCATGTTCAAAGAGAATATTGATTACTTTAACCTTTCCATACCAAAAATAAAAGCTTCTATTATGATCTACCTCTATCAATAAAACTGCTAATCACAGATGATTAACATTAGTTTGAGAATTTACATCAGGAAGAATTCTTAATTCCTTAATAACTATCATTCGCGTTGCTCCATTAGCTATTAAGAAGTTGAAATAGGCACTAACACACTCAAACCTTAACCCTGTCTCCTACCTATACAAGTGAGAAGTCTGAATTGAATTTAGGAGCCCAGATAACCTGACTGAACTACTGAGTAAGGCAGACAAAAAAACTTATGATAGCAGCGCAGGAAAGTGCTAACATTTTAAGACCAATTCATCATGCCAGATTGAACTGATACTTTTGGCCAGTCTCCTCTAGTCTATTTTTATCTTATCTTACGCCATTTCTCAATTAGCATGGTTTGCATCACATGATTTTTTCCAATTGCATCTACCTAATTTTCATGATTGAGCTATAGCCAAATAATAAGAAATTTAAGCCAATCCTAACGTGGAGAATTTACATTGACCCTCAATCAGATCTTTTTCAGTCCAACCAACTCAGTAACTCTGAGAAAAGCTTATGCATATGCCTATAAGCTCAATCATGAACAGACACCTTGTTTTATACTCTCATACTTTTTCACGATGAGTAGGCCTTTTTATAGTTAATCACCATGTTTGTTTTTCTTATATGTATCTATGTGTATATATATCTACCAATTAAGTCTACCTTTTGCTCTACATATTAGTTGAATAGAAGCTTCTCAACTAGTTATGTGATTATGACTTTAAATTTGATACTCATTAGTGTAATGTGGTATTTCATTATTTAATCTGTAACTTTTTTTTTATGATTATTCAATATGTAACTTTTTTTAATGATTATTAAATCTGTAACTTGAAAAACAACAACAAAACTTAACTATATATATAGATACATATACCATATTTTAATATTTATATAAATTTGGGAATGGATTTTTCGAGGATCTGTACGAAAATATTTTCGGGACTGTTCGAGGATCCGTGTTCGGAGATAGTAATTCCCACTCGTCCACGTTTAGGTTTCGGGGATAAAATGTCCCCCACCCTAACCTCCAAACATTTCGGTGATTCTGCGCCCCCATCGGTTGGGATCCCCATGGGTTTCGAGGAATCACCGCTCCATTGCCACCCCAATCTCAATATGGAGTGAGGTCTTCATTCTCAATTTATCTATCAAGTCAAGGAATTAAATAAGTAAATATTGTGGCTTAAGCGGTAGAAAGTCAAGGAATTAAATAAGTAAATAACACGGCTTAAGCGACCTTCACACCCTCAGAATAGGAAGTTTTGCTCTACTTGAGATGCTATTTAAATAGAAAGGTTTTATGCTCAATTTCTCTTCTCTGATGACTTACACATTTACACTTAATAGTTTATAGTTCATCTCTCACTTCATGACAATTTTATCCATGAATATATTTATTATTTAGCCTAAATAAAAAGTATAGAAGCAAACAAAATTTAATTGTGACTTGCAAAGCTAAATTATATATAAAAAAAGAATGGCCTGTTGCGATAGTCACTAGAAAAATAAATTATCAACATATAATGATTAAAATGAATAATCATTTGATAAACAAGCCAACTCATGATTTGAAAGACAATACTATTTGATTAACTTCACTTTTTATTTATTATTCCATTCAATTAGTAAGTTCTTTGAAGAAGAGGAAAATTGATCTTTTCACTTTGTTATCTATGAAAGTAACTACCTATATTCTTGTATTTCAATTTGCACTTGGGCTAGTTACTAAATCTTGGAAATGCTTGTAGATGTAGGAAAGTTTATTGACACAGTTAACTATTAAATAGACATATAACTAGGCTTAGAATATCATTTTTGTGTACATTTTCAACATATTTCTGAATGGTACTAGTGATTATATTTGTCATCACTAAATTCATTCTTTGCGCCTTGTTCGATCAGGTTGGGTCTGTCTAAGCTTGAGTTGCATAGTCGCTGCCCTCTCCGTATCTGGCGCTTCCATTTGCATCGTTGTTGTTACCTTTACCATTTGACAAGGCACTATCCATTACAGGTATATATGCATACATATTTATTATGTAGTTTTTTGTTTTGCTTTCCAAACTGCATATTTCTGTTTCTTTTCAAGCTAGAACATTTATGAAAAAACAACTCAAAAACAACTCAGAAACTATCTCTTCTCACTTTCTGGTAGGAATATATTATTAATCACTATAATTTACAAAAAAAAAATGCTAAACTTCGAAGATAACAATATACTCTGGTTTTTATTTTTTGAATAGAATAGTGTACTCTTGTTTAATTCATGAAATAACAGTATACTCGTTTTTTTTAACAGAACAATATAGTCTTGTTCAATCCATGAATGTGACATTGTTGTTATGACTTTGCCTATTATTGTGTTGCTGTCATAGTGCATGTTGATCCCTTTAAGACAAATTACCTGGAACACTTGCACCAATCCTCGGTTCTTACCAGTTCTGTAAACGAAACTGGGTTACCACTTCTATTACAGAATATGTTTCCTGTTCTGAAAGAGGTTTGGTTTCAAGTTCGTCGTTGTAACTTAAATCATAACCTTTTAGACAATTTAAATCATGTTTCTCAATGGTCTTTTCTTATGTTTATATTTGAACCTTTTTGCACTTTCATTTTGTTTTCTAGGTTCTTGGAGCTGCATTGTTTTATGCAAAAGTGGGGGACTCTTCTATGGTGTACAGATGAGACTATAATATGAGCCCAGATAGACATCTTGGATCAGCTCAAATTGATCGACTGCAACTAGACCTTCTCATAACAGAGTATGTAGAATTTTTTATACAAAACTGTCTTATGAAAGCCCCTTCACTATGATCTTACATGTGTAATCTGTCATTTATAGATTTTCAAGTTTGGATGTTAAGACAAGTACAAGTCTGATTCAACCATTAAATATGACTATTGAATTTACTAGTTTTAAAATCAATTATGCTTTATTAAATTTGGTTTGGACTTTTACAGGATGACTTTGATCTTAGGACCACTAGGCTCTTGCAAATCAACATTACTTTTAGCTCTTGCACGGAAACTTGAGAAGCAATTAAAGGTTAGTACTTCTCAATGCAATCTAATCATGTCAAATAGTACATACAACATACAACCTTCCTATCTCTAGATAAAAAGTTGTTTGCATATATGTTGTTATATACTAAGTTGACCAATGGAATGTAAAGCCTTATCATTCATCAATTTGTGTTATTGGTATGTAATGGCTTTATTACTATAGCTAGCAAGCACTAAACATAAATAAATAGGCTAAATATCTCATATTAGCTAATTATAAAGACATTTAACCATTTATCTGATGCAATTATCCTTCTATATGTAATTTTTAGAACAAATTTATGCTTACGTTTATCCGTACACAAACAAAAATATCACAATAAAATAATTGGTTGCTCTCGAGACATTCCATTGAGCAAATTGAATAGATATAACATTGGTAACCCAGTTCTACTAGTAGTTTTGTTTCCATTCTAACTGGATACAGAATTAGAACCAGTGATGTTTACAGAAATGGAAACCAGTTCTGTAATGGAACTAGTAACCCAATTCTGTTTACAGAACTAGTTCCAGATGTGGGAATACATAGTTTGATTTATACATTTTTTTGTGCATGTAATGTTGCAGGAATTTGACTCCACATATGGTCCAACATGGCTTTGCATAGTGGAAACAAGCTTTGGTTTTTATGTTACTCATTAAATAGGAGGCTTCTTGTATTTCTCAATTGACAAGGTTTACATCTTACTCTTTAGGACTGCTTTTGAGCCTTTGGATCAAAGTTTATCCTTGCATTTCTATGTTATCGTTGTCGTTCATGTTCATGTTGTTTTTTACTTTAAAATTACAGAGTGCACGTAGGATTTTGTTAGTTGAGGAAACAAACTCTGTAGTTGAGGTAGCTGACTTGTAGGATTTTATATGAGTCATTTTTGTTGAGGTTGCTAACCTTTTAATTTATTTGGAATTAAAATATACTCTAATCTAGTGTAATATCTGTGGTTAAATTTAACTAGTCAGCCTGTAAGTGATTTGGTGGCATCTGCAGTTATTGAATTGTGCTGGTAATATTAATATATATAAATATTGTCTTAACTTTGATTGTTGATTTTGTAACAGTTGGTGAATTAAACCATTTGGTTTCTTCAACTACCAGTGGGGTAACTCCAATCTTTGGAAGCTTGCTGCGAATCTCATTTTTTCTTATGATTTCTTCTATTATTATTTGTATGGTACTGATGGGGAAAAATTTATATTGGATACTTTTGATAGATTTCTTTTCCTGTTGGGATTTTTATTGGATGGATGATAGCTAGAAAGATTCATGTTTAATTAATAAATATTATTTTTGAGAAGATTGGTTGAAATTTGAGTCTTTGTTCACTTTCATATTGATTTTAATGAGCTTCATCCATTCAAAAGATCATATAATAATAATAATAAATTAAAAATAAATTACCACTGATTATGTTTGCCACGATGATGCTCGTGGCTAGAAAATCTTTACAGCCACAATGAATCTATTTTTGCCACAGTTATACTTGTGGCTAAACAAAATTTCTAGCTAGAGGTTCTATTTTGCCACGGTTATGCTCGTGGCTAAACAAGATTTCTAGCCATAATTATTTTACTTTTGCCACGGTTTTGCTCGTGGCTATGTTGGGTTGATTGCCACGGGTTGCTATTACTTGCCACATGTATTTTATTCTTGCCACGAGTTTATCCGTGGCAAAATGATGTGATTAGCCACGGACGTTCCCGTGGCATAAGAACTCATTTATGCCACGACCATTATTTTTCCGTGGCAACTTGTTAGCCACGATCACTTGTGCCACGGAAGAATTTTTGTGGCTATGTAGTGTAGCCACTGAAATTTTAAACTTGTGCCACGATTTTAACCGTGGCACAAGTGCCCATTTGTTGTAGTGAGTGAAAAGTCTATTCCAAGAATACGGTATTAAGCATCATAGGTCTTCTCCATATCGCCCGCAAGCTAACGGGGCAGTAGAAGCGGCAAATAAGAACCTTAAGAGGATCCTTGTAAAGACAGTGGAGTCGCATCGGAATTGGCACGAGCAGCTTCCACTTGCTTTGTGGGCCTATCGCACCACCATTAGAACATCTACCGGGGCAACGCCGTTCTCCTTCGTATATGGTGCGGAAGCCGTTCTCCCAATTGAGATTGAAAAGCGATCGTTGAGAATCGCAGTAGAAGCAGAGATTCCTGAGATGGAATGGGTGAAAAAGCGATGTGAGCAGTTGGCATTGGTGGACGAGAAGAGGATGGATGCTCTTTACCATGTGCAGTTATATCAGAGAAGGATGGCCCGAGCCTTCAACAAAAAGGTCAAGGTCAGCCCTATCAAAGAAGGGGATATGGTGCTGAAACAGATCCGAGTGATGCACACCGACCCTAGGGGCAAGTTCAGGCCAAACTGGGAAGGGCCATTCCTCGTGAAGAAAATCCTAAGCAAAGGGGCGGTTAAGCTTACTACTATGGATGGCATGGAGTTCTCCGAACCTACCAATCTGGATAGGCTTAAGAAATACTTTTCGTAAAAAAAAAAAGAAATGAAAATTCCCGATAGGTTGAAAACCCGCAAAGGGCGACCTATGCAACAATAAGGGACATCCCAATGGGTGAAAACCCGAAAGGGCACTCATTTGAAAATTCCGGGATAGTAAAAGGAGATATGAAAAATCGCTAGGATCTGAAAATCGAAAAAGGCGGATCCTGGTAACAGTAGTTATATTTTGAGCAATTATGAGAATAATGTATAAGCGGCTAAGTATTTCTATTGTTTGTAAATAAATAAAGGCATGAATATATTCGAAGAGGATAATTGGAATCATTACAATCTATTGAATGCATTGTATTATAAATCATGAGTTATACATTTCCTACCTCTCTCACGTAAAAAGCCTACATCCTATCCACCCCTCTCCCTATATACAAGCTATACATCGGGGTAATACTAATGAGAAAACTACAAATAATAAGCCTAATAAGGAGGAAGATCCCAGAAGTCCTCAAAGTCCCTCAAATGAGAAGCCCGCTCCGCAGATAAGGCCTCCTCAGCAATCCGACGACCCTCCTCGGCGGCAAGGTGCCCCGCGATCTCCACTCGCGTCCTCTCCTCGGCGGCAAGACGCCCCTCGGTCTCCGCTCGCATCATCCCCGACCAATGGGCATTCCTCTCCCGATAGACCTGGCCGACCCTGGCATCGGCATCCCGCGGTGACTCGCTCCGCCTCAGCTCATTTGCATGGAGATCGCTCTGTAAAATATATATATATATATATATAAGGAAGAAAAGAAGAAGAACAGACAACAACAGAAGTCATACATACATATGTGCATACATTCCACTATACTAAAATAAAATAAGAATACTCACCAGGTGGCTGGTGCAACGTAGGCTAAGCCGCTCTCTGAGATAACCAGACAACCCCACGTAATCAGTGCATGTTTCCCTCGAAGTATGGAGGGCATCCGGGGGATCAAACGGCACCCTCGATGTGAAAACAGGAGGAGCTATCTCAACGCCGGCATAGGCCACTCCTGTCTCGTCATAATGAACTACCGAGAAATCCCTCCCAAAGTCAGGGATAGGTATGCCTAAGTCGGGCCGCTCTGGCCGGACGGCGCTTGAGGACTCACCCGCATAATAGGAAGGCTCGCTCGCAGGCGTCCAGGCCCGAGTACCGTCGAAAAAGTCGGACATCCGAGCGCTCCTCAAGGAACCCTCCTGCATATAAAGATACAATAAACATCCCTAACCACCTCGTGAATAAAGAATAAAAAAGGGTCAAGCACTCACCGGGATCTCCTCTCGACCAAAAACCGCAGCAACAGCCTCCGCTGAAAACACGTCTGTCCTGGGGTCCACGTCCATCGCAACCTCGGGAGCGTCCGCCGGAGTCAACAGCGTCGATAAATAACGAGCACGGCCCCCTGCATGGTCCCACACATCTCGAGGGGCAAACTGGCGGGTCAAGTCGCGACGAATGTCCGATAGAGGCAAGGTCCTCACTGCAAACATGGACACTGGGATCTCGCCGGGTGTCCAATGCGAGGCGCTAACCCCGGTGATGCCCCGGTCGCCCAAGTACCATGCCCGCACACAGGGGCCTGTAAGTACGCACTGCTGCCCCTGGATGCGGGTAACATAAGCGTAATCGGGACCAAAGTCGAGGTCGTCCCATCTGAATCGAATCTGAAAAAAAAGAGAGAAAAGTCAGGTCTGGTCAAGCGAAAATCCAGCATAGTTAGAAGATGTTCACCTGCCCCAAGGTCCACGAGTCAATCCATGCTAGGAATCGCGCCACTGTCCGCCTCTCCTCGGCGCCTAAATCAAAATCACCCCACCGAGCCATAAGTGGAAGCCTAACCACCCGAGGCCTTCTCCTGCGTGTGCACGGAAGAATCCGCCTCTCGTAGGCCCAAACCTGCTCGTAGGAACGAAGGTTAAAAGCAGAAATCGCGAAAAGAATAAAGAAACAAGCCAAGGATGAACGACGTACCATGAGAGCAAAGGTGTAATCACCGAAATCCTTGCGCTTCCGGCAAGTCAAATCCAAAAACTTGTACAGAAAAGCTAAGCCGGCTCCTGCCCAATCATAAGAAGATGCCGCATCCAAGTCACGGAAGGCCTGGATAAGACCCGCATGTACCATCCCGCTCTGGGTGCGGAATATCGTCTCGCCCAAGGCGTATAGAAGGAAGCTGCGAACGGTCCGATCCGTGTCATCTCGATCGCAGAAGTCCCTGCGACTCAGTAATCCGTAGGTAGTGATAAACCTCGCCGGGGTGGACTTGACCCCCGTGTAGACTCCTGGTCCACTCAGAGCAGCTAACTCGTCACTGTCAACCCGGGGACGCACCATGTCAAAGAAGAAAGGAACCGGGATACCGCTACCTCGCAACCCAGTCAATAAGGAGAAGTCGCGGGGCGAGATCGTCATCTCCCCGAATGAGAAGTGGAAAGTATGGGTCGAGTCCACCCATCTCTCGCACAAAGCGCGCAGGCCGTATCGGTCGCATACCCCGTTGGCGCGAGGCAGCGCCAGGATAAAGGGCTCGAAGCCCAACTCTCGTACCCGGACTTTGGCCGCCGGGCTAAGCATGGCATATCAAGCGTGGATGTCCTCCGTGGTCCCAGAAATGCCTATGATCTGGAAAGAGTAGAACGGGTAAGTTTAAACCTCGCTCCTAGGCTCACGTCTAATAAAGGTTTGTTAACCTAGTTATTCTTTCGGTCATGTTTAAATCTAACCTAGAGACTCCTTGTCAATTAGGACCATCATTTTGTCAGATTTCGTTCTTAGGGTCGTTTGTACAAGATTTGATTAATTCATTATTCTTCGATGTTCCACTCTCCCGCGTGTTGGGAAAGAGATTGATCCAATTTTAGCATTTAATTTGGTCATTTATGTTTTTTTACTATTCACGTACACTATTCACGTTTTTACTATTCACGTGCACTATTCACGTTTTGCTATTCACGTGCACTATTCACGCATTATTCAATGTTTCACTATTCACGTGCACTATTCACGTGTTATTCACGTTTTTACTGTTGACATGCATTGTTCGTATTTTTACTATTCACGTGAATATAATTCACATTCTTTCAAAAGATAAATAAAACATTGCTTACGTGCATAGAAATTCGCGTTTTCTAACTAAAGGTCTTCTAAACAGACTTAGAGGTTGGCATGCAAATCACGTTCAAAGCAGGGCTACTAAAGCCTAGAAGTCTAGTCAAAGGATAAAAGGGTAGAAGGGTACTTACCTGGTTAATGTGGGTCCGGCTCAGATGAGAATCAGGATCCTGAAAGGGGACCACTCTAGTCAGGTTCTCGAAGCCCGCATCCATGCCCTTCGTGCCATCGTATTTATCTGAATCCATCACAAGAATGCTCAAAGATAAAAGCTAGAGAGAGAGAGAAGAGAGAGAATGTGTGGGGTTGAAATGAAACCCCACCACCTTATATAGGAAGAGGGAATGACATTCCCGTAAATAGTGAAAAAGGTACGATGTGACATAAAGGTGAAAAGTAAATAATTAATTACCAGGTGCACAGACCTCCGATTCGCAGTCCGTTTCAGCCTGCGCTTCTGCCAGACGGTGACCAATACCACAGAGATATAACTCTAGACGACAGCCGAAATTTTACAGAACAGTGGCACCAGTCAAAATACAGACAACAGTTGACAGAAAAATGATTTTAGTCAAAAGCGTTCCAAACAAATGGGTAAGCGCGTTCCTACCAAACAACTCAAAATGCCCGAGACAATAGCTCCAGTAAAAATACAGACGACAGTATCTTAGAATTCAGAATTGCTAGAAAGAACCTTTTTGCTTTTAAGCCATCTTACCTACGGTCCGCGACCGAGGTTGCCTTTGAGCCATCTTACCTACGATCCAGGTTGCTTTTGAGCCATCTTACCTACGGTCCACGACCGAGGTAGCTTTTGAGCCATCTTACCTACGGTCCACGATTGAGGTTGCTTGTGAGCCATCTTACCTACGATCCACGACCGAGGTTGCCTTTGAGCCATCTTACCTACAATCCAGGTTGCTTTTGAGCCATCTTACCTACGGTCCACGATCGAGGTAGCTTTTGAGCCATCTTACCTACGGTCCACGACCGAGGTTGCTTGTGAGCCATCTTACCTACGGTCCACGACCGAGGTTGCTTTTAAGCCATCTTACCTATGATCCACGATCGAGGTAGCTTTCGAGCCATCTTACCTATGGTCCACGACCGAGGTTGCTTTTAAGCCATCTTACCTACGATCCACGATCGAGGTAGCTTTCGAGCCATCTTACCTACGGTCCACGACCGAGGTAACTTTTGAGCCATTTTTACCCGCGATCAATTTAGAGACTAGGGTCGCTAGAAAGAACTATTTACCCGCGGTCGATTTAAGCTAGGATCCTTAAGGAAAACGTCCACCGGCAGCCGATTCGAAGGCAAAGACGGAGGGGATCGAAGACGAAGCTGGAGCGCGCAGCGCAGAGATCAGGTATTCTTCCTCCTACTCTATATGTGTCTTTTACTTTAATATATTTCCATTGCATGTGCCGTGTTAGCAAAAAAACGTTTTCAAAACACACACATCACTGTCAAAATAGAAAAGTAGGGGCAACTGTAGACACCGAGTCGGAGGACCTGTGACGAAAACCTGTAACAAGACGGTTGAAGCGGTTGGTTCCGGGAATTTTAAAGCCAAAAATATATATAATAAAAAACGAGAGGTCAGTAAGAGTTGCGATCATCGAGTGGACGGCTCGCGAGTGCTTGGCGACGTGGTGCGAGCGCCTAGCGACAGTTGTAGACACCGAGTCGGAGGACCTATGACGAAAACCTGTAACAAGACGGTCGAAGCGGTTGATTCCGGAAGTTTTAAAACAAAAATTTATAATAAAAAAGGAAGAAGTTAGTGGGAGTCGCGATTATCGAGTGGACGGCTCGCGAGTGCTCAGCGACGTGGTGTGAACGCCTAGCGACAGCCGACGCGCATCCGACGACAGTTGGACGCGTGCCTGACAGTGCGGGGCACACGCGTGACGTCCGATGGGCGCGCACGCCCGGCAGCGCGGAGCGCACGCGCGACGTCCGCTGGGCGCGCACGCCCGGCAGCGCGGAGCACGCGCTCGATGACCGTTGGGCGCGCGCGCCCGACAGCGAGGGGTGCATGCCCGACGGCCGCTGTTGGGCGTTCGCCCAACTAATGTTGGGCGTCCGCCCAACGAAAGTTGGGCATTCGCCCAACATAAGTTGGGCGTCCGCCCAACTAGGTTGGGCGTTCGCCCAACCGGCTTTGGGCGACGCCCAATTTTATTCGGGCGTCGCCCAAAGTCTCCGGGATCCGTCCCTATATAAGGCACGGATCCCCATGCATTTGAAGGGAGCATTTTTGGAGCTTTCTCACTCTAGACATTTTTAGAGAGAGAAAGTCAATTTTTTGAGGAAAATATTTTTTTTCCTAAAAAAATCCAAATTTTCTAAAGTTAAATATTTTATCAAAAACACAAAAAAAACCAGAAAATCACAACTCGTGGAATCAACCGACTTCGACTGTCAGATACCGATCTTAAGGTATTATCCGAGGACTAGACTCGTTTTATTTTAGTTAATTTAATTTATTTTTCCTTATTTATTTATTTTTATGTTATAGTTTTTTATTTATTTAGTTAGTTATTTATCACGTTTTATTTATTATTCCGTATTTATTTAATTTTCGTCTCGTGTTAAATAAACGTTCGGTTTTGTTTTGAAATAAAAACCTCGTTTTAATATCCCAACACGAACCATGATCCGATTTAAAGGTAGTTCGGGAATTAAAAACGTTGTAATTATAAATTTTAAAATAACGTTTTAAAATAAAAACGTCGTTTTAGGAGTCTCCGTTATAGGCTATGATCCAATTTGGGTAGCTCGGAAATCCAAAACGATACAATAGATCTAATTTAAGGTGTTTGAATAAATCTGGAAAGTTTTGGACTGCTGCTGTAATTCTACCTTTTCTGTCACTAATAGCAGATTGGCGACGGATTTTCCGTCGGTAATCTGTTGGAAACCAAAAATCACCTCTTAAATCCATTTTTTTCCATTTTTTTGATATTTAATCTCTTATATATATATGTATAATTATGTAATATGTTAGTTAAAATTATTTTTGAGGCATTCACCTAATAATTATCTATATACTTACTTACTTTGTATATTCAATTATAATTTTCATTGTTTTGGTTTTATGAAATTATTTGTATATGTATATATAGTTTTTGGTTTATTTAAATGGATTTAGCCATTATTGAGGATGGGGTGTTTCCTATATATTCATAAACTATTTTGGGATCCAAATTACTTTCCTTTTCTTTTAAACTTGTATAGTTTTAGTTATTTTTATATAGTTATAATTAGGATAAAAATGTATTTGGTTTAGTACTCTTTTTCTCACTTTCTTTATTATATCATATAGTATTTCTTATTCATTTTCATCTATAAATACGTCCTTATTTTTAGATAAAACTATGTATATATATATTCCTATCTTATTTTTGTATATATATGTTTATATTTCAAATATGTTTGATTGGGTAAAATTGAACCTTGATTTGTTAATTGTTGTAATTATGTTCAAGTAAGGTTCAATTGAGTGAAAAAGGGGAAAACAAACCATAAAAAGAGAGTTTAATTTGTTTGTTTAAATTAAAGCTTTTCTAGATATTCCTAAAGTGTAAATAACGTTTTCTTGTCATTTTTAAACCATTTCCAAAATATCACGTGTTGAAACCTTAATTCGTTCCAACGACAGGTTAAGCGAACCTTGTAATTAAAACCGTATTGTTGTAAATAATAGAGTTTTGAATCGTTTTCTTACTCAAATGGATTTGTACAAAAATAATTGGACTTGTATGCCTAATCACGTTTTTGGAGTTAAAGTTTTTATTCCACATTTTCCAAACGCTCGAGTCGTTCCAACGGCGATTCGAGTGAACGTCATTAACGGGGTTTTTGAAATGTACCTAAATCGTTCCAACGGCGATTAAGGTACGGACCATGTAAATAAACTTGTTTTGGGGAACGAGATTAATTTAGAGTTAGTGTATAATATGAAGCATAAATCACACGGTAAATAAATCAATTCTTCCTTCTCCCCTTCTCTCTCCTATGTATTTTGAATTGATGTAAATGGGTGATTCTTTATCAAAGTGGCTTTCAATAATATGTGCTCAAAACGGTTTTCAAAACGAGAAAGAAAAGGTTTCAAATGAATTTCAAACTTAAAGAAATATGTGATTAGTCCGTTATCGCCTAACACGCTGAGTAGGAGGCCGGTGGTTCATAACCGGGCGATGTCGGGGTGCTTAGTAGCCTTTCTCCGGAAAGGAGCTAGCCTTCTCGGCTCGTACCTAAGTTTTCCGAACCCTCACCGGTCTCCCGCAAGGGATCGGTGTTCATTTTTCCATTCGTGGGTGGCGACTCTTCCATACTCCGAGCTCCGGTCCTGCCGAGCAGCTTGATTCCACGATTGGTTGCTTTCGGCGCCAATCACCGCTTACGTCGCCATGAGGTGTCCACCCCCCGGTCCGTCCGGGAGATTAGGCCGCGGCACCTTGTCTAACAGCAGTCGACGCGTGCCCGACGATAGTACGACGCGCGCCCGACAGCGCGGGATGCACGCCCGACGGCCGCTGGGCGCACACGCCCAACAGCCGTTGGGCGAGCGCCCAACGACGTGGGACGAACGCCTAACATCGTTGGGCGGACGCCCAACGGTCTTTGGGCGAACGCCCAACGTAAGTTGGGCGCGCGTCCAACATATGTTGGGCGTTGGCCCAACTGATTTTGGGCGTCCGCCCAACATTTTGGGCGTAGGCCCAAAACATTTTGAGCGTAGCCCGACGACCGTCGGGCTACGCCCAAACTTTTTTGGGATCCGTGCCTATAAAAGGCACGGATCCCCATGCATTTGAGAGGAGGAATTTGGGAGAGCTTTCTCACTCTAGACATTTTTAGAGAGAGAAAGTGAATTTTTTTGAGAAAAATATTTTTTTTTCTCAAAAAGTCCGGATTTCCTAAAAGTTAAATTTTTACTAAAAACCCGAAAAACACCGGAAAATCACGATTCGCGGAATCAACCGACTTCGACTGTCAGATACCGATCTTGAGGTATTATCAGAGGACTAGACTCATTTTATTTTATTTAATTTATTTCCTTTATTTATTTATTTTTATGTTATAATTTTATTTATTTAGTTATTTATTTATTTATCACGTTTTACTTAATTTTTCGTATTTATTTAATTTTCGTGTCGTATTAAATAAACGTTCGGCTTTGTTTCAAAATAAAAACCTCGTTTTAATATCCCAATACGAACCATGATCCGATTCAAAGGTAGTTCGGGATTAAAAAAAACGTTGCAATTATAAGTTTTGAAAATATTTCTAAATAACGTTTTAAAATAAAACATCGTTTTAGGAGTCCCCGTTATAGACTATGATCCAATTTTGGTAGTTCGGGAACCCAAAAACGATAGAATAGATCTAATCTAAAGCTTTTGAATGAATCTGGAAACTGTTGGACTAATTCTGTAATTTTCCGTTTTCTGTCACTAAAGGCTGTTTACCGACGGATTTTCCGTCGGTAAAGCTGCTGGAATGTAAAAAATACTGTTTTGGTCTTTCTTTCTCAACTTTTAGACTTTTGGTCCTTGTATATATATGTGTATAATTATGTAATATATTTATGAAAAGTATTTTGGGTTATATAACTATTAATTACATATTATTTATCTATCTACTTTATATTTTAAACATAATTTACATCAATTTAGTTTTGCAAAGTAACATATTTGTACATATATATAGTTTTTTGGTTTATTTGAGTTATATTAGCCTTTATTTAGGGTGGGGGTTATTTTCTATATATTTATTATGTAAAACTATTTTGGGATGAATTTAACTTTCTTATTTATGGATTTTATTCTCTATTTGATAACAGGTGGGGAAATTCCGAGCAACGTCCGTCCCTGTGGGGGGGCGTCGTTGGGTTCGACGGGGGGAAGCTCCGATGCCAAAGTCAGTAAGGTGAATCAAGGAAACAAACTGAATTGACAAAGGTTGTGAGAATGTGTACCTTGATAGCCTAGGGAATCAGGCTATATATAGCTAAAAAGTCGTAACCTTCAGGCAACTAGAAAGCCTCCAATAATGCTCCATTAATGGCGGTTACAAGTTATCTTTAACCTGGCGGTTAGCTAATTGATAACTCATTAATGATCTTTATGGCGAATCGGGTGAATGAAGAGATTCGCCTCATAGGTCCGCCAGCGGATCACTTCAAGCAGATCCGTGGAGATCCGCCTGCCGGCTCCCCTTCGAGGATCAATACGCGGTGTTCTTGAGGTGAATATCCATTTTAGTCCTTGGGATAATATCACGATGTTATCAGAAGCCCCCCCCCCCAAAATGCCTTTAAAGTCCTTTAGGGCTTTTGAGCTTCCGCGCGCCGTCATAAACATCTGCATTAATGAGCGCACTGTTCAATGCCAATGGAGGAATGACATGTGTAGTGGACGCACTGTCCCAGGAAGGAGAAAACGTCCTTCTTCTTCTTTCTCTTTCTCTTTCTTCTCCATTTCTTCCGCATCGTCTCCTTTCGAAGTTTTTTCTGGGAATTTTTCAGAGTCTCGCACCAAGCTTCCGATTTCACATGTAAGTTCATCTTCTTTTGTTTAACTTTTCTCTGGATGTTTAGAAGTTCGTCTTCATCTTCTAGATCAACTTCGGAGCTTTTTAATTCGACCTCTTCTCCCGAAATAGAAGTCGATTTTAGTTGGACCACTTCGTCATCGGAGAACTCCTCTTCCTCCGAGGACACGATTAACTCTGATTTTGCTGGGTTTAGTGACTCGGCGTGTAATCGTTACCAAACTCATTCCACTAGTAATCCAGCCCTTTCCACTTCCGTCTCCGGTACCGCTTCGGCCGTTAAGGCTAGGTGTTTTCCGGGGACAATGGCCTCTTCTTTTATCCTACCTAGAAAAAAGAATCCTCGAGCGGAGTCTACTCCGTCTCGTATGAGTCCTGCGGATCTAGTGGATCTGGCGAATCGCTATCCTTGGATCAATAATTATGAGACTCAGTTAGCCGCAGCCCATCAACGACCTTCCTGTCCGCCTAGCGGTTTTCTCACTGTGTATTGCAGTCACGTAGAGAGGGGTTTCCGGCTTCCTCTCCCAAAGATGAAGGCGGACATCCTCTCCTACTTTGATATTACAGCCAGCCAACTACATCCCAACGGTTGGTTGGATATTGCTTTAGACTGTTACCTCGCCTCAAATTTAGGAGTGGTGTATACGGGTCGCGTTTTTAGGGATTTCCATAAACCCTCAAAACGGAAGTATGAATCCTATCTCACCTTCGCCAAATTCGGGACATATTCGCCCTTTAGCGACAAAATGTCAAATGTCCATTGCTGGGATGAGAAATTCTTCTATGTGAAGATAAAAGAGGGCGAATCGCTGGGTTTTCCCTCGTTTTGGAATCCCAGGCCTTTACATATGGCGGGCGATATGCGAATATTGACCGATAGTGATGAAGTGGTGGCGGAGCTCATGAAGAAGATCAAGGCGGATGCATGGACATACGCAGACGCTTTAGCCTTCATGATGAGCGATATCCCGTTGATACGCCGAGAGGGGGAGCAATTCATTTACTCCAAGATTACACAATTTGACCAAGGTAACTTTTATTCCTTCTTGAACTTTGATTACTTCAATGTTTTCCTTGGCAGGGGTTTATCTAAGGCCAATCACGCTATTGCAGAGAAGCGTAGTAAGTTCTTAGAGGCTAAAGCGCGTAGGAAAGATCAAGCGGCGAATCCTCAAACGGAGACTGGGAAACGCCCTGCGGGAACAGCGGTCGAGCCACCCCTAAAAAGGAGGAAGCCTATAACCACGGGAGGCCCTAAGCTTATGGCGGATGCCATGAGGTCCGCCAAGCCTGTTGGGGAGATAGAACAGGTAAGTTGTCTTTTATTTTTACCTGTTCATCAAGTTTTAAGTTTTGATCCTTGAATGTTGGTGCAGATGGCGAAGCCTGATATGGGCGGATACTGGTCCGCCAAGTATGGCGCTCAAGGATCTTTTGAGAATGAGTCCATCATAAATGACTTGGATGAAGCCCTTGGTCAGGTGGGCGAAGTGCAAAGGAGTCAGAATCAAATTCTTGGTTCCATTCATGCGCAAAAGGGGAAAACAGAGCTCCTTATGGTGAGTCCCCTAGAAAGGATTTCTTTTTATGAAAAAGTTGCTCCTTTGCTCTTTTCTCTTAATGAGATTGTTTGTTTTTGACAGATGTATACTCGTATACGTGCTATGGAGGCCGAGCTCCTTCAAAATGTGGCGGACAAGGCAACCATTGAAAAGCTAGAAAAAGATGTAGCGGATGCCAATGCGCACATTGCTTCTGTTAATGCGAACCTTGCCTCTGCCACTGCCGCCTTAGTCCTCAGAGATGTGGAGATTGGGAAGCTGAAGGAAAAGATTGCGACAGACGCCAAGAATCATGAGGACGCCCTAGGCGAAGCTGAATATATGGCGGGTGAGCAAGCCTTCTATTATGGCGAACTGCTCATGGCGTACTTGTCTCTGGCGCATCCCGAGATTGATTTCACAGATCCTCAGTTCGCCGTCCCCGAACCAGAAGACGTAGCTAAATATGACAAGATGGCGGACGCCAAGGAATACATCGTTAAGTAAGTGCCCCCCAAGGCGGGTGAAGAATCGGAGATGGATGAAGGGACCCATGGAAGAAAGCAAACCTTCCGCTACTGTCCCCCTAGTGGAGCTTGAGGAAGTGCCCCCCAAGGCGGGTGAAGAATCGATCATTGATACCGCTCTTCCTCTCAGTCCCACATCTTCCGTGGAAAAGGAGGTACCTTTGGTTGGCGTATCTGAGGCTGTGGAGAAGGAGGCTTTCCAGGCAAGCGCCGCAAGCGAGGATAATGTAAAGGAGGATGCTCCTATTATTACTTAGTTGTTTACTTGTGATTTGTAAAAAATCGTTAAGTACAATTTGTTTTAATCCTTTATGGAAGCTATTTATTTTACTATTACGTTTGCGTAAGTAAATATATAGGCATCTAGGATTTATTTTGAAGTAGGTGGCCAGCCGTACCCCATAGCATGGACCTTTGTGAAGGTTAGAAGCTGTTCTATTCCATTGAAGGAAGTAAAGCTGCCTAGGGGATCAATTTGCTACCTGTCTTTGAGGTGAAGTGATCCGCCCGTAGGACTTGTGAATCCTTTTTTGGGAAGGATATGTAAGAGAGTGTAAAGACCTTGCGTCCAAGGATCGTTTTAACTCTATCGGAGATTGAGATCTTCTCAGAGATGGATCCGCCCATAAGATGGATTCTCTTATGTCCAGGGAGAAAAAGTAGCGATACTTTGTTAATGGAGAGCGTCGGATGCCCCCCTTCTTTTTAAGACTGGAATATTTATATTGCTGCAATAAACTTTAAAAAGAACACAGATAATAGTACAAATGATGTTTATTAATGGGATAAATGCTTTATTACAGTAAGCAGGTCTTATAAGTGAGCCTCGTTAAAACCTTTAGTAAGAAAAACCACATGGGAAAAAGCTTACTAAAGGAAAAAGAGTACTCAAGACCGTGTGTACACTTTATTTCTTGACAAAATATTTGCGGAGATTTTGGAGGTTCCATGTGCGCGGCAATGTGTTGCCCTCCATGTCCTGAATTTTAAATGTGGCGAATCCAATCTTCTCCACTATCTGATATGGACCCGTCCAGTTGAGCCCTAACTTGCCATTGCCTTCTCGAGACTGGATTTTGTCGGCCTTTCGGAGCACAAGGTCACCCACATTCAGATCCACAAGCTTAGCATTTTTATCATGGTAAGCGGCGATTCGCTGTTTATACGCCGCCATGCGTACATAGGCTTGGTCTCTTCGATCGCCTACTTGATCCAGACTTTCCCTTAACCTTTTGCCGTTGTCCTTTTCGCAATAAAAGGCCACTCTATCACTTGGGACCTGTATTTCAACAGGGATCACAACCTCTACCCCATGAGATAGGGCAAATGGTGTTTCTCCTGTGGCCGTCCTAGGAGTGGTGCGATAAGCCCATAAAACGCTTGTCAGCTGATCCGCCCACTTCTTATCATGCTCTCCCAATCTCTTTTTTATCCCTTTTACGATCGTCCGATTTGTGACTTCGGTCATCCCGTTAGATTGGGGATAATAAACGGAGGCAAATCTGTTCAGGATGCCCAACCCTTCACAGAAAGTTTTGAATTCGCTACAGTTGAACTGTGCTCCATTATCGGTGATGATGGTATGCGGAACACCGTATCTTCCCACGATATTGTCTTTGACGAATTCCACCATTCGTTCTGCAGTGATGGAGGAAACAGCTTCGGCTTCTACCCACTTGGTGAAATGATCCACTGCCACTACCACGTACCTCCTCTGTCGGCGAGTCAGAGGAAATGGGCCAACAATGTCTATTCCCCAGAGGGCGAATGGCCGTCCTTCTATGATGGGCCTCTGGATATGTTTGGCAGTATGTGATTCATTCGCATGAATCTGGCAACTATGACAAGATTCTACCAATTTTTGGGCATCCAATTCGGCCGTGGGCCAGTAGAAACCCGCTAACCTGGATTTCTTCAAGATGGTGGCGGATGCTTCATGAGCCCCACATGATCCCTCATGTAGCTCTTTGAGGATTTGCTGTCCCTCTTCCGGCAGAATGCACTTCAACCAGGGGTGGCTAAAAGATTTTCTGTAAAGGCCGTCATTGATCATGGAGAAATAAGCCGCTCTCCTAACTATCCGCCGTGCCTCTTCTTTATCCTCAGGTAAAGTTCCACTTAACAGATATTGGCGGATGACCGATCTCCAATCATCTTCTACCGTTGTGAGTAGGGATACTTCCTCTGAAGCGAAGGCTGGAGCTATTTTAACTTCGAAGGGACAATCTAGATCTGTCCAGTTCTCCTCACAAGAGGCCATTTTGGCCAAATGATCCGCCTCTGTGTTGGACTCCCTTGGTACGTGAATCAGTTCCCATTTGGTTTCCTTAGCCTCAAGGTGATCCAATAATTTTTTGACTTCTGCTACGTATTTGGCCAGAACCTCGTCTTTCACCTCGTAATTCTTGATTACTTGGTTGACCATTAGCTTAGAATCACTATAGATCACAATCCGCTCAGGAGTGATTTCTTTGAGTAGGCGTAATCCCAATATCAGAGCTTCATATTCAGCAGCATTATTAGTTGCATGGAAATTTAATTTTGCTGCATACCGTAATTTTATATATTGGAGACCCTTGATCACAACGCCTACGCCAGCTCCATCCGCTGAGGAGGCGCCATCGGTGTACATTGTCCATTCCTCTATCGGAGGCTTGGGATGATCTATCCCTTCATCAGTGAATTCATTCACAAAGTCTGCTAGGACCTGACTCTTTAAAGCTGACCTGCTTTCATATCTCACATCGAATTCGCCAAGGCGGATTGCCCATTCCATCAACCTTCCAGAAGTGTCTGGTTTCTGCAACACCTTTCTCATCGGTATATTTGTTCGAACCACTACAGTATGCGCCTGAAAATATGGTCTAAGGCGGATTGCCGTGGTGACAACAGCCAGCGCCATTTTATCAAGCTTAGAATATCTGGTTTCGGCGTCCTTCAAGACCTTGCTCACATAATAAATCGGAAACTGCTGGCCATCCTCCTCTCGTATCATGACCGTGCATACGGCATTATCCGTAACCTCTACATACATGTAGAGGTCCTCTCCCTTCATTGGTCGACTCATCATGGGTGGCTCCGTGAGGAACCGCTTGATTCCTTCGAAGGCCTTTTCACAATCCTCATTCCACTCGAATGCCTTTTGCTTCTTAATGACCTCGTAAAAGGGCTGACATCTGCGAGCTGAACAAGAGATAAACCTGCCCAAGGCTATGATCCGCCCATTAAGGCGTTGTACTTCTCTGATGTTCCGTGGTGCTTGCATTTCTAGGACAGCCTTAACCTTGTCAGGATTTGGGCTAACTCCTTTTTCGCTGATCATGAACCCTAATAATTTTCCATACGTCGCATAAAAGTACACTTCTCTGGGTTCAGCTTAATGTTGTGGCGTCGGAGTACGTCCAGTACCTCCTTTATATCATCCGCATGCCTTTCTATGGTTGTACTCTTGATGATCATGTCATCTACATAGACAGAATAGTTATCCCCTTTACTATCTGCGAATATCTTGTTCATCATCCTCTGATAAGTTGCACCCGCGTTCTTAAGCCTAAAGGGCATAACTTTGAAACAATAAGTGGCTTGGTGTGTTACGAACGAGGTCTTGATTCTATCTGAGGGCTCCATGGGGATCTGATGGTAACCTGACTTCACATCTGTAAAGGAGTACATGGCATGACCGACGGTTCCGTCTACAAGCATGTCAATACATGGCAAAGGATAGTTGTCTTTGGGACAAGCTTTGTTGAGATCCGTAAAGTCAATACACATGCGGTAAGATCCGCCCGCTTTCTTCACCAAAACGACGTTCGCCAGCCACTGAGTGTAAAGCACCTCGTCAATGGCGTCGGCCCGCTGGAGCTTGGTGATCTCTTCTTCTATCACCTTCTGCCTTTCCGGGCCATGGTTTCTCCACTTCTGAGCCACGGGAACTGCATCTTTATCAATGTTGAGCTTGTGAGTGATCACGTCTGGACTGATTCCGGGGAGAATTTCATCTTTCCATGCGAAGACATCCTCCGCCTCACAGAGTACCTTGGTGATTGCATTTTTAATTTCGCCTTTGAGCCCTTTAGCCATTCGCACCTGCTTTTCATCCGCCATAAGGTACATTTCGGTCTCGCCCAAGGCCATTGTGACGAGCTCCTCTTCATCTTCCTCCTTAGATTGAGGGCGAACCATTAGTGATGCCGAATATGTCTCCTGGGCCACCTTTTGGCCACCTCTGATCATTACACCTCCCTTGGCCGTGGGGATGTAAAGTGTTAAGTGTTGTATGGAGATAAGGGCTGCAACTTCGGAGATAAAAGGCCATCCGAGGATGATATTGTAAGCTAACTGACCATCCAAGACAGAAAATTCCAGATCCCCTTTCCAGACCTGATCATTGTCTGTAAGCTCGCAATCCAGAGTGATTTGGCCTTTTGTCTGGATAGTGTGTCCCGTCACTCCTAAGATATCGACCACAGTTGGCTCTACCTGAACAGGATCAATCATGAGTTTGGCAAAAGCTCCTATGGTGATGACATTGCATGAACTCCCAGTATCAACCATCACTCTTTTCATCTCCCAGCCTTCCACCATCATAGTGACGACCAGTGCATCTGCATGGGGAGATATTTCAGGACCTACATCGGCAAAGGGGCAATTTAACGATGCCCTGTCAAGGGCGGTAGTCTTTGCCTTTTTTAGCATTGGCCGGTATCCAGGTCCGCCTGCTATGACATTGATGGTACCCTTCCCCTTCTTCTTTGGGTCCTCTTTGGATCTATTACCATATCCTTTCTTGCCATCATTCTGGATAAACAGATCCAATTTGCCTCTCTCGATGAGACGTTCGATTTCCCGAGCTAACTCCCAATATGCATCGGTGTCATGGCCATTTTTCCTGTGATACTTACAATAATTCTTAGGATTTTTAGCAGTATTGGTGTACTCTCCCCCCTTTGGTTCGGGGTATGAAATGCTCCGTTTGTGTTGACTGTTCTCGATCCACATAACGACTTCACTTTTAGAAGCGTTGAGAGGCGTGAAAGAGGTGACAAATGTTGATTTGTTCTTAGAACCCCTTTGCTTGCTTCTAGAGGAAGAATCCTGATGTTAGTCTTTGTCTCTATCTCGATGGCGAGATTCGCCCTTGTCCCTTTTGGGCGATGACTGCGATCCCCGGCGAATGTCATCCACCTCGATAAATTCTTTACAACGCTCCATCAATTCTGCCATGCTGGTGTGTTTCTTTCGAATTAGATCTTCTTGCAAGCTCTTACAAGTGGTGTTTCTCACAAAACATTCCACTGCTACGGAGATATCCACATCAACGATTTGTATGCACAATTGGTTAAAAGTGTCTACGTACTCCCGAAGGGATTCATTCGCCTTCTGCTTTAACTCAAAAAGCTTTCATGATTTAACCACTAGAGGAATACAACCGGCGAATTTAGCACAGAATTCCCTGCTCAATTGATCAAAACTGTTTATTGAGCCCGGAGGTAAAGACTGAAACCATCCGTAGGCCGGACCTCCTAGCGTGGTGACAAACATTTTGCAGAGCACAAGCTCAGTAGCACGATTGAGTTTGAGTAGTATTCGGTATTTTCTGACGTGAGCTTCCGGATTGTCAACACCTGTGTAGATGGCCAGATTAGGTATTTTAAAAGCTCTATCAGTTTCCTCTGCCTCAATCCAAGCTGCGAAAGGCGAATCTCTATTGGCGAACGGATTGTGCCTGGCATTTTCCTCATTCATACGGAGCACCAGAGCTCTAACTCTATCATCGAAATTCTCCGGATCCGCCCTTGGGCGACCCCTTCGTGGAGATCTGCTTGGAGAAGAAGAAGAACTTGACCCAGATGATGGATCTGATGGCGAACGCCCTCCTCCGCTTCCGCGTCCGCCTCCTCCTCCGTTACTACCTCCTCCGCCCCCCTCCTGGGGGAGCTTGCCCACTACCTCCTCCATGGCTTCCTGACGGGATGTGTCCAACAATTCCTGAGGGTGGCAGGGGTGGTGGTCCACTACAATGGGGCGTCTCCGCTGGCCTTTTACTCCGTCTACAACCAGGAAATGGGGGCGATCTGCCCCGACATGAGGATCTCGGTCGTCGAGGCGAAGGTGATTTAGACCGCCTATTTTTCTCCCTTCTACGCTTTTGTGTGTTCGCCCCTCAGATCCGCCAAGGGATAGATTCGTCCTTGGGCGCCTTGGGATATCGAACCCGCCAGGATTTAACCCTAGACCCATCGATCCGCCCGGAAGGGTTGAATCATTCCTTTGACTTCCTTCTGCGCCACCAGGGAATAACTCCCGATTGATTTATCGTTCTCCAGCTGCCGCCGTAGTAGTTACCATGGAGTCCGAGTTGTGAGCTTGGAGAAATGAAGAACTCTGGGCGCCCGGTCCAAAGTTTAACAAGGGCCAGGATGATACAGTTGACGTGGACGACATGCTCCAATGTGGAGGAAGGGTCATAAACGACCGCAGGCGATTCCCCGTCTCGGGTCCAAACCGCTCTCCGATGGCTTATGCACACATGTTGATGAAAGCATCAGGGTTCATACTACTTTCGACGTGCGCTGCAGGAGCAGTTGAATCTGTGCGGCCATCACTAGATGGTGTAACTAATGGTGTTTCAATCCCTGAAGAGGGATTCTGATCTCCAGTCGTCATAGTTTCTTAATGTGAACGAAAAATCCTTTGTTTGATTAAGGATTCCACGCTCACCGCACCAATTGATAACAGGTGGGGAAATTCCGAGCAACGTCCGTCCCTGTGGGGGGGCGTCGTTGGGTTCGACGGGGGGAAGCTCCGATGCCAAAGTCAGTAAGGTGAATCAAGGAAACAAACTGAATTGACAAAGGTTGTGAGAATGTGTACCTTGATAGCCTAGGGAATCAGGCTATATATAGCTAAGAAGTCGTAACCTTCAGGCAACTAGAAAGCCTCCATTAATGCTCCATTAACGGCGGTTACAAGTTATCTTTAACCTGGCGGTTAGCTAATTGATAACTCATTAATGATCTTTATGGCCGAGTCGGTGACCAGCCGTTACAGTGGCGAATCGGGTGAATGAAGAGATTCGCCTCATAGGTCCGCCAGCGGATCTCTTCAAGCAGATCCGTGGAGATCCACCTGCCGGCTCCCCTTCGGGGATCAATACGCGGCGTTCTTGAGGTGAATATCCATTTTAGTCCTTGGGATAATATCACGATGTTATCACTATTTTTACATTGTTTCTTAAATCGAAATCAAAGTGTATTTTAATTAGTATTATCTCTATTTTCACTTATATATATGTACTATTTACTAACTGTTTCAGACAATAAATTGTAAGGATAATAATCTTAAAAAGTATAATTTCGTAACATCTATATATTTATCCTAGTGTGTCTTTCTCTTGTCTTGTTTTAGGGTTCAGTTTCACATTCTTCCAATTGAAACTAAAGCATATATGCCAATTTTTTTAGGTTTGAGTTTCTCATTATTCTTCTTTTATTTTGTCATAACTCTTTTCTCTTTCTCTCTTTATCACGTTCCAAGCCAAAGACACACGAAAAGCAGAACAGGCACCATAATAGCACACTTTGAAATCGGAATAAATAAAACTACAAGAACTAAATTTTTAGGAAAATGATATTTTTTGCATAATATGTTTTTTTGTGACCAGTTACATCTATAAACAAAAATAAATAATATTAATTTTTGAGTTTGAAGTAATGAGCTACTTTCCATATATACAGTGATGGTAGGTGAAGATTAATACTATGTATATAAATAATTTTATGAGTAGTGAATAAAGGATTTGTTTCCATTTTTTAAATACAAAATTCAAGGTACAATGTTATAAGTTGACCAGGTTCAGAGTAATTTATCTATATATATAATATACTTTTATCTTTAAAAATGGAGTTTTCATTTTCATTAGATGTCTATAAATGTAATTATTAGTTTTCAGAAATAATATTTGAATTTATAGTTATAGAAAAAGCTTAGGAATTTCCTAAATAGCATATATTTTGAATAAAAAATAAATTAACATTTGGTTTAAGAAAATAAATAAAATTATTATCCTCCCAATTTAATGCGATTTAGTGGAGATAGATAATTTATTTTTATAAAAATAGAAGAAAAGAAATTGATGGTTTTTTTATTCAGAAATTGATGGTTTATATATTTGATATTTACTGAAAGCGTAAAGGGGAATCCTATTTTGAATTAGAGATAGGGTTAAAATTAGACGAAGATTAAGAAAAAGATAAGGATTGATACACTGAGGTTATTATGTTTATAAATGTTTTTAATTATTTAAGTATATATATTTCAAACAGGAACAAATATATATTTTGAATTTTTTTTTTTTTGTAATTTATATCGTTCATAATTAATTTCATTCCTTTAATAGATGGTTTGGTAAGAGATTTTGGATTAGTTCAGGTTTCATTTCATTTCAATACCACCTTTTTTTCATATGAGCCTAAAAACTTCAAAAATTGAAGTAGCAAAGGTTGACCAATATGAAAGGTAAAAATAGAAATAAATAACCATAAAAATGGAAAATTAATAATTATTTCCATATACAGGGATTTCCCATTTTTTGTTGATGAATATTCACATATATATAGAATCATGATCTTCAGATTCAACAAATTAAAAAAAAATGGGAACCCAACAGCCATGGTATATTTATTAATGTCCACAGTTTTGTAGATTAATCTCGCACTTCAATTTTATACTAATGTTGTTTTTGTTGTTGTATTCAGTTGCAAATGTGATATTTCTAGAGACACCCGCTGGTGTAGGATATTCATACTCCAATAGAACATCAGATTATAGTAATAGTGGAGACAGACAAACAGCAAAAGATAATTATAAGTTTTTGGTGAAATGGTTAAAAAGATTTCCAGAATACAAAGGAAGAGATTTTTACATTGCAGGTGAAAGTTATGCTGGCAATTATGTTCCTCAATTTGCACACACTATTCTTTCCCATAACAAGAACAAGAACAAGCAAAAGCACGGAATCAAGCTCAAAGGAATTGCGGTATATATTTTATATGTTCTATATGTTTTGTTGATATATATATACAAAGTCTAGCTAGTCTAGTGTAGGGATTTTAACGAAAAATGTGATACAGATTGGAAATGCAGCTATAGACGATGAAACGGATGACTCAGGGATGTGTGACTCAGGGATGTGACACAGGGATAGTTTGACTATTAGAAAAAGTTGTAACTTCACACCACAAGGTCAGAGAAATCCGAGCAAAGAGTGTACAGAAGCTATTAACAAGGCCTATAGTGATATTGCTGCCATTAACATTTACAACATCTATAGCCCCTTATGCCACATCAAGAAACCCAAAAACCCTTCTGTAAGTTTTTCATTACTTTGCTTCAAATTAAAATTAATACTTAATTTAAAATCCTAATTGTTTGTTTTTATATTGGTATTGCAGTTGGTGAATTTTGATCCATGTAGTGATAATTATGTGTATGCATATTTAAATAGACCACAAGTCCAAGAAGCACTACATGCTAATGTGACAAAGCTTGATCATGATTGGAAACCTTGTAGCGATGTAATTAATGGCTGGAATTATAGCTCCACAAGCAGCCTTTCCTTACTACGAGAATTCATGGATAATGGTTTAAGAGTTTTGATATATAGGTATGTATGTGTTTTCAATAAATTTTGATGATCTAACTCACCTATATGCGCAACTCTCCCTTAAATTTAAACAAACACATATAATAAATTCTACTTTCCGTTGAATTTTAATTAATAAATAGAGTTTTTGTGTTTGAGATACTTTTTCATATGTATAATTCAATTACTTATTATATTTATACAATATAATACCCAAAAAATTTTTATGGGTTATAATAGTAGACTAAAATTTACTAAAAATATCTTTGGATATAAACATTCATCTACATGATATAATAATAAGTAGAGCTGAACTTAAGGTTTTGTTTTGTTGGGTTGCAGCGGTGATATTGATGCAAGGGTACCCGTTACTTCAACTCAATATGCGTTGAAGAAGTTAAACCTTACAATCGAAATAGAATGGTATCCTTGGTTGTTCAATGGAGAGGTAGTTATAATATTGCACTATCAAAATTATAAAAGTATATTTTTTATGAATTATAAAAGTATTTACCGCAGTACAAATTAATTTTTTTTTTTTGAAACATACAAATTAATTTCTTAATTATGAATTATAAAACATTGGTGTTTCAGGTTGGTGGATACACAGAGATTTATACAAAAAATTTGACATTTGCTACCATAAGAGGAGCTGGACATGAAGTACCATCATATCAGCCTGAGAAATCACTGGCATTGATTACATACTTTCTATCTGGAAAATCTCTACCTAGCATGCCAAACAAGACTTAAGTATTGGGCCAGCTAGCTACTACAATTTCTTGTTTATGGTAGTTAATAATACTTGGCTTGGTCGAGCTAGCTAGATTGTTTTCAAAATCTTTTCACTTTGTAATTGATTTAATTAGCTGAAAATGGTAATCAAAGTTTTCATTAAATTCCTATTTGATGTCTTCAAACTCCAACACAAGCTTGGTAGGCTGTTTCTAGAATACCTGAGATGAAATAAGCAAACTCTCAAAAGAATAATGCGTCCATACTTCGATGTTTAAGTCAATTTTCAACTATTATAAATTGAAAAAAAATATGGAATCTCAAAACAACATCATGGAAATATCATAATATAGCTTATTCAAATATTGGTAACTAATACAAACTATAGAAGTTAAATATGCTGAAAAACTACATCATCCGTTACCTGTGAAAAATTAAGTTGTAGAACAATCAATGAACAAGCATGTAAAGAAATCATATGAACATTACCTGCATTTATCCCAATTTTTTCTTGTTGAACATGAAATTATAAGTTGAGATAACGTTTTTCTATTCCAATATTGTGTTGCTATATTCAGGATGAATGTGTGGAGTGCTGCAATTCTACTATTGCTATGCTGCGCCAAAAATGAAAATTGTTTTATAAAAATTGCTGCAATATTCTTTATCCTTCATGCATTCCAATATTGTGAAGTTTGTTTGTTTTTTACAATTTTGCATAAGTTCTAATTTAATTCATTAGCAAATCAAACCGCTTTTCATGATGCTTTTAGTATGGATATGGATTGTTGTTGCAAATGAATTTTATTTTCAGATCAATTTAAATTTCATGAGCCTGTAACTTTGTTTTTAATTTTCAGATCAATTTCAAAAGTGCCTGCAACAATTTTGTTTTTCATCTTATGATATGATTTCAATTGTATACCATAACGTTCAAATTCAAAGTTTAGATAGGAGTTTAATTGATAACAATTTTATTTTTATTATTACTTTAATTCAATCTCTACCTGTGTAGGTTTCCAAAACTTATTGTTGTTGTTTAAGTTTATGTATTTTTCTTTCCTAAAATTAATTGCTCAACTTCACTCCTAAATATATATTAAAGAGTATTAAGGAAGGCTTCCAAAATGTTGCATAATGCTTGAGAATTCAGAGCGAACAAAGGAAGATAAGCCCGAACGTGATGAATGGAAAGATAAGCCAAAGGCAAAAAAGGAAGGGTTGGATCAAAGACTAAGGAAAGAGTTAGTTTTAGAGGTCCAGCTAGGACTCATACCTTTGTGTAAAAGAATTAGTTAGTTTACACAAACAAGCATGAAATGCTAGCCGAGATTTGTGTGAAAAAAAAAACAAAAGAATTAGTTTACTAAATGAAAGAAAGATAAGAGTTGGCTAGATGAAACTTTCTATTAAAAAAGTAAGCATAGCAGAAAATGGCGTTTGAATTTGGAATCTCCAATTTTGCTCTGTCTAGCAAGACATAAGAGTTAATTGTATCACTTTAAATTCAAATGCAAATAATACATTTCCAAAAAAGTTCAGGGGTATAGAGAACAAAAGAAGAACCAAATAAGAGAGCAAAACTTCATTTTCACTCACTTATTTGATCAAACATCATATAAGAAAAAGCCTAATACTCCTCCAACCCCCTTAACTTGTCCAAATTGGTCAGTTTACCACCTTAACTTATCGAATGTCCTATTTACCCCCTTAACTCCATAAAAGTGGTATTTCTCATCCCCTCAACTTGTCCATTTATCCCCCAACTCATAGAATATCCTATTTACCCCCTTAACTCCATAAAAGTGGTATTTCTCACCCTCTCAACTTGTCCATTTACCCCTCCCCAACTCATAGAATGTCATATTTACACCCTTTAACTCCATAAAAGTGGTATTTCTCACCCTTTACAATCCGTCATCGAGGCCTAAACGTTAAACATATATTGGTGCTATTTTGTACTTGGAACCTAAATTGATACTTCTCCAAAATCATAGGCCTATTTTGGTACCTTTTACCTACACATAATGTTTTTAACTTGTTTATATTAATGTTCTTGTTTTTTTATCAAAAAAAAATGTTATTGTTGTATCTTTTATTCATTCTTTCTCTTTTCAACTTTTTTTGCTAGTTAAATTTTGATTATGTAATTATTGTGATACAATATTATTGTAATAAACACATGAAGGATCAATATAATTATCAAATTAAAACAAAATAAAAGGTTGATATTAAAAATATATATTTTCAAACTCATTTGAATAAGTGCTATTAATTTTGCAAGTGGTAAGAAATACCACTTTTATGGAGTTAAGGGGTAAATATGATCATAAAGGGTGATAAATGCCACTTTTATGGAGTTAAGGGGGTAAATAGGACATTCGATGAGTTGAGGATGAGTAAAATGACTAATTTGAACAAGTTTATGGGTGGGAAATACCATTTCTATAGAGTTAAGGGGGTAAATAGGACATTCGATGAGTTGGAGGGGTAAAATGACCAATTTGAACAAGTTAAGGGGGCTGTTGGAGGATTAGGCCAAAAAAAACATAAACAAAGATCAAACAAATGCACAAACTTGTGAGTTCTATTCCTAAACCTCGTTAAGAACTTCTCATTGTCTTCCTTCAATATGCTATCTATCAATTTTTGCATTCAGTCATTCTCACGCTAGCATAAGTTGCTATCCATTTTTCATCAAAAAAAGAAAAGTTGCTATCCATTTTAGCTTGAGCTCTTTCTGAGGTTGGTTCCATAATTCTCTTAGCTTGTCAACCATTTCCAGCTCATTCTTTGGCAGATGCTCATTTTCCTTGCCAAGTCAGCGTCCTTTTTACTTCAGCATTTAGATTGTTATTGTAACTGTTAAATCTTACTTTAGCTAGTTGGTAAAGTGACCTATGGGTAAGTTTGAATACATTTGAATAGCTGTTGCAGTTAAAATATTTTAAAAAAATCAATAGAAGATATGGGTCAAATCACTAAATAAAGGCTTAATACATTCCTAACCCCTAGATTTTGCCAAACAACTCAATTGCTCCCTATACTTTTAATATATCATATTTGTCCTCTAAATTTGTTTAAATTTATATATTTATCCTTTAAAATCCAGGTGGTGGAGTAAAAAAAGATTTTGAAAATGTTTAAATGTGTACAATTTAATTAAATTCAAAAGGACAATAGATCACTTTAAAAAGTTAAAAAATTCACTTATGGTTAAAAATGTATTGAGCCATAAAAAAGTATAATTATATAAGGTACAAATTCAGCTCTATAGTTAGTGCTGTGATTTTGAAAAAATGTGTTAATTTGCTCTTCATCAATAATGGTAGGACTAAACTAATTAGTTAGTTTTTTAAAACATAATTAGTTCTCTTTTATATACATCATAAACCTAACAATTTGCAAAACAATAAATTTAAATGTTCGAAACTAATTATGATTTTATATTATTAATTTCAGCTTACTGTGTTTGTTAAAGAATTTGAGCTCCTTTAATTTTTTTCTGAAAGAATAAAAAAAAATAGTTGGATTATTTTTATATAAAGCCCAATAGAATATGGGGCTTTGGCCTTTGCCTTATCTCTCTTTAACTGATTCCATAAAACCGTAATTGAACAATTGATTTTAGTGAGAAAAATATTAACAAATAGAACAGAGAAGAGAGAAAAATAAAAAAATAAAAAAAATATAAGAAATTAATGAGAGAGGAAGGAGATGGTGTAATTGATTTTTATTTTTTATTTTGGAGTTGGTTTGTGATAATTAGATAATAATGAGATTAATTTATAAAATAAATCAATTTAAAGATAAAATTAGCTCTTTTTTCTTTGACTTTTGACTTTTTTTTAACACCGTTTGTCAATTTGGCTGGTGTTTGCTAACAGAATAAACCTCAAGATACCAGTTTGTAAATTTTGAAACCATAATGGCGTCGATCGAAAACAGGTGTAACCACAAGGTTTATTTTTATAATTTTTCCTAATAATAATAAAAGAATAAATAAAATATATTAAATTTATTTTAAGTTTCTTTCAATTATTAATCATGTTTTGTCATGATTTTCATTCTAATTTTCTTCCTCATTTTTAGTGATGGATTCTATATACTATATATAATAGTGGAAGTAGAGAGAATAATGAGGAGAGTTTTAGAAGCCTTTTTTATGAGTAGTCAAAATAATAACAAAAGAAAATTAAAAATATTATATATAATCTAATTTTAATTTAACAGATATAATAAAATAACTTATAAAATATCTTGATAAAAAAAACTATGTAAGGATCCATTCAAGCAGTTTGGTTTTGACATCATAAAGGACATGTATGAGGGAGCATGCACGAGTGTACCTATTACGATTGGAGTGCATCAAGGTTCTGCACTAAGCCCATTTCTTTTTGCCATCATTATGGATGAACTAACAAGTTCACTTCAAGATGGTATACCATGGTGCATGTTGTTTGCAGATGATATTGTGTTGGTTGATGAGACGAAAGAAGGAGTGGAGAGGAAGTTGGAACTATGGAGACAAACTCTAGAATCTAGAGGCTTTAAATTGAGCCGAAGTAAGATAGAATATTTAGAGTGTAAGTTTAGCGGCCATAGGAGTAGGGAGGCACGGACAATCACACTAGATGGGAGAGTTGTTCAGGTCTCGGATTGCTTCCGGTATTTAGGATCTATTATCCAAACGGATGGAGAAGTAGATGATGATGTTGCTCATAGGATTAAATCTGGTTGGTCGAAGTGGAAGAGTGCTATAGGTTTCTTTTGTGACCCCGACATGCCTAATAGATTGAAGGGAAAATTCTACCGCATGGTACGGAGTGTTGGGCAGTGAAACACTATCACATCCATAAGATATCGGTGGCGGAGATGCATATGTTGAGATGGATGTGTGGTCATACGAGAAAGGATCGGGTGAGTAATGAAATAATTAGGACAAAAGTAGGGGTTACATCTATTAAGAATAAAATGAGAGAAAACCAACTAAGGCGGTTTGGCCATGTGAGACGTAGAGCGCTTGATGCACCGGTTAGGAGGACCGAAGAGGGGCAAAGGGATGTAGTGGTGAGGGGTAGGGGAAGACCTAAGCAAACTTGGAGGAGGGTGATCGAGAGTGATATGAGTTTACTGAGAATTGAGAAAAATATGGTAGTGGATAGGACGGAGTGGAGAGAGCGAATTTGTGTTGCTGACACGACTTGATTTCACGGTTTTATATGATGGTTCATGTTAGCCAACCCCGAATCATTTCGGGACTAAGGCTTTGTTGTTGTTGTTGTTGTTGTTAGTATCTTAAAAGAGCTAGACAATTGCTCAGTCTCTTATGTAAAACATTCAACGAATTCGGCCGCTCATCTCTTAGCTAAGGCGGTCAATTCTCAATCTGTTCGTGGTGTGTTGGCATGTCCACCACCCTATCTCAATGTTGTTCTTTCTTCTGATTCTAATAATTAAGAAGTGTTTTATTTAAAAAAACTTTAATAAATAGTATTAGAACTAATATTACGAAAAAAATTATATTTATATTTAATAAATATAATAAAATAACTTACAAAATTTCCAACGAAAAAAATTTATATAACGACAAAAAAAAATATAAGGATCCATTCAAATTCCCTTTATTAACTTTAATAAATAGCATTAAACCTAATAAATGTGTGTTATCCTCCTCCACGGCTTCCATTACCACCACTGTGGGCTGGAAATATACCATTTTTTCGTCTTATTTTGCATGTAATCATCATACCGGTACCTTACCATAACATTTTGAAAAATAAGAAGATTGATTAGGAACATAAAATAAGCCAATTGCATCTGTTAACCGGAATTCCCTAAAGTCATAAAAACGTCATCAAACGATGAAGAAACGACAGCGTTAGAGAATGAAGAGTAACACAAAGGTGAATTAGTAATTAATAATGAAACAATAGTTCTAACAATAGTTCTGAAAGATTCAGATGATAGATAAATCAATTTTCATATGAAACATGAGATGCTATTTATAATTCAAGGTTTTGAATTGATGAAGTTGTTTGAATGAATTTGTATAGGTGGTGTAATTAATGAATTTACTCTAACGATAAAACTGAAATAGTATTTATGACATTAATAGAATAGTTATGAAATTTAATTACTATTAATATGGATAGTTTAAACTTGTATATTCTCTCCTACGATGCCAACTAAGCGACAATGTCTCTAAAACACATCTTACAAATTCTCTTTGTTTTCGCTATTATATACATAGTATAGATAGTATAGATATGGTGTATCATTAGACTCTCGAACATGATTAGGGTGTCATGATTAAGTTCCTAAATCTATAAAAAAAACGTCATAAAGATGTAGAAAACAGAAAGGTAATTTATCTTAAAGACGTAGAATCACGAATTAAGTCTTTATTTTTCAAATTTTGAATTTTTTTTCATATTCAGACTAATTGTAACACTACTAGAAAATACCTGTTTACTGACGGAAATTTCTGTCAGTAAACACCTAAATTCCGTCAGTAAATAGGTTTACTGACGGAACTTTGACGGACTGAAAAACGTGGATAAAACACTCATCAGTAAATGTTTTTGACGGAATATGGACGGAATTTATTGACGGATGCTGACGGAATTTCCGTCAAACGCTTTGACGTTTTTCTTGACCAACTATTTCCGTCAAAACATTTTGACGTTTTTATTGACGTTAAAACCGTCAAAGTTACTGACAAAATGTTTAACGGTATTTTATTCCGTAAATATGATTAAAATTAATTTTTTTATAATTAATAATTGATTTATAATTGAAATTCATGAAAAGTAAATATTATTTCTTACATTAATATTTTATTTGGATTGAAGAGAGCTAATAAATAAATACTAAAAAAAAAAGTTGCATAAGCTTTGCATTAAATTAACAATCAATGAGTTAAACGCTTTCTCCAACACAACAAACTAATTGACAGGAGCTAAACTACACTATTTGCTCAAATATAATTATATTATGTGAAAGTGAACTTTCTATGAAGGCTATCTTCTAGTAAGTAGTAGTAGTAACAATATTTGAATCATTAATACAAAAAGGAAAATTACAATATTATTATAGTGATGATACATATTATTTAGATTGGTTAAGCAACTAGCATGAGCAAAAATCATATTACTCTTGCAACTAGGGAGGAAGAAAGACACTTCACAAAGATTTGGAGTAAGGTGACAAGTCTCACTTTCCTAAGAAGCAAAAACAGAACAAGAGACCACAAAAATTGGCAAAAAATAAATAAATATCGGTACTGATCATACAATGCAGAGCTTCTATTTCAAGGCAATCAACTTGAAATTATCAACTCCATTCATTTAAATATAATAATCATTCCCATCAATTACACAAATGGAAAGCAATATACCATGTATTCAAAGTGGAATGGTTCCTGACTCACTCCACAAACTGTGTCAAAGAGCAGGTGGACAAGGTATCGGCAAGTGAACCCATACTGAATTCTAATCGATGAGACTTTGAAGCCACTTTGAATTAGAGTAGTCTCTCCTGTACAGAAAGAGCAATAGAGAAAAAGAAAATGATTAACCCTGTCCATAAATTTCATTACACATAGGGTTACTACTATTGATTAGTTAGTGATAAACTCTAGTACCTAGAGATCCACCATATTATCATTGATGATTTCCAAAAATAATATAGACCATTTCTCATATATCAATATGAATCAAGAACCTTTTCATTACAGACTAATTAGGAAGTTGGCATATATCATTTCCATATTTCTTATTAAAAGGACCAGTAGAAAAAATAGAACACACAAGAGTTCCCTGACAAATTAACATAAAAGGTAAGAATATGATTAATTATTGCCTAGAATGCCATAAGAAATACTTCATTAACCTTTATATAAAGAAAATCATATAATTCATGTTACTTCAACTACTAAAAATGGGAGAGAAATTTAGAAATCCTATTAAACCCTGACGAATCCCCGTTAGGGGCCTGTCCACCCGACTAAGGTCTAGCATTTTTGATACAGATTGAAAGCGATAAATGGAGGTTTTAATCGTAAACCAACAAAGAGGTTCTTCTCTAGCTAAACTAGAAGGAGTGAATCCCAATAACAAGGTATAAACCTTAGGTTCTCAAAGAGAATAATATTTGATTGATAAAAGTTGGATCATCCTTATAAAATGGGGGTTTAAATACATCCCCCTAATGATAATAAAAGACAAGGACTACCCCTACTAGGGTTTCAATAAGGCTATCCATAAAAGGGTAAAATAGGTGATACGCCCCGACAATCAGTACAATGGTACATGTACGGATTGTCAGGGTTGTTGGTGAATTACTTTGGGAGGAAGCAAACGTAGAGATCCGCCAAGGGGTAGATGTTGATACGCCTCCTTGTGTACTCCTAGATCCGCCCCGCTCGTATGTCCTGGGGATCCGCCCTCCTAGGTACAACCTTCGTGGGTCTGATGTCTCAGGATCCGCCAGAGCGCGCATGATCAGTGATCCCAGTTAGGATGTCCGCATCATTCTCTCCTTCTTTAAAAGATCTCGGCACTGATTTGTCTTTGTTGAACTCCAAAGGACCATCCGACTTCCACGGGCTAAGGTCACGGATGTTGAACGCCGGTGAGATTTTACCAAGCCAATTCGGCAATGCTATATGATAGGCATTGGCATTGACCTTCTTGGTGACCTTATATGGCCCGTATTTCCTAGGCCGAAGCTTGCTGCTTGTGGCGTTGTCGAGTCTCTCTTTGCCCAAATACACCATAACCTCATCCCCAACTTCAAACTGTAGGTCCCTGCGGTGCTCATCCGCCTTAGCCTTTAATTTCTGATTTCTCTCCTCAAGAGTCTCTCTCACCTCTTGGTGCATCTGTACATAATCCTTGGCCAGTTGGTTGTCAGTCACGTTTCCTTTAGGAAGATGGGCTATATCAAGGACGTGATTCGGGGTCTTCGTGTATACCACCTCAAATGGGGATCTCCTGGTTCCCGAATGTACAGAGCCGTTGTAGGCGAACTCAGCTTGGGCTAGAACCACATTCCACATCCTGGGCTTATCCTTACATTTGCTGCGCAGTAGGTTTCCCAAAGTTCTATTGACCACTTCGGTCTATCCGTCTGTTTAAGGGTGGGCGGTGGTACTAAACTTCAGAGAAGTATCAAACAGAGCCCACAACGTCCGCCAGAAGTGACTGAGGAACTTCGTATCACGATCCGAGACAATGCTCTTAGGTACGCCATGTAGCCTGACAATCTCTTTGAAGAATAGCTTAGTAGTTGCCGAGGCATCATTAGTCTTGCGACATGGTATGAAGTGGGCCATCTTTGAAAACCGATCAACCACGACAAAGATGGAATCCATGCCTCTCTGAGTTCTGGGTAACCCTAGGACAAAATCCATGGACAGATCCTCCTATATGGTTTCTGGTACAGGCAAGGGTAGCTGCAAGCCAGTGTTGGTAGTGTGTCCCTTAGCGGTCTAGCAAATATAGCACCATTCTACTAAGTAGGCAACATCTCTCCTCATCTTGGGCCAGAAATAACGGGAGCTCACTGCTTCATATGTCTTGTCTCGCCCAAAATGCCCTCCCAGGGATCCGCCATGTAGATCACGAACAACCTTCTCGCGGATGGAAGTGCAGGGTAAGCAAAGTTGGTTGCCCCTCATGAGATACTCATCCATCAGATGATACGCCCCATCCCCATGCTGGTGCTGACACTTTTCCCAGATACTGCCAAAATCAGGATCCGCCAAGTATTCTCCTCGGATGTGTTCAAAATAATCGGTTTCCAGGTTTACTGTCTTTATTAGTGACACCCTTCGACTCAAGGCATCCGCCACCTTGTTCTGTTTTCCAGCCTTATGGATAAGCTTATAGGGGAACTTATCTATGAAGACGGACCACCGGGCGTGCATAGAGCTTCGAAGTTGCTTCTGACTTCCTAGGTATTTGAGAGCTTGATGGTCAGTGTAGAGGATGAATTATTTTCCCACCAAATAATGTTCCCATACTTTCAACGCCCTTACTACAGCATAAAATTCTTGATCATACATTGCCCACTTTTTCCATGCTTCGCAGAGCTTCTCACTGAAATATGCAATGGGTCTCTTTTCTTGCATCAAGACTCCACCAATCCCAACTCCACTAGCATCGCATTCAACTTCGAATAGTTTGTCAAAATTGGGATACGCCAGCACGGGCGTTGTACTCAACTTTTCCTTGATCAGGGCGAAGCTCTCCTCTTGGGCATCCGCCCATGCGAATCCCTTTCCTTTCTTCAAGCACTCCGTCAACGGGGCCACTATGGAACTGAAGTTCTTGATGAATCGGCGATAAAATGTTGCTAGCCCATGAAAACTCTTGATATCCCCCACGTTACTTGGAGTAGGCCATTCTCGGATGGCTCTTACCTTCTCCCCATCAACTTGGACCCCATCGCCATTAACCATGAACCCAAGGAAAACCAGGCTTTCCATGACGAAATCACACTTCTTATTGTTGGCGTATAACTGGTGTTTCCTTAACAGGTCAAACACTATCTGTAAATGCTCCATATGCTTTCCCAAGGTCTCGCTATGAATCAGGATGTCATCAAAATACACAACTACAAATTTTCCAATCACCGGGCGAAGCACCTGATTCATTAGCCTCATGAAAGTACTGGGGGCGTTAGTCATCCCAAATGGCATAACCACTCATACAATCCATCTCTGGTCTTGAAGGCGGTCTTCCACTCATCCCCAGATCGGATTCGTATTTGATGATAACCGCTCCTGAGATCAATCTTGGAGAAAACTCATGATCCGCCAAGTTGGTCTAGCATATCATCCAGCCTTGGAATAGGAAACTTATACTTGATAGTGATCTTGTTGATAGCCCTGCTGTCCACACACATCCGCCAAGATCCATCCTTCTTGGGCGTAAGTAGGGCTGGGACGGCGCATGGACTCATACTTTCTCTAACGTATCCCATCTCAATGAGCTCTTCCACTTTCTGCCTCATGATGTCATTTTCCTTTGGACTCATTCGATAATGGGGGAGGCTTGGTAAACTAGCCCCGGGCACAAGGTCGATATGATGTTGGATGTCCCTCAAAGGTGGTAACCCACTTGGCAATTCCTCAGGGAAAAGATCCGGATACTCGCTAAGTAGGCGGGTCACTTCATTCGGCATCCCCCGTTCATTCACTGGGAAGGCTTTGTGATTCGCCTTAACCATTACCACATACACCATTTGGCTCTCTTCACATTCACTGACAAATGATTTGTGCGTGGGACAGACTATCAAGGTAGACTTCTCGTCGGCCTTTGGCTCTCTCATCATTGGCGTAAGTACGAACTTCACCCCATTCTTCACAAATCTATAAGTGTTCTCTCTTCCTGCGTGGATGGCGTCGTTATCAAACTGCCAGGGTCGGCCCAACAATAGGTGGCAGGCATCCATATCGACCACATCACAACAGACTTCATCACTATAATCACCAATCACAATAGGTACCATGCATCTCTAGGTCACCCTAAGTTCACCCACGTTTTTTATCCATCCCACCCTATAGGGGTCAGGATGCGCCTCCGCCAACAACCCGAATTTCTGAATGGCGTTGCTGCTCACAATGTTCTCTTGGCTCCCACTATCTATTATCACATTGCATCGCCCACCTTTCACAAGACAGCGGGTCCTGAATAGTCGGTGCCTCTGATCTCCCTCTATCCGGCTGGAGACTAACAAACGCCGTACCACATGAATGGCGTATCTCTCTTCATCTGCCTCATCATCATTTTCTCCTAAGGGTTCACAAAATACTTCATCCCCTTCGTCATAGTCATCTTCATACCTCTCCACCATGTTGGCGCTCTTCCTCCTAAGACATTCGTTGGACCTATGGCCTGGCTCATTGCACTAAAAACATTTAAAAGGCGCTGGTCTCGTGTACGGATTGTTGATCTTAGGTGGTATGGGTGCTTCCTTGTATGGTCTAGTATCTCCGACAGATCCCCTTCCCACACTGTTGACCTTGGCCCCACTGGCACTCGCCACCTTCTTGCCTTTGTCATAAGGCTTCATGTTATCTCTTCCTCCGGGCGTATACTCAGTAGTGGCGGATCTCCTGGATCTCCCGGTTAGTTGGGATTCAGCTTTGAGGGCTAAATTCCTGGCATCTTGTACCCGAACCACCATCTGTGTGCCAATACGATCCTAGATGTTGTATCTCAACCCTTCTAGATACCTAGAGGTCTTTTGGCTTTTAGTTTCTGACAAGTTGGCCCTTGCCGAAAGCCTCAAGAACTCGGAGGTATACTCATGGACACTTCGGGTCCCTTGAGAGCATCCCCTATAGGAGCTGTAAATATACTGCTCATAATCTGGCGGTAGGAACCGCTCCCTCAACATCGCCTTCATCCGTAGCCAACATCTAATCGGATCTCTGCCCCCTCCTCTTCTTTCTTCCCTCATCTGATCCCACCAAACTGATGCGCCACCCTTCAAGCGATACGCCACCAGCCTCACTTTCCTCTCATCAGGAATCCCAGCATACTCAAAGAAACGTTCAACTTCCGATAACCAGTCTAAGAATCCCTCTATATCCAGTTCGCCTCCAAAAGATGGTAAGTCTATTTTTAGCTTAAAGGCGTCATCTCTATCAAAGTTTCCTAGACCTAGGTATACTCTAGCAACATCCACACATCGGTTGTCAACAGGCCCAACATCCCTCGTAACTCTAACGGTATCATCATCCCCGATACCCTCAAAGTCATCACTATCACTATCAGCATTATGCACAAGGACAAAGTTGGGTCTTCTTACCTCGGGATCCCTAGGACCCATTTGTGGAAGCTGTTGTTCAGGGAATCATTCCTTTCTCTGGGTTGATCCTCCCGCAGTTGGTCGGATTAGAGCCAGAACCTCCAGTTTGAATTTTTCTAGGGAGGTGTCTAGCTCCAGGAACCGTTGGTCGGTTTGCCTCTGCCGCTCATGGCTAGCTTGGATCTGCTCCGCGAGGTGCTCCCTCAGCTCCTCATACCTCCGGTCACTGGTTTCCATGGAATCTTGCGGTTGTCGGGGTTGAACCATTGCCAAAAGAAGTTTCGGGTCAGGAAACGATCGACTCTGATACCAACTGATACAGATTGAAAGCGATAAATGGAGGTTTTAATCGTAAACCAACAAAGAGGTTCTTCTCTAGCTAAACTAGAAGGAGTGAATCCCAATAACAAGGTATAAACCTTAGGTTCTCAAAGAGAATAATATTTGATTGATAAAAGTTGGATCATCCTTACAAAATGGGGGTTTAAATACATCCCCCTAATGATAATAAAAGACAAGGACTACCCCTACTAGGGTTTCAATAAGGCTATCCACAAAAGGGTAAAATAGGTGATACGCCCCGACAATCAGTGCAATGGTACAGGTACGGATTGTCAGGGTTGTTGGTGAATTACTTCGGGAGGAAGCAAACCTAGAGATCCGCCCAGGGGTAGATGTTGATACGCCTCCTTGTGTACTCCTAGATCCACCCCGCTCGTATGTCCTGGGGATCCGCCCTCCTAGGTACAACCTCCGTGGGTCTGATGTCTGAGGATCCGCCAGAGCGCGCGTGATCAGTGATCCAAGTTAGGATGTCCGCATCAATTTTTTACAACCTTGCTTATATCAAAGCATAATTTAAAAGGGCATCTTTTAAAGTTTTAAAATATCTGATATGGTTCTAAATATTAGAGCAAAGACGTTCAGGATCTCTCACCGACTAGAAACAGACACCGGAAACACTATTTTTAAAACATAACCTTCATAAAATATCTTTCAAATGAAAATGAAAATGGATAGGAAAACGAAACTGACACGAACACCTAGTGATGCAAAGGAAAACCGAACTCCGGCGAAAACTAATGCTTTCTACTTACAAGAGTTCTATCCTCATTCAAGTTGCCTTCTAAATTATGTTAATATTTCCCAATTATAAAATATAAAACAAAGCAGAAAACAAAGGGTTCCACTGCTTGTTCACTTAGATTGTTAGAATAAAATATGAGACAGGTCAATTTTAAACATCTTATTCAACATAAAATCAGAGAGAAAAGTGCTTTTTTATTAGAAAAGAATTCAACCAGGTGTATGTAAGTAGATATATAATAAGCAAAGACAAAATAGTAGATGAAGTGTGTGAGCAATCAACATAGATAACCTTACTCGACCCAATCAAAAAACTTTAAACTGTTATTATCTAGTATAGTGATACAAGAGTGTAAATTTGAAATCAATCTGTTAAAGTTCACAATAAAAGCTTCATTTCTTTACCATAATACAAACTCTATAGCTTTCAAGCTCAACCACGTATCAAGATAGTTATAATCACATACGTATAAAAGAAACAAATATTAATGCTTAAAAACAAGGGAGGAACACAAGCAAACCATTGAAGAAGAAAAATGGAAAATTTAACAAGAGAAAAGAGTATGAATCTCACATTGAAGTCACCTGGAAATGAGAAATAGAGATGATCCCCAGAAATAGAAAAAGGCTGAAGAAGAAGCATCCGTAGAAGCAACCCAAATAGTCCCATAAGCAACTTGACCCAGAGTTATTGGAGAAATCCGGAAAAACCAAAGCCAAAATTAGAAAAATCGAAGACAGGAAAAAGAAAAAACATGAAAAAAGTGAGTTTGCCTTACCGGAGGGAGTCTCAAAAGGAGGCGAAGACCCAAAACAGGAAACCGTCACCATATGGAAGCAGAACACCGATCATCGGTCAAACAAAGAGAAAAATTGTGTTTTCACTAGAGAGAGGTAGAGGAAGCACAGACAGCGGCAAGCCAAACGAGAGGATGAAGAGAGAGTGAAAAAAAGAATTTATAAGGGATAAGATTAGGGTTTGATAAGATCCGTTCGATTAAATAAGATCAAACCCTAATTTACCTAAGCTATGAAAATTACCTCTTTAACCCCTATTTGATTTAAAAGTCCAAACATGTCCTCTCTTTTTTCAAGACTAACAGGGGCTCGATCCTTTTTGCCTCAAATCTTTTTTCATTTAATTTTCTTTTAATTAACCCTTTTAAGTTGTGTTTAGTTTTTTAAGGGAAATTAATTAGTGTTTAGATTAATTAGGTCAATTTTGCATTACTTTAATTTTTTTTGTTTGATTTAATTTAATTAATAGATAAATTAATGGAGATCGCAGACAAGATGTTGGAGATATAAGTATCCATCACGATATGATAAATCATGAATGCCTGCGGAGAATTCAAAAGGGTGAAGTCAAAATGGAATTAAGTAAGATGAAGTTGAAGAAAGCAGTAGGACCGAATGACATCCCTATTGAGATTTGGAGATGTTTGGGAGAAAGAGGAATCGAATGGTTGACGACGTTCTTTAACAAAATTTGGAGAAACAAGAAGATGCCATCAGAATTGAGGAAAAGTATCTTAATCCCTTTGTATAAGAATAAAGGCGATGTCCAAGATTGTGCCAACTATCGGGGAATCAAATTAGTGAGTCATAATATGAAACTTTGGGAGTGAGTGATTAAACAAAGGCTAAGGAGGACGGTGAAGATCTCGAAAAACCAGTTTGGCTTTATGCCGGGAAGATCAACTATGGAAGCCATCCACCTAATGAGACAATTAATGGAGCACTATCGAAATAAGAAGAAAGACTTGCATATGGTTTTCATTGACTTGGAGAAAGCATATGATAAGGTACCAAGGGAAGTACTTTGGTTGGCCTTGATAAGGAAAGGCATTTCGCGGAAATATATTGACATCATAAAAGACATGTATGAGGGAGCATGCATGAGTGTACGTATTAGTGTTGGGAAGACTGAAGAGTTCCCTATTACGATTAGAGTGCATCAAGGTTCCGCACTAAGCCCATTTCTTTTTGCCATCGTTATGGATGAACTAACAAGTTCACTCCAATATGGTATATCATGGTGCATGCTGTTTGCAGATGATATTGTGTTGGTTGATGAGACGAAAGAATGAGTGGAGAGGAAGTTGGAACTATGGAAATAAATTCTAGAATCTAGAGGCTTTAAGTTGAGCCGAAGTAAGACAGAATATTTGGAGTGTAAGTTTAGTGACCATAGGAGTAGGGAGGTAGAGACAATCACCCTAGATGGAAGAGTTGTTCATAGGATTGCTTCCGGTATTTAGGATCTATTATCCAAACGGATGGAGAAGTAAATGGAGATGTTGCTCATAGGATTAAAACTGGTTGGTCGAAGTGGAAGAGTGCTACTGGTTTCCTTTGTGACCCCAACATGCCTAATAGATTGAAGGGAAAATTCTATCGGACGGCAATTAGACCAGCATTGTTATATGGTACGGAGTGTTGGGCAGTGAAACACTACCACATCCATAAGATGTCGGTGGCGGAGATGCGTATGTTGAGATGGATGTGTGGTCATACGAGAAAGGATCGAGTGAGTAATGAAATAATTAGGACAAAAGTAGGGGTCACATCTATTGAGAATAAAATGAGAGAAAACTGACTAAGGTGGTTTGGCCATGTGAGACGTAGAGCGCTTGATGCGCTGGTTAAGAGAACCGAAGAGTGGCAAAGGGATGTAGTGGTGAGGGGTAGGGGAAGACCTAAGCAAACTTGGAAGAGGGTGATCGAGAGTGATATGAGTTTACTGGGAATTGAGGAAAATATGGTAGTGGATAGGACAGAGTGGAGGGAGAGAATTTGTGTCGCTGACACGACTTGATTTCACGGTTTTATATGATGGTTCATGTTAGCCGATCCCGAATCATTTCGGGACTAATGCTTTGTTGTTGTTGTTGTTGTTCTATTTAACTGTGGAGTAGGGAGGCAGGGACAATCACCCTAGATGGGAGAGTTGTTCAGTCCTCGGATTGCTTCCGGTATTTAGGATCTATTATCCAAACGGATGGAGAAGTAGATGGAGATGTTGCGCACAGGTTTAAAGCTGGTTGGTCGAAGTGGAAGAGTGCTACGGGTTTCCTTTGTGACCCCGGCATGCCTAATAGATTGAAGGGAAAATTCTACCGCACGGCAATTTGACCAGCATTGTTATATGGTACGGAGTGTTGGGCAGTGAAACACTGTCACATCCATAAGATGTCGGTGGCGGAGATGCGTATATTGAGATGGATGTGTGGTCACACGAGAAAGGATCGGGTGAGTAATGAAATAATTAGGACAAAAGTAGGGGTCACATCTATTGAGAATAAAATGAGAGAAAACCAATTAAAGTGGTTTGGCCATGTGAGACGTAGAGCGCTTGATGCGCCGGTTAGGAGAACCGAAGAGTGGCAAAGGGATGTAGAGGTGAGGGGTAGGGGAAGACCTAAGCAAACTTGGAGGAGGGTGATCGAGCGTGATATGAGTTTACTAGGCATTGAGGAAAATATGGTAGTGGATAGGACGGAGTGGAGGGAGCGAATTTGTGTCGCTGACACGACTTGATTTCACGGTTTTATATGATGGTTCATGTAGCCGACCCCGAATCATTTCGAGACTAAGGCTTTGTTGTTGTTGTAATAGATAAATTAGTTTTCATAAATTAATTCATTCTTACGTGTAGATTAACTAAAAAAGATTTCTATATTTTCTTTATGTGTAAGGTAATTTCGATAAATAAAAGTTAGGGATAAGGTGCAAAAATATCCTTAACGTTTACATCTAAGAGCAATTTTACCCCTAACGTCTAAAATTGTGTAATTTTATCTTTAATGTTAGAAGCCAAAAGCAATTTTACGCGTAACATTGATAAGTTGGGTCAATCTGAGAAATTATTCATCAAATTATCTTCTCGGTCATGAATCTTGTCATCTACACTCACATGTGGGTCAATCGGAGAAATTATTCATCAAATTATTTTATCACTATTAGTAACAGATCGCAAAAATATGATTAAACGTGAATTTTTCTAAAAATATACTGTATTTTTTACGAGTTAAAAAAATTCAAATATTTCACCGAATTTAAAAATATTAATCTCCAATTCTTTTTGTTGAAGCACTAACTCTATTATTAAATATATGTGTTTTATAATAATATTTGAAATTGACCCAACTTGTTAACCTTAGGGGTAAAATTGTACCATTTTAGACGTTAAGGGTAAAAATTATTCCTGCTTGTAAATATTGGAGGGTATTTTTGCACCTTATCCCTAAAAGTTATTAAACACCTTAAGAATAAAAAAGGGATAAGATACTAAAATGACCTCAAGGTTATTAGGGAAATATAATTGGACCACCACGTACAAAATAGCACAAATTTAACTACAACATTTATGAAAATAGTGTAATTATAGTCTCGTCTAAATACCTCAGAGACGAAAGTGATGGGATGTTAGGATTTAATTCACACAGATTCATAAACATTAGAGTTAAATTGATGTTATTTTTGTATGTCATTTTGGTACCTTACCCTAATAAAAAAGCAATTCAAATAGAAATATTAATTTTATAAATTTATCTATAACCAAAATAAAATTAAGCATTCAAATTAGAATAGTATGATTATTGGTTTAAAAATGTGAGAATATAAATTAATTTTTTGAAAATTAATTGTTTTAACAGAATTCCGTCAGTATATTCGTCAGAAATTCTTGACGGAATATATTCCATCAAATATTTCCGTCAGTACGTCTGACGGAAATATACTTCCGTCAATATAAAATGTCAGAAGAATGGCGGGAATGTTTCAGAATTACTATTCCGTCAATATAATCCGTCGGAACTATTGACGGATTACATTTTGACGGAATTCCGTCAAACATTACTGGCAGTTTTCATTTCGTCAGAAAATTCCGTCAGTAACCAGGATTTTTCTTGTAGTGTAAGAGGAAAAATAGATCACTGTAATCAAGTTCAGAGAGCTAATATGTCACTTTTAAGAAAATTAAGTGACTAATAAATTATTTTAATCAAGTTGCGTAACTAGAAACCTTATAAATTTAGGCTGCCAATAAAATTTTCAAGACACATTGAGGGATTTTAATGTATTAAGCCTTATAAGAATTTAGAACTTTGTGTGGTTAATTATGGACATTCAAAACCAAGCAAAGAATAAAAGGTTTAAAGTACTGTTTGACCCTTGATCTATTCAAAATTTTACCATTTGGCCCCTGACTTATTATTTGGAAATATTTAGCCCATGATCTTTTTCAATTGTTAAAATTTCGCCCAATTTATATTAAAACTTAATCGAATCGTTATCTCATTGATAAATAACGATGCTTTGACACTTGAACTTGATCAATTTTAGTTTATGATTTGTTACTTGTGAATGAGATAATGATTCCGCTAACTATTTATATAAATTGGGTGAAATTCTACCAATTGGGATAACCATAGACCAAATGTAATCAAATAATAGATTAGAGGCCAAATGATAAAATTTTGTATAGGTGAAAGGCAAGTAATGCTTTAAGCCAACAATAAAGTGTAAAAGAAGAAAAAAAACCATATGATAAAACTACTTATCTGGATTGGACTTTGCCCTATTTTCCCAATTTCAAAATTAAACAAAAAGAATAAGGTCAAATATTACAAGTACCACTTTAGCACTGTATTAACATAGGAGAAAAAATTTACATTTATGCTTCGACTTTAACAAACTTATTTTAAATGAAAAACAAAAAAGAAAAGACGATAAAGATTTGATTGGAAGTTTAACAAATATAAGAAACAATGCCAAAGGTTCAACAACTTCGAAAATTTCATGATGCTTAGCACTATATCCACCATATCCTTCTTATTGGCACCAGATTTATCAGGTCCAACTTTTATGTTTGCAGGCTGATAAAAATAACAATATAATAATTAAATAGGTTAACCATGGAGAAAAAGTTAAATGGAAACTATTACCAAATTAAGAGATCGAATGAAACTCACAGCTGTTGGAGCAGGCTTCTTCCCGGCTGACCTTCTAATGATTGAGCATACGATCAACCAAGTAAATATATAGAACTTGGTTCAAGGAGATAAGATATTTTCAAGATGTGATCTATTGTCTCTCATAATACAATATTATTTTCTTGACAAGTGGACACATGAAAGGATTTCAAAAATAAAAGCTACATTTAAATGAAATGTTTCATCCAAGACCGAGATCAAACTTGTAAAACTGTTATATGGTTCCAAATGTTCTCTCGCTCCGCCTTCCTCAAATACTCCGTCTGCCAGCAACCTATGAAGCCTCTATTGTGTATCCTTGGTCCAACTTCCGTCGCACCTCAAATCCCTAATTCTTGGCATAAATCCTATGCAGCGACACTCTCCGTCGCGGTGGCTTCTTCATCGTTACGGGCTCCGTTCAACCTCAAATCTCCGATGAGGGTGGATTTAGGGAAATTAAAATTCAACAGGCTATTTACAATAAGCGGCTTGATTTTTGTAAACACTTTGTAATTGTGTGCATTACTCTCTCCAAAGGGGAATCCCCTTGGAAACATCATGCTCTTAAAGGTAACCCCAATTCTCTTTGGGGCCTTTGTATGGATTGGAAGGTAATTTCACTTGGTAGGGTTTTTTTTTATCACATTCTTCTTCCAATAGCAGAAGCCTTACAGACTGTTTAGAGTCAAGGGGAAATCGTCCTTAAACCAGGGGTTATGAGACTCATTCTTTGGTCCTCGGGTTTCAATCTGGACTCTTATGAATCCTTCTCGACTCAAGTTTGGGTAAGATTCTACAATCTTCCCTGGAAATTTTGGGATAGACGTATAATGGCTAGTATTGCAAGTGTTGTAGGAATTCCACTTCGTTTTGATCGAAATATGGTTGAATGAGAGATGGGGCATTACTTCAGTACAAATGGCATGTGGATACATAATCTTTGATGTAGTTGGTCTTCTTGGAACGAACGCCTCCCAGACTTATGTTTAATCTGTCATTCTATTGGTCATTCTGCAGGAAGTTGTAGACGTAATCCTGGCCATGAGGAGCAACCCAAAGCAGAGTTCATCCAAAGGGAAGGGAAACAACATGTTCAAGATTCAGTACAGGGTAACACTAATCGTGTTTGCCAAAAGAAACTGCAAACAACGGAAGCGGTAAAACCTCCAACTAATGTGCAAACTGCCGAAGCGGAAAACCTTCCTCCCAGTGTTAATTATGAAGAGCAGAAAGAAATGAGTTCTACACGACATGGCTCATTCTTCATCTCGCTAGGCGGATTGTCCATCTAATGGTGAACATGATGCAGAACATGGAATTCATTCTCCTCAACTCGACCAGGATCTGGAGAATCTTGGATGGAAAGCTCACACCTCTTCAGGTAAACTCGCAAAGCCCTTCTATTCTACCTTCGGAGTCATCAGATAAAGTTACATATTCGTCTCTGGTTTTGAAAGTTTAGGATGAGGAACCTTGGACTATGTTGCAAAAAAAGAATAAAAGTTCCATTATCTCATCGGGGACTCGTGCGAAAAGGCCTAGCAAGCCTCCACAACGTTTCCAATGATTATTTTATTTTGGAATTATAGGGGCATTGCAAATGCCCGCTCATAGCGTGCTTTGAAGTTACTCTGTCTTTAGCACCGTCCTGACATACTCTGCAATGTAGAGCCGCTTGTTCATCTTGACTCTATTTTTGATACCTTTTGGCATTCAATTGGTATGTCTATTACTGCCTGGAATAATAAGCCTACGCCTACACTGTGGGTAATTACCAAAGACTACTCAACGGTCTCTGTTTTCTCCTCCTTTGATCAGCAGGTGACTGTGAAGTACGACTATAGGGGCAAGTTTCATCATCTTTCTTTTGTTTATCCCCATAATACTGCCTCTGATCAATGATATCTATGGTCTTAAAGGATAGTGTGAGTGAAAATTGGCTCATTTTTTAGGATTTCAATGCAGTAACAGGTTCTCATGAAAAGACTGGTTCTCCTCCATCACTTAGCTCTAGTCGGGAATTCATTAACTTCATTGATCACTATGCATTACTTGATATTAGTTCTTGTTGCTATCTATTTTCACTATGATTTTGAGTCATATTTTCGTTCATTTTGTATGCAACTTTAATGCTTTAGTGTTAATTTTGTAAAATTTCACTTCATTTCACATTTTCACACATTATCACGTGTTTTTAATTTAATTCACGAGTTTTTATAGAATTTTTTCCACACTCTCACACACCCCACAAGATTTACAATTGTTATAGTGAGCTACAGGACAAAACGGGGACGCATTCTGAGAAGGGACGAAGAAATGACGAGCAAAACAGTTTTTGGGTATTTTTACATAATCCGTAGTTTTTGGCGAGACCTAATTAGATCAGAGAGAGGTCTCCGTGAGAGCTCCCTAGGTCTCAGCAAGACCTAGCTAAATTCACATAATCCGTAGCCATCAGGCACAAGTCTCGGCGAGACCTCCCTAGGTCTCGGTGACACCTGAGAATTTCAGCAAGTTGCAATTGGCGGCTCCTCCTCTCTATGCAAGCCCATACTCTTCCTCAATTTGACTTCTCAAGGACATTTAATGCACCAATTCTGTACTTTGGAGGCTACCAATCATCAAATTCAGATTATCATCTTGAATTGAGCAAAGATTAGCCTATAAATAGACATGAGATGTATGAGGAAATCGACATACTTTTCATATTCATTGTAGCCAAGCTTTGGGCAATTGTCTTTCCTTTGTTTTAGTTTGTTTTAAGTAGTTTCTAAGTTCAAATTCATGTTTCTAAGTTATTTCCATTCAAGTTTGTAAGTTGATTTTGAGTTTTGAGTAAGAATTTCTTCATCTTTTGTGTTCCAGCTCTTACTTTCACTAAGTTTCACTTTGTTTCGATTCATTTAAAGTATTACTTCCACAATGACCAAGCACTAATTCTTGCCAACTAGGGATGAGGGAAATCTTGCTAATGTTTTGAGTCAAATTTAGAAGTCTATTTAGTTAAAATACCCAAAAAGAAGTCGTGTTTAAGAACTAGGAACGTAAGCTTCACTCATATTTTGGTCAATCGCTTTTTACTCACCATAGTATTAAGAGATTGGTGGAAAACTACGTTTTTAGACTCGATAGCAAGTCGATATGGTTTTTAACACTTTAATGTTAGGATTTCTCATCTACTTAAGACTTTCTTATCGTATTTAAGTAACCATTGTCCCGGTTATGTAAATAGGAGGGAAGGAATAGAACGAGGTGATCTAAGGTCTTACCACCAAGTTTCTTTTAGAAATCACCATCTTAAAATCACGAATTTCTCTTCGGTGTTTTATTTCAATAGCTTTGATTTGTCTCAAACTTAGAAAGTGAACCAGACTCCCTAGTGTTTTACAACATAGTTTTTAACAACAAAAGTTTTTATCGCTATTCAAAACCAACCTTTTCAAACTAATCGTTTAGACTTCAACAACCCGTAGATAGTTAATGCTTGTCCAGAATCTCTGTGGGATCGATATTTATACGTAAGTATACTATATTACTTGGAGGGGTAAAAGATAGGAAATGGAGGCGTGTAATTGTTTCTAGTTTTTTTTCAATGTTTTGGCAACACAATCCCAACCCAAGTATTAATGTCCTAAAGTATCAATTAGCTCCCGAAACAAACTTTAAAACCAAGTCTTGAATAAAATTAACTTGTGATAGGATAAACATTCATTTGACAATTCTAAAATTCTAAAATTGAATCGTCGGGTCATGAATAAAAACTTGAATAACTCTTTTTGAATAAATACTCATTTTTAGACATTTACCCATAGTTGAAACAGTTGAACTTGTAGCACACGAACGCACCCATGGAGATATACTTTGGGCCACCACTATGTCATTTTCCCTTTCACACGACACAAGATACATGATAGACATTTGTTTTTGTGTCGTCTGAATATTTTTCATGACTGTATTTTAACTGTATGTCATCTGAAGGCGAAATAAAAAATGCGCTCGATTGTCAGATGACATTACGATTACAAAAAATCCTGTCATCCAAAGAAAACGCGCGTTTTCGTTAAATTTGATGCGCTCAACAGATGACACTTCTAATAAATGAATGTCATTGTATGCCGAAAACAAAAAAGCGGCAAATGAAATTTCACTTACGCGGCCATACCAAAATTTAGGCGCTCTATATCATTTGACTGAAATTTCAGCTGATATATAAACCCTCTCTCAATCCCAAACCCTAGTTTGGGTTACGCAAGAGCTTCATCCCTCTCATCCATCTCATCTCTTTTTATCTCCATGGTTGATTTGAACATGCAATCACTGGGTGAGCTCAAAACACGGTACTGGTAAGCCATATTCTCTTCATTCCTAGATGTATTAGAGTATCATTGTTCCTTACTCTATCTTTTCCTCATCCGATTTACTTTTGTGTATGTCGATTTCAGCAGCTGGTATAAGGATCTTGTGATTTTCAGACCTATCGTTGAAAGGTTTAGATCTCTCGCTTAGCTACACTGATTTTATTGTATTTAGATTCACTGTTGTAAAGCTTGGGTCTTTATATTTTTTTAATCTAGGGCAAGACAGTGCCTGATACAGTAGATGGTATGAACTCATCTGATTCCTTTTTATTTGAACACAATATTTGCAGGGATAGTAAGAATGCTTCAGTACATGGGAAGGCTAACTGAAGAGATTGTCAATCGGTTCATGTCTTTAGCATATGGGAAGATTTCTTTAACTTACTGAATATATATTAATGTTATGTTGGTTTGAACTGATTGGTCATGCCTTTAGAAGTGATTGTGTATGTTTGATGTACTGTTTTGGAACCTAGAACTCATTGATTTAGGAAACTAGCCTGATTTAGTATATATATTGTTATGTGGGTTTGAACTGCACGATTACATATTTGTATGATGTTGTGGGTGATGATGAAATGATTGGTATGAACTGATTGGTTAGATATAACTGTTTAGGAAGCTAGGATTCATAGAGTTTATGCATGAATGATCATTAAGAATGTGGCTGATTAGGCATACTCTAAAGCTTTGAATGCTAATTGTGATTGGCACTATTCTTACACCTATGAGTTATACTGCTAGAAGTGATTGAGTATGTGTATGTGTATGTGTATAAAACATGTTTATGTTTGATGTTCTATTGATGTTTATGTTTGAGGTTCTGTATGAGTATGTGTACGATTGTTCATTTGGGCATGTAGCTTATTAATCATGCATCAAGTATTAGAGGAACATTGTAAAGGGTCATTGAGCATGTGGCTGATTAGGCATACTCTAAAGCTTTGAATATTCATTGTGATTGGCACTACTCTTACACCTATGAGTTATACTGCTAGAAGTGATTGAGTATGTGTATGCGTATGAAACATGGTTATGTTTGATGTTCTGTTGATGTTTATGTTTGAGGTTCTGTATGAGTATGTGTACGATTGTTCATTTGGGCATGTAGCTTATTAATCATGCATCAAATATTAGAGGAACATTATAAAAGGGTCATTGAGCATGTATGAAGCATGTATTAAAGGGTAAATTTAGGCTAATTGCATGTACTGATATGGCTTGCAAATGATAAGATATCACCATACTCTTTTTTATTTGGACATGACCTATGATGATAAGTAAGGAATAAGTTGTCTTGAATAAGTAAGGAATAGACATGCACGAATAAGTTGTCTACTTGTTATAGCATGTTCACTTGAATATACATGCATACTTAAATAAGTTGTCAACTTGTTATAGCATGTTAGGCATACTCTTAAAGCTGAAAATGTTATGAACTCAACTGAATCATTTTTATTTGAACATGACCTATGATGATAAGTAAGGATTCTAAATGCAATTCGTTTATGAAGCATGTATTAAAGGGTAAATTTAAGCTAATTGCATGTACTTATATGGCTTGCAAATGATAAGATATATTTTGATTAGATAGAATATACATATACATACGAACTGAATAACAAGCTCTACATAAAGGGTTATGTATGTGCATTGGTCATACTCTTACTATGTTCCTTTCCACTCGGTTTGATATCGTAACAACAACATTAAACATGGTGATAGGTTTATGATGCATTCAGCACAAACAGAGTCCCTTATTTTGACAGCATCATAAACCTCATTACCAAGTTTAGAGTACCACGAGTACAACCCAAGTGGAAGGAGCATTGTAAAAGGGTCAGTTTAGTCTACTTGCACATACATACAAACTGAATAGCAAAGCTCTACGTTATATTACAAAAGGGGGGGGGGGTGAGTGTTGCCTTTCGGTTGTAATTGACAGTCCAAAGTTCCTTAGTTGTTTTGACTAGTGAAAGGAAATTTGGAATTTGAATGAGAACCACATTTGGATATCATATTATCTTTCAATTCTCCTTTTACTTAGCCAATACAGCTTAGGAGATTTGAACACCCTTCATATTTAATACAAACAGAGTCCCTTATGGTGACAACATCATAACCCTCATTACCAAGTTCAGAGTACAACGAGTACAAGTGGAAGGAGCATTATAAAAGGGTCAGTTTAGGAGCACAAAGCTTTATGTTATATTAGATAAAGGGTATTTTGACTATAGAAAGGAAATTTGGAATTGGAATGAGAACCACATTTGGAGCTCACATTGCCTTCCGGTTCTCATTTCTCTTAGCCAATATAGTTTAGGAGATTTGGACACCCTCATATCCACTCTGCATACTCCTCAGTCCATATCCGGGCGATATTGCTCAGCAACTGCTTCTTGCCCAGGATATGGCTCCTCACTGTGGGGCTATAAAAGTAGATCATATATATGCCACATACACTACAAAATGCATTAAATAATTAGAACAAAAATATGATGTTGTATGTTTATAAAATGAAATAGATAAATGGTTGCATTATACAGTGGCAGTGGAAAAGCGATGGTTATTAAGGATACAGGGAAGTTGAATCAGCCCCTGAGGAGACACGTTAGGATGATATATCCTATTCTAGAAGCAAAACTGAGAATAAGAGGATAGATTTATTAGTGTATGTTTCATGTAGGTCATTATATCTTACTGATCTGAGTTAATATTACTCTTGCAGGTCTGTTTGGGAAATCTGGAGGGTAGCTGATTCTAATTTCAAATACACCCCTTTCATATGGGGTGTATTGGGGGCCTTTTATCCTGATCGACCATGTGAAGAAGTTACCATTGAGAGGACTTGTACGTTATCATCCAAGAAGAATCATTAGAAATACACAGAAGAAACCAGGAAGGGTTACATAACAACTATGGATTGACATACGTACCATTGATAGCCAGAAGCCACTTTGGGTTCTCCGTGTACAACGTATCCAAGTCAGCAATTATGTCTCTTGGAGTTTCAACAAGGGGATCCATTGTTGGTAAGTTTTCTGGTTGTTGAAGGTATGATTCTGAATTATGATGCATATATTTATAGTGATATGATTGTGGTAAGTGAAAGGCCGTGAAAGGGGAAGGGTCACGTAATTACAACTGAGTTTAGGGATGTGTGTAATATTAATGACTTGCTTGGCTTTTGCAGATACCAAGACCTTTGGGATTATAGGCCTAATTATTACTCCAAGATATGGATTGACTTATGGAAGATTGGTTATTTTTTTGTGTTTAAATTCAGAAATTTATTGGTTATTCAAGATATGGATTGACGTTATATGCACAAATGTAAACATATTATGAGTATTGGTCTCTAATAAAATTAAAACCATTGATATACAGAATTTCATCTTCATATTTTAGAATGTTTCTGTATTCAGGTATAAAAACCAGAAATATAAACGAAGAAGGCATAAAGTGACATTTTAATTTTTAAAAATGTCATCTAAACAGCAATAAAAAGACATTAAAATAAATGTTTCTGTCATATGAAAAAAATCATTTGTCATGATTGATTAAGACATGTGCCATCTAAACAGGCTATAACGGCAGAAATTATTATACGAACTATCATCTCAAATTAAATATGCCAATTTCTCACACGCTAACCTGATGGTTTTAATTGTTAGAATGTCATGTGATGACATTAAAGGTGACCATAGTAATAAATAAGCTGCATCGTAACAAGGGTAAGATGACAGTGAGAAAATAGGCTAATGTCATGTGTGATGATGAAACATGATAGAACCTGACCGTCGTCTGAAGGTGCAATAGAAGGCATCGAGCCCCGTGACAGATTTATATCTCGCGGGAAGACGGTTTTTAAACGTCGTTTGAAGAGGGTTTTAGCGTAGTGCATGAGCACATTAAATAGCTCGATTATTTTTCTTTGATGTGGGATCCACACTTATTTTTAACTATAGGGCTTGCATCAAATACTAACCGAAACCACACACATCGAACTAGGAATTTGATATGATTAAGGCCTTTTTTCATTTCGCCACCACATAAACCAATAGCCTACCCGAAATCATTTTCCCTTGTTCACCATTTTGAGCTTTGCCCTTCTTTTGCCACCACAATATAACCCTATTCCATCACTTTCTATCCAAAAATCCCGGAATCTATGAGTTTCTAATAGATAAATATGAGTCTAAAAAAGAGAGCATCAAAGCAAAAACATATACATTCTTTGGCTCACACACATTACCCCCTAGGAATACAATTCTCACATTCCGAAAAAAAAGCTTATTCAAAATTTTTGAGAAAAAGGGGGAAGAAAAGAAAAGAAAGAAATAAATAAATGCTCTCAACTACCCAATAGTGACTTAACGTTTTAGAAACTCAATAAGATTCTGAATCCTCATTTCCATCATAATCACACCCAACCTTAACCCTTAATTACAACCCAATTAAGCCCTTTAGATCAAATCCTAGTAAGGAGGCATAGTGATAGAGGTTGGATGACCGTGCAAAGCCACGATAGTTATCACTTGTGTTGGAAAATTGAGAGAAAACACCTTACTCCAAACACTTGACCGTAAAGAGTGAATCCTATGTGAGGTGTTTAACGAGTTCATTAAGTATCAACTATTTGAAAAATGTCTCACTAATGGCCAAAAGTATAAATTCAAAAATCGTTTAATTACTCAAGGTGTTTATCATCTTTCGGACGACTCGAAATTATGATCTTCTATATTGTTACTTGAAATGAATCATGTCTCATTGTTGATTTATTTGAGTGCTTGGTCTTCTAGCTTTGTTTTCGGATTTAATTTGCTTGAGGACAAGCAAAAGCTTAAAGTTTGGGGATGTTGTTGCTATCTATTTTCACTATGATTTTGAGTCATATTTTCGTTCATTTTTAATGCAATTTTAATGCTTTAGTGTTAATTTTGTAAAATTTCACTTCATTTCACATTTTCACACACTATCACGTGTTTTTAATTTAATTCACGAGTTTTTCTAGCATTTTTTCCACACTCTCACACACCCCACAAGATTGACAATTATTCTAGTGAGCTACAGGACAAAACAGGGACGCATTCTGAGAAGGGACGAAGAAATGACGAGCAAAACAGTTTTTAGGTATTTTTACATAGGTCTCGGCCAGACCTGTATAGGTCTCGGCCAGACCTAATTACATCAGAGAGAGGTCTCGGCGAGACCTCCCTAGGTCTCGGCGAGACCTAGGAAAATTCACAGAATCCGCAGCCATCAGGCACAGGTCTTGATGAGACCTCCCCTGAGAATTTCAGCAAGTTGCAATTGGCGGCTCCTTCTTTCTATGCAAGCCCATACTCTTCCTCAATTTGACTTCTCAAGGACATTTAATGCACTAATTCAGTACTTTGGAGGCTACCAATCATCAAATTGAGATTATCATCTTGAATTGAGCAAAGATTAGCCTATAAATAGACATGAGATGTATGAGAAAATCGACACACTTTTAATATTCATTGTAGCCAAGCTTTGGGCAATTGTCTTTCCTTTGTTTTAGTTTGTTTTAAGTAGTTTCTAAGTTCAAATTCATGTTTCTAAGTTATTTCCATTCAAGTTTGTAAGTTGATTTTGAGTTTTGAGTAAGAATTTCTTCATCTTTTGTGTTCCATCTCTTACTTTCACTAAGTTTCACTTTGTTTCAATTCAAGTATTACTTCCCCAATGACCAAGCACTAATTCTTCCCAACTAGGGATGAGGGGAATCTTGCTAATGTTTTGAGCAAAGTTAGAAGTCTATTTAGTTAAAATACCCGAAAAGAAGTTGTGTTTAAGAACTAGGAAATTAAACTTAACTCATATTTCGGTCAATCACTTTTTAGTCACCATAGTATCAAGAGATTAGTGGAAAACTACATTTTTAGACTCGATAGCAAGTCGATGTGGTTTCCAACATTTTAATGTTAGAATTTCTCATTTACTTAAGGCTTTATTCTCGTATTTAAATAACCATTGGCCCGGTTAGGTAAATAGGAGTGAAGGAATAGAACGAGGTGATCTAACGTCTTAGCACCAAGTTTCTTTTAGAAATCACAAACTTAAAATCACGAATTTCTCTTCGGTGTTTTATTTCAATAGCTTTGATTTGACTCAAACTTAGAAAGTGAACCCGACTCCCTATTGTTTTACAACATAGTTTTTAACAACAAAAGTTTTTATCGCTATTCAAAACCAACCTTTTCAAATTAATCATTTAGACTTCAAGAACCCGTAGATAGCTAATGCTTGTCTAGAATCTCTGTGGGATCGATCACTTGGAGGGGTAAAAGATAGGGAATGGAGGCGTGTAATTGTTTCTAGTTTTTTTTTTCAATGTTTTGGCAACACAACCCCAACCCAAGTATTAATGTCCTAAAGTATCAATTAGCTCCCGAAACAAACTTTAAACCAACTCTTGAATAGTATTAACTTGTGATAGGATAAACCTTCATTTGACAATTCTAAAATTCTAAAATTGAATCGTCCGGTCATGAATAAAAACTTGAATAACTGTTTTTGAATAAATACTCATTTTTAGACATTTACCCATAGTTGAAACACTTGAACTTGTAGCACACAAACACACCCATGGTGAGATACTTTGAGCCACGAACACATTAAATAGCTCGATTATTTTTCTTTCATGTGGGATCCACGCTTGTTTTTAACTATAGGGCTTGCATCAAATACTAACCCAAACCACACGCACCGAACTAGGAATTTGATATGATTAAGGCCTTCTTTCATTTCGCCACCATATAAACAAATAGCCTACCCGAAATCATTTTCCCGTGTTCCCCATTTTGAGCCTTGCCCTTCTTTTGTCACCACAATATAACCCTATTCCATCACTTTCTATCCAAAAATCCCGGAATCTATGAGTTTCTAATAGATAAATATGAGTCTAAAAAATAGAGCATCAAAACAAAAACATATACATTCTTTAGCTCACACACATTACCCCCTAGGAATACAATTCTCACATTCCGAAAAAAAAGCTTATTCAAAATTTTTGAGAAAAAAAGGGGAAGAAAAGAAAAGAAAGAAATAAATAAATGCTCTCAACTACTCAAAAGTGACTTAACATTTTAGAAACTCAATAAGATTCTTAAGCCTCATTTCCATCATAATCACACCAAACCTTAACCCTTCATTACAACCCAATTAAGTCCTTTTGATCAAATCCTAGTAAGGAGACATAGTGGTAGAGGTTGGATGACCGTGCAAGCCCACGATAGTTATCACTTGTGTTGGAAAATTGAGAGAAAACACCTTACCCGGAACACTTGAGCGTAAAGGTTGAATCCTATGTGAGGTGTTTAAGGAGTTCATTAAGTATCAACTATTTGAAAAATGTCTCACTAATGGCCAAAAGTATAAATTCAAAAATCGTTTAGTTACTCAAGGTGTTTATCATGTTTCGGACGGCTCAAAATTATGATCTTCTACATTGTTACTTGAAATGAATCATGTCTCATTGTTGATTTATTTGAGTGCTTGGTCTTCTAGCTTTGTTTTCGGATTTAATTCGTTTGAGGACAAGCAAAAGCTTAAATATAATATCCACAATATTTCGAAATATTGTGGATATTCAATTACTTTTAGCTTGCATATATTACATGAGCAATGAAATTTAATAGTAATTGAATCATTGATGAAAAACAAATATAAGATCTTAATCGGCAAAAATACTAATTAATTGTATTATAATAAATAAAAATATAGAACTAAATAAAATGATAACATATAAAGTTAATAGGGAAAGAATATAATATGATTAATTTAATTATGATGTTTAGCTTAAATTGTATATATTTTGTAAACGTTAAGTTTAAATTCGTATTATTTTGTAAACGTTAAGCCTATATTGGTGCTATTTTGTACGTGAGGCCTAAATTGATGCTATATTATAAACGTTAAGTCTAAATTGATATTATGTTGTAAGCGTTAAGCCTATATATGTTGGTACTATTTTGAAAGTTGAGCCTAAATTGGTACTTCCTCAAAAACCTTAGGCCCATTTTGATACCTTATCCCTATAAATTATGACTATGTTCCAAAATAAAAACATAGATGTTTTATTTTTATAAAATAGGATAAAGAGTTGTCACTTCAAATTTAATTTAATCTATTTTGACTATTAATTTTAAAGAATCCATAGAAACAAAAACTTAATGATTAGACAATTATTTCCAAAAACAGACTAGCTTAATATATAAGAACATAGAAACTAGTAAATTATTTATCCAAATTAATCAAAAAGTATCCTATCATGTCCTCCCTGCATCTGAAGCGAGAGCAAATGCTATTGAAATCTGCAAAATACAACTCCAATCCAACTCAATTAAGATATGTTCAGTGCAATACCTGAGCTGTGTTTGCAGAGGTTTGTGAGAGAAACTTAACAAACTCTTCCTTCTTTCTCTCAAAATTGAATCTTGCAGAATTCAACACCATTTGCTCTCGCTTTAAATCCTCTGTCAACTTCTCCTTTTCCCATGTCTTCTGTTTGAGTTGATTCTCAGTTTCCATGTAGCTATCAGGTGGATTTGCTGACATGGAAGGTTTTGGAAATCTTACATCAACATCAGTCCTGCCGAACAAAAAAAATCCAGAAAGAAGAGATACCAAATGAGAAATACACACACAACACGGGCTCACACACACACATGTAACTCTAAACATAGGGTATGCCAAAATATGTTATTTACTAGCCAGATGCATCGCATGAAACATAAAGGGCGGTCCGGTGGGTCCGGAGAGGGATCCCATCACAAAGGTCTACTTGGGGCAAGCCTTCCCCTGCCAATTTTTTTTTGCAAGAGGTCGCTCCTAAGACTTGAACCCGTGACCTCTCGGTCACACAACAACAACAATGTTTACCGTTGCGCCAAGGCTCACCCTTTGAATCGACCATTCTAGACAAAATACGTATTTCTTTTCTTTTGTATGATAGTTGTACAAAAATTGGGGGAAGAAAAATCCATGCAACAAATATCATGAGAGGAATTTGGAAGGTTAGAGGCTAATGCTATGAACCCTATAGGTGGCCTATTATAATCGAATTATAGCACATACATAATTCTACAATCTATCAGGATTCAGAAAGACATTTCTTTCTTAGTGCATTTAAACTACCTACATGCAGAAAGCAAATTCCGAAATACCACAAAAGGAGATGCTGTAAACCAATGAAATTCACCATTAGATCCGATTGGAAGACAATTTCATGTCAATAATGAAAGCAAAATACTTACCGATTCCCCAAGGAAAAGAAACCATTAGGCTTAATAATCCATCCATCCAGTGAAATTGCTCCATCACTTATAAGTGGAAGAGCAAGTAGCATCTCCTCCCTACTTTTGTAAACTTGCAGGCGAGAAAAGAGGCTGTAAAATAGAGTCTCTCTGAGGCCATAGACATCAGATACATACAACAAATTCATGTAATCCACATGGATCATGTTAACAGCGAAACCAATAAATCCAGGTGGGCACTCGCCATTAGGCAATTTTGGCTGTAGAAGATCAAGCCTTCTTTGAGGGTCATCATCCACAAATTCACCACAGTAAGGTCTACAAGGGAAAAAAAGTTTGTAATTCAAGAACTGAATTCCAAACAGCAATAAGGAAAAGAAAGAGATACATGCCTTAAATTTTCGAGACAAATGACAAGAAATCGACCATCCAGAGTCCGTCCCATAGTGGTACCAAAGCCTCGAATTCCAGAATCACTATTTATATGGCCTTCCTTGTCATAAGTTTCAAGAGCTTTAACACCTTCGTAAGTCTTGCAAACAATTCCTAGCATTGTCTCTACTCCTAAGTACTCTGAAAGAAGCCTGCAATTAAGAAAGAATAAGTAAAAGTAGATTGAAAATAGTGCAGATAACTAACAACAACTGCATTATCATGCAGCTCTTTAAAGCAAAGATCAGTGTGGCAGTAAGTACGGAGACATTTCACTGATTGAAAATAATAAGAGCTCTTGGAATTGTGGATTACATAAATTAACTGACTACATTAGAACCAGGAACAATATGCTATATTAGCAAGGAAACTAATCATAAGACTTATTTCATAGAAGAGGAAGAATCTACATGGTAGATAGATAGTAAATATCAATAGCAGATAACATGCATATGTTAGATAGATAGTAAATATCAATAGCAGATAACATGCAACTTCAAACTAACCTGCTAAGATTATCATCATCCACCTTGCCCAGAGTAGCAACAATACCAAGCACATCCTTAGTGAATCCGAGTTGAGGTGCATGAGTACCATGGCGTGTTGTCAGCTGACACAGAATGCCTGCAGCAGAAGTTTCATGCTGCAGAATCTGCTTTACTGTTTCTTCCTCACTCTGATTGGAGGAATGGCTTTCACTTTCACCACTAGGAGGTCTTGAGGAGTGATAATTACCAAGAATAACTGAAAGGAAACTTGTCAGTAGCAGAAAATGAAAATGGAAAAAGAGATATTATACATCACAAATGATTATACAGATAAAATCTCCAAACAATTCTAGCATCTAAAAGTAAATCCTTCCATTCGGAAACACTGACTGGAAGTTGAGATAAAAAAAACTGCTCACACTATAAGTTCTGAGGTTTGGATTGAGTTATGGGTCCTTGACTATGAAATCAAAAAGTAAATCCTCTTTTCTTTTTCGACCTAGCTTACCTATAATGAGAATTAATTTCGTGACCTCTGAATTTGTTTTTCAAATGATGCTTACTTTATTAATGATAATCACTTCCCTGTCATAACTTATAAGAGTACAAAAGGCAGACTTGAACTAGAACTCCTGCTCATATTATAATTCAAACTTCCTAAATAAAAATTTTGAAAATAAATCTGTACCCCTATTAGAATTAAAACTTCCTAAATAACAATTCTGATAATAAATTCCTACTCCTCAAGGACTAAGACTTCCTAAATAAATAACAATCATGAAACTAGTAAGTCCTAAACCTAATCAAAATAACGATTTATTATGATATAGACTAGCTACAACAGTTTTAACATTGCCTTCCCCTACAAAAATGAGTGTGATCTCATGCACAAAGATGATAACTGGAGCTACTTCACCAAAGCATCAGTTGGTGATAGGATCTTCATCATCTGGTTCTAGTAAAGGTTCCTTCGGTCCTTCCAACGAGTGATATCTTTTATACTATGTCCTCATGTATACGATTAGTCATAATTATAACAAATCCCCTTAGTCTTTCGTTTCTCTAAACGGTCCTTCCACTGCTGACCAGCAGTCCCATCTTGATAATTTCTCTTTTTTCATATAGCCTTGGTAATTCAGCAGATTTATGCAACTCTACTTCGACCACTATTGTGCCTTTCAACAGTGTGTTGATGCTTACAAAAATTCTCACACATATGCAACCAACCAGCTCAAGGGATCATACGACCCATCAAACTTAGGAAATCTAGTTTCGAGAATTTTGGAAGCAGACCTCCTCCTGCCGTCGTATTCTACTGTCCACCCCCTGTCTCCTTCCTTGTTGTGCTAGATTGCCACTCTCCTCAATGGTTTCTAGTTGGAGTACCATGGCCTCCACCTTTGGTCTGTCTTTGCAGTATGAAGCTCAAAAAGGCTTCAAACTGTTTTTCCAGATTACTTGATTCACCCATAACTTGCTCTAATACCACTTTGTTAAGCTCATGAGCTTTGGATCAAATTACGGGTCCTTGAACCTTGAAATCAGGAAGTGAATCTTACTTCTTTTTCTTTCGAGATAGTATGATGAGAATTAATTAATGCAGCTCGTTAGAGAGAAACCCGGATCTCTATGATGAGAACTCCTGACCTCTGAATTTGTTTTTCAAATAGTACTTTACCAATGATAAAATGGTTCCTTTCTATAATAGTATAAAAGGCAGACTTAAACTAGTATTCCTACTCTATTAGACTTAACACTTCCTAAATAAAAATTCTAAAAATAAACTCCTATCCTATTAGAATTAGAACTTCCTAAATAATAGTTCTGAAAATAAACTCTTATTTCTACTAATACTAAGACTTCCTAAATAAATGATAATTCCGAAAATAACAATTTCTAAATAAATTTACGCTGATTTGGACTAGCTACAACAGTTTCCTAACAACATCATTTTCTGTTTATATCAGCTAAAACTTTACTGAAATATCTTGTCTAATTAAATTAACTAAAACATTGAAGGAAACAGTGCATATGAATGACAGATCTAAACATTGCTACCACAGTACTTAAAGCACATGGAGAACCAAGAATTAATGGCCAACAATTAAAAATAGGTGCCTCAGTTGAATTTGTTAGGTAGCTACCATGCTTAAATTAAAAACCATTACACTACACAACATAAATTTGTTCCTAGATGTGCTTGTATCTAAGTGAACTGCACATGCAAATACTTCTTAGTTGAGTAATCTTCAAGAAGAACTAATCCTCTAGAAGAGGCACAAAAAATAAAATTTAGCATACCTTGCAGATCAAGTATTGAGTCTTCTAATTTGTTTCGTTGACTTTTCAAAAATTTCAAGTTATCCTCATGCTGCTTGATTTGGATTCCTGCTGTGTGTAGATCATCTTGAAATTTCTGCAAAGGTTACAATTTAACAATTAGTTCTTTGACCTACTTTACATTGTAAATAAGCTCTAGTAACTTAAAGGATGTCTAAAAAAATACAAATTGCAATGTGAAATTTGGGCTTTTTTTTTTTACAAATGTCAACTCCATAAAAATAAAATATAAATAACAGAATAATTGCTTTTGATTTACACCCACATCACAACAAAATGTAAAGATCCTATGCAAACTGAAAACCTTAGAATTGTATATGACGGATTGGGCTTGCATAGAACCACCATTTTGCATTTCATTACTTGGGATAATACTAGCTTCTTCTTCCATCAGAGCTAACAAATCCTGCGGAAACACTCTATGTAAGAATTACAGCTAAAACAAAAGGATCGACTTAACATTTGCAACTATGAACATATCATCTCAAAGAGCAACATGACACTATGTTCCTTACACAAATAGGTAAAGCAAGGCACATTTGTATGCATCACAGTGCACCTCAAGAAACAATAAAAAGCCGACAAACAAAAACCATATTTACTAATAATGGAAATAGTCATAGTAATCTTCTGAAATCTAAAGATGATAAAAGTCTAAAACATATGAAGCCTCAGACATAATTTCTTTATGGTCTCACTGCATATAGTGAACAAATTAAAAGCCTTCAAAGCTTATGCTCCCAAATAATATCCTAATTATTGGAAGATGAAGTCATCAAAATTAGCTGCAAAGTTTAAAAGTTCTCTGCCATTCAAAAACAAGGGCTGACAATATAATTTCTTTGATAACAACCATGCAAGCATATACATGGCTTCTACTCTTCTACATGTCAACCCATATTTGAAGTTTTTACATTCCAATCTGTAAATTACATCTTTTGATGCCTTCAACACTGTGAATGATTTAAAACCTGGATTCATGTTAGGGCTATGGAAAATTTTCAAAATATAGTTCACCGAGTGAAGCAAAATGAAGCAGGACAAAACAAATAGCCAAAAAGGGAAACAGAAACCAGCCACACTAATCACCATCCTTCTTAGGGTCTCCAATTTATCATTCTCATTTAAGCAATAATTCAAAGAAACTTCCATGATTTTCAAACAGCAATCACAATGAAAAATCAATTTCCAAGCCAAGAGCATACAAATTTCACCAAAATTCCAGCTCTACTATGAAGCACCGATAGGGGTATATAAATCACAAATCATATTCATAAAGTGATTATAAAAACACAAATAATACTCTCAAGTCATTATAAAACCACAAATAACATCTATAATATTAACTAATAAGTAATTAATTCATAGCATATCGACCAGATGAGAGAAAAAACTCGATCAAAATAGATCGACCAGATCAGAGGGATCGACTTCAGCAAAGCAACTGAGGAAGACAACTGATTGCACAAAACCACTGAACAGAAGAACTCGTTCAGATGAGAGAAAAGATTTAGGAATTTCAATTTTGTTAGGGTTCAATGCATGGCACGGAGAGATTTTCAATTTTAGTTTAGGGTTCAATGGATTTCGTGTCCGTATATACTAGTAATCCTGGGATTATTTCATTTTAATCCTTATATTTTCTGAGTTTTAAAAAAAACCCTTATACTTTCATAGTTTTTTGAAAAAAACCCCTAGAGTATCCCCGAAGTGTCCCCGAAGTGTCCCCCGTGTATCCCATCATTTAGAAAAAAAAACATTGTAGCATCATTTTTTGATGGGGCATCATTTAATAAAATAATATTATTTATTTTCATTTTCATTTATTTTATATACATAAAAACCAGAAATCAAGAATCAAGAATCATTTAACACTAATAATCAATCCATACAAAATCATTTAACTCTAATAAAGATGAAATGGGTTGGAGTAAAAACATTGTAGCAACATCAAAACAGATAGAGAATATGATGAAAACATGGTTTGATGCAGTAAATTTGATGAAATGTGTTGGAGATGGTCTAAGCCCTGGTTAGTTGCAAACTGAAAAGAACTGTTCATTAAACCCAAAACGCAATATTACCATCCATACGTGGTTCAGATCAACTCGGTTAGGTTTTGACAACAACAAATTTAACTTGTCAAAACTAATTTGTGTGACTCACTTATATACCAAGTAAAACAAAATTCACTTGAAATTATCTGATTATCGATTTATAAACATCCATGCAAAACAATTTTTCTTAGAAAGAGAGGAATTGAGTCCAATTTACATTAGAAAATTTGAATTATCCCAATGATCAAAGAAAATTAAGCAATTAAAAAGAACCGGACAAATTCCATATTAAATTACAAAATGCACAACTGGAAAATTATGGACCCTAATTTGGTCGATCCAACAATGAGCTTACTCGGAAATATAACTATAGAATTCCTCAGCATTAAAGACCTAGGATGGGCAAAGAATAAGATAATAATTTAAATAGTTATGGAGTTTTGTCATTGTATTATACTATTAGGTAATTGTGGTTTCCTAAATACACTACCACTATGTTTAACAGAGGCTATATAGGAGGTGATATAGGGATAAAAAGTGGCTTTTTATATACGTTGTTTGTTAGAGGGGGTGTACAAGGAAGGATAGATCGGTTGAACTCCAATTAATTTTTTTTTTTTTAATTTATAATCATAATCAATGTATCTTCCACATGATTTTTTTTCATGTGAGACTAATAATAGTAGATTGGCTCTCTGAACTTGTCCATAATTTTTTTTAGCTCTCTCAACTTTGCAAATGTCTTACCAGCTCTCTAAACTTACTTATTCCGTAACAACATACAAAAACCATAATACTAACTCGTGTTAAAGTGCAAAAATACCCGTAATGTTTTGGAACATGAGTAATTTTACCCCTAACGTCTAAAATGGTGCAATTTTACCCCTAACGTTGGAAACCAAGAGCAATTTTACCTTTAACATTGATAAATTGGGTTAATTTGAGAAATAATTCATCAAATTGTCTTCTTTGTCATGAATCTTGTCATCTACACTTCATCCGTGCATCATTTTATCGGTAACAAATCAAGTTCAGGGAACTAATAAATTTTTATGGACAAGTTTAAGGAGCTGGTGATACGAAATAAGCAAGTTTAGGGAACTAGTGAGACACTTATAAGTTCAGAGAGCCAATCTACTATTATGGACAAGTTCAGGGAGCTGGTGATGTATTAGGCCTAATTTTATTGACCTATTTCAAAGCTTAGTAACCAATTCACAATATAAGCTCAAAAAAAAAGCAAAAAACTAGTCAGACTTACCACATATCATTTACTTAAATATAACAGGAATCTATACTATATACTAAATTTGTAGTTAATAGTACTGATGTATCATCTCTTGAAGATATCTATGGCCTGACGTGCCATTTTTTTAAAATATTGTAACTCTTCTTCTTCACAACTTTTCTCCTTAGCTTTGCATAACCATGGTGATAAACCATTCCCAAATAATTACCCATGTTCTCAATCTACCCATTCTTTATCTATTCAGAATACACGTTTTATTGGTAACTACTTTTCTTCCTCTTCATTTGCACTTTGTTTTCTTCATTTTCTGTCTTACTTCTTCTCGAATTTGGATTTCATTTGTTGTCCATCTGTGTTTTCTAACCGTTCAAATTTGTCATCTTCGTCTTTGTCAGCGGGGAGTAATTCCAAGAGACGCTTGTTCAAAGAAGCTCGGATCTAGTAATCTTCACCTACCCCCAATGAAAGAGTATACAAAGGAATAGAGAAACAAAAAAAGGAGAACAGAGCAAAACTAAATTCTAAATTGCTCAACCGAACTATAATCTTCATAAATGAAAGAATTACAAAATGAAAGAAAGGTATCTCCGTTCCCGTCCGGTTAATCCCGAATGGGGATCCCCATTATTCCACGTGATAATTGATTTTTTTGGATGATTTTAAGTACATTTTAATTAGGTGATTGATTGTTTTCAATTTTTAGTTTTATTTTTATTTGAAAATTTTGAGAATGGTTGTTAATATTTGGTATTATTAGCTACTGTTTCTTAAAAGTTTTGCCTTTATTGATTTTTTTAAAACGGTGATTCCCCACGGTGAATAGGGAATGGGAAATGTGAATAACTTTTTTGAAACATCTCTAAACGGGATATGGGGTCCCTGTGGGGACGGGGATGGAGATCAGGGGATGGGAAATGCATTCGGTAGAGAATTCTTGCAGCAGCAGATGAAATCTCTGCTTCCACTTGCTCTACTATTATTTTGTATAAACTCAGAAACAACCCGGTGTAGGGTAGCATCATCACCTATGGAATGTTCAATTTATACAAACGAAAAGTAAAGTTTAAGTTCCATATAAGAAGGTGTTTCATCTTAGCAAATTACTAATTAGCATAGATTGTCTCACCACATCTTGTGAATTGCCATTCTTAAGCCAAACCTATTGTAAACAAAAAAACTGAAATGAAAGGTTTTGGACAATTTTGACTTCATTTTTATTTTCACTATAAATCCATTTTAATATAAGAAAAAGTTGTAAAAAAAAAACATTTATGAAACCTGTTCTAGAGCTAGTACATATTCTTCATTAGACAATTAAATAATTGTAACTTTGTAAGGATTTTATAAAAGGACAGGTTCACACTAAGCTCATGGAATTTTTCATTATGGCATATATATTCATCTGAATTAACACACTTTTTTCTTTGTCTATGTCATAGGGATGAAGGCTGAAACATTGTACTAACGGTGGCACATAATATTAATCATAATAAAGCAAATGGATCATAACATGAAGAGTCATATATATTTTACTAAAACTATTATTGGATCTATATTGATAATTTTCATGATAGAACTTCCCATAATTAAACAAGATAACGTCTTATTAATATTGATGTTCAGTCCCAATATGTTCAGGTAGTGATCCAGGTCCAGGGTTATGAATTGGGTTTGGTCCCCCAGGAGTTTCTCTCAAAGAATGACTGTATGTCGGGAGCTGGGGTGGTTCTCCAGGTCTGGGGTTATGAATTGGGTTTGGTCCGCCAGGAGTTCTTCTGAAAGAATGATGGCTGTGATGAATTGGGTCAGGTCCACCAGGAGATAGTCTAAAAGAATGACCATAAATTCGGCTTGACTGTTCATGATCAGCAGTAATGAGTTGGGATGGGTGATGAATTGGGTCTGGTCCACCAGGAGATAGTCTAAAAGAATGACCATAAACTCGGGATGACTGTTGATGATCAGCGGTAATGAGTTGGGTTGGGTGATGAATTAGGTCTGGTCCGCCAGGAACTTCTCTAAAAGAATGACCATAAACTCGGGTTGACTGTTGATGATCAGCTGTAATGAGTTGGGGTCGGTGATGAATTGGGTCTGGTCCCCCAGGAACTTGTCTAAAAGAATGACCATAAACTCGGGTTGACGGTTGATATTGAGTTGTAATGAGTTTGGGTGGGTTATGAATTGGATCTGGTCCGCCAGGAACTTCATTGAAAGAATGACGGTAAACTTGAGGCAATTGAAGAGAAGGATTTGCATTAGAAACTTGCACAGTTAGAGTATGAAGGAGAATGAGCATCATAGCTCCTATTGTTGATAAAATCATAATGGATAAGTGTATTGCATTAAGATATCCAATTAGAGGGATATATATACAAACACTGAAAATCTCAGAGGATCTGATATAAAACCATGATTTGCAGGTATACAGAATTTGAGTTTTATATTTAGCAACTTGGGTCAGAGGAGATTTGGTCCCTTGAACCCAAACCAATATTTTCACTTGGACTAGAATTGGCTTCCATGTTTTCTAACAATCAGACCCATAGATAACCAATATTTTCACTTGGACTGGATTTGTCTTCCATGTTTTCTAACAATCATACCCATAGATAAGCTTGAGTGGGTAGCTTCATTTTGGTTGCAAAAAATTAAATTCAATTAACCCAATTCAAAATCTTTTAGTGATAGAAATTATATTTAGCATCTTGTTTTCTTTCATGTACAAACTCTTTTAGTGATAGAAATTTAAAAATATATAACGACAATTTTAAAATTTCAATGTTATTTTTGTATTAGGAAGTAAATTAACACCATCTTCCAAAAATTTGATTCTAAATCTATTTAATAAATTTCAACCCATTAATAATATTATATTGGATTTTTAATGTTTTCGTAAATCACGTGTAATTTTACTATCTCTATAAAAATGACATGTCAAAATATGAGATTTTCAATTTGTGTTTGCGAGTGAATCCTATTAATAGTTAATCATATTTTATTTTTCTGATTAATATTATTAGCTTTTATTGTATTATATTGTGTAAGGGTTGATTTAAAAAATTTATTAACAACCTCAAAATGAAATTTTTCAAGAATTAAAATTTTTTAGTATCACATTTACTATGAAATAATATTTTTTTTTTTAGCTTTCTCTCTCAAGTGTAAACATTAACTTTCTTTTAATCACCGGACAATGCATAAATTACATCAAAACTAAAAAGTTGAAGAATTAAAATTCTTTAAAATATGCTCTTTAAAACATCCTCTTCAAGAAGTCCATCATTTCACAAGCATGCATATCTATGAACTGTTTTTTTACATCTATGTAATGTGTAAAAGTTAATCAATGAAGCCATGGCTTACAGTAGAGTCGCCTACCCAGAGATTGACTTTGTGGATCCGGAGTACGTGGTCCCCGAGGTTGAGGATGCCCTTAGATATGACAGAGTGGAAAATGCCCGTGACTTCATCCGTGACCAGGTCCGAAAAGAGCTGAAAGGATCGGATGTGGATGTCAAGCCCATCGTTAACCTTGATGAGACATCTAAGGAAGCAGGGGATAAGGTGGATCCTGCAGAGATCAATGACGCGGCTCCTCAAGCGGGGACCATTGATATGGAGAAGGAGGTCCCTTTGGAGGATGTGTCTCTTGAGAAAGGATCCCAAGAGGATAATGTTGTAAACATTTAATTTTTTTGTAACTAAGTACAATTTTTGCAAGCCTTTTGGCCTTTAATTTCAACCTTATATGCTTTATATCGTTTAGCAAGTAAATTTCTTATATTTAGGACTTTATTTTGCTAGTTCAAGGTAGGTGGCCAATCATACCTCGAAATGTGAGCCTTTTTTTGAAGGCTTTGAAGCTTTTTATTCCTTTTGAGGAAGTTAAGCTGCCTTAGGCGATTGATTTGCTTCCTATCTTTGAGGTGAATCGATCCGCCACCAGGTCTTGTCACTCTTCTTTGGGAAGAATATTTGAGGATGTAAAGATCTCACGTCTGAGAAATGTTTTAACCCTGCCTCTGATGGTGATCAATTATTTCCTATCTTTGAGGTAAATTGATCCGCCGCTTAGATTATTGTTCTCCTATCTTTGAGGAGAAGGTAGTCATGTCATGATGGCATTATTCTACCATGGGAATGCTTTTGTTGCCTCCCCTTTTTTGAATCTGGAATATTTATATTGCTGCAAGAAAATACTTAAGAAAGAATTTACAAGATGAAAATTTCTCTTTATTGAATGGCGATTCGCCTTATTACAGCAAATTGGTCTTATATGTGAGTCTCATTAAAACCTTTAATAAGAAAAACCACATGGGATAAAACCTTACTAAAGGAAAAAGAGTACTCAAGACCTTGGTTACATTTTACTCTCTGGCGAAATACTTGCGGAGGTTCTGAATATTCCACGTCAGTGGTAATGTGTTCCCCTCCATATCCTGGATTTTGAAGGTGGGGGTCCAATTTTGGTGACTATCTTGTATGGCCCCGTCCAGGTGATTCCCAACTTTCCTTTGCCTTCCGTGGATTGAATTTTTTCCGCCTTTCAGAGCACTAGGTCTCTCTGGTTCAGATCCACAAGCTTGACGTGTCTGTCATGATAGGCTGCAATCCGCTTTTTGCTTCCAGTTGATCGAGACTCTCCCTCAACCTTTGTTCATTCTTGTCTTCGCAATAGAATAAAATTCTGTCGCTAGGGATCTGAATCTCTATGGGGATCACAGCTTCTACGCCATAGGAGAGGGCGAATGGTGATTCACCTGTTGCTGTCCGAGGAGTGGTTCTGTATGCCCATAGGACATTCATCAGCTGATCCGCCCACTTTTTATTATGCTCCCCCAATCTCTTTTTTATGCGTTTGACGATTATTCGATTTGTGACTTCAGTCATCCCGTTGGATTGGGGGTAGTAAACTGAGGCGAACTTGTTCTGAATGCCTTGACTTTCGCAGAATGCTCTAAACTCCGCACAATTGAATTGTGTCCCATTTATCGGTGATAATTGTGCGAGGGACTCCGAATCTTCCGATGATATTATCCCTTACAAACTCGACCATTCGCTCTGCGTTTATGGAGGAGACAGCTTCGGCCTCTACCCACTTCGTAAAGTGATCAACAGCTACCACCACGTATTTCCTTTGTCTCTTAGTAGGAGGAAAAGGACCGACAATGTCAATACCCCAAATGGCGAAAGGTCGTCCCTCGATGATGGGTTTTTGTAGGTGCTTAGCCGTGTGAGATTCATTTGCATGAACCTGGCAATTATGACAGGACTCTACTAGCTTCTGAGCATCAAGTTCTCCTATGGGCTAATAAAATTTCGCCAACCTGGATTTTTTCAAAATGGAAGCGGATGCTTCATGGACTCCGCAAGCACCTTCATGTAACTATTTGAGGATCTCTTGTCCCTTTTCTATCGTAACACACTTTAACCAAGGCTGTCCAAAAGATTTTCTGTATAGGCTAAAAGAATGACCATAAATTCGGCTTGACTGTTCATGATCAGCAGTAATGAGTTGGGATGGGTGATGAATTGGGTCTGGTCCACCAGGAGATAGTCTAAAAGAATGAACATAAACTCGGGATGACTGTTGATGATCAGCGGTAATGAGTTGGGTTGGGTGATGAATTGGGTCTGGTCCGCCAGGAACTTCTCTAAAAGAATGACCATAAACTCAGGTTGACTGTTGATGATCAGCTGTAATGAGTTGGGGTCGGTGATGAATTAGGTCTGGTCCCCCAGGAACTTGTCTAAAAGAATGACCATAAACTCGGGTTGACGGTTGATGTTGAGTTGTAATGAGTTTGGGTGAGTTATGAATTGGATCTGGTCCGCCAGGAACTTGATTGAAAGAATGACGGTAAACTTGAGGCAATTGAAGAGAAGGATTTGCATTAGAAACTTGCACAGTTAGAGCATGAAGGAGAATGAGCATCATAGCTCCTATTGTTGATAAAATCATACTGGATAAGTGTATTGCATTAAGATATCCAATTAGAGGGATATATATACAAACACTGAAAATCTCAGAGGATCTGATATAAAACCATGAATTGCAAGTATACGGAATTTGAGTTTTATATTTAGCAACTTGGGTCAGAGGAGATTTGGTCCCTTGAACCCAAACCAATATTTTCACTTGGACTAGAATTGGCTTCCATGTTTTCTAACAATCAGACCCATAGTAACCAATATTTTCACTTGGACTGGATTTGTCTTCCATGTTTTCTAACAATCATACCCATAGATAAGCTTGAGTGGGTAGCTTCATTTTGGTTGCAAAAAATTAAATTCAATTAACCCAATTCAAAATCTTTTAGTGATAGAAATTATATTTAGCATCTTGTTTTCTTTCATGTATAAACTCTTTTAGTGATAGAAATTTAAAAATATATAACGACAATTTTAAAATTTCAATGTTATTTTTGTATTAGGAAGTAAATTAACACCATCTTCCAAAAATTTGATTCTAAATCTATTTAATAAATTTCAACCCATTAATAATATTATATTGGATTTTTAATGTTTTCGTAAATCACGTGTAATTTTACTATCTCTATAAAAATGACATGTCAAAATATGAGATTTTCAATTTGTGTTTGCGAGTGAATCCTATTAATAGTTAATCATATTTTATTTTTCTGATTAATATTATTAGCTTTTATTGTATTATATTGTGTAAGGGTTGATTTAAAAAATTTATTAACAACCTCAAAATGAAATTTTTCAAGAATTAAAATTTTTTAGTATCACATTTACTATGAAATAATATTTTTTTTTTAGCTTTCTCTCTCAAGTGTAAACATTAACTTTCTTTTAATCACCAGACAATGCATAAATTACATCAAAACTAAAAAGTTGAAGAATTAAAATTCTTTAAAATATGCTCTTTAAAACATCCTCTTCAAGAAGTCCATCATTTCACAAGCATGCATATCTATGAACTGTTTTTTTACATCTATGTAATGTGTAAAAGTTAATCAATGAAGCCATGGCTTACATTAGAGTCGCGTACCCAGAGATTGACTTTGTGGATCCGGAGTACGTGGTCCCCGAGCTTGAGGATGCCCTTAGATATGACAGAGTGGCAAATGCCCGTGACTTCATCCGTGACCAGGTCCGAAAAGAGCTAAAAGGATCAGATGTGGATGTCAAGCCCATCGTTAACCTTGATGTGGATGACCTTGATGAGACATCTAAGGAAGCAGGGGATAAGGTGGATGCTGCAGAGATCAATGACGCGGCTCCTCAAGCGGGGACCATTGATATGGAGAAGGAGGTCCCTTTGGAGGATGTGTCTCTTGAGAAAGGATCCCAAGAGGATAATGTTGTAAACATTTAATTTTTTTGTAACTAAGTACAATTTTTGCAAGCCTTTTGGCCTTTAATTTCAACCTTATATGCTTTATATCGTTTAGCAAGTAAATTTCTTATATTTAGGACTTTATTTTGCTAGTTCAAGGTAGGTGGCCAATCATACCTCGAAATGTGAGCCTTTTTTTAAAGGCTTTGAAGCTTTTTATTCCTTTTGAGGAAGTTAAGCTGCCTTAGGCGATTGATTTGCTTCCTATCTTTGAGGTGAATCGATCCGCCACCAGGTCTTGTCACTCTTCTTTGGGAAGAATATTTGAGGATGTAAAGATCTCACGTCTGAGAAATGTTTTAACCCTGCCTCTGATGGTGATCAATTATTTCCTATCTTTGAGGTAAATTGATCCGCCGCTTAGATTATTGTTCTCCTATCTTGGAGGAGAAGGTAGTCATGTCATGATGGCATTATTCTACCATGGGAATGCTTTTGTTGCCTCCCCTTTTTTGAATCTGGAATATTTATATTGCTGCAAGAAAATACTTAAGAAAGAACTTACAAGATGAAAATTTCTCTTTATTGAATGGCGATTCGCCTTATTACAGCAAATTGGTCTTATGTGTGAGTCTCATTAAAACCTTTAATAAGAAAAACCACATGAGATAAAACCTTACTAAAGGAAAAAGAGTACTCAAGACCTTGGTTACATTTTACTCTCTGGTGAAATACTTGCGGAGGTTCTGAATATTCCACGTCTGTGCTAATGTGTTCCCCTCCATATCCTGGATTTTGAAGGTGGCGGGTCCAATTTTGGTGACTATCTTGTATGGCCCCGTCCAGGTGATTCCCAACTTTCCTTTGCCTTCCGTGGATTGAATTTTTTCCGCCTTTCAGAGCACTAGGTCTCTCTGGTTCAGATCCACAAGCTTGACATGTCTGTCATGATAGGCTGCAATCCGCTTTTTGCTTCCAGTTGATCAAGACTCTCCCTCAACCTTTGTTCATTCTTCTCTTCGCAATAGAATAAAATTCTGTCGCTAGGGATCTGAATCTCTATGGGGATCACAGCTTCTACGCCATAGGAGAGGGCGAATGGTGATTCACCTGTTGCTGTCCGAGGAGTGGTTCTGTATGCCCATAGGACATTCATCAGCTGATCCGCGCACTTTTTGTTATGCTCCCCCAATCTCTTTTTTATGCGTTTGACGATTGTTCGATTTGTGACTTCAGTCATCCCGTTGGATTGGGGGTAGTAAACTGAGGCGAACTTGTTCTGAATGCCTTGACTTTAGCAGAATGCTCTAAACTCCGCACAATTGAATTGTGTCCCATTTATCGGTGATAATTGTGCGAGGGACTCCGAATCTTCCGATGATATTATCCCTTACAAACTCGACCATTCGCTCTGCGTTTATGGAGGAGACAGCTTCGGCCTCTACCCACTTCGTAAAGTGATCAACAGCTACCACCATGTATTTCCTTTGTCTCTTAGTAGGAGGAAAAGGACCGACAATGTCAATACCCCAAATGGCGAAAGGTCGTCCCTCGATGATGGGTTTTTGTAGGTGCTTAGCCGTGTGAGATTCATTTGCATGAACCTGGCAATTATGACAGGACTCTACTAGCTTCTGAGCATCAAGTTCTGCTGTGGGCTAATAAAATTCCGCCAACCTGGATTTTTTCAAAATGGAAGCGGATGCTTCATGGACTCCGCAAGCACCTTCATGTAACTATTTGAGGATCTCTTGTCCCTCTTCTATCGTAACACACTTTAACCAAGGCTGTCCAAAAGATTTTCTGTATAGGCTAAAAGAATGACCATAAATTCGGCTTGACTGTTCATGATCAGCAGTAATGAGTTGGGATGGGTGATGAATTGGGTCTGGTCCACCAGGAGATAGTCTAAAAGAATGACCATAAACTCGGGATGACTGTTGATGATCAGCGGTAATGAGTTGGGTTGGGTGATGAATTGGGTCTGGTCCGCCAGGAACTTCTCTAAAAGAATGACCATAAACTCGGGTTGACTGTTGATGATCAGCTGTAATGAGTTGGGGTCGGTGATGAATTAGGTTTGGTCCCCCAGGAACTTGTCTAAAAGAATGACCATAAACTCGGGTTGACGGTTGATGTTGAGTTGTAATGAGTTTGGGTGAGTTATGAATTGGATCTGGTCCGCCAGGAACTTGATTGAAAGAATGACGGTAAACTTGAGGCAATTGAAGAGAAGGATTTGCATTAGAAACTTGCACAGTTAGAGCATGAAGGAGAATGAGCATCATAGCTCCTATTGTTGATAAAATCATACTGGATAAGTGTATTGCATTAAGATATCCAATTAGAGGGATATATATACAAACACTGAAAATATCAGAGGATCTGATATAAAACCATGAATTGCAAGTATACTGAATTTGAGTTTTATATTTAGCAACTTGGGTTAGAGGAGATTTGGTCCCTTGAACCCAAACCAATATTTTCACTTGGACTAGAATTGGCTTCCATGTTTTCTAATAATCAGACCCATAGATAACCAATATTTTCACTTGGACTGGATTTGTCTTCCATGTTTTCTAACAATCATACCCATAGATAAGCTTGAGTGGGTAGCTTCATTTTGGTTGCAAAAAATTAAATTCAATTGACCCAATTCAAAATCTTTTAGTGATAGAAATTATATTTAGCATCTTGTTTTCTTTCATGTATAAACTCTTTTAGTGATAGAAATTTAAAAATATATAACGACAATTTTAAAATTTCAATGTTATTTTTGTATTAGGAAGTAAATTAACACCATCTTCCAAAAATTTGATTCTAAATCTATTTAATAAATTTCAACCCATTAATAATATTATATTGGATTTTTAATGTTTTCGTAAATCACGTGTAATTTTACTATCTCTATAAAAATGACATGTCAAAATATGAGATTTTCAATTTGTGTTTGCGAGTGAATCCTATTAATAGTTAATCATATTTTATTTTTCTGATTAATATTATTAACTTTTATTGTATTATATTGTGTAAGGGTTGATTTAAAAATTTATTAACAACCTCAAAATGAAATTTTTCAAGAATTAAAATTTTTTAGTATCACATTTACTATGAAATAATATTCTTTTTTTTAGCTTTCTCTCTCAAGTGTAAACATTAACTTTCTTTTAATCACCAGACAATGCATAAATTACATCAAAACTAAAAAGTTGAAGAATTAAAATTCTTTAAAATATGCTCTTTAAAACATCCTTTTCAAGAAGTCCATCATTTCACAAGCATGCATATCTATGAACTGTTTTTTTACATCTATGTAATGTGTAAAAGTTAATCAATGAAGCCATGGCTTACATTAGAGTCGCCTACCCAGAGATTGACTTTGTGGATCCGGAGTACGTGGTCCCCGAGGTTGAGGATGCCCTTAGATATGACAGAGTGGCAAATGCCCGTGACTTCATCCGTGACCAGGTCCGAAAAGAGCTGAAAGGATCGGATGTGGATGTCAAGCCCATCGTTAACCTTGATGTGGATGACCTTGATGAGACATCTAAGGAAGCAGGGGATAAGGTGGATGCTGCAGAGATCAATGACGCGGCTCCTCAAGCGGGGACCATTGATATGGAGAAGGAGGTCCCTTTGGAGGATGTGTCTCTTGAGAAAGGATCCCAAGAGGATAATGTTGTAAACATTTAATTTTTTTATAACTAAGTACAATTTTTGCAAGCCTTTTGGCCTTTAATTTCAACCTTATATGCTTTATATCGTTTAGCAAGTAAATTTCTTATATTTAGGACTTTATTTTGCTAGTTCAAGGTAGGTGGCCAATCATACCTCGAAATGTGAGCCTTTTTTGAAGGCTTTGAAGCATTTTATTCCTTTTGAGGAAGTTAAGCTGCCTTAGGCGATTGATTTGCTTCCTATCTTTGAGGTGAATCGATCCGCCACCAGAATTTGTCACTCTTCTTTGGGAAGAATATTTGAGGATGTAAAGATCTCACGTCTGAGAAATGTTTTAACCCTGCCTCTGATGGTGATCAATTATTTCCTATCTTTGAGGTAAATTGATCCGCCGCTGAGATTATTGTTCTCCTATCTTTGAGGAGAAGGTAGTCATGTCATGATGGCATTATTCTACCATGGGAATGCTTTTGTTGCCTCCCCTTTTTTGAATCTGGAATATTTATATTGCTGCAAGAAAATACTTAAGAAAGAATTTACAAGATGAAAATTTCTCTTTATTGAATGGCGATTCGCCTTATTACAGCAAACTGGTCTTATGTGTGAGTCTCATTAAAACCTTTAATAAGAAAAACCACATGGGATAAAACCTTACTAAAGGAAAAAGAGTACTCAAGACCTTGGTTACATTTTACTCTCTGGCGAAATACTTGCGGAGGTTCTGAATATTCCACGTCTGTGGTAATGTGTTCCCCTCCATATCCTGGATTTTGAAGGTGGCGGGTCCAATTTTGGTGACTATCTTGTATGGCCCCGTCCAGGTGATTCCCAACTTTCCTTTGCCTTCCGTGGATTGAATTTTTTCCGCCTTTCAGAGCACTAGGTCTCTCTGGTTTAGATCCACAAGCTGGACGTGTCTGTCATGATAGGCTGCAATCCGCTTTTTGCTTCCAGTTGATCGAGACTCTCCCTCAACCTTTGTTCATTCTTCTCTTCGCAATAGAATAAAATTCTGTCGCTAGGGATCTGAATCTCTATGGGGATCACAGCTTCTACGCCATAGGAGAGGGCGAATGGTGATTCACCTGTTGCTGTCCGAGGAGTGGTTCTGTATGCCCATAGGACATTCATCAGCTGATCCGCCCACTTTTTGTTATGCTCCCCCAATCTCTTTTTTATGCGTTTGACGATTGTTCGATTTGTGACTTCAGTCATCCCGTTGGATTGGGGGTAGTAAACTGAGGCGAACTTGTTCTGAATGCCTTGACTTTCGCAGAATGCTCTAAACTCCGCACAATTGAATTGTGTCCCATTTATCGGTGATAATTGTGCGAGGGACTCCGAATCTTCCGATGATATTATCCCTTACAAACTCGACCATTCGCTCTGCGTTTATGGAGGAGACAGCTTCGGCCTCTACCCACTTCGTAAAGTGATCAACAACTACAACCACGTATTTCCTTTGTCTCTTAGTAGGAGGAAAAGGACCGACAATGTCAATACCCCAAATGGCGAAAGGTCGTCCCTCGATGATGGGTTTTTGTAGGTGCTTAGCCGTGTGAGATTCATTTGCATGAACCTAGCAATTATGACAGGACTCTACTAGCTTCTGAGCATCAAGTTCTGCTGTGGGTCAATAAAATTCCGCCAACCTGGATTTTTTCAAAATGGAAGCGGATGCTTTATGGACTCCGCAAGCACCTTCATGTAACTATTTGAGGATCTCTTGTCCCTCTTCTGTCGTAACACACTTTAACCAAGGCTGTCCAAAAGATTTTCTGTACAGGCTATCATTTATTATGGAGAAGTATGCTGCCTTTCTTACCGTCCGCCTGGCTTCTTCTTTGTCTTGAGGCAAAGTTCTGTCTGCAAGATACTGCTGGATCGGCGATCTCCAATCTCCAATAGCGGATGTAAGAAGAGCTACGATTTCTGGGGCGAATGCCGGTCTAGTTTTTACCTCGAATGGGCATTGTAGGTCCGCCCACTGATCCTTGCTAGAAGCTAGTTTAGCCAGGTGGTCCGGTTCTGTGTTTGATCCTCGAAGCACATGGACTAGCTCCCATTTGGTTTCTTTGATCTCAAGGTAGTTTAATAGCTTTTTGACCTCCTCTACATATTTGACCAGAGTTTCATCTTTCACATCAAAGTTTTTGATCACCTGGTTGACCATTAGCTTAGAGTCGCTATAGATCACAAATCGTTGTGGTGTAATCTCCTTCAACGGGTGTAGCCCCAATATCAAGGCTTCATATTCTGCGGCATTATTTGTTGTAGAGAACTCTAACTTCGCAGCATAATGTAACTTGATGTAGTGAGGTCCCTTGATTATTACGCATATTCCTGCACCTTCCGCTGAAGAAGCACCGTCCGTGTACATCATCCATTCCTCCACTTTTGGTTTAGGAAGGTTCACGCCCTCTTCGGTGAATTCGTTGACAAAGTTTGCCAAGACTTGGCTTTTCAAGGCGGATCTGCCTTCATAACAAACATCAAACTCGCCCAGGCGGATTGCCCACTCCATCAACCTCCCTGAAGTTTCTGGCTTTTGTAATACCATCCTCATAGGTATGTTGGTGCGGACGATGAATGTATGAGCCTGGAAATAGGGTCTAAGGAGGATCGAGGTGGTGACCACAGCTAGTGCCATTTTATCCAATCTTGAATACCGAGTTTCGGCATCTTTCAGGACTTTGCTCACATAATAGATCAGATATTGTTGGCCATCTTCTTCCCTTATCATGACAGTATAAATTGCTTTATCAGTGACAGAAACATACATGTAAACATTCTCACCTTCCAAAGGTCTGCTCATTAGAGGCGGTTTCGAGACAAAGCATTTGATCCCTTCGAAGGCTTGCTTGCAATCCCCATTCTACGAGCAGAGCATGAAATGAACCTGCCAAGTGCTATGATACGTCCGTTAAGACGTTGCACTTCTCTGAAATTTTGCGGCGCCTTCATGTCCAGTACTGCTTTGATTTTATCTGGGTTAGGACCTACTCCTTCCTGGCTGATCATGTGTCCCAGGAATTTTCCATAAGTTGCTCCAAAAGTACACTTCTCAGGATTCAGCTTAATGTTGTGATGGCGAAGGACTCCTAAGACCTCTCTTATGTCGTCTGCATGCCTCTCCATGGTGGTGCTCTTAATGATCATCTCATCCACATAAACTGAGAAGTTGTCACATTTTCTTCCTTCGAATATCTTGTTCATCATCCGCTGGTAAGTTGCTCCAGGGTTTTTGAACCCGAAGGGCATGACCTTAAAGCAATAGGTCGCCTGGTGAGTTACGAAGGAAGTCTTGATCCTGTCCGATGGTTCCATAGGGATCTGGTGATAGCTCGATTTCACATATGTGAAGGAATACATTGTGTGCCCTGCGGTTCCATCAACTAAGATATCAATGCAAAGCAGAGGGTAGTTGTTCTTGGGACAAGCCTTATTAAGATCCGTGAAATCAATACACATGCGGTATGATCCGCCTGCCTTCTTAACTAGGACCACATTCGCCAGCCATTGCGTATAAATAACTTCTTCAATGGCGTCTGCCTTCCTCAATTTAGATATCTCCTCCTCGATCACTTTCTGTCTCTCTAGACCATGATTCCTTCGCTTTTGGGCTACCGAGACCGCATCCTTGGCGATATTGAGTTTATGAGTGATCACATCTGGAATGACCCCTGTGAGGATCTCATCTTTCCATGCAAACACATCTTCTGATTCGAGAAGAACCTTCATAACATCCTTCCTAACCTCTTCTTTTAGCCCTCTGGCGATCCGCACCTGCTTACCATCCGCCATGAGGAACATTTCTGTATCTCCAAGGGCCGTCGTAACAAGCTCATCCTCTTCATCATCCTTAGACTGCGGGCGAATCGATAAGGATGCCGAATATGTCTCCTGGGCAACCTTTTGGTTCCCCTTAATCATCACTCCTCCCTTGGCAGTAGGGATGTACATCGTCAAATGGTGTATCAATATGAGAGCCACCACCTCTGAGATAAAAGGCCGCCCCAAGAAGATATTGTATGCCAACTGACCATCCATGATGGAGAACTCCAAATCTCCCATCCACACCTGATCTTCATCTGCTAATTCGCATTCCAGCATCACTTGTCCCTTTGTCTGGATTGTGTGACCTGTTACTCCCAGGATATCTACAATGGTGGTCTCCACTTGAATAGGATCAACCTTGATCTTGGTGAATGCTCCCCTAGTGATGACATTGCATGAACTGCCAGTATCAATCATTACTCTCTTCATTTCCCATCCTTCCACCGTCATGGTGATGACGAGAGCGTCTGCATGTGGGGGGGTCATTGGACCAACATCTGCAAAGGGGCGATTGAGTGATGCTCTATCTAGAGCGATAGTTTTCGCCTTCTTTACCATAGGCTGGTACCCTGGTCCGCCAGCGATGACATTAATGACCCCCTTAGCCTTCTTCTTCGGCTCATCTTTTTGTTTATCGCCATCCCCTTTCTTGTCGTTCTGGAAGAACCTGTCCAGTTTTCCTCTCTCAATAAGCCTTTTAATTTTAGTATAACCACTTAAAACCTTTTAAAGAATTAACAATTAATATTAAATTCACTTTATTCTATTAATGAGATTTAATTCTCTACAATCATGGTTCAAAATTTAAAAAGAATTTTGACTGTTTAAAGATTTTTAATAGATATCCCAATTGCTCCAATTGGTTACATTTCAATCCACATATTTTTCATACTGTATATTTGGATTCCTATATAATTTATTCACTATTTCCCCAAATTCTGATATGAGATAACTTTTTCTAGCAAAATACAGTTTATTGTTTGAAACTTAGTTCCAATATACTCGAGAGCTGAAGTACTGAAGGCCGTTCAATAATGGCTTCTTGCTCTAAGAACAATAATAGAAGGTTACTGTTTAAAGAAGACCAGAGACCTCATTTTTTCAAGTTCATTGTTGTTGATTCTCTACCTCGACACAAGCTGGTTAGCATTTATTTATCTTCCTCTTCTTCTTCTCACTTTACTCATTGTACATTAATCATATAAAAAAATAAATAGGAAATTCCAAGAAAGTTTGTGAACAATTACAGAGGCAATCTTTCAAGTCCTGTAATCTTGAAGGCACCTTCGGGTCAAAAATGGAAAGTTGATATTGTGAAAAATGACGGCGAGATTTGGCAGCATAATGGATGGTGAGATTTTACTGAATTTTACTCACTTGGTCATGAATATCTTGTAGTATTTGAATATGATAAGGTTGCTTCTGAATTCAATGTCACCATATTCGACAACACTGCCACAGAGATAAAATATCCTTTTAGTTCTGGATCTAATGTTGATGAACAATTTGAAAAGCCAAATATGGTAGTTCTTGAATCAGAAAATGTTGATTCTACTGAAACCTTGCCATCAAAAGCTAATCTTGATGAGCAATTCCAAAGCTTGTTGAATGATCAAGTTGAAGGTATGCTATTTTCATTCTTATACTAAGAAGAGTACATCATGTTTCTAGCAACTTATTCGATTAGTGATTTTCGATGTTTGTACCCAGAGATACAAAGGGAAAATAAGACTTTTAGAAGAAACAAAAAACTGATAAAGGAAGACAAAAGGAAGGCTTTTGAAAGAGCAATGTCCAATTTCCAATCCGAAAATCCTTCATTCATGATTATAATACAACCATCCTATGTTAATAATTTCTTGGTAAACATTAATCTCGTCATTTTATTTCTTTGATATTTATGTATAAATTAGTCCACTTCAACAACTTAATCTAACATTATCCTAACTCCAAAATTATTTTAAATAAAATACAAAATGAAAAACATGTTGGACTTTTAGTCAACAAACAATAATGAAAAATTTATCATTGTATTCCTTTCTGTTTTGTCTAGGCTATACTAGCTAGCTTTGCCAATAAATATATCAAAAAAGACCGCGCAAATATAACTCTGAATTCGGCCGAGGAAAAAACTTGGTCGGTTGAATATGTGGAGATAAAAACAAGTGGAATTAAGTTAGCTAGGCTATGTCGTGGTTGGAAGAAATTTGTAGATGATAATCATTTGAAAGTTGGTGATGTTTGCGTGTTCGAATTGATTAATCACAATGGAACCACATTTAAAGTTGTAATTTCAAGGGAAGTAAGATGCTAAAACCATTGTCCAATGTTAGCTTCATAAAAGATCCCTTCTTCGAGCTATGACCTAGTCTTGCTACCCCCTCTATTCGACTCTGCCTCTCTTCTTCTACATCCACAAACATAATTCCAACAAACTAATTTCGTTCGAAACTAAGACTGTAAAGAGTGTGTAGTCTACTTGGTGGAGTTTGAAGATGATCATTATGAAGCCATTTGTGATGGGCTTGCCCTTTGCTTGAAGAATCTTTGTTTTGTATTAGTTGTTCTTAACTTATTCTATTTTTTTTTTTTTGCTTCTTACAATATAGCTGCATTGCTTAATTCTATGGTTGACTTTGTTATTTGTGGTCCATTTTGGTTATCTCTTTATTTATATTGAGTAAATTCTGAATCTACCAAGCCTCCTGTAGACACCGAATCGGAGGACCTGTGACGAAAACCTGAAAACAAGACGGTCGAAGCGATTGATTCCGGAAGTTTTGAAAAATATATAAAGAATAATAAGCGGAGGAAAATTGACGGCACGGCGCGGGCACGCAAGGGCATCCCGCACGCGGACGACGATGGTCGAACGCCCGCTTGACGGCTCGAGACGTGCGCGCGGTGTCCGTCGGACGCACCGCGAGTGGCACACTCTCGACGTCCGAGCAATGCCTGGGACCGCTGGCGGTGCGCGCCCTCGTGGCCGTTGAGCGCACGCGCCTGGCAGTGTGAGGCGCGCGTTCGGTGACCGCGACGTGCGAGCGTCTGGCTGCACGGAACGCGCGCTCGGCGGCCACGGAGTGCACGCGTCCGACGGCGCGGGGTACGCCCCGAGGGTCGGCGGGCGGGCGCCCAACCACGTCGGGCGAGCGCCCAACGCGTCGGGCGGACGTCCGACGAGGGTTGGGCGCGGGCGCCCAACCTCGCGTTGGGCGCTCGCCCAACGCCGTTGGGCGATCGCCCAACATTGTTGGGCGGCCGCCCAACTATTGTTGGGCGGCCACCCAACAAGGTTGGGTGGTAGCCCAACACTAGGTTGGGCGGCCGCCCAACCACAATGGGCGACGCCCAAAATTTTTTGGGCGTCGCCCATTGTTCCGGGATCCGTTTCCCTATATAAGGGCACAGATCCCAAGGTGAAAAGGGGAGGCTTTTGGAGATTTTTTGGATAAACTTTCTCACTCTAAACATTTTTAGAGAGAGAGAGTGAATTTTTTGAGAAAAATATTTTTTTTCTCAAAAATTCCAAATTTCCTAAGTTCAATTTTTTACTAAATTTTCATTAAAAACGGGAGCTCGCGGTTCGTGGAATCAATCGGCTTCGACTGTCAGATACCGAATTAAAGGTATTATCCGAGGACTAGACTCTTTATTTTATTTAATTTATTCTCTCCTTCTATTTATTTTTTTATGCTATAGTTCTTATTCCTTTAGTTATTTATTTATTTTGTCACGTTTTATTTAGTTAGCGTATTTATTTAATTTTCGTTTCGTGTTAAATAAAATTCGGTTTTGTTTTAAAATAAAAACCTCGTTTTGGATATCCCAATACGAACCGTGATCCGATAAAAAGGTAGTTCGGGTATCGAAAATGTTGTAATTATAAGTTTTTTTTAAAATTTAAAAGAGGTTTCCAAATAACGTTTTAAAATAAAAACATCGTTTTAGGAACTTCCATTTCGACTACGATCCATCTTTGGTAGTTCGGAAGTCCAAAACGATTGAATTAGATTTAATTTAAAGCTTTTGAATAAATCTGGAAAATATTGGAGTGCTGCTGTAATTTGTCAATTCTGTCCTAAATGCTGTTTACCGACGGATTTTCCGTCGGTAAATCTGCCAAAATGTAAAAAATGTCATTTCGGTCCCTTTTTCTTAACTTTTAGACTTTTAATTCTTAGTATATATATATATATATATAATTATGTAATACATGTTTTTCAAATTATTTTAGAATTTTAGTATATACATTTATTTTAGAATATTGGTATATCATTTTTATTTTATTTTATAATATAAGTATAAATATATATATAAGTATTTCCTTTTTATTAACTTAGGCTATGTTTAAATATTAGTTATTTGATATTTTGAGAAATAATAGATGGATATTAGTATATGTCATTTTTGGTATTTAAACTATATTAATTATGTATATATATGTATAGTTTTGGGAACATTTGGGTTATTTTGTTGATTATTGAAGGAAGTTATTTTTGGGTAAATATTATTTTCTTATCCATAAGATTTACTTATTGTTTTAGCATTTTTAAAGTATAAGTATATAGTACCTATTATTTCCATATACATAAAGTTCCTCTTACATTAATTTTTGAGTTTTCATATCCTCCTTTTTTATTTACTTGTATATATATATATGTCTAAATTATTTTCTCCATTCTTTTGGGCCCATTCATGGGTCCATGTCTCAAATGGACCTTGTTTGATTATAAGTCTTGCTTTAAATAAGTGTCTTATTGTAATTATAATAGTTAGAGAGTCCATTAAATAAGTGGAGAAAATAAATCACAAAAAGAGAGTTTTCAATTAAATTATTTAAGCTAATGAGCTTTCTTAGATCTCTAATGTAGATAAATAGAGTCATTTTGGTTGATATTTCAAATCGTCTTCAAAACACCACGTTTTAAAACCTTAGTCCGTTCCAACGACGGATTAAGCGAACATTGTAATCAAAATCGTTTTCTTTGTTAATAATGGAGGTTTTGAATCGCTTTCTTAATGAATTTGTACAAAATAAAATTGACTTGTATGTTTAACCACGTTTTCTTATTAAAAGGCTTTTACTTTAACGTTTTCAATTACTCGAGTCGTTCCAACTGCGATTCGGGTAAGCTTCATCAAACGGGGTTTTAAAACGCACCTAAATCGTTCCAACGGCGATTAAGGTGCGAACCATGTAAATAAACTCGTTTTGGAGAAATAAGTTAGCGTAGAATAAACACACAACATAACATTTAAATACGGTTGTAAATAAATCACTTCTTTTCCCCCCCCTTCTGTGTATGTATAAACATAAATGGGTGATTCTTTACTGATGTGGCTTTTCAATAATATATGCTCAAAATGGTTTCTAAAAAGAGAAAGAAAAGGGTTTCAAATGAATTTTAAACTTAAAGAAGTATACGATTAGTCCGTTATCGCCTAACATACTGAGTAGGAGGCCGGTGGTTCATAACCGGGCGATGTCGGGGTGCCTAGTAGCCTTTCTCCGGAAAGGAGCTAGCCTTCTCGGCTCGTACCTAAGTCTCCCGAACCCACACCGGTCTCCCGCAAGGGATCGGTGTTCATTTTCCCATTCGTGGGTGGCGACTCTTCTATATCTCCGAGCTCCGGTCCTGCCGAGCAGCTTGATTCCACGATTGGTTGCTTTCGGCGCTAATCATCGCTTACGTCGCCATGAGGTTGTCCACCCCCCGGTCCGCCCGGGAGATTAGGCCGTGGCACCTCGTCTAACAAGTGGCGACTCTGCTGGGGAAGCGAGAAATTTGATTCCGGAAGGCGTGTATTAAGCCCTTAACGGGGACGGATCGTATTATTTCTTTTCGTATGCATTCATAAGCATTATTGCAAACCTTTTGGGTAATTTCCGCGAAACCTCTAGCGAGAGTCCATTCGTCGCTCGAAAGAGGCTAGTGTAAGTTCCCCCTTACAGTAAAGCGCCAAAGGGTCCCCATCCATTCGTTAGGGGCGAATTTGTGCGGTCCTGTGAGGCCCCGCGATCAGCCGTGTCAGCATATAGTAGCCTTAGAAGTTGCCATAGGATTACCCGTTACCATTTTTGATGTGATGAATGAATCAGTTCGTGTTTTCAAATTGCCATGATACGTGTCTAATCCTTAAATATGTAAAGAAAATGAAACGATACGTTAATATATACTCTTAAACCGATGTACAAACTACCCCAAAACATCGAAACGATTCGAACTAAAGACGACTTAGTCATCTCGTATGAATGAACTTGTGCGACCCGCCTGGTCCCTTTCCGTGTCCCGAAGAAGGCACATGTTCAGGAAATACGTTATGACGTAAGCACGTATTAGTATGAATCGGTTTGGTATTAAGGATAGTTATATCTCGATTCAAAAGACTATATTAACAGTAGCCGTTATTCACATTCTTTAAATAGGTTGGGATAAAACGAGATTATGACAAAACGAAAACAAAGAACATTTCTGTTTCGAATGACCCCGTTGTAACGTAAAGAGTTTCGCAAACGTGGCTAGTCCCTTCCGAATAAAAGACGAGCTCTTACGTTATGCCTTGTGTTGTTCTTAAGAGAAATGGACGTGTCCGCAAAAGTGACTAAGAAAATAAAAGAAAAGCAAAAATAAACAAATGACCAAAATCATTCTGTATCTACGATATATATCCATCCCGAGGGTAGTTAAAGAAAATGAACCAATGTCGTTAAATACGTGCCTCGAGCCGGTATGTACGCCGTTTAAAATCATAAAGCCGGATTAAGCTAAACTGCATAATTGCGCCATATGGACGAGACTGTGGGTTTGACTAATGGCTCGAACATTTCGACCGTTACCAAAACTACAAGAAGTATGGCCCGATCTGCGTGTTTGCTTGACTCGTGCCTAAATGAAAAAGAACGGTGATATCCCTGCTTCGAATAAGCATGCGATTCAACGAAACGTTGATTTTCTATAACCACGCTAGGGTGGTATATCCCGTAGATTGGAAGAAATAAAGAGTTGTTAATAGCCGAAAGATTATCGTACGCTCGAATAAGACTCGCCGTCTTTTCAGGTAGCCAAAACGAGCAAACGGATTCTGTACGCTAGAAACAAACACGTTATGCGATGAGTCCGTTCCCTAAAATAAAAATCCAAAAAGTGATTTCATCACTAAATAAAAGGTGGTTACGTCTCTCGATAGATCCAAAAGATCCCGTTGTAATCCAAAATCGAGACACGAACCCACGCGAATAAAAGGGAACGAGTCATTGTCAATAACGAACGATTGAACCAAAAGAATAACTCGTACCACGTCTAAAATCCGAGACGCGCTCAAAGGGAGTCAAAACCCAAATTACTGCGTCTCGCAAAATGACAAAAGACGAGTTATTCCGAAAGGACAATCCAACTTGGTCGATATCTTAGTCACTGAACGTTGATACGTCAAAACGAACTGTATTGTCTGATGGATGATTTACTTTTTCCTCAATAATCGACGGCATCACGCGTCCTCTAGACCACGATGTGAGCCCATACCAAAATCCTAGGAAAGAGACTTGGACCAACGAGTGTGTGGAGGAATAAGGATGGAAGAGAGATGATGTGATAATTGTGATTGATATCTAACATTTTCTTTCTCTTGTTGCGATCTGATTACGCGTTATGTACGATTTTCGCTAACTAGTTTGTTTGTATAGATTTATATCTTGTTGTATATCAGTCGAGTCAGATTTAAGTTATAACGCATTCTATGCTTAACGAATCATTGCAGTCATATCATATAGAGCGTTACATGCTAACCAAATTGCGTGCAGCCGTTCTAAGTTTCGTAAACTTAGGACGTATTTATTAGGAATGTGAGAAAGAGTTGACCCCAGCGTCGCGTGTCATTTAGGAGGCATACCAGTTATGTCGTGATGTATCCCATACGTCTTTGCCTTGTCGTACCCATGTGTTGGGATGCATCCTATGCATCCTTGGCATGTCTCGTGCGTCTTCACCGTGTCGTTTGTATGCTAGCTAGGAGGCATGTCCATTATGTCGTGATGTATCCTATGCGTCTTCGCCTTAGCATACTATGCGTATAGTAGTGTACCTCGTACGTTTTTCTAGTATCGTAGGCACTAGTCAGAAGGTATAACCATTATGTCATGGCGTATCCCCTACGCCTTGGTTTTGGCATACCCCGTATGTCGCGTCACCTCCTGTATATCCTTGCCCTATTAAGAGGCATACCGTTCTCTCATGACGAATCCCCTATGGCCTTGCTGCGTCGTGTCATCATGCGTCCACCCGTCAGGAGTCCCACCTGTCATGTGGTGACATATTCCTTGTATCTTCACTTTGTTGTACCCCGTAGGACGTAACGCGCCCCATGCATCTTCCATTAATCGTCCAGGCACCAATCAAGAGGCATACCTGTTATGTCGCGACATATTCCATATGTCTTTTCCCTGTTTCGCCTCGCTTATTGGGACCCATTCCTAGTGTCTCTATCATGTCATTACACACTGTTCAAAAGGTATACTATGTGTGACATAACGCCTCCTGTACATCTTCGCCTCTTCCCTTACGCCAAGCGAGGGGCATGAGCTTCATGCCCCGTATGTCATGGCATATCAGGTGCTTGTTCACCATGTTATATACGTTAGACGAAAGGCATACCATTTGAGCCGGGACGCATCCCATACGTCCTTGCCTCGTCCCACCTTCCATATCATGAAGTGTCCCATGCGTCTCCATCACGTCAGCTATACGCTAGTCAAGACGTGTACTCGATACGCCGCCATGCATTGCCTATGTCTGAGTATTGTCAAGGTCGTACATCGCGATAGGTCGCATATGCGTCTTCCGTATCAGATACGCTAGTCTAGAGCTATACCCCGTATATCATGACCTGAGTTCTCGCCTTGTTAGGTGCCTAACGGAAGACATGCCCTATATATCACAATGTATCTTGCGCGTCTTCACCATGTCTCGCATTCCCGTCAAAAGGTCTACCCCGCGTGTTATGAGGTGTCTCATATATTAGTCCGGAGGAGCATCTTTGGACCTTGAGGTATTCCCTATGTCTTCATCGTGTTATGCTTGGTGCGGGACACGCCGCACACATCTTTATCGTCCTGTTTATACCATTAGGGGGTATACCATGTGCATCGTGACATATCACATGCGTCTTTACCACCGTGCTTAAGTTATCCGGAGATATGTCCCATGTGTCACGACGTACTCCGCATCCCTCTATCATGGTTAGGAATATTGTTCGTTGGACATGCGTCCTTGCCAAATCCAAACTTCTTGGTGGTCATACCTCGTTTGTCATAACATTCGCATCGTGGGGCAAATTCCGTTCACTTTCCGCATGGTCGACTCGAGACATACTATGTGTGTCGCCACGTCGCTGACAACACATCGATAGTTCCAAAAAAAATAAGAAACATTATCACAGCGTCGGTTCCCTCGAGACTCGAATTAACCATTCGTCACATGTCTCATACACGTCCTACTTACGCCTCAAGACATACCATGTATGTCGCTACGCCTTAGCCAACACATCTCAAGATTATGACTGGTACCTTGATCTCAAATAGAACCATAATCTCACGGGTCGTCGTCACCTCCCTTTCGTATCTCAAGACATACCCACGGATGTCGCCACGCTATACACAATGCCCAGGTGATTCCAAATTACGTTGTTGTATTATCCATGCCCCTCACCTCGTAGGTTGCCAACATGACCTTCACACGCTAAGACATGCCACATGTGTCGGTGCGCCGTGCACCTATACTCCAAAGTTACGTGGTTGTAAGATCGAAACCTTAGGGTCGAGTGAACTGTTTCACACAAATCTCGTTCACCTATCGTCGTTCGCATCTGGGGTGGTAGTCCATACGTAGCACCTCCGTATTTCAGAATTATGGGCAATACCCTGAGCTTCGAAATGAACCCTTGACTGGTGTGTTGTACCAAATATGCCATTCCCACTACTCATATCGCTACCCCTCCAATGTATCTACACGTCACGGATATCATCGGGGTACACTCTCATTTACCTAGTGTCATAGGGGATTTTACGTATCATGAGGGTCGTCTCAATCTCACAAGTGTCAGTCGTGTCGAGCGTCATTCAACATTGTACATCTTGTAAAGCATTGCAAGGTTAACTTGTAGGGTTCGTACTAGTGTGTGTATAACAGTCGAAATGGTTTCAGACATCGGCACTTCCAAACTGGTAAGTTAGCACAAACGATCGAGGTACTGCCGACGGCTCTGGTAAAAAAAAGAAAAAGAATAAAAGAGGTTTAGCTCCAGTCAAATCGTGTTCATGTTGAAAGAAATAAAGCACACCACGAATCATGCATAAATCATACATCCATCTATAGGAGGCACAAGTAGATAGCTTTAGCATTCGCATCGCACGTGCATCATCAAAATTCATAATGCCTAAAAAGCTCCACTCACCGATCCTTTCTCTTTCCTTGTTAGAAACCTAACTCATGGCCCAGTCCAACAATTCAAACCACAATCTTGAGAGCCGTGTGCAAGGGGCTTTAGCCAAATACATCTTTTCTGATGAGTTCAAACGTGCTCTTAATGATCCGGAGAATACTGAGCATGGGGGGGGGTTGAAAATTCCCAAGAGATGATAGGAGATTTCAATCTCAGAGCAGAAATCGAGCGAGTTCTTCCCGATATCCTTGCTTCAGATGAATTCAAGATAGAGCTGAAAAGGTTGGTCAGGGAGGTCCTGAGTGAGTCACTGGTTGCGGAGATCCCGAAAGCTGCTGTGGAGAAACCTATGTTCCAGCTCGCATCACAAGTTAATCCACAAACATTCACTCCACCAAGGGTAGTCTCACACCATATTTCACGAACACAACAAGATCCACACCACCAAGGACATGAGATTACCAGGGTTGTTCGCCCTCCGTCGCCCACTCAGTATAGAAGGGAGGGAAGGGAATTCTCCACTTTCACTCAACCCTTGTTTGAAGTGTTAGAGGTTCTACGAATGCATGACTTACTTCACCCTCTACCAGCCACGAGAGGTCACACCATTGAATTAGTCAAACGCAGGGGCTACTGCCACTTCCACCAGAAATATGGTCACGAAACAAGCACTTGCATGAAGTTGAAGCATGAAATCCAAGATCTCATCGAAGCTGGGAAGATAAGTGATCCAGATCCTTCTCAGCGGATGAAGTCTTTGACTTGTTCCTTGAACGGTGAGGTCTATCACGGATCAGGATAAGCGAGAGAAGAAGTTCTCTAGATTGAGGACACTTAGGAAGCAGGTGAACTTGAAGCTTCCTGAAGTAGTATGAGAGAGAGGATTGCACTTGTAGTCTTTATCCTTGTCTTTTATTTTATCTTCTATTCCACAAGGTGTTATTAACTTCCTTTTGAATTCAATGAAATTTCGTTTCTGCAAATTTATCCTAAACATACGTACTTACATTTGATATCTACTCAATTGAGATATTCCCGCTTCTATCATGGCACGGACATAAGCTCTAGAATATACTTATTGCTCGGTACTTAACCACTGAAGAGAGAAAATTAAGAGAGAAAAAAAAAGCAAAATAAATCATGAGAAGCGATTCCCTGACCCATCAAACGAAGGGTTCTCACCGGCTTTTGCCAAGAAGAAGATTGAGCAACAATCAACAAAGTCCAAAAGAGAAAAAAGAAAAGAAAATATGGAGCAAGCAACAAGCCCTCAGAGCCATACTTGCGATGAGGCATCGACAAAGATTTCTCCCCCCAAAGGGAGACACTAGTACAGGAGTGCGCCATTCAGAACGAGGCAGGGGCAACTAGCCTATCATCGATAAAATATTTTGTTCTAGGATCAACGAAAGGGTTTAGACCTATGATGACTCAAAGTTAAACAAGGAAAGAAAAAATGATGCTAAAAAGGTCCTGGGGCAAAGTCAAGTCAATCGGAAGTAAAAGAAAATAAATCAAAAGCTGACGTGATCAGCCAAGAGGCGTCAAGGTGGCAAGAGCGGTTGACATTGTCCAACAAATGTGTAATCAAATGTACGAGAAAATCTCACGGTAACGAAGAAAGATCAAATGCGTAGTTAAGTGAAGCCGAAGGCGGCAACAAAGTTCAGAACTTTAATCAATCTCGAGGGAACCGAGGAATCCTTCTCATGAAAATTAAAAAAAAAAAAGAAAGAAAGAAAATCCCGATAGGTTGAAAATCCGCAAAGGACGGCCTATGCAACAATAAGGGACACCCCAATAAGTGAAAACCCCACGGGGCGCTTATTTGAAAATTCCGGGGTAAAAGGAGAGAGTTAAAATAACTGAAGTGTGAAAACCCGAAAGGGCATGCTTTGGTGACAGTGGTTAATAAACTGAGCAGTAAACAATTCAATGTATCTTTGCCAGGTGCTTTATTTAAGCTAGACGGTTGCATTTGTAATGAAAACACCCGCATCAATAGACACCCCATCTCAACTGAAATCACCCCAACACCCATAAACCGATCCAAAATCTATAAAAAAGAAAAACTAAAAAAAAAAGACTATTCCTCTCTCTCATGCTCCATGAAGTCTGGTTCCTCTGCTCCTATGTGGTCCTCTCAAGGGTCAAACTTCGACCGAAGCGTCTCTCCTCTATAGCTACTCCCAACGGCAGTATCCCTAGTTTGGCGCACATGAAATCTCACCTCGAGTTGGCAGGGGCATACGCTAGCATCAACTTCTAACCTATGCCAAGACGGTAACTTTAATCGGGGGCACGGTCCTACAATCAGATCAACGTCCATCTCACTTCGGAAGCTTCTCCATTAACGAAGGCATCGGGCATGAACTCATCGTCAAATGATTAGCATAGAAATGGCCCGTGGATATAAACCCCATGTGCTATTCGGTATCATTCACAATCAAGAAAGAAAGAAAAGGAGAAGAAAAATTGAACAAAAAGGTTGGATTGAAAACCTCAAAAGAGGCGATCCAAGCAAAAGGAGAGATAGAGAAAATCAGTGAGATATAGAAAAGATGAATTGAAAACCCCTAGAGGCAGTTCATGCAAAAGGAGAGATAGAGAATATCGGAGAGATCCCGTTGAGTTTAAAACCCTAAAAGGGCAGCTCAGGCAAAAATTAGGGAGAAAATGAATACGTCAAACTCTGGTTAAAAGCGAGAGCCCCTTTGACACGAGCTCATCAAGACCAAATCCTCATCCTTACAACCCTTGGTTTCAAACTTAACCTCGCCCTCATCCTCGCACTCCTTGGGGACGGCCCGAACCATCATTTCTCGATCTGAAGCTACGAAAATCCTCCAAGCCTATGAAAAGGGAATCCATCCGAGTATCTCATCCACATGTACATAGTTTGCATTCCCACATGTCCATACATCCATATAAAGCAAAGCACATAGGCCACACGTGCGCACATTCAAACACACGCACGGTCACCTGCATACGCACATATAAGTGTTTACATGCATCCATAGATTACGCTACATCCACCCATCTCTATGCATCGCCACATACCTTTCCTTGACACAAGCTCATCAAAACCAAATTCCCGTCCTTATAACCCTTGGTTTCAAACTTATCCTCACCCTCGTCCTTGCACACCTTGGGGATGGCCCGAAGCATCATTTATCGATCTAAAGCTACCGAAATCCTCCAGCCTATGAAAAGGGAATCCATTCGACCATCTCATCCACACATACATAGTTTGCATACACACATGTCCATACATCCGCATAAAGCAAAACACATAAGCCACACTTATGCACATTCAAACATACGCACAGTCACCTACACACACACACATAGGTGTTTACATGCATCCATAGACTAGGCTACATTCATCCATCTATATGCATCACTACACACCTGAGGTCGATTTAGAGACCAGGGTTGCTTTTGAGCCATTTTGACTCACGGTCGCAGACCGGAGTTGCTTTTGAGCCATCTGACTCGCGGTCGCAGATCGGAGTTGCTTTTGAGCCATTTGACTCACGGTCGCAGACCGGAGTTGCTTTTGAGCCATTTGACTCACGGTCGCAGACCGGAGTTGCTTTTGAGCCATCTGACTCGCGGTCGCAGACCGGAGTTGCTTTTGAGCCATTTGACTCACGATCGCAGACCGGAGTTGCTTTTGAGCCATCTGACTCACGGTCGCAGAACGGAGTTGCTTTTGAGCCATTTGACTCACGGTCGCAGACCGGAGTTGCTTTTGAGCCATCTGACTCACGGTCGCAGACCGGAGTTGCTTTTGAGCCATCTGACTCACGGTCACAGACCGGAGTTGCTTTTGAGCCATCTGACTCTCGGTCGCAGACCGGAGTTGCTTTTGAGCCATCTGACTCACGGTCGCAGACCGGAGTTGCTTTTGAGCCATCGCTTTTGAGCCATCTGACTCGCGGTCGCAGACCGGAGTTGCTTTTGAGCCATCTGACTCGCGGTCGCAGACCGGAGTCGCTTTTGAGCCATCTGACTCACGGTCGCAGACCGGAGTTGCTTTTGAGCCATTTGACTCACGGTCATAGATCGGAGTTGCTTTTGAGCCATCTGACTCATGGTCGCAGGCCGGAGTTGCTTTTGAGCCATATTTACCTAAGATCGTAAATCGGGGTAGCTATTTAGCCATTATCCCCGCAGTCGCAAATCAGGGTAGCTATTTAGCCATTATCCCCGCAATCTTGAAATAGGGTAGCTGTTTAGCCATTATCCCCACAATCTTGAAATAGGGTAGCTGTTTAGCCATTATCCCCGCAATCTTGAAATAGGGTAGCTGTTTAGCCATTATCCCCGCAATCTTGAAATAGGGTAGCTGTTTAGCCATTATCCCCGCAATGTTGAAATAGGGTAGCTGTTTAGCCATTATCCCCGCAATCTAAATGGGGTAGCTGTTTAGCCATTATCCCCGCAATCTTGAAATAGGGTAGCTGTTTAGCCATTATCCCCGCAATCTTGAAATAGGGTAGCTGTTTAGCCATTATCCCCGCAATCTTGAAATGGGGTAGCTGTTTAGCCATTATCCCCGCAATCTTGAAATGGGGTAGCTGTTTAGCCATTATCCCCGCAATCTTGAAATAGGGTAGCTGTTTAGCCATTCTCCCCGCAGTCACAAATAGGGTAGCTATTTAGCCATTATCCCCGCAATCTTGAAATAGGGTAGCTGTTTAGCCATTATCCCCGCAGTCGTGAATTAGGGTGCAGCCCGAAGCAGAGTCTGAAGAGGTCAGAGAACAACGCCGGAGCGCGCAGCGCAAAGGTCACGTATGTTCCCTCCTACTCGTTACGTGTCTTTTACTTTTATATGTTTTACATTGCATGTGTACGTTAGCAAAAAAAAAAAACGTTTTCGAAACACACACATCACTGTCAAAATAGAAAAGTAGGGGCAACTGTAGACACCGAGTCGGAGGACCTGTGACGAAAACCTGAAAACAAGACGGTCGAAGCGATTGATTCCAGAAGTTTTGAAAAATATATAAAGAATAATAAGCGGAGGAAAATTGACGGCACGACGCGGGCACGCAACGGCATCCCGCACGCGGACGACATTGGTCGAACGCCCGCTTGACGGCTCGAGACGTGCGCGCGGCGTCCGTCGGACGCACCGCGAGTGGCACGCTTTCGACGTCCGAGCAATGCCTGGGACCGCTGGCGGTGCGCGCCCTCGTGGGCCGTTGAGCGCACGCGCCAGGCAGCGTGAGGCGCGCGTTCGGCGGCCGCGACGTGCGAGCGTCTGGCTGCACGGAACGCGCGCTCGGTGGCCACGGAGTGCACGCGTCCGACGGCGCGGGGCACGCCCCGAGGGTCGCCGGGCGGGCGCCCAACCACGTCGGCCGAGCGCCCAACGCGTCGGGCGGACGCCCGACGAGGGTTGGGCGCGGGCGCCCAACCTCGCATTGGGCGCTCGCCCAACATTGTTGGGCGGCCGCCCAACAAGGTTGGGCGGTAGCCCAACACTAGGTTGGGCGGCCGCCCAACCACAATGGGCGACGCCCAAAATTTTTTGGGCGTCGCCCATAGTTCCGGGATCCGTTTCCCTATATAAGGGCACGGATCCCAAGGTGAAAAGGGGAGGCTTTTGGGGGATTTTTGGATAAACTTTCTCACTCTAAACATTTTTAGAGAGAGAGAGTGAATTTTTTGAGAAAAATATTTTTTTTCTCAAAAATTCCAAATTTCCTAAGTTCAATTTTTTACTAAATTTTCATTAAAAACGGAAGCTCGCGGTTCGTGGAATCAATCGGCTTCGACTGTCAGATACCGAATTAAAGGTATTATCCGAGGACTAGACTCTTTATTTTATTTAATTTATTCTCTCCTTCTATTTATTTTTTTATGCTATAGTTCTTATTCCTTTAGTTATTTATTTATTTTGTCACGTTTTATTTAGTTAGCGTATTTATTTAATTTTCGTTTCGTGTTAAATAAAATTCGGTTTTGTTTTAAAATAAAAACCTCGTTTTGGATATCCCAATACGAACCGTGATCCGATAAAAAGGTAGTTCGGGTATCGAAAATGTTGTAATTATAAGTTTTTTTTTAATTTAAAAGAGGTTTCCAAATAACGTTTTAAAATAAAAACATCGTTTTAGGAACTTCCGTTTTCGACTACGATCCATCTTTGGTAGTTCAGAAGTCCAAAACGATTGAATTAGATTTAATTTAAAGCTTTTGAATAAATCTGGAAAATATTGGAGTGCTGCTGTAATTTGTCAATTCTGTCACTAAATGCTGTTTACCGACGGATTTTCCGTCGGTAAATCTTCCAAAATGTAAAAAATGTCATTTCGGTCCCTTTTTCTTAACTTTTAGACTTTTAATCCTTAGTATATATATATATAATTATGTAATACCTGTTTTTCAAATTATTTTAGAATTTTAGTATATACATTTATTTTAGAATATTGGTATATCATTTTTATTTTATTTTATAATATAAGTATAAATATATATATAAGTATTTCCTTTTTATTAACTTAGGCTATGTTTAAATATTAGTTATTTGATATTTTGAGAAATAATGGATGGATATTAGTATATGTCATTTTTGGTATTTAAACTATATTAATTATGTATATATATGTATAGTTTTGGGAACATTTGGGTTATTTTGTTGATTATTGAAGGAAGTTATTTTTGGGTAAATATTATTTTCTTATCCATAAGATTTACTTATTGTTTTAGCATTTTTAAAGTATAAGTATATAGTACCTATTATTTCCATATACATAAAGTTCCTCTTACATTAATTTTTGAGTTTTCATATCCTCCTTTTTTATTTACTTGTATATATATATATGTCTAAATTATTTTCTCCATTCTTTTGGGCCCATTCATGGGTCCATGTCTCAAATGGACCTTGTTTGATTATAAGTCTTGCTTTAAATAAGTGTCTTATTGTAATTATAATAGTTAGAGAGTCCATTAAATAAGTGGAGAAAATAAATCACAAAAAGAGAGTTTTCAATTAAATTATTTAAGCTAATGAGCTTTCTTAGATCTCTAATGTAGATAAATAGAGTCATTTTGGTTGATATTTCAAATCGTCTTCAAAACACTACGTTTTAAAACCTTAGTCCGTTCCAACGACGGATTAAGCGAACATTGTAATCAAAATCGTTTTCTTTGTTAATAATGGAGGTTTTGAATCGCTTTCTTAATGAATTTGTACAAAATAAAATTGACTTGTATGTTTAACCAAGTTTTCTTATTAAAAGGCTTTTACTTTAACGTTTTCAATTACTCGAGTCGTTCCAACGGCGATTCGGGTAAGCTTCATCAAACGGGGTTTTAAAACGCACCTAAATCGTTCCAACGGCGATTAAGGTGCGAACCATGTAAATAAACTCGTTTTGGGGAAATAAGTTAGCGTAGAATAAACACACAACATAACATTTAAATACGGTTGTAAATAAATCACTTCTTTTTCCCCCCTCTCTGTGTATGTATAAACATAAATGGGTGATTCTTTACTGATGTGGCTTTTCAATAATATATGCTCAAAATGGTTTCTAAAAAGAGAAAGAAAAGGGTTTCAAATGAATTTTAAACTTAAAAAAGTATACGATTAGTCCGTTATCACCTAACATGCTGAGTAGGAGGCCGGTGGTTCATAACCGGGCGATGTTGGGGTGCCTAGTAGCCTTTCTCCGGAAAGGAGCTAGCCTTCTCGGCTCGTACCTAAGTTTCCCGAACCCACACCGGTCTCCCGCAAGGGATCGGTGTTCATTTTCCCATTCGTGGGTGGCGACTCTTCCATATCTCCGAGCTCCGGTCCTGCCGAGCACCTTGATTCCACGATTGGTTGCTTTCGACGCCAATCACCGCTTAGGTCGCCATGAGGTTGTCCACCCCCCGGTCCGCCCGGGAGATTAGGCCGCGACACCTCGTCTAACACCTCCATAAGGTGATTATTATGTTAACACTTGTTTCAAAGTTCCTGTATTTTGTTAAATGATCACTATATTGTTATGTGTGCTAAAAACCTTAAGAATTTGTTCAAATGACATTTATTAGGCTTTTCAAAGAAAAGGTTTACATTTAGCTATTGAATATTTATAAACAAATGAACATAGGTTTATATGCTGAAATGCAACCCGAAACTAGATTTAGCTGCTTCCTATGTCTTCCAAGCATAGAACATGTAGTTGTGGTCAAAATTGCGATTTGTTGTTGTTTCATTAGAACATTATAGTTATATCACAGATTTATTATATAAATTGGCCATCATTTTGGCTTTTCGCTCCGTGTACCCCAAGTGCTCAAGGAAGCAGAGGCAGTTGAGCTGGCATATTCTCCACAAGATATGACCGATTTGATTGCTAATTTCCAAGCAAAGTATTTCTCTGATTAAAATTACATTAGATTGAAGGCATTTCATATTACAATTTGGAATTAGTTATACAACTTGATATATTTTTCAAGCATCAATCATCATGCACTACAAAAAAAACAGAGCATTGGATACAAGATTTGGAGACAGTTTAGATATTGTCTTCAATTTTTATTTTAAAATTATTATTAAGGACTAATTTATTTATTGTCCCAAATTGTTATAATTTTAGTATTAGGGACAGTTTTATAAAATCATCAAAATTTATTATTTAATATCGAAATACATAGCCACTATCCAAATCAAGTCACCATCTACAACACAAATTCCCTTTCTCCTCTCATCTGGTCTCATCTCATCCCATCCCATTAATCGATTCCTTCACCCTTAGACTCACCAGTCACGCCTCTAGTCCACGCCATCGTCCACCATTAAAGCCCTATCTAGTCGAGTTCTCGTCTCTCTATCCTCAATGGTATTGTGGTTGCCGAAAATTTTCAGTCATCTATTCCTTCCCGGCGACACAATCAGTTTAAGTCTGTAACTCCTTATCTCAATTCCATATTAGTTTCTACAATTTTACAATAGCTTCTATTTCTATTGTAATATACCTCTTCTTTAATTTATACTTGTCTGGTGGTTTTCCTATTTGATTCATTCTCTATCGCCCTCTTAAGTCTGATTATTTGATTTTGGATTTGTCTTTCTTATGCTTGATTTCAATTAGGGTTTTTAAGATTTAGGATATTTATTCTGTAGTTATTTTTAAATTGGTTATATTGATAGTATCAAGGACCTTCTTTAGCTAAAGTAACACTACAAAAAAACAGAGTTTCGGGTACAATTAGTTAGGTACAAATTATAATTTTGGTCCTCAATTATAGGTTTTAAATTAATATAGGTACTAGTATATTTTTTTTTTGTCTCTAATTCTTTTTTAATTAAGAAAAGGGGACAAGTTTAATTAATAGAAATTATAAATATTTTATGTTTAATTTTTTTAATAAGAAAGGGACAACACAGATGGTTTTTTCTTTTGTTTAACCTGTTCCTTCAAATCTTTCTTCCTTCCTTTATCAGATTCTATTTCCCTATTAACCCAGATTAATTTTTCCTCTTCTTTACGCCGCCTTATCTCATGCTTTCTCTATCTCTTCGCTACCCCCTGCTACCCCCTATCAGCCGATTCAACGTCGCCGTTCACAATCGACACTACCACTCATCCTTTCTCTCTCTTCTCTTCTTTCGATTGGGTTTTCCTTCGACATTTGCCTTCCTCTCCCCCTTCATTACACTTCCTTTCATCTTCTTCGATTTGTATCCCAAATCTGACCGATGAATTCAACAACAATGGACAAATTCACCAGCAAGGATAGGTCGACAATATGGAGCTGCGAATTTGGGGACTGGAACCCCATCGACTTTGATGAATTTTCAAGGTTAGGGTTTGTTTTATTTTATTTATTTATTTTCTTGAAAATTTCACGGTTCTATATATCTTCCTTCAATTGAACGAAATCTATTTGAGCATCAAGTAATGTTTTACTAACCAAAAGGCTTTTTAGGTCTGTATACTTCAAGAAATAATTTGATTCAAGTATAACATGCCTTTTTGATTTATCTTTTATGTTCAATTTGGAGAGAAAGTATAATAAGAGGAAATGTATACAATATCTTATCTTGTATAAGTAGATAATGTTTTATCTCTTTTATCTCTGTTAATGAATCTAATCTAACTGATATTACAAACTAAGTATTTCCTTTTCAATTCCTTTTCTTGAAAGATAGCCTTGCGTATTAATGTATTGATTCCATCTGGTTTTAGATTAACTGAGAATCAAAGTAGATATCCTATTATGGTATTTTCTCATTGTTGCACATTTTCACTCCCCCATTTTCCAAGATGTAATACTGATGTCTTCCGTTTTGGTGAGAGTCATTAATGTAGTCATGTGAACTTTTTATCAATGCAATTTTGTTTGCTTCAGGTCTATGATTTGCTTCTAATTACCATAGTTTGTATTTCTATTATAAAATGTCCCTTCTTCTGCAATTTCTACTTAGTGTTTTTCCTCTTTGATTCAATCTCTCTATCCCTCACTCTTTTATTTCTGATTATTATGCTTCTAACTGGGTTGTATAAGATTTAGGATATTCATTCTGTATTTATCTTGAAATTAAATAAATTGTTAAAGGTTCCATTCTGATGTTCATTTCTCCTAATATGATTTGTTGTCAGATTCTTCTAATCGAGAGGCTTCCATGATTTCCTCATTTCAAATGATCCTTGAAGATGGAAGCATCCATCTAAATGGAGAAGGTAATAACTTATTAATTTATTGCAAGAATTTGAAAACTCCTTTTATATTAAATCGCTTAGCATCCATGCAGACGTAGAAGGTACTAACTTGTTAATTTGGTTTCACGACATTCTGGTTATTCATTTGGTTTAGCACTGAGGCATAGAACTTGGGTTTTAAACTCCCAATGCCGAATGAAATTTTTATCTTCTAAAGGTAATATCCTCTACTCTGTATTTTGAGACAGAGCTCTTTACATTTACATAACGGATTAAGCAAACAATATGTTCTATCAACAGCAATGCAAAAGTTGTTGACATCACAGTTGAAGACTTTGCTTCCACACGGATTCAAACTGCATTTAGGGACTACGAGAGGTAAAACAACTACTTTAAAAGATAAAAGTAATGAAATTTCAGTACGACATAGATATAATTATATGCTTTGAGTTTTTAAGCTATTCTTACGACTGCAGAGTTTCTCCTAAAATTGGTTTTTCTAACTTTGAAGCATTGGCCTGGGAAATACATGAGAGAAGCTCAAAGTAAGATAATTATTTTCTTGAGTCTAGTGCTATTAAATTAGGATGATTTATGCTTGATTAATTGCTTTTTGGTATAGTGTTAGTTTTATCTTTAATTTTTTAATGGTGCTTAACAAATAAAATGTGCACTTACATCTTTTTTACTTCTATTTGGTTTATGAATGTAGTCTTATTTTCAAAAGTTTTAGACAATATTTGTAGTATTATGTAGTTATTCCTCTTCCTTTTGATATATTGTTTTTGGTGTGTGTAATGTTGTCATGTTGGATAACTCTGCAAATTTTGATAAAATCTGCATACTTGTGATAGTGTTATGACTAAAGTTGGCCAAAATAACTACTTTTGTATATCTTAATTATAAAGCTTGTCATTTTTACTTTTAGTAATTATTAGTTTAAGGTGGAAAACCATGTAATTTTATATGTGCATCTATTTTGTCTTGTCTCTTAACTATAATTTTTGCTAAAATGGCAATCAGACCCTTTTTTCTTAAAGTTTTTAGACTTCAAGGACCTTCTGGTATTTTCTGCAACCTCGGTTATATCTGTTTCAAGAACTCTTACAACTTTTCTATTTATCTGTAGCTCTCTCTAAAGACATTTTAAGTCTGATTTCAGCTATTTGTATTTTTTTCTTAACGTTAACCAACTTTAAAGACTGTTCTACAATATCTGGACTTTTCTGGATTTTTTAAATGTGAAACCCTCGAACATTAGCAGTATGTGCTTTTATTATGGATTTTTTAAACGTGAAACCCTCAAATGTGAAACTTACTTTATTGACTTGCAGATTCTTTCTCCAATCCAGTTCCATTTTCAAATTTTTATTCTTTAATTTGATATATGCTTTTTCAGGCGATATAAGATCTGATTATTGCTAATTGTTTATTTTAGCTTTGCTGATTTATTAAATATTTATATGTTTAATGCTCTGTAGATGTTGGTCTTGGTCTTATGACTTGTAGATGTTTCCTTGGTATTTGACAACATTGAAGAGGAAGGTCCAGAACGTGGTAATTACATAAAACATATATGTCAAGCCGGCTCTAACTAATAGTTGGAGAAATGCTACAAATAAGGAATCTTTGCTTGTCTAATCATCCATTATAGCCTTTTCATGGTAGAGAAATAATAAAAAAGCCATATATGTCAAGCTAGGGCTCTAACTAGCAGTTGGAGAAATTCTACAGATAAGGAATCTTTGCATTCCACTCGAGCTCAACTTTTGTTATTGGAGTTATTATAGGTAGATGATAACCGGGGACTGAATCATAACCGTCAATTATAAATTTGATGCATCTGTATAATCACACTTGACATAAATGCATTTGTATGATCAAGATAGTATACTTGCATGATTTTGTTCTACTTCTTTGGATTTATATGTTGTGGAATATAATGATATTTATGGACTTCGTTTGCAGATGGAACTCCTTACGCTATCTTAATCATGGCTGTCACAATAAGCACCTTATCAGAATGAAACAGTTTAATGCTCAAGAGGCGCTTGAATGTGGTTTTTAGAAATTATTGTAGGACATTAGAACTGATGTTGTACCCGTTCAATTTTTTTCTACACGTTTCCCGACGAATATTACTGTTCAGTTTTTTTCTAAACATTTATTGTCGAATATTACTGTTAAATAAAAGATTATTGTGTTCATAATTAGCTTATGCTTTTGTGATTTATTTTTATGTCTATATACTAGGATTTGGTTTGCTACTAGTAAATTATAGGGATGATTATCGTCCCCTTATTATAGGGACAAAAATTTGTTTATATGGAACGACATACCGTCCTTAGGAACGGGGATGAAATATCGTCCCTAGGAATAAGGACGACAGTTGTCCCAAGGAATGGGGATGAAATGTCGTTCCTAGGAACGGGGACGACAATCGTCCTTAAGAATGGGGATGAAATGTCATCCCTAGGAACGGGGACGACAATCGTCTCTATGAACGGGGACGATAGTCATCCCTCTCAGTGGGGACGATAGTCGTGCCTTTTAATGGGGACGATATCATTCTTTTCGTCCCCTATAGAATCGGGTACGGAGGTAACAAGGACAAAAAATGGGGACGAAAAAATTGTTCTCAAAAGTATAGGGGACAATTTTTTATGTTTTTGGGGATGATTTTTTCCGTCCCTAAATGTGTTTTTTTTTGTAGTGTAAGATGGGGTGTTTGGAAGCCATTATTTATTAAAACAGATCATCAATTTGCTTGTACTGCAAGATTAGGACTTGTTTGGTGCTTCTTTGTAATGTTCAATTTTTCTGACTTCTAAGTTTGTGACTTTGCAAACTGTGGGTAGAGAGTTCATTTATGTGAATTGATGTTGTTGGTAATATAATATGATAGATAGAAGGCATAATACATACTTAGCTTCCTAAACTAAAGCTTCAAAGTCAATTAGTACCCTAAACTATCGAAATCATCAATCAGGTCTCTCAACTAAGCAAAAATCACAAATTGAGTTTCCATTCTAAACAAAAATCATCAATTGAGATCTCATGGAAAATCATTTTCTTGAACAGTTGCAGACCCTTTTCCTCAAACTCATTTTGAACCAACACATAGATGATTACAGTTGCAACTGATGTTAGGAAAACATAGGGACTCAATTGATGATTTTTGCTTGGTTCAGGAATCTGATTGATGATTTTGATAGTTTAGGATTCTAATTGATTTTAAAGCTTTAGTTTGGGGACCCAAATAGGTGTAATGCCTAGATAGAACTTGCATATTTTTTTCATTACGAGTCTAGGCCCCCTTGAGTAGGTCTAACTGTGGAATGACTGTGGAAAACTTAGGAACTAAATGTTAGATTAGTTATATTCTTCTTTACTCTTTTAGTTCACTTGCTCTACTTGAATATTTTACAATCTATTTAATTCCAAGAGCTAGTCAATCACAATGATCTATTTAATTTAACCTTTTTGAAGATAATTAAGACCTATAATTTTAGCAGATTCCTACAAGTCACTTGAGATAAACAATCATCAAAGAGTTCTTATGGATATAAAAGATGCACACGAACCATTCCACCCCAAAATTCAAAACTAGACATCTGACCCAGAAGATCAATTCTTTGCTTGTCTAGACTAATTTAAGCAGGGTTATTATCTTTCTTGGTAACCTGAAGCGAAAACCAAAAACAGAAAATGTACCTCTCAGATACTAAATGTGGCTTGGTTTTTAACATTCATATGAAGATAATTCTCGCGAGCACTTCCTTACTGAAGTTTAAGCAATAAAATCTTAAAAGGAAGTTTGATGAAATTTGGGGGTTTTAAAAATCCTATTCACTTTGCTTTTGAAAATAGTTGGCTTTCTATCTCTACATGGTAGTAAAACAATCTCGTTTTCAATAACTTTCTTTATCCTTTCTGATTCAATAATCATTTGTCGCTTTTGATTAATATAAAGATAGTGTATCTCCATTTCTGCAGATATTTTCGTGGTATTCCTGTGTTCAAGATTTTCATTCTGAAGTTCAATGCATTTTGATTTGCTTATTTCATGACTATCTAATTTCCTTTTTAACAGCATAAGCATGATTGATTTTCACATCTTATGCAATTAATTATGTGACAAATTAGGTATCCCGTGCCTTAATATTTCTGGTTTGTTTTAATTGACTCTTTATAGAACAAACTATATGTGATTGTTTAGTATGAATATAGAAAACTTTAGTATGAATATAGTGGTCTCAAAACGTTCCTCCGAAACAAGAAATTTAATGGTGTAATATTTGTTTCAAGGAGTAACCGGAATAAGAAGTCATAAAGAATAATATAATCAAATGAAATAAGAAAAGAAAAACACGATGAAGTGCAACTTTCTTTTTGTAAAAGAATCTTTTTCCTTCCACAGTAAGTAGTTTTGTTTTTAAAACCTAGTAACTAGAATCAAGTTAATAATAAAATAATAATTATTAACAATATATTAATATATAAATATAAAAAATTAATATAAAATAATAACAAAATAACTAAATAGGTTCACTTAATAATAGTTTTAAATTTTTTACTTTAATATCCTATAATTATATTATATATTATAATTTTATTTTGCAAAACATTAACTATAAAATTACGGTAAAGACTATGCTTACTTTGTTTTTAACAAAGTAAACCTTACTTTGTGTGTTTTCACCATTTGATTAATTTTCTAATCCACCATTTAATGGTGAAAACACACCAAGTAATGATATTTTGTCAAAAACAAAGTAACCATATAAGACACCTAAATCATTTCCATTCCCATCTCTTCAAATTTTATTTTATTTTCTTTTACTATACTATGGAGCCAGACCTATCTACTAGTTCTCATGATATGAACATGATCATGAGTGAAAAAAAAAGCCAAAATTAATATGAACCTCTCTAGCAGGGATTCCATTGAACTCAAGCTTTTCAGCGTCCTTCATGGTTATCCATCTCATGCTAATCAGTCCATACTGGATGAAACTAGGGTGCTTGGGAAGAAACCAATCAATCCATCTAAGGTTTCTCATGCAACTTTTGTCAGAGAAAATTCTCAACTTTTCAAGTTGTCCGTGGTCACAAAAATGCACATCATTTTGTACATGCCCTGGTGAAACAACGACAAGATGTGAATTTAGGCCATTTTGATGACTATCATCCATATTACCCTTATATTGATTTATCAAATCGTCTTTATCATCCATATTACCCCTATGGTGGTTTATCTTCATCCATAAACAAGTGTGTGCCCTAGTATTATCCATTGCATACGTCATCTAATAGTTTTTATCTTCATGGCAGGTTCTCGAGAGAAGGGATGGTGAGTTCCTCACCATCTTCAATGGATATGAAAATGATTGTGAAAGAAATGAATGCTTTTAGTGGTGGATTATCATATTAATGATTGGAAGAAAATAAAAGTTCTTTATTTGATAATTTGTAGAGTGCTTCTTCATCCTCATCTATGGCAATAAATGGACAATAAGTTGTTATTGGATGAGTTACTTCCAATGAACAAGTCGATACTTCAAGAGTTGATGGGTCTTTTAAACTTTAGTTATGTACTTGTTTTGTTTCAGTTTGCTTTTTTTAGGCCTAAACCATACGCAGCCCCCCTAGATTTGACACTTTTGATCCCTTTCCCTCATGAAGTTAGAGGATGACTTATTTGCCCATTCAACTATTTAAAAATGGTATTAGCAACCCAGGTTTCTATTGTAATGGAAACAATCATGATATTTTCTCGTTGCCAGCACTAAGACAAGTTCTCTTGTAAAAATTGCAATAGCTTTAACTCTTTCTAAATGGTCTACATATATGCAGATTGATTCCAATACTTTCATGAACATTTGTACTAATATTAGAACTTTATCTTGTTCCAGTTATAATGAAAATAGGAGTTGCTATTACAACTTTTAAATAGTTGAGGAGGCAAATAGGTCTTCCCGTAAATTCAGAGGGAAAATGACCAAAATTGACATGTTCAGAGGGCTGCATATATGCAATAGCCACACATCCCAACTAGGTTGACCAAACGCAAGCCCCAATCAACCGCAAGTATTATTAAAAAATTAAAGAAGTACAAAGAAAGCATTAATGGAAACCAACATGAGGTACATTGCAAAAATGATAAAAAATAAAAGGTTGTCAAAATGAGGGGCTGCAGGCCAACCATATTATATCTGAAGCTGTCATGTGAAAATGTGCGAAGCAGTCTGCAGCCTGGTTGCCATCCCTGAATATGTGAGTAATCATGAAATTCATATTTGAACAATCCCGCATGCATCGTAGCCATTCTGGACGGACATGCACATTTAAAAATAGTGTCATCTCATAGAAATTAATTGGAATTTTCTTCTATAATTCTGAACATTATATTGCTTAACCAAGCAAAGCCACATTAATCCGAACATATAATTAATTGAGTGATTCTTGGGTATCATATTGATTCCGTTTTTAAATACTAATTAACGATATAAAATAGGAGGATACAAGAAAATATATATAATTCACGAATTTTTTTAATGAAACTTGAGACTATAAAGAAAAAGACTCTATATCTCAACTAGGTTCATATAGAACCCTTAAAGACAATCAGACCTGAATATTATTAAAGAGGAAAAAGCTTACAATAAAAATAAAAGAACAATTGCAAAAAATCAGAAAAAACAACACCAAAACAATTAAGAAAAACAATACTAATTTTATTCCAGCTAATTTTAAAAGCATTGGTTGTAATGTCATCATTGCAGTAGTTTTGAAATACAAGCTCTTCTTGCAACAACATACAATAAACTGTAACACTAAACAACAAATAACATATAAACCAAATAAACCATTAATTCCTTCCACATTTTGTTTCAATAATTTTATAATATTGCTATTATTTTTTCCTTTCTGAAAATTTTTTGGAAATTTCTGAGAAAGATACCTATTACTATTGTTTTGCCTATATTAAATTTCTACATGCTTGAAAATGGAGAAACATATAAATTAATTAGTAAAAGATGCAAAAACCAAAATCAATTCATTATTAAAGTTTACATTCTCAAAAGAGAGATGCACTTACACTTTGATCTTAAAAAAACAAAAAAACAAAAGGCAATAACGGATTAGAGACAAACATTTGCATCCCCTATATTGTCTTGTTTCAACCTTTAACTCTTAGTCTAGCTAGGAAACGGAAATTGAGACCGATAGGAAACACAAAAACGCTAGTAAGGAAAAGTTTCTTGCAACAACTGACTTACCCAAACAGGAGATTAATCATTTCACTTTACGTCAGTTCAAAAAAATTAACCAAATATCTTTAAAGTTCATGAGCAATGTTTTTCTGACAAAATTCAGGATGCTATTCATCAGAGAAAGTATCAGAAAGAGATGAAGTCCTATTCATATTCTCCCCAAATTGATTCCCCAAAAACTCAGACTCATTCCAAAACCTATTATCATATCAGGAGGCAAAGGAGGAAGCTCAACATCATGACAAGGCATCATCATATGAACATTTTGATTCGATTGTATTCCACCAAAATTAGAGAAATTAGATGAATCAAAATTAGAGTTCTGATGATTAGTGAAGATGAAATCAGAAGGAGGTGCTGATAAGAGATTATTGATTTGTTGAGTTTCATCATCATCAGGTGAAATAATGGAGGTAACGGAAGAATCAGGAGGGATATCTGAATTAATAAAATTAGTATCAGCTTTTAAAATTAGCGGAGACTGTGGCTGTGACGTCATCATGGCAGAGGCCGGCTCCAGAGTTAGATTATTCCGGGCTGGAGAATCCAGTGGGACCATATGCGAAAATCCCCAATAGGCGGTGGGGATGGAGTTGGAGTTGTGAAGATCATGCATATAAGCAGAAACGGGAGATTCAGCAGCCGCATGGACTAGTGGAAAGGGCGGTAAGGGTGATAGAGGAGGCGGTAGTGGGTGTGGGGAAGCGTTCGATGAAGGAAGGGGGATGTGGGTAATGTCCCCCAAGGGAGGAGGTCGGATATGTTCGAGGCCAGAGTGGGAAGGCTTAGGCGGGTGAATAAGTGGAGGAGCAGAGAAGCTTTGATGGGCAGGAGAGCCGGTGAGCTTCTGGACAACATCCCTAAAATCATTCTTGTTAATATGATAGACCAGTGATTGTGATTGATTAAGATTATTATTCAAAATATGAGAATTGTTGGAGGTTGAGATATTTGGTTTTGAGATCTTATGGGATAATTTATTGAGGTTTTTAAGGTAATGATTTCGAGTGGTAATGGTAGAATCAACAGAGGATTGATATGTTTTATCCATTACTCAACAGCAACAAAGGCTTCTTCTCTGTGGAAGAGAAAACTCAAAATGAGAGAAACTAAACCCAACTCATCTCAATTTATATGAACCTTATACTAGCATTGTAGATGGAATTAGAAGTCAAAATGGCTTTTAAAATTTGTATGCCCCATTAATTTAGCCAAAATTTGTATAATATATTTTTTATTTTAGAATTTGTTATTTTTAGAACATCATTTGTTGTCACACCAAACATGCCGTTAATAAACCTATATATTAATTGATTTATGGAAGGATCTAATACACCCATATATGAAAGATCAAGGGCTCAATGTGTCTAAATGAAAGATCGAGGGCTTAATGCACCAAATGGTGAAAGATCAGGGGTTCAATGTGTCTAAATAAAAGATCGAGGGCTTAATGCACCAAACAATTAAAGATCAAGGGCCTCAGGATGCTTTTTGCCTTTAATAAATTAGTCTAATACGATCAAATGCCATACCTAAAAAATTTGCCAAATTTTTTGGGTTAATCAAATATTTCCAAATTCAAAACTTTATAATTTGTTCTAAATTGACTCCATCAGTGAAATTCAATGACCATTTTGACTATTAATTCATTTTAGATTTTCAAACAATTCTGGTCAAAATAACCAAATAAATGGAATGCTTCATTTAAGCAAAGACACTCTTGTCTCACTTTACAATTGGATGGTTATCTCATTTTCTCTTTTCTCTCAATTTAATTTTAAGTGCTTAATATAAAAACTCCTATTTTATATTATTTCGCCTTGAAATTTAGGGGTTTTAACTTCATATTTATTCAACCATATATACTAACCTTTTGATTTTGTGTTGATAGAATGCTTAATATAGTTTGACTTAAAATAAAATGTCTGTAAATTTTAGTGTAGTTATTAGTTGAATAATTATGTTGTATTTATAATTTATATTGAATGTACATGATTAGATTTAGGGTAATTAATTTATTAGTCCTTATATTTTGACAAAACACACTGTTTAGTCCCGAACGTTTTTCTCGGTGAACTGTTTAGTCCCTAACGTTTTTCTCAGTGAACTGTTTAGTCCCTGCGGTTAGACTCTCATAAAGATTCTGTTAGGCAATTTCGATTTGCATTCTTCTTTTCGTTTATTTTCTTTTCGTTTAAACTCTAATGCATCTGAAATCAATTTTGAGTGTTCTTCTTCTTGATTTTCTTCTTAATCATTTACATTCGTAAGCATTGGGTCTGTTCTTTTTCTTGTTCTCCATACAAATAGCTTATTCTTCTAAATTGGATTACTTCTTATGAAGTTTGAAGGTAAATAGTAAAGGGTAATTTAGTCATTTCTGAAGTCATAAACGGTAAAAAATCTAACAAACAGACGGAATGACTAAACATTTCAATGAGAAAAAGGTTAGGAACCTTATGTTGAAACACCTTTCCACATAATTTTGATTTGACAAAATTGTTTAAGTATAATTGAAATACATATTCTAAACACACTAAGTTTAAATGCTTTGATTTATTCTACTAATGTGTTTGTTCAATGTTGAGTTAAAATTGTTTATAAGACACAAGAATTAAAAGGCCCAAGCCCAATACGGAAGTCAAGGCCCAAGTCAAACAACTCAGTACAACTCGGCCCGCGTTTGTTAAAACGTTGTCGCTTTGGACAAAACGCAACTCAGCAAGCGAAGGATCTAGAAGACCTTCGGGAATAACTTCAAGATGAAGCTGCTGAGTAGTCTCGACAAAGCGTACAAGACAGCAGCTGGCTAATGAAAACTTCCAGACAAAGTATTTCTACTTTGGGTAAAGTTCAGACGACACAGTATGCTGTCTAGTTGACTTTACCATAAAAGGAGAGACAGTCTGCTGAGCTGACCGAGGACAGAAGATACACAAATCTGATTGGCCGAGGACTCTGAGCAAGTCAGGATGACAACGACAGGAAGCCATTTCCCTCCAACGGTTATTTCGAAATTCGAAATGACCGATGCCCAGACGTCTCTATAAATAGGGCCATCAGAAGCTTCATTCAACACAGAACTTGATCAAGCCATTACGCTGACCAAATTTCTACACAAGTTCTGCAAGCAAGAAGCAAAGCAAATCTTACACTACAATTCATACATTTGTGTAAAAGTCTAGAGTGATTATTTCAATCGTCTAAAGTGTCTTAGCAAATCATTGTGTATGACAAAACACTTATCATTTCTAGAGATAGAAAGGAGAGACTGAGTACTCGGTTATAGTACTCAGCAAGAGATTATGATTGAGTAGAGGTATAGAGGAAGGTACTCTTGTCATACTCAGTTGCTAAGATTGTAAAAGGTTTGAGGCTTTACCTTTAAAGAGCTCAGTAGAGGATTCGAAATCTCGGAACGTGTTCCGGGGACAGGACGTAGGCTTAGAAGAAGCCGAACCTGGATAAATCTGCTGAGTAAAGTATTTCTTACCTTTAACTCCTTATATATATTGCTTGCTTGAAATAACCAAAAACTAACCAAGTAAAGAGGTCAAGCTGAGTTGTGCGTGTTGAACATCTGAGCTCAGGAATAGACTTTAAGTGCTATCTCCTAACTCAAGCTAAGAAACTGACCTAGTCACCAGTTGACTGAGCCAGTATCTTGCTATTTACTCAGCGCCGCTGTTAAAACCTTTTTTCCTTAGAAAAAGAAGTCTGCCCTAATTGCGAAAAAGTTTAAATAGTTCCTAACCCCCCTTGGAACTATACTTGCAACCTTATAAGGGACCAACACCTTACAATGTGTTTTTGAAAATACAAGGACTCACTAGTGGAAAAAGTTCCATTTGCATCGCTGCATTTGCATCGGCCGTTTTTAATACGCGATGCAAATAGAGCATTTGCATCGGCCCTTTACTAGGGGCCGATGCAATTGTCATTGGGTACCACATTTGCGTCGGCCCTTTAATCGTGGCCGACGCAAATACATTTGTTATTTGCATCGGCCCCTTTTTAAGGGCCGATGCAAAAGACCGTTCATCTTTTTGCATCGGCCCTTTAACAGGGCCGATGCAAATACTTGAGCTATTTGCATCGGCCTTTTCTTAAGGGCTGATGCAAGAAACTATTCATGTATTTGCGTCGGTCCTTTTTATAGGACCGACACAAATACACTTATCATTTGCATCAGCTTTTTTTAGAAGCTGATGCAAATGCCTTGCTTCACTAAAATAGAATTTGCTTACTACTCATTCAGTCTAATCATCTTCTCCATTACCAAAAAAAAAAGTCTAATCATCTTCTCCTCAAGCACCAATGTTGACGGTGCTTGAATCGTAAATCTACGTTGAAGCAGCTTCCTTACCTTTCATCTCTCATATTTAGACAAGTACAAAGGAGACCAGTAAAGGTAACCTAGACCCATTTATGTTGAAGAAAGCGAAAAGGAAACCTAAGCAAGTGAAGTTCTGATTCTTTGTTTGTTCGAAGTCTTGGTTCGTGTTCATCTCCACCACACCTCTGCATCAATCTTGTCTCCTCCCTCCTACTCTTCTCTCCAGGACGCATTCTTCCCTCCAACTCTTCGTTTGTCTCTCTGACATCGGCTGCCTTCCCTCGGTCGATTTCAGTCAGGTAAATTAACCGTTACATTTCATTTGTAATTTTAGGGTTTCTTTTCTGGTTGCTGATAGAATTGCTGCACATTGTGGGTATAAGTTATACATTTTGTACTTGATGATTGGGGTTTTTCTGAGGTTTAGAGTGTTGGGTTGTTTGTTGTAGACCTCACCAGGTTCTGTTTCAATCTGTATGATATTATTGAGGAATTGGGATTTTTTGTTCAATTTTAATCAAATTAGATTGATCTGAGTAGTTGTTTGATGAGAGGATTAGAGAATCCTGTGTGTTGTTAGCTTAATTTCGGCTCATTGATCTTTTTCTGTTGAAGTCTATTTTAAGTAGTTGACTAGGAACGCAAACTAGGGGCATTGTACTCAACTTGCAGTCTTCTAAGAGACCACAATATTCCTTGGCTTCCTGCAATAGAAATCTAATAAGTCTGCTATAGTTTAATTATTTCTCTTATCTCATGTACTAATTATATATTATTAGATATAAGATTATCATTATTTTGTTAATTAATTAACAAGTTCATTCATGTGGCTCTATCTTCAAAATAAGGATCAATGATATATATTGACTTTGTTAAGTGTGATCGAATCCTCGGGATACCTTGATTCTTTACTTAATTAAGTATTTCTGTTTGATTAGACTTGATTGGAACTAGAGGTGACTCTCAATTCGAGTTATGGTGTTACGTTATCTAATAATATGAAACAAATACAAGAAAAATGATAATTGTGTCAACTGTCTTCGAAAATCTTATTATCGTATCAGAAATTGTGCCGTCAATTGGATCTTGATTTGAGTTGTTACTAATTGATACCTAGTCTACATGATTTCTGTTGTTTTCTAATTTGATGATACAATCTTGTTGTTGCATCCTAAGTGATGAAATCTATCATATTTCACATAATTATCTAGACAAGTCCTTGGCTTCCTGCAAACTAGGGGCCTGTTCTTCGTCGTGATACATTGACTAAGGGCCTCAATTCATATTGGTGGTCAGACGTCAATATTACTAGTATTGATAATTCTCATTGACTTGTTATTGCCCTTATTTGTAACGTCTGTTATATAATAGTCCTAGGTGCATATCTATTCTAGTCTGTATGGTGTTCCTAAATTAACTTTCGGTTTGTAAGCTAGGCATAACTTTGAGCTTAATAATAGTTTTTTTTTATGCTTAATTCTTTCATGTTACTATAGAAGATGTAGGGGTGTCTGAAACATGGGTTATACTGCTAATAATTGGTCTCTGAATTGCTGCTAAGACTTCTCACTCAGCAATTTATTAAGGTGAGGATTCCAATTTATTGCACCTTGTGTCCTTGTCATATAGTTATAAAACTGGTTCCAGTTCTGGTTATGAGTTTTATCATTTTATGACTTTTTGGTTATTTTCCTGATCACTGAGTTGGCCTCATATGTCTCTAGTTTGTTGCTTCACTAATAATAAGAATTTCTGTGGAAATACAGAAGGAACTAAATATGCCAGCTGCTTTATCAGTAATGGACATGGACTCAGGAAGTCAGCCACATTATCAATAGACGATTTTTATTTGACTGCAAATGAACATGTATAGTACTTTTAGGAGCTTCTGGAATTTGCTACACTTTTATTTCTTTGTTTGTGAAGCATTTTCATATCGGTTGCATGCTAAACTAAGAGAAGCAAATCCAGATAATGCGCTCTTGCAGGTTGAAATCAACATTTCTTAAAAGTATAATAAGTATATAAAGTTTCAAAATGTTCATTTCTGATTTTTGTTTTTTTTCTTCTCTAGTACCGTGGAAATGCTGGGAGCCATGATCTCCCATTCTCAGTTGAAACACTAACAGCTTTAAGCAATTTGACGAAAGAAGGTATTCTTCTTCAATCTTATAATTAACGATCTCTCTGTGACTTGCTCTTTTTGAATAGGGTTTAAATCTTTAAGTTTTCGGGTAAAAAGATGAAGCTACCACGATATCCAATGCCAAATGGAAACATCTGAGTTTGTCAAGTCTTTTCCAATGCCAAATGGAACTACAGAATGCAGAAGTTTTCTCGAAGTTAAGAGACGAGAAGGAACGAGTCAACGGCGAGTTGAAGCTCCTTCTGCCCCTGGGAGGATCTGAATCCAGAAATACTAGCTCTCATACTCATACGAATCTCAATAGAAGAAAGGGTAGGACTGGTTTCCTTGGTCTGCAAAAATTGGTTAGCATGTATTTCCGGACCTTATTGGTGGTCTGAAATCAACATCCAAGATTGGTGCCAGGAAGGAGACAGTTCTATTAACGATGTTGATAGGCTGGCGCATAAGCTTATGATGTGCAATAGATGTTCATTTCAGTTGCTCTCTATTTACAAGCTTGGAAATCCTGGATTCTTTTATGCTGCTAACTGGTAATTGATTAAAAATGTTTTCCTATGTTTTGTGTTGTTAGAATGTTTAAAAATGGTTCTCCTGACCTCAGATATCTTTATAGAGCGTATGACTGTCAAGAAAAATCCATTTGAATTTCAGAGATAGCCAATGAATTGTTCATTTGGTTGAATGTTGAAAAAAAAATAGAACTAGACTAATTTTGGGAAATTACTGACTTTCCTTAAGTTTTTTATATTTGAATTAACATTTTTTATTAGAGCCGGTTGATGAAGTGGAGAGGCCTGACTCTCCTGGCAACAACAATATTTCTCCCACTCTTTCCTGGGCAGACTAGGCAGAGCAAGAATATGAAATGTTGTACACTGTGACGTCAATTAAAGCACGCAAAGGCGGAAAACATGAGGCAGAGAAATCCCGGGCAAAACGGGCCATCAAACCCCCTATTCGTTTTGAATGACAGTTCTGTTCTGGAACCGTAGAGGGCTCCTCAACCCTAACACTCAGAGGTACCTTTCTGATTTATATAGGCAACATAAAACCTGATCTTCTTTGTTTAGAAGAACCAATGGTTGATTTTGAGGCAATCCGTCCTTCGTTTTGGGCCAACATTGGCATGAGACTGATCTCTGTTAATCTGCGTGATAAGCCAACTCTTTGGATTCTTCAAAGGATTGCTATGACTGATGCAATCTCTGTAATTTTTCAGCATGAACAGTTTGTGGTTTTGCAACAGGATGTGCAGGGCATTAAGCATTATTATGGAATTGTGTATGGCAGTATTTGGGCAAACAGATGTGTTGACCTCTTTTTGACTCTAAATGCTCTCAAATTGAATTTACAAGGTAGATGGTTGTTAATTGGGGACTTCAATGCAATCCTTGGGGCTCATGAGAAAACAGGACGACCTCCGGCTATGAGACCTTGTCGTGACTTCAGGAATTTTATGGATGATGGGGATTGGCTGGATATTCCCTCTACTGGTTGTTTCTTCACTTGGTGTAATGGGAGAACTGGTGAGGCACTTGTCAATTCTCGGCTTGACAGGGCTTTAGTTTCGGCTGATTTTGCAGAAACTTATAATTCATGCTGTGTGGGAATGATGCGACATCACTCGGACCACCACCCCCTTCTGTTCAAATTTTCGACTACTTCTGGTAGGATTTCTCGGTTCAGATTTCAAAAAATGTGGGTTTGTAATCCTGAGCTTTTTGGGATAATAAAAAATCATTGGGATGGCCCTGCCCCTGCTCTTCTGCCGGCTCCTTTGTTGTGTCATAAATTACGTGGTCTGAGGACTATTTTGAGAAATTGGAATATTAATATTTTTGGTAACTTCAATGCAGATATTCAACATACTATTAAATCTTCAGGAACGTGAGTTGGCCTCTCATGAAAAGTTGGACCTTCACTTGCTTCAGTAAGAAACATATTTGAAAGAAAAAAGACGGGTGCGGTGGCTTGCTGAGGGTGACGGTAATACAAGATACTTTCAACATGTCTCTACGATGCGAAAATCGTATATGGGAATTTCTGCCTTAACAATTGATGGGGTTTCTCACACTGACCCAAATATTATTTCTAATCATATTATCTCTTACTATGATAACATGTTCGCCAGCACAGGTGGGAATCCGGTGGATTTGTCTCTGGTTTCTGATATGGTTCCTCGAGTTGTGACAGATTTTGAGAACACTTCTCTAACCGTCTGCCCTGATGAGGATTGCATTCGTCATACGTTTTTTTTCTATGGATCCTTTTAGCTCTCCTGGCCCTGACGGCTTCACCGGTCATTTCTTTCAGTCCTATTGGAGCATTGTGGGTAGTGACGTGTGTAAAATGGTTCAGTGGTTCTTTCAGAATGGGAAAATCTCTGGTGGGCTGAATTCAAGCTTGATGGCACTTATCCCCAAAGTCCCTGGTGCCTCGACAATTGAACATTATAGGCTGATTGTTATGAGCAATTTCACATTGAAAATCATCTCAAAGATCTTAGCTGATAGGCTCGCCATTATTACTAGCCGAATTGTTACAGAGAATCAATTTGGATTCATAAAAGGGCGCCAAATCCATCAGTGCATTGCAATCGCTTCTGAAGGTGTCAATCTCTTGAATAAAAAATGTTTTGGTGGTAACATGTGCCTGAAGGTGGACATTAGGAAAGCCTTTGATACGTTAAACTGGCAATTTCTGCTTGAAGTTCTTAAGTCATTTGGTTTTTCCTCTCAATTCATTGATTGGATTCATGCGATACTCTCTTCGGCACATATCTCGATTCTCACTGCTAATGGATCTGCTGGGTATTTCTCTTGCTCTCGAAGAGTAAGACAAGGAGATCCTATTTCTCCTCTTCTATTTGGTTTAGCGGAGGATTTCCTTAGCTGTTTTATCAATGCTCATACCCTGCATGGGTCGATGTCTCCGATGGGTTATTCTACTTCTTCTGTAATGCCTTTGCACTTGTTTTATGCAGATGATATTTTAGTTTTATGCAGGGCAAGCATCTCGAACATACATTCTCTCATGGATTGTAACACCCTAGTCCAATACCATGTAGATATTGTCCGCTCTGGCCCAATTCCAACACATTGGGCCTCATGGCTTTAAAACGCGTCTGCATGTATTGGATTCACATCTTACTAATAAGCCCCAATCACTCCCTCTCCATTTCCGATGTGGGATTCAGTTCATTCCTGCCCCCATCGCCATCCCTTAGGGCCGCTCCTTGCTCAGGCCTTCTACCCCGGCGCCACCCACTCCGAACCGGGTCGTTACAGGCCCACCAGCTTCCGCCTGGTTCGTCCTCGAACCACACATCGTACGTGGAGAGTCGTCTCTGATACCAATTGTAACACCCTGTTCCAATACATGTAGACGCGTTTTAAAGCCGTGAGGCCCAATGTGTTGGAATTGGGCCAGAGCGGACAATATCTACATGGTATTGGAACAGGGTGTTACATGGATATTTTTTATTTATATGGCTCTCTATCTGGACAATTAGTGAATTGGCAAAAATCTGAGATTTTCTTCGAGGATTCGATCTTACTCAGACGTCGGAACAGATTGGCGGGTCTAATTGGAATCAAAATTGGATCTCTCCCATTTAATTACTTGGGCGTTCCTCTTTTTCAAGGGATCCCAAGAGCTAAATACCTTGCGGCGACTGCGGATAGAATTATTCTCTCTTTCTCGCGCTGGGTGGGGATGTCTCTCTCTATGGCTGGTAGGCTGACACTTGTTAATTCACTTATCACTAGCTCTCTGATCCACACCTTTATGGTTTACAAATGGCCTGTGAGTTTGCTAAATAAACTCAATAGACACATAAGGAATTTCATTTGGACGGGTTCAGTTTTGTCCAAAAAGCTTGTTATTGTTCGCTGGAAGGTTTGCTTGAAGTCCTTAAAGGAAGGAGGGTTGGGTATTAAACACCTCTCGACCCTTAACTTGGCTATGAGTGGTAAATTGGCGTGGGGCTTTCTTTCCTCTAATTCTTTATGCTTTAATTTGTTGAGGATGCGCTTTCTAAACAGGGCTGGTTTGCCAAAGTTTCGGTTGCAGCGATCGTCTGTTTGGTGGTCTGTCAAGGCCGCCTATCTCAAGTTACGGGAGAATTGTTTTTGGTCATTTGGATCATCTTTTGAGTTGTCATTCTGGAATTCGGAATGGATTTTACCACCCCTGGCTGAACAGCTTGGGATTTCTATGTCAGACCGTTTGAAGCTCACTGATAAAATCTCAGATTTTTATGAAAATGGCAACTGGCGGGATCTTCCGATGCTGGCTAGTCCGTTGCACCGGCACATCCGGAATATGCATGGAAATGGCTCTCAATATGATTTATGTTTTTGGAAACCTGCGAGCAATGGCCTCTTCACGGTAAAGTTATTCTATCACTGGCTACGTGCTCCTCCGACTTTGCCTTTGGTTTTTCAGTCAATTTGGAAACCTTTTATTCAGCCGTCGCACTCCATGGTTTACTGGCGTGCATACTGAGGCGCTTTACCAACTCATGATGCGCTCTGTGCTAGAGGTCTGGCTCTAATATCTCGATGTCCGGTCTGTTTAATGGCTTATGAGATGAGTGACCATTTGTTTGTTCATTGCCCCTTTGCTTCCCAAATCTGGTTCAGCATATCATCTTTATTTGGTAGAAGACTTGTACTTGATTCTTCTCTACAGACCCTCTTACAACATGTCTTCTAACACAAGTTCAGTTCGCAAGTCCTTTCCCTCTGGCAGGTCGCGCTTGTCAACGCTGTTTGGTTGATCTGGTTTGTAAGAAATGCTGCTATTTTTGAGAGCAAGCCACCAAACATTCATGAGGCATTACGCTGTCTTTGGTCTGCAATTTGTATCTCTGATAGAATCAGCAACAGATCGGTATGGAATTCTGTTATGGAGTTATCTATTCTCCACAATCTCGGGTTAAACGCTCGTCGTCATAGGCCCCCTCGAATCATTGAAGTTAGATGGCAGCCCCCTCAGTCTGATTGGATTAAAGCTAACACTGATGACTCCGTGATCTCGGGTAGAGCTGGTTGCGGTGTGGTTTTTCAAAATAGTCAGGGGCATCCCCTTGGATCATTTGCCTTCCCCCTTGATTGTGCTTTGGTACACATGGCGGAATTGCAAGCCGCTATTTTTACAGTTTCGATTGCGAGGACACGTGGATGGACTCGTCTCTGGATTGAAAGTGACTCGACTTACGTTATTCGAATTTTCCGTGCCCGTGCGCAGATCATTCCCTGGACAATGCATGTAGATTGGTTAAATTGTTTAGATTCAATGATGCATATTCAGGTGGTTGTCTCTCATGTGTTTCGTGAGGGAAATCAAGTGGCGGACGCTCTTGCTAATTACGGACGTCTAGCCTCCGATTTACAAATGTGGAATACCATTCCAGACTTCTGCTCCCTTCTTGCTAGAGATAATGCCCTTAGTAAGGATATGTTTAGATTTTCTTAAAAATTTTTTTGTACTGGTTTCATACTTTTTTCATCTCTTCATTTATATATTTGGTTCTTTGCCTTTTCGGGGATGCCAACCTGGTTGGAATTCCCATTGGGCTAGATCCGTATTTCAAAAAAAAAAGAATTAACATTTTTGTCTAATAAGGAAAAATTATATTTTGACTTTGTGGATTCTTTTCTTTCTCATGAACATAAACATTTGATTTACTTACATGAATCTGTCTGTTTTCTGTATCCATAGGGGGACAAACTTGAAGGTGCTGAAAATTCCAATGAGTGAAGTGACAGACAAAATGGTGGAAAGATATGCTTCTTCACTAGTGAATTTAAGTGTGTTAGACATTAGTTATTGTTTGAATATCATTAGCAAAGGGATTGGAGAATTTGGGAACAACTATAAAACCCTAATTGATCTGAGAAGAAACTGGAGACTTGCCATGTTTAAGAAAGTTGATGACATTGAGGCTACGATGATAGCAAATACAATGTTGATGGTTGATGAACAAAGGAAGGAAATGAGGCAGAGGGCTATGGAGTTCAAACTCAAAGCAGATTTGGAGATAAGAGAAGGCGGTTCTTCTTATAATGCCTTGAATGATTCGGTGGAGTTCATTTGCTCATTTTAATTCTACTTAGAACCAATATCATCTTTGTTTTTTTATATCACATAATCTGTTTCTTTTTTCAATTGTCATCATCTGAAATTAAATTTCAACTTTCAAAATTACTACTAAATATTCTGGTTACGCTTAGAAGTTACAAGTTGTAGGGTAGAAATGCTCTTGGAACACAGAATCAAACAAATTGCAAAACTGTTTTATTTTTTTTTTTTTTTGTATTTTACTAAACCGATGGAGAATGCATGTTAAAAGTGGTTCTACCATTTATTTTTTTAAATATTTGATAATATTAAGGAGATTTTATTTTTCATTGCTTCTTTAAAGATGGCCATGCAGCCAAAAACTAAAAGAAAAATTGGTATTGCTTCTTTAAAGATGGACATGTCAAAAGCAGAGTAGAATGAGTTATTGCTTCTTTAAAGATGGACATGTCAAAAGCAGAGTGGAATGAGTTTTTTTTCTTAGAGAAAATAATGTTTAAGTTGAACTTTTTACATCAATGGACTAATCTTGTCCTTTAGTATGTTCATAAAGCAAAATATCACATTATAAATGATGGAAATGTTGTTGGCCCTATTATTCGGTAACTCGGTAATGAGGGCCTTCATCAACCCGGTTTGATATATTTTAAGCAATGTAGTGAACCCAATTTATTATTTTGATTTATGTACTTCATAGATTTGATATCTATATTTTAATTATACTAAAAATTTCCACCTACAAATTGCATAAAAAGTGAATACATAAACATAAACAAGGATAGGTTCTCATAAGAATATGAATAAAGAAAGGAATGGAAGGATTTTGTAAAGCATCCAAAAATTTCTGATTATTATTACTTCTAGTATGTTGATTGATTGTATTTAATGGATAAGATTTTAATATTGAATAATATGCTTTGTTTGTGTAACTTATAACCATAATATGCTGTGACACTATAACCTTTTTTAGTTTGATATTGCATTTGTTATGATTTAATTCAAATTTCACGTCGGCACCTCTCTCCTTATTCCTATGTTTGCTTAAATAATGTGAAAAAATGCTCAGATATTCGAGTTTCATGTTTTTTTTATTTATAAAATTGTGCTCACTGCCTACTTTACTAGCTGGTATCCACATAAAACGTGGGTCACAAAATTAGTTCTATATGGAGAGAAAGACTGTTCTTGCTGTTCCAGATGAAATATGATAAGTTTCAATGTTACTATGCAAAAACAAATTAGAAAAATTACTTAACCAGATGAACATGTTTCTATAACACCACTTGCCTTCCCTATGATAAACCTCACCCTCCTATCTTCTTCAGGACTATGTGCTGCCCAAGAAGAATTGCAGAAACTTAGATCAACTCTTTCTTCATGGATTGCTTTCAGGTGTGAACTCTCAAAACTTATCTAGAAGAAATATATTCCAGCTTCATGGTCAACATGACAATTTCTTTGCTTTTTCAAGCAATAGAGCATAGGATCCCCAAATCATATCTAGTTAAGATAAGACATGTAGTAAAGGAATTCTTTCAACATACAATGGAAGACAAGAAAAAGTAATCATATCTAGATAAGATAAGACAGGTAGCAAGAGAATTTTTTCAACATACAACTGAAGACAAGAAAAAGTATGCTAAGGGAGTTGAAGAGTTTGAAGGCTAGAGAGCTGACCCTGTCCCTGCTCAAGGTCGATCACTTGACTGGTCCGAATGTCTGTTTCTTGATGTGTACCCAGAAGATCGTAAGAAGACGAAATTTTGGCCACAAAACTATCCACTGGGTAGACATCAAGAAACTCACAATCCGACCAGACAAATTATCGACCTTGAGCAGGGACAGGGTTAGCTCCCTAGCCTTCAAACTCTTCAACTCCTTTAGCATACTTTTTATTGTCTTCCATTGTCCGTTGAACGAATTCCCTTGCTACCTGTCTTATAATATCTAGACATGATTTGGGGAACAGGTGCTCTATTTCCTGAAAAAGCAAAGAATTTATCCTGTTGAGCATGACTTCTCGATACATATAGATAAAAAGAGTATATATATATTTGCCCCCCCCCCCCCCCCACCCCCCTTTCATCCCATTAAAAAAAAAATTTAAATCTAAAATTAAGGGTTAAAGTGCAAAAATACCCCTAATGTTTTGGGTCAGGAGCAATTTTATCCCTAACGTCTAAAATGGTACAATTTTATCCCTAATGTTGGAAGCCAATATCAATTTTACCCCTAATGTTGATAAATTGGGTCAATTTGAGAAATATTTCATCAAATTGTCTTCTCAGTAATGAATAATAGTGTCTGAAATTGATCCAATTTATCAACGTTAGAGGTAAAATTGGTGCAAAATTACAAAATTGATATGCAATTGGTGCAAAATAAAGAAAAAAATGACTGTATTTTATAATATTGTCTGAAATTAATCCAATTTATCAACGTTAGGGATAAAATTGCTATTGGCTACAAACATTAGGGGTAAAATTGCACCATTTTAGATGTTAGGGGTAAAATTGCACCTGACCCAAAACGTTAGGGATATTTGATGCGTAACAACCCGAGAATCTCGGAAATGGATGATTACGAGTCGGAAACATTATAATGTACATTTTTTATCAAAAAAATCATGAAAATAATGTTTGACAATTGAACGATTTTGCATTTTTCGTCACCAAAAATTGAACAATTTTGCATTTTTTGTCATAAAAAATTGAACAATTTTACATTTTTTGTCTAAAATTTTTTTACGTAGAATTTTGCCCCCCGCTCCCTCAAATCCTGGATTTGCCACTATATATATATATATATATACTTTATCGGGTATTGAATAGTGAAGTGCAAATTTAGCTCTAACATACAAAATGCTCTAAATTTAAGCCTAATGTTTCTAGACAAGATAAATATTAGCTTTATGTTACCGAGAAAATTTGAAAATAATGGTTTGAGTGTTTTTTAATTTTCTTGTCGGACCTTCCAAACATCAATTAAATTTAAGATATTTAATGTGTTACTAACACCGTTATAAAAAAATATGTTAAAATGCTAACAATTAAGTCTCCCACAAACATGTTAATAACAGTTTTTACACGGTCTTTAAATTTTTTATTGTGTTATTAATATAATTACAAACAATAAAAAATTATGAAACTACTTTAATTTATCTTAAAACTTGTTTGGAATGTCTAATATGACAATTAAATAATAGTCAAACTAGCCTTTTCAAATTTTCAATATAATAATGGTAAAACTGATGCTGCTTGGAAACGTTAGGATTAAAGTTGAATTATTTCATGCGTTAAGGCTAAATCTGCACTTTTAAAAAAAATGTTACGATCAAATTTCATGATTATCTATTTTTTTAAAAATTAAACATAAGTGTTGATGAAGGGAACATATAAAATATATTAAATTAAATAAAAATGCAACTCTTAAATTTTAAAATATAAAACAAAACCATTCCTCCACAGCAACCCTAGAAGATAAAAGCTATTTACAAATATATCCTCTCAGATCTCATATATAAACAAAATGATTGATGAACAGAAACCCTAGACTCCCAAATCTCATATATCTAGAGCGGCTCTCCACCAAAACTGCCTCTTCTTTTATTTTCTATCTCAGTCAATCAAACTAATCTTCACTTGTATTTACTTAGAAAAAAATGAACGAGTTCTCTATTTCACTCATCAAATAAACAATAGCTTTCACTTATAGAAGAGATCTTGCCGCTTTTCCAGGACTGTATGTATACTCTCTCTCATTAGTTGTATATATGTTAATTTGATGTGATTCAAAACTTTCCATACAAATATCTTTCACTGATTTTTAGTTTCTTTTTCTAATCTACTGAAAGCTCCTAATTTTAATATATTTATATGGCTTTGTTTTTGTTGTTGTTGTATGGCTTTCCAATTTGAACTTTGAGGAGCATGGTTAAGTTTATACATATAATGATTTGTGGAATTTGTTCTGTTACCTTATGAAGTTTCCGAACCTACATATATTATTTTTAGAAGGATATGGCTATTGAGTTATTTTTTTAAATCAAAACCAAAGGAGAAATCCGAATAGATCTACCTTGAAATGTTTCAGAAATAAAAAAAAAAAATTCAAAAATATCTAGAATGATAGTGAAAAATCCGAATCCATGTAGAAAACACATGATTTTAACTGAGTTTATATTGTGCAGGAAATATGACATTGAAGAAACATGAAGAAAATTCATGTCAAGATATGAGTGATTCAACATATCTTCCGAAACAGGAAGAAAGAAAAAATATATTCTAGCACTGATTGCAGAATGTGGCCGGCCAAGACGAAAACGATCATTTCTTACAACGAAGATGATAAAAGGCTGCAAGTAAGTTGAGGTTTTGAATTAATAATTTATTTTTATATTAACATGTCTCTCTTACAATTAAATTTGCATTATTAGTTAGTTTGGTTGATTGGTTCATTGTGTTATTAAGTTGTATGATGAAAGGCCTTTGTGAAATGTTACTTATTTTCAGAAGTTCATCTGTGGTCCTTGTTTCATATTGATATTTTGGTTTTGGTGATTATCTTTTTGTGTTGCTTAAACTGTTTAAACTTGATGAAACCCGTATTGCAAGAACATGCTTCAGTTTATTATGATTCGTTCAATTAGTTTTGGCTTTATCCTCTTGACTAGATTATGGTTGTTTATCTTGTCATCAGTTTATGGTCATCTGTAATTCATACTACTCATTCATGCTATCTCAACTTGAGATTTATTGTATTTGGGTCAGTTTATCAAAATTTGTCAACTTGAGGGCTTAGCTATACAATTAAGTAATAGTGATATTTCGCTTATTTGATAAGATGTTAGACTATTTGTTTAACCACGTTTTGATTTGGATTTCCTTTATTTTTTGCTTATGGAATATATTTTAATTTTTTTTCTTAATCTGGAATTGCAGGTTTGATTTGTATTTGCACCATTATTTCGTGAAAAAGAAGATGCCTGTACTGCTACAGCTTTTAAGAAAGAAGCCAATGCTTGTACAAAACCTGTTGGTAACAGTTCTTTCTCTTCAAATCCAAAGAATTTGAATTTGTTTTATTTTTCTATTTCATTAAGAAATTGTATTCAATTGGATTTTTTCCTTTCTTCCTTTTCGTATGAGTGTACAAAAAATTAATGGTTTGATTAGTGCCTCGTATTGATGGCTTCTAGTTGAAGTTACTCTTATTTTTTGTTTTGGTTTAATAAGCCTGATACCTCATACTAGGTCTAAAACTTAAATTGATTACTGAACTTTTAATGTTGTTCTTGTTCAATTGAATTCAATATACTCCTGTTTTTTAATAGAAATTGTTTCAATATACTCATGTTCTTCAATAAAATTTGTTGAAGGTAAAAAATGGAAGACACTTATCAAAGTGGTCAATCTTCTTTAAAAAAAGCCAACTAGTTAAATTTTTGCTTGTTTAAGAACTAAAATTCAGAATTTTAACAATAGTGTATCAGTTTAATTGGTTAAAGATCTAAGGTTATTTGATTAAATTGTTAATAACTATATATGTGGTTGTGGTAGAATTAAATTAATTTAAACTTTGGCTTCCTAGGTCAAACTTGATGAAATAAACTAAATACTTTCAAACCAATTGCAGCCTATGCGAATTTCTACACTTTCTTCTCGTGGAGTAATATCTTCTGTTGACTGCGGCGGGACTTGATTTCTCTCAATGATTTCAGATAGCAGTTTCTCAAAAGCATGTTGTATGTTGTATGCTAGAAGGCATTTTCTGGTGGTTAGGTTGAGATTGGAAATGAATAAACCTGGATGGAAGGTGTATGGACATATTTTGAAGTCAGCAATCTCACAACTGTCCTGAAATTTGCATGAAATTCGACTCCAGTTTAAAGATTCCAGTGCGCAACTTCCCAATAGTTTTAAGGGATATCGTTGATGGCAATGAAGAGATCGCATTGAAGGCAAAGCATCACGGTTATAAGGTAGTGAATTCGTGTAATGGATTTCTTTATCTGTGTAAACCATTTGATAATGAGCCTCTTGTTGTGTGCAATCCAGTTAGTGGCGAGTTTATTAATCTTCCGGAAGTCATTAAGGGTAAAAAGGTTGATGGTTATGAGGATTATATTGATTGTGGTTTTGGTTTTAATCCAAAGACCAATCAATACAAAGTGGTAAGAATTTTTACATATAGCCTGAATACGGAGCAGATTCAATATTTTTCCATGGCCCCGTACCAAGAATATACCTTGGCTAGCCTACCGATGGTGTCATAGTTAGGATATTGCTCAAAAATTCTTACCACTTTGTATTGATTGGTCTTTGCATTAAAACCAAAACCACAATCAATATAATCCTCATAACCATCAACCTTTTTACCCTTAATGACTTTCGGAAGATTAATAAACTCGACAGCAACTGGATTGTATACAACAAGAGGCTCATTATCAAATGGTTTACACAGATAAAGAAATCCATTACACGAATTCACTACCTTATAACTGTGATGCTTCACCTTCAATGTGATCTCTTCATTGCCATCAATGTTATCCCTTAAAACCATTGGGAAGTTGCGCACTGGAATCTTTAAACTGGAGTCGAATTTCATGCATTTCAGGACAGTTGTGAGAATGCTGACTTCAAAATATGTCCATACACCCATCCAGGTCTAGCTGAAGATGATAAAGTATTTGTGTATAATCTATAGTGCGAGCAATTGGAAACATCTTAGATTGACCAAAGTCAGTATTTGTATCATACAAAGATTTGCATATGCATTTCGAAGTTATTATCTCCTTAATCGGCCGTCTAAAAAGAATAACTGCAAGAACGTGGCTAGGTAAATTTATAATTGAACCTCCTGAATTATGGATGTCTACTTGACCAACCTCAGTTTCTTCATTGCTACTATTTGTGCCACATTATTGATTTTTTTATTGGGATACATTAAGATTTTTTTTTTGTCTCATTGATCCCTTGATAATTAAAAAAGTAATTTTAAATATAAAACTCGGTTAACACGGTATTATTCATTGCATTTGCATTCAAAATTTGTATTTTTTTCTTAAAAAACCAGTTTTGGACATGTAATGTAGGTATAGGAAAAGTGTAAAAACCTCTAATTTAAATTGTAATAATTTGAAATACAGATTAAGTGAGTAACAAATTTTCAACAGAATTAGATATTCACAACTTATTAATTTGGCCACAAAAGACTTAATTAGACCAAAAATAAATGATAATAGACTTAATGTATTCAAATAAAATATTAAGAACTTATTGACCCAAAAAATGTAAGATTATGGGCCTAATGATACTTTTTGCATTTATGTTTTTAAGAATTCAACCTTTAATCAATATATATTTTCATAGCTTTTAAAGATTAAATTCATAATATTGAATTTTTACACACGTTTGAAAATTAAAACTTAGTAGTATATATTTTCATAGCCTTTATGTTTCTAGCTGGTCATTACACGAGAAGTATATATTTTCTTGTTCTTTTATGTTTTTAATACCTTTTATGGTTATTTTTGCTCTTTGTAGTCGTTTTAGTGCCTTTATGGTTCTTGTAAGGTTTCATTCATTTTGTTTTTCTTGTTGTACTTGCTTGTTCATCTATTAATGATATAAGTGTTTCTATCAAAAAAAATATATATGTTGATATATAATTATTTCAATTGCAATTACTTCAATTAGTTGCCTTGAACACATGTATTCAGAATCATATTTACATCAATAAATATTCATCTTTTACCAAATCCGGAGTCAATTTCGCACTTTTATTTTCCTTTATTTACTCGTCTTAATCCGTAATAGCTTAAACATATTAATTATCTAGAAAAGTTTTATAACGGGCACTAGAGACCTAAGATAGACTTTTTCAATTTTTGCATCACTGGCCAATTGCTGTATTTAGATTTCAAGTTTTGGTGCCAAAATCCATAAACTTAACATGGTTGTTCATATACCTTCTCTGGGCTCGAATCAATTCAGAGTTTCTTGTATCAATGGATCTCCATGAAATACCAAAGACATAGCTAGAAAGAAGAAGACTTCACAAGGGAACCACGAACAACCACATGAGACCATGGCCAGATTCAGAACAATGACCAGCTAGGGACTGAGAGTGCAGACCACGAACAGAGGGGAAGGCCTGATGATCTTATGCAAAGGAACAGAGGGAAGAGGGGACCATACCTAATAAAAAGGAGATAAAATTGAAAACAAGAGGAGATTATAGGATATGAAAAGAGAAGAGAGGGATTACCAGAACTTTCGAGTTTAAAATATTGGGAAATCGTGCAGGAGGCATTGAAGTTGCACTTCCTCTTGATTGCGAAATTTTAGTGAATTTATGATTCCAAATGTTCCTCACTGATTTTTCCATTCTTCTCTTTTTAACAAATCTATTTTGAATCAAGCTAACCCTAGTCTTTTTGGCTCTCTTATCTCTACTCATAACTATTTTCCTCTCTTCCATTTTCCCGCTTCAAATTGTTTATGGCTATTTTATTCTAGAAGTTAATTATATTTTACATAAATATACAGGAGAATACTATTTAAGGATAATATAATTATACTGTCCTTAACTAATTGTACCGAAAGCATATAATTTTTGTAGTGGATGCACTTAAAAGGTGTCTGACGAGCTTGGAACCCATAAATTAAATAACTTACAAAATTAAATGAGCTATTTCTGTAGTTCTTGGAAAAATGTGGACTCAATCAGGCTAATTTATATATGAGGAAGAATGATGAAGTTGACCATTTTACTTGGACAAAGTTATTTTCTGTTATTGAACCCTTATTTTTTTACACATGGTTTAACAATTTGAACGTGACCAAATATTGCATGGTCATTAGGGTCCATGTGATCAAAACGTACGTTTTGGGATATTGGAAAGGAGGAGATAAGAGTATGCTTGATCATAATATGGATTATATGCTTTTGTATGATCTTGAAGAGTTAGCAAGGTGGAAATATATCAGAATTCTAATTGGGATAATCCAGTTCTTTTTCTTGGAGTAATCATTTCTTCTATTAGATTAGACTTTTTTTTATGGTTCTTTCTTGTCTTAGGAGAAGTAGCAGAACTTAATTTTTATTTTGCTTAATTTCTGATGGTCATCTTTGATTAAGGCAGCATTGAGAGCTGTTTATGTTGATTTAAATGTGTGATATGTACAACTTTGTTGTCATTTACAACAAATGATAAACAATGTCTTAGTTCTTTAAGAGCTGAATTATTTCTGTTCATTTTTGAATTTCATAACATAATAAAGTAATACAGTGTCGGATTACATATGCAACTTGATTATCTCTATTTATGTCATATTTGAGATATTGAAGAATCTTTTTGGTTTGATATTTCGGAAGAACTTCTTCTCTTTCTTTAACCTTTCCCTTCCTTTTTATCTAACAAAGCACCCTACGAATCTACAATCTATAACCACATGAAATTGTTATTATAGTTCAAAAACCCTTCCCATCTAGATTCAATCGAAGTAAGTTTCTTTTTCTCTACCCATTACTTTCTTTTCTTTTTCCTGTTTTTATTAGAAAGAGATCTAATAAAAACAAGAAGAGGAATAGAAAGTGTTGGTTAGAGAAAAAGAAACTTATTCGGGTTGAATCTGAGAGAGATGAATAGAGGTTTTGAACTATAATATATTTCATAGGGTTAGTTTTTGAATTCATTGTAGTTTTGTAGGGTGTTTTGTTAGACATGAAAGAAGAAAAACCATTATAGATAGATAGGAAGTTCTTTGGGAAGATCAAATCAAAGATGCCTTTTGGTCCTCTTACTAGAACTTTGTTGCATCTTCGTGTTCAATATTCTTGCAATTGCACTAACAATGGAGTCCTAATTTTCCTTAGCATATTACCATTATTTTAGCTCTAGATGGAAAAACGTGGAAATAGAAAAGACACCATAAATACAGTGAAAGACAAAAACGATAGCAATGATCCAATTTGGTATCTAAGAGTTGCTAGCTTTTATTATTTATTAGTTTGTAACTTTATACCAGGAACAAGCGCACTATATATTACGAGACTGCTAAGAGAAAAGATAAACTTGCATATTCTTGGTAATTTCATTTAATTTGTTAAAATATTTTGTTTCTGGAAGTTAGCCTGACATGTCAACATACATATTGTCTATGGTACTCTTATTCATGTCTCTGTTTCCAAATAGAATGTTTCAATGAATTAATACAACAAGAGAATTTATCTTGTTGTTTTCACAAAGTAAGAATTGAAAGTTTGGAGTGAGAATTCATGAAGAGAAAATAATTTTTATTTGTGAAAACAACAAGAGAATTTATCTTGCCTCTTTCTCTAGATGCATCGCGGTCTCTAACGCCATATTTTTCTCCCACTATGTATTCAGCACGTGCACTATATTTCGACTCTCATATTTCTCAAAAGTTTGGTTAATTAGTAAGAGGAGTGTAGTGAGTCACCAAGTAAATAAGTTACCAAGGTTTTGTTGGGCATAAATTCTAAGACAATAAGTCTACTGTTGTCTTCATCAGAAGAGTATCACAACATCTCCACAAGATTTGGATGTTTGAGTTTGGCAAGTATCGAAATCTCTGACTGAAATTGTTTTCCTTGCTTCTCACAGTAAACAAACTTCTCAATTGCAACGGGACTATCTAAAAGAGTTGCCCTAAAGACCTGACCAAACCCACCTTCACCAAGAATGAACTTCTGGTTGAAATAACTATTTGTTTGGGCTATTTCATCAAATGTATAACTCATCAACTCATCATTACTTTTTTGTGAGTTCAGTCAAGAAATGGCGAGAAGCCCGAGCTTCACCTTATATATCATATATAATCCCATAAAATACATTGATAATATAAAATGATTATAGCACAATAAATCAATTTGTCACCCTTAATAGGGCAAGATCATAATGGTTTACTCTATATTGCCAGTTTAGCAAGTAGCTTTTCAACTTCACCAGCCATGGAAACCATGTTGGTCTGCATTGCTGGTCTCTACTCCTCCAGCAACTCAATGTTTGCTTTCTATTCATAATCAATAGCATTTCTGAAACACAAAAGTCGAATTTACATGCATCATATCTTGGCTTTACCATGTTTTTTATTGGCTAAATCATATAATTTTCGAATCCACATAAAGAAAAAGAATGCATATCAAGAAAAAAAAGTCTCAAATGTGTTTATATAGTCACTAAATTCTATAATATCTAAGGAATTAAATAAGTGAAGTTTTTTTAAAAACTAATTAAAATAAATAAGTTTGATAAAAAAAATGCAAAAATAAAATTTAAACAATTGATTTTTTTATTAATGGGAGTAGCGCTATGATTTTGGATCCATTAGCTATCTCATATGAACCATTGATCCATAATTGTGTTTAATAAAAATTAACATAAGATGATGATTTTCCTCAACAAAGTAGTAACTTTGGCTGAAAATCACTAACTCCACTTTAACTATCTCATATGAACCATTGAGTCACAATTGTGTGTAATGAAAATTAACATAAGATGGTGATTTTCCTCAACAAATAGTAACTTTGGCCGAAAATCACTAACTCCACTTTGACTATAATTAGGTCAATGCTTAGTTTGAAAAAAAATCCTTAATAATAATTAAAGGCTTTAAGCACTATAAAAACAAAGGTCAAGTCGTAGCTCAAACCACGAAGCCACAATATCCTGTTAGGGAATATGATTAACTAAAATGTTTTGTTGAATTGTTTACTGTTAGGAATAATTGAAATTACGATAAACGAAAAATAAGCAAACACACAAGAATTGTTTACCCAGTTCGCCACTCAATATGAATGACTACGTCTGGGGGCACTACCAAGCTAGGATATTTACTATAATGAATGAGATGCAGATTACAGAGAAAGAGGTTACATTTATACTCCTGAAACCCTAACCGTCTGAAACCCACTCAATAGTTGGATCGCTACAGTTGGGCCCATCGCTTCAGTTGGGCCTATATATATTAGTCTCCATAAGCCCAACAATCTCCCATCTGGAGACTAAATCCGTCATCTGATGGTAGTGTCATGCCTTTAACTTAATTACCAAGGCCAGCTGAAGCCATACATTAACACCTAAGAGCAACAATCCGTATGCGAGGCCAGCGCCTTTTAAATGCTTTCGGTGCAATGAGTCAGGCCATAGATCCAACGAATGTCCTAGGAGGAAAAGTGCCAACATGGTGGAGAGGTATGAAGATGACTATGACGAAGGGGATGAAGTATTTTGTGAACCCTTGGGAGACGATGATGATGAGGCGGATGAAGAGAGATACGACATTCATGTGGTACGACGTTTGTTAGTCTCCAGCCGGATAGAGGGAGATCAGAGGCACCGACTATTCAAGACCCGCTGTCTCGTGAGAGGGGGGCGATGCAATGTGATAATAGATAGTGGGAGAAGAGAAAATTGTGAGTAGCAGCGCCGTTCAGAAATTTGGGTTGTTGGCGGAGGCGCATCCCGACCCCTATAGGGTGGGATGGATAAAAAACGTGGGTGAACTTAGGGTGACCCAAAGATGCATATTGCGATTGGTGATTACAGTGATGAAGTTTGTTGTGATGTGGTCGATATGGATGCCTGCCACCTATTGTTGGGCCGACCCTGGCAGTTTGATAACGATGCCACCCACGCAGGAAGAGAGAACACTTACAGATTTGTGAAGAATGGGGTGAAGTTCGTACTTACGCCAATGATGAGAGAGCCAAAGGCCGATGAGAAGTCTACCTTGGTAGTCTGTCCTACACACAAATCATTTGTCAGCGAATGTGAAGAGAGCCAGATGGTGTATGTGGTAATGGTTAAGGCGAATCATGAACCCTCCCAAAGGGGCGAAAGGGAGATGCCAACTAAGGTGACCCGCCTACTTGGCGAATATCAAGATCCGTTCCCTGAGGAATTGCCAAGTGGGTTACCACCTTTGAGGGACATCCAACATCATATCGATCTTTTGCCCAGGGCTAGTTTACCAAGCCTCCCCTATTATCGAATGAGTCCAAAGGAAAATGACATCATGAGGCAGAAGGTGGAAGAGCTCATTGAGATGGGATACGTTAGGGAAAGTATGAGTCCATGCGCCGTCCCAGCCCTACTTACGCCCAAGAAGGATGGATCTTGGTGGATGTGTGTGGACAGCAGGGCTATTAACAAGATCACTATCAAGTATAAATTCCCTATTCTAAGGTTGGATAATATGCTAGACTAACTTGGCGGATCCCGAGTTTTCTCCAAGATTGATCTCAGGAGTGGTTATCATCAGATACGAATTCGATCTTGGGATGAGTGGAAGACGGCTTTCAAGACCAGAGATGGATTGTATGAGTGGTTAGTAATGCCATTCGGGATGACTAATGCCCCTAGTACATTTATGAGGCTAATGAATCAAGTGCTTCGCCCGGTGATTGGAAAATTTGTAGTTGTGTATTTTGATGACATCCTGATTCATAGCGAGACCTTGGTGGAACATGTTGAGCATTTACAGATAGTGTTTGACCTGTTAAGGAAACACCAGTTATACGCCAACACTAAGGAGTGTGACTTCGTCATGGAGAGCCTGGTTTTCCTTAGGTAAGTGATTAGTGGCGATGGGTTCCAAGTTGATGGGGAGAAGGTAAGACCCATCCGGGAATGGTCCACTCCGAGGAATGTGGGGGATATCAGAAGTTTTCATGGGCTAGCAACATTTTATCGCCGATTCATCAAGAACTTCAGTGCCATAGTGGCCCCATTGACAGAATGTTTGAAGAAGGGAAGGGGGTTCGAGTGGGCGGATGCCCAAGAGAAGAGCTTCGCCCTGATCAAGGAAAAGCTGAGTACAGCGCCAGTGCTGGCGTATCCCAATTTTGATAAACTGTTCGAAGTTGAGTGTGATGCCAGTGGAGTTGGGATTGGTGGTGTCTTGATGCAAGAAAAGAGGCCCTTGCATATTTCAGTGCGAAGCTTTGTGAGGCACGGCAAAAGTGGGCAACGTATGATCAAGAATTTTATGCTGTAGTAAGGGCGTTGAAAGTGTGGGAGCATTACTTGGTGGGAAAAGAATTCATCCTCTACACTGACCATCAAGCTCTCAAGTACCTAGGAAGTCAGAAGCAACTTCGAAGCTCCATGCATGCTCGGTGGTTCGCCTTCATAGATAAGTTCCCCTATAAGCTTATCCATAAGGCTGGAAAACAGAACAAGGTGGCGGACGCCTTGAGTCGAAGGGTGTAACTAATCAAGACAGTAAACCTGGAGACCGATTGTTTTGAACACATCCGAGGAGAATACTTGGCGGATCCTGATTTTGGCAGTATCTGGGAAAAGTGTCAGCACCAGCATGGGGATGGGGCGTATCACCTGATGGATGAGTATCTCATGAGGGGCAACCAACTTTGCTTACCCTGCACTTCCATCCGCGAGAAGGTTATTCGTGATCTACATGGCGGATCCCTTGGAGGACATTTTGGGCGAGACAAGACATTTGAAGCAGTGAGTTCTCGTTATTTCTGGCCTAAGATGAGAAGAGATGTTGTCTACTTAGTAGAACGATGCTATATTTGCCAGACCGCCAAGGGACGCACTACAAATACTGGCTTGCAACTACCTTTGCCTGTGCTAGAGACCATATGGGAGGATCTGTCCATGGACTTTGTCCTAGGGTTGCCCAGAACTCAAAGAGGCATGGATTCCATCTTTGTCGTGGTTGATCGGTTCTCAAAGATGGCCCACTTCATACCTTGTCGTAAAACTAATGATGCCTCAATGACTGCTAAGCTATATTCTTCATAGAGATTGTCAGGTTACATGGCGTACCTAAGAGCATTGTTTCGGATCGTGATACGAAGTTCCTCAGTCACTTCTGGCGAACGTTGTGGGCTCTGTTTGATACGTCTCTGAAGTTTAGTACCACCGCCCATCGTCAAACAGACGGACAGACCGAGGTGGTCAATAGAACTTTGGAAAACTTACTGCGCAGCAAGTGTAAGGATAAGCCCAGGATGTGGGATGTGGTTTTAGCCCAAGCTGAGTTCGCCTACAACGGCTCTGTACATTCGGGAACCGGGAGATCCCCATTTGAGGTGGTATACACGAAGACCCCGAACCACGTCCTTGATATAGCCCATCTTCCTAAAGGAAACGTGACTGCCAACCAGCTGGCCAAGGATTATGTACAGATGCACCAAGAGGTGAGAAAGACTCTTGAAGAGAGGAATCAGACATTAAAGGCTAAGGCGGATGAGCACCGCAGGGACCTACAGTTTGAGGTTGGGGATGAGGTTATGGTCTATTTGGGCAAAGAGAGACTCGCCAATGCCACAAGCAGCAAGTTTCGGCCTAGGAAATACGGGCCATACAAGGTCACCAAGAAGGTCAATGCCAATGCCTATCATATAGCATTGCCGAATTGGCTTGGTAAAATCTCACCAGCGTTCAACATTCGTGACCTTAGCCCATGGAAGCCGGATGGTCCTTTGGAGTTCAACACAGACAAATCAGTGCCAAACTCTTTTAAAGAAGGAGAGAATGATGAGGACATCCTAACTGGGATCGCTGATCACACGCGCTCTGGCGGATCCTCAAACATCAGACCCACGGAGGTTGTACCTAGGAGGGCGGATCCCCAAGACATACGAGCGGGGCGGATCTAGGAGTACACAATGAGGCGAATCAACATCTACCCCTGGGCGGATCTCGGTTTACTTCCTCCCGAAGTAATTCACCAACAACCCTGACAATCCGTACATGTACCATTGTACTGATTGTCGGGGCGTATCACCTATTTTACCCTTTACGGATAGCCTTATTGAAACCCTAGTAAAGGGTAGTCCTTGTCTTTTATTATCATTAGGAGGATGTATTTAAACTCTCATTTTTTGTAAGGATAAACTAACTTTTATCAATCAAAATCATTCTCTTTGAGAACCTAAGGTTTATACCTTGTTTATTGGGATTCACTCCTTCTAGTTTAGCTAGAGAAGAACCTCTTTGTTGGTTGATGGGTGTCGAATCCACCAAAGTTAATTATAACTTCACTTAGCCAAAAATAAATTGTAAAAGAGCAAGTAAAGGTCGTACCCAAAGGACTAATACTGATCTAATCACAAATATAACCAAACAATTAACAAAAAATAAATAAGGGGGATTGAAATTGTTGATTAATGAATAAATAAAAATTGCAGAATCAAATTGAAATTGAATGTAAAATTATATGTTGGAATTTCAGTTAAGGGAGATTCCGCAGGCTAAACAATTATTTCCCATCGATCATTGACGGTGAGACATTATCTTAATTAACATGATCTGGATTGGTTATATCCGTTCCTTATTCATTCCCGACCTAATCCTTCCTTAATTGTAAAGCAAATCCTAGAGCGCCTAAAGATAAGCTCCTATTCAATCAGACAGTTCTAGCTTAGCGCTTAGAATTTAATCCGTCGAAAGCATTAGGAATTAGAAGGACCCAATCTAAGTTAACTGAATTTTTAGCGATTCCGATTTAAACCAAATCGCATGTTCATGCGCTTAATTGTTGTTAAGATATTCAGATGATTACAAATCCTATTTCCTAACGTTGTTCAATGAATGAAAAAGCCAAAGTCTGGCCAAACCTGGACCTCCAATGATGGTCTGATTTTATAGATTAACAAACATGCAAACAACTCATATAAATTCAGATTTCTAAATTAAAGAGTAACAATCTCACGATAGAAAATAATGCTCGCCTTTGATTAATCCCTTAACCGAAGAAAGTGTTTAGCTACACATAGTCATGAAATCGACTATGATAGCCATTAAAGATGATAAAAATAAATAAAGCTAACTAAGAAACCAAAAAGAGAGAAAAAAACTAAAAAAGAACTTATCCCCCAAGGTGTAAATTCTCATCTATTTATAGAGAAAACCCCCTCCTAAAAGTTGGGTAACATTCATAAAAAAAAAAGTTGGGTAACAAAATAATATCTATCTAAATCATCAACCTCTTTTACAAATTTCAAATCCCAGATTTTCTGCCTTCTATTTCGAGTTGGAAAAGGTCCTGGTCAATTTGAACATCAGAAGATTCGGAGGTCCTTAGTTTTGGGCAAGACTAACTCCATTTTCGCTTCAGCTCCTTTAATTCAGCACCAAATTCCTTTCTGGTCCAAAGTTTCTCCAATTAAGCCCAATTCTGCTCCTTTTAATCATTTAAGTCATGTGGAGGCAAATCAAACCAAAACAAGCAATAATACCCAAAATAACACCAAATTAATTAAATAACATAGCACTAAAGTGGACATTTGAACGTTGAATTGGAGACTTATCAAATACCCCACACTTACCCAATGCTTGTCCTCAAGCATATCAGATCATGTCATCAGCTTTTTACTTTTATGATTTCGTGTTTACCAACCTTTCTCGACCCCCTCATAATGTAAAGATTATCAGCCATCAATTCTCAAAGCCAATATATTATTCATGTTTAAACACACAATGTAGCTACTTGAAGAATCTCAGCAATTGAGCTTTTGACCATGTACATAAGGTATGAATTAAAATCAACAACACCCTCACGGAAGCCACTCATTGCACTCAAGTGTTTAGGCTATGATTAGTCTTCAAGGAATCACTCAAGTCGCAACCTATAATGAAATTACCATAAGCTTGCCAATATATCAAATCTCCACCACTTAGTATGAATTCAAGACACTAAATCAAAGGGACTTAAAACAGGGTGTAACGTAGGCTAGCGTTAAGGTTTGGATAGGAATTGAGGAAGAAAGGGAAATCGAGAGTAATAAAAATGTACATTCACTCTGAAAATGGCCAAAATGGAAATCAAGACACAATTATTTACAAATGAATCACAATTCTTAAAATTCAGAATGAATGTTTAAGACAAACTTAAACAACTATATACATACTTCAAACTAGAATAAGAAAGCTACCACTTTTCAAGCTAATGTCCATTTAGACACCTTTTGAATCACAACCACATATAAGCAAAAGACTTATGCTAAATCCTCATACTTTGATGAGCTTGTGGTTAATTCGAATATGGAGATTGCTTAAAGCAACAGCTAAACACAAAAATAAGTGAGAGAATGTACAGACTCTGGTGGCTAGAACGTTCTTGGCCAAGGGACTCGAACAAAGGCGTGTCAAGAATGGGAAAAGGCTCAAATGTGGCTAACTAAGGGCTGGTACTGTTATTTTTGTTAGTCTTGAGCAAGACTAAGGGTTCGAATTTTATTTGAAATGGCTAAGAAAAGAAACCTACTGCCCTGATCATTTTTAATGCATCAGTGTGGTCTCGAAATGCATAACATGGCAAGTTCTAGAATTCCAAACTAGAATTGGATAACACTCAAAAAGAATAGAACAAAGTGTAATGTTTTTGTTCTTTCATTTAGGCTCAAAAACTTTCCAAAAATTGGGGTAAATTGGTGTTGTTTCATTCAAAACGTCTGTCATGTAATGGGAAATTAATCAAGTTGTTCATATGCATGCTCAAGACAATTGTGCAACCCTGACCTTTTCAAATTGACAGCTTTACTCAAAACAAGACTTAGAGGTTTCAATACTAAGTTGGCAACCTAGTTTCAACCAAGTGCAAAACTGAGAGCTAGAATTGTTATTTCTAGGGACAAAACAAAGGGTGGACACCCCACACTAGACTCGAGCATATTTTCTGGTTTTTTCACTTGAGGTGGACCCTCACACTAATTTAACACATATTCTATAAAATTAAACTAAAATTGCAGCAGTGAGATAATGAAATTTTGACAGCAGATAAATTTAATCCCAAATATACTAGCACAAAATTTCCAAAACAATCTGAAGCTAGAAGTCTTTCAACAAATTAACCATCACAATCAGCCAATTAATCATGAAATCACAAGTCAAACACTTCTATAGCAACGATCCCTCCCCCACTTTTCTCCTCGCATTGTCCCCAAAGCGGAATTCAAAAAAATCAGGGGCAAAGGGCAACAAATAGGAGAAAAATAAAGCGAAAGAGAAATTGTGCTTACTGCCCTTTTTGGAGAAGGGAACCTCGTGCCTCAATCTTTGTTTAGGAATGTTTGTACGAAGTTGATAGACTCGAAGTAAGCCTATTGATTTGCACATATTTCCTCAATCTCATTTAACGTGTCCTTGGCAGTGGTGCTGGATTTGTCTGCACTAGAGCCGATGGTGACCGATCTTTGATGGTTGTGGCTGCAGGTTGTGAGATTTGAAAGAGATGGGTTTGGTGTGGCTGCAGTTTGAAGAGTACGATTGAAAGAGATGGAGATAGGGTTTTCATTTTGGAAATACAGTGGTGAGAGTAAAAAAAAAGAATTAAGGGTAAAAAGAGAGGAATTAAAAACAAGGGTAAAAAGAGAGGAATTAAAACAAAAAATTGTTTTTAACCCTCTTTTTAACTTCTTTTCAGCATATTGGGCCCCTATTAATTTAATTAACTCTCTTATTTCACTCCTTTAGGCTTATTTCTCCATTCTTTCTTCCCTGCACACCTGCAAATCAAAACCCAGAAATTTAAGTCATTTGGAACAGATGATGGTAAAATTGGTTATTCCATATGAAATGAATAAATAAATAAATAAATAAACAAAAACAAAGACTAAATATAAATGACAGATGCTGGTCCTGGGCAGGACCAACAGTGCTGAATATAAATGACAGATGCTAGTCCTGGGCAGGACCAACACTGGGTTGCCTCCCATTAGCGCCGCTAGTTAACGTCTTTGGCTAGACGGAATCGAGCTTCAGGCTAGTCTCCAGGAACTTGTATCTCCATAATTTCACCACTTTCAATCGGGATATTCTCATAAAACGGCGTGAGACCATTTAATTTTTGTTCTTTCCCGTTCTCCAAACGCTGAATTTCCACAGCTTCATTCCTTAGTTCCTTAAGCTCTTGTACTTGCAGCTTCCTAAGTTTTCCTGCTTCATCAATATTCATGTTACACTGCTCAATTTCCCATAAGGCTCTGTGTTCTGATTTTGGTTCCTGCAAAACGAAAGCTAAAAGATGTTGAGTGGTGTGTGAAATTGTTTTAGCATTAGAACGCTCAGGTTCTGATTTCAGAGCTGCCAACTGTTGCATTACTTCCTGCACATCTTCTCCAATCTCCACTTCTTTCTCCTCTATTTTGCTGCTCACATCTAAGCTTTCTTTTATAACTACTTGCATCCTGTCTTCTCTACATACTTCAAAAACCTGATGAGTTATTGGTTCAATAACATCTATGCCACAAACAGAAGACACTTCATTAGGAATTTTCATGGCCTTATAAACATCAATTTGAACAATTTTACCATCAAACTCCATAGTCATTGTTCCTTTGTGAACATCAATTTTTGTCCGAGCAGTTGTTAGGAATGGTCTACCTAACAGGATTTCTGATGAATCTGAAGAGTGATCTTCATCTTCCATGTCCACGACATAGAAATCAGCTGGGAAAATTAAACCATTAACCTGCACAAGAACATCTTCCAACAAACCTTCAGGATAAACTATAGATCGATTAGCGAGATGGATTACTACTCCTGTTTTCTCTAAAGGACCAGCATTTAAAGATGAATAAATTGATTTAGGCATGACATTAATTGATGCTCCTAGATCACACATTGCTCTCTTAATACTAGTACTCCCAATTTGACAAGAAATAGCAAACATACCTATGTCCTTACATTTTTGGGGCATTTTCTTTTGGAGTACAGCAGACACATTCTCACTCATGGTAATCTTTTCATACCCAATTTTTTTAATCTTGTTAGCACACAATTCTTTAAGGAATTTAGCATATCGAGGGATTTGTCTAATAACATTAAGCAATGGAATATTCACCTCAACCTTACAAAATACCTCAAAGATGTCTTTCTCTTCTTTTTCCTTCTTTAATTTGGCTAAACGTTGAGGAAAAGGGACCTTAATTACAAAAGGCATGTCTTGCTCTTCGGATGACTTACGAGTTGAACCTTCTGTAGCTAAACCTTTCGTTTCTTTTTCGAATACCTCCTCTTTGCTTGCAGATTTCTCTGACACAGTTTGTTCTGATTCGGAAGCGGACTTAGTCTTGGGCAAGACTAAAGCTTTTCCGCTGCAGAGTGAGATTGCACTCACATTCTGTCTCGGATTCGCCTCAGTTTGTGAAGGCAACTTCCCCTGGGACTGTATTGCACTTAGAGTGGTCGCTATCTGACTCATTTGCTTCTCTAAATTTTGGACATTTGCTTGAAGATTTACATTGATCTTGCTTTGTTCTTCCTGAAATTTCAACAAGTTAGAAAGAACAGATTGGTCATTAGGATTTGGCAATTTGGATCTGTTTGAACAGGTCTATATTGTTGAGGTCTTTGCTGATATTATTGGGTTGCATTCGATTGAAGCACGTTATTTTGCTAATTGTAGCTGAGATATGGGTGATCACGCAATCCTGGATTATACGTGTTGGAGTATGGATCATATTTATGTGGAGGTTGCCCCTGATATCCGAGGACGACATTAATCTGTTCCGGTGTTCCTTCATACAATGTGGGACATCCATCTGTAGCATGTCCAATAACCGAGCATATCCCGCATGTTTTCACTTGAGCTACCTTCCCTACAACCAAATTTTGTACAAGAGATGTCAAAGTATTTAATTTTTCTTCAATGGAAGAAGTACCTACCTCATACGCTTTTCGTGGAGCATCTTGTTGTTTTCCAAATTGTTGGGAAGTTGCTGCCATGCTTTGGATCAATTCTTTAGCAGCAGATGGAGTTTTATCAATCAGGCTTCCCCCACTAGCTGCATCTATCATCTTTCTTTCCATGCCTAACATTCCCTCATAAAAATATTGAATAAGAGAATGTTCAGTTATCCCATGTTGGGGACAGCTTGCACATAGCCTTTTGAACCTCTCCCAATAGTCATGGAGTGTCTCAATATCTTTCTGTCTTATTCCACTAATCTCCCTTCGAATCATTGCTGCTCGAGAGGCTGGAAAATACTTTTCTAGGAATGCTTGTGCCATTCCCATCCATGTTGTGATGGATCCAGAGGGCAGATTGAGAAACCAGTCTTTAGCTGCATCCTGCAAAGAAAATGGAAAGGCTCTCAATTTCACTTGTTCCTCAGTTATTCCTTGGGGACTCATAACTGAGCAGACTGCATGAAATTCTTTGAGATGATTATGCGGATTTTCACTTTCCATTCCATGAAACTTAGGCAAATAATGAATCAGTCCCGATTTAAGTTCAAAAGCCACATCTAGGACTGGGTAAGTGACGCATAAGGGCTGCTGATCAGCCTGAGGCGCATGAAACTGTCTTAAGGTTCTACCTGCCATAGTTTCTACTTCAGATGACTCACTTTCGTCGCTGGAAATTTCCTCTTCTTCATTGGAACTTTTTTAGCCCCTTGTAATTTCAGACCTGGTCATATATGGAATTAAATCAAGTTAAATTAGTCCCCGGCAACGGCGCCAAAATTTGATTGGTGTCGAATCCACCAAAGTTAATTATAACTTCACTTAGCCAAAAATAAATTGTAAAAGAGCAAGTAAAGGTCGTACCCAAAGGACTAATACTGATCTAATCACAAATATAACCAAGCAATTAACAAAAAATAAATAAGGGGGATTGAAGTTGTTGATTAATGAATAAATAAAAATTGCAGAATCAAATTGAAATTGAATGTAAAATTATATGTTGGAATTTCAGTTAAGGGAGATTCCGCAGGCCAAACAATTATTTTCCATCGATCATTGATGGTGAGACATTATCTTAATTAACATGATCTGGATTGGTTATAGTCGTTACTTATTCATTCCCGGCCTAATCCTTCCTTAATTGTAAAGCAAATCCTTCCTTAGTTGTTAAGATATTCAGATGATTACAAATCCTATTTCCTAACGTTGTTCAATAAATGAAAAAGCAAAAGTCTGGCCAAACCTTCACCTGAACCTCCAATGATGGTCTGATTTTATAGATTAACAAATATGCAAACAACTCATATAAATTCAGATTTCTAAATTAAAGAGTAACAATCTCACGATAGAAAATAATGCTCGCCTTTGATTAATCCCTTAACCGAATAAAGTGTTTAGCTACACATAGTCATGAAATCGACTATGATAGCCATTAAAGACGATAAAAATAAATAAAGCTAACTAAGAAACTAAAAAGAGAGAAAAAACCTAAAAAAGAACTTATCCCCCAAGGTGTAAATTCCCATCTATTTATAGAGAAAACCCCCTCCTAAAAGTTGGGTAACATTCATCAAAAAAAAAAAGTTGGGTAACAAAATAATATCTATCTAAATCATCACCTCTTTTACAAATTTCAAATCCTTGATTTTCTGCCTTCTATTTCGAGTTGGAAAAGGTCCTGGTCAATTTGAACATCAGAAGATTCGGAGGTCCTTAGTCTTGGGCAAGACTAACTCCATTTTCACTTCAGCTCCTTTAATTCAGCACCAAATTCCTTTCTGGTCCAAAGTTTCTCCAATTAAGCCCAATTCTGCTCCTTTTAATCATTTAAGTCTTGTGGAGGCAAATCAAACCAAAACAAGCAATAATACCCAAAATAACACCAAATTAATTAAATAACATAGCACTAAAAGTGGACATTTGAACGTTGAATTGGAGACTTATCATTGGTTTACGATTAAAACTTTTATTTATCGCTTTCAATCTGTATCATTTTGTTTCATTTCTACGTCATATACAGCCAAAGTACTTACTCTAAGTATACCAACTCTTAAAATTTACTCACAAGTTCTTATCATCCTCAATGCTAGAATATCTCACCGGCCACGTTCTACAATCAATGCTAGAATATCCTTTTATTTGTTTGTGTTTCTAAAGAACTGCCGAAGCACTTCACATTGCTTTTTCTTGCACAAAAGTAACTAAGTTAAGGTGGAATGATATGCATATAGCAGCAAAATTAACTACATATAGGGTTGTATAGCAAGTCATATAATCAGATTTTATCAACCCCATATCCAGATATGTAAACATCTAAAATATTATGATTAAGGATAGTCTTCACTATAGTAATTAAATTCATAATTGAACTAAAACTACAAAGGATAATTAAATTCCTCCATACTTTGAAATGTGTTATGAATATAATAATACACAAGTTAATTTCCATAACCACAATAGCACATTTTTTATGGCCTAATACAAAGGAAGTCGAAACTACAAAGGAAGTCGAAACTAGGTATGTTAAATATGGCCTAATACAATTTTAGCCTATGTACTTGTCTAAAACAGTTAATTTCCACCCTAAAATGCATGTGGGGGAGTGATGAGAGGTTCTGGAAAAATTGAAATGGGTATGTTTTAAGTTAATGCATGGGTATATTTCACTTATAAAAAGTTTAACCAGCTAATAGATTTAACCAGCTAATAGACACCTTTGACAGAATCAATATGCCTCTTTAAGCAAGTTCAGAGAGCTTTTTCAAAGTATAAGGAGACATTTGACTTTTTCCGACAATTAAATGGGAATAAATATATTAGGCCATTAAACATCTATCTCTTACACAATATAAAGGGAAAATATTTTTTTAAAAGATAAACTTTCATGTATAAAACATTAAGAAGAAAATCAGGAGGTTATTATTAAACCCTGAACTTTACATGTTCCAAGAATCAAGCTTGTAATCAATTTTTTTTTTCATATTGATTTTTTTTACCATTGATTTTATAATGAATTCAGCATTTATTTAACTTTTTTTGTCGAGTTTGGACGACACACATCGTTAGGTCGATTCTGTCTATTTCTAATAGGTTCTTCCAAACTCGATCTTCTCCTATCTAATTTTGCGATTTTCAACATTAAAATCGTCTTCTTTCCCAAACTCCATGGAAAAGTTAAATAAGGAATGACTACATAACAGAATCAATGATCAAGAGTTTGATGTGGAAAAATAATTGATGGGGCTTGATCATTAAAACATGTGAAGTTTAAGAGTTGAATTATCTTTTTGCCAAAATTCAATTTGGAGATTCAGATCGGGTTTAGTAGAAGTCCTTAATTTTTTAGATTTTTCTTGATTGAGTATCTTATCTTTGATATTGGCATATTAAATTCTTCATCAATTATAACCACAATTCGCTAGTTGTTAACGTCTAATTAAGTTACAAGAATTTTACCCATTTCATTTAGGCATAAGGACTTAATTAGCCCTTGTAGTATCTAAAATTTTGATCATTGTGGTATTATTTTGTAACAGTTACCCATTGTGATATTGTCATATGTAATATTTAACCCATGTTGGATGAAAATTATCCGATTTGCTAATTCTTCTTACATTATACAATTTTTTTTGGGGCAAAACATTACACAACTTTTAATCTCTGGAATGAATACAAATCAATTGTTTTAATTATTATTTTCATATATAGACTTTATATGAGGAAAAATAAGAATAAAATTAATTCTCTATTTCATCTATATATATTAAATGTATATGGAAAAAAACAATTAAGCATCTTTGATCTTTTGATTTTTTTTTTCTTGATTGAGGCTCTAATCTTTGAATTTGACATATTGAACCCCACATGGTTATCAAAATTAGTTAGTTGTTGCCTAATGTAAAACCCTTATTTGAAACTATAAAAAATATATATTCTTTTAATTTTAAATACAGATAAAATTAATAATATATTTTTAATAAAATTAGATGTTTACAAGTTACTAATTTGCTAAGCAAAGGATTCATGAGACCAAGAATAAATGATCAAGGACCCTAATGTAAAAAGAATAAAAGTTTAATGAACCAAAAAATGAAAGAGCGTAGCCTAATGATGCTTCTTACCAAAAAAAATAATTAAGCCTGACCTTTGAATTTGGCATATTGAACCGTGACACACATGGTTACTAAAATTACTTAGTGTTAACGTCTAATTTAGTTAGATGAATTTCAGCCATTTCATTTATCTGAAACTACTTTATAATTTATACAGTTTCGAATAAAGGTTTTACATTGTTTATATAACCACATTAAACATAAAAAGTTGCTTTCCAAGTGATAAACATGTACAATTTTGAATCCATAGGAAATAAATGACACATATTAACTAAGTTGCATATTCAAATTTGACTTTTTAATAAAACCTATATAATTTGACCAATAACTCAATGTGTGAAATTAAAAGAGTAGATATTAGATAAAATTGAAGCATTTGCTGGAAATCGTCATCTCTGACACTCTATTAATGGAGTTACAGCACTTTGATCACCTTTGAGACTACTCATTTCAAGGAAAACATGATATACTTGCACATAAAGCATATAAAGATGTTAAAATTTGGTTTATGTGAGAAGTGTGTGGATAAGAAAATTGGAAATCACCAAATATATCAAAAGTTAATGTACAAGAGGACTCAAAAAAACTTATAAATTATTTAGCTAATATAATATTAATAAAGGGGGCAAGGTAACATATATATTAGATTAAGCAAGTAAAATTGAAAGAAAACTACATCTCACATTTGGTAATTTCTGAAAGATCTACAAACAAAGCACCATTATTTATTTCTTTGATTTTGAAGTAGTAAGGAGATGCTAGCTTAAGGTGAACGGGGAGTGAAGGGGAGAGGCGAAAAAGGAAAAGGAAAAGGGAAAGGAGGCAAGTTAGGAAGTGGAGGAAGAAGATTTGGGATATCAATAGGAGGTCGTAATGAAAATGGTGGAATATTAGGAATGTTTTGTGGATCAAATGGTGGAAGATTTTCCATTGCCATTGGGATTTTAGAATCATCAAGCTTTCCTAATTCTTCTTTATTATTAAGCTGCTGCTGCATCACCCGAGCATCACCAAGAGTGGTCATTAGTAACCCAACCAACACCACCACCTTCGGCCACATTTCTATCTTTTTTTCTTTACTATTCTCTTACTCTTCCTCAATTCTAAGCCACCCTTACTGTTATATAGATCATAGATTGACTATGGCTATGGTAGCTGCCAAAATAGTTTGTTCAGCAGATCTATACCTTACGTAATATTGATCTCATTTCAATTCAGTTTTAAAAAAAAATCATTTAGACTATCATTTTTATAATGATAACTAGTAAATTAGTTCTACTATAATTTATGCATAATACTCATTTAACCCTCAAATTAAAATTTCAAAGGCAATTAAGACTTTAAACTATCAAAATCATTAAGTAAGTCTTTGAATTAAGCTTTATTAAAAAAAAAAGTCTTTGATATGAACCAAGCAAAAATCATAAATTGAATTCTAATCTTAACCTCAAAGCAGAAACTCTCAGTATTTGGCATTTACTGTAATGATCTATGTGCTAGTTTAAATGAGTTTGCGGAAGACCGTTTGAAACTGTTCAACTGAATGTCTTTTATCAGGTATCAAATGATGATTTTTTATTAGAATGAGAAGTGAATTTATGATTTTTCCTTAGTTCAAGGACTTGAATGATGACTTTGATAACATGTACAATGAAACAAATAAGTTTCTAATCAATATCAATTCCCCTAGATTACCAAAAAAAAAATCTTCATAGTTTGACTGTTGTTTAACTGTTACAATGGACCTTTCAAATACGAATTATGTCTAAAATATGGGTTAAGGTGCAAAAATACCTCTAACGTTTTGGATCACGAGCAATTTTACCCCTAAAGTTTAAAATGGTGCAATTTTACCCCTAACATTGGAAGCCAAGAGCAATTTTACCCCAACGTTGATAAATTGGATCAATTTCAGACACTATTATAAAACACATATATTTTTGTTCATTGTTCTGCACCAATCGCATAACAATTCCTTCTAAAAAAAGATTTCATGTGTTTTACAATTTAATAATAGAAATTGAGATTAATATTTCTAAATTTGGTGAATTTTTTGAATTTATTTTGTCTAATTAGTACAAAAAGACAATACAATTTTTTTTTTATTTTTTTTCACATCCCAACGAATGTTTGTGATTTGCTACTAATAAAAGGACACTTATGAAGTGTAGATGACAAAATTAATGACCGAGAAGACAGTTTGATGAATTATTGACCCAATTTATTAACGTTAGCGGTAAAATTGTTCTTGCCTTCCAACATTAGTGGTAAAATTGCACCATTTTAGACGTTAGGGGTAAAATTGCTCCTGGCCCAAAACTTTAGTGGTATTTTTGCACCTTAACCCCTAAAATATTTAATCTGTCACTAACACAATTATTGTGAAGCTAACAACTGAGATATTTTATCATAACAAAAAAGTTTAAAATGTTAACAATCTGAAATTATAGTTCAACTTGCCAACGCTAAATATTTAATTATATTATTTATTTATGGTGTTATAGAGAAAATTGATATTAACTACCAAGATAAATGGATAAGCTAATGGTTTTTGAAGAAGTGTATATATATTTTAACGTCTAAAATTGTGTAATTTTACATCTAATGTTTTCAAACAAGATCAATTTTTACCTCACCTGATACAAAATTTAAAAATATTGGTTTATTATTATTTAGCTGGTTATGGAATTCTCGCCTCGGACCTCTCAAACGTTAATTATGTCTAAAATATGTACTATGTTACTAACACGGTTATAAATCTCCTAAAATATCAATATTTAAGTCTAGTATATACAAATTACTCGAAACTGTCTAAAATGTTTATTATAAGTTATTAAAACAGTTATAAACAGCATTTTAAAATATATGAAACTATTTCTGTTCAGTGATAAATTTGTTTAAATGATCTGATATTGTAGTTAAATGACTGATAAATAAGTATGTTTAAAAACACATGAATCAAGACAACAAATTTAATGCTTATACCCAAAAACTAAATTAAATGTTCTTCGAAAACGAAAAGTACTTATATTTGGGGAAAAAAACTAATTCACTAGAATTACTTATATAAAGGAATAAAGTGCGTATCTAATTTTGTCCCTATTATTTTTCAAGATACTTTAAAAATAATAAGAATAAAATTATATATTAAATAAACTTAAACCATAAGCAATAAATTGGTTATTTTTTTGGTCAGAAAAGAAACCATAAATAATTAACTTTCATTAAATTTGTTGAAACTTAATAATAAAAGCTTTAGGTTGATGTGCCAATTCCATAAAAGCAACCATCGGGAATACAAATTTTGTTGTAACAACCTTGCAGAATTCATGCAGCAGTAATTATTACGATTTTCTTCAACAGAAAAAAAAGTAAATTAGATTTTTTTTAAATAAGAAAGCAGGAAAAAATGGAACATTAGCATTAATTTTTCACATATGCTTTATATGGGGATAAATAAATAAAAATTCATTCATATATTAAGTTTATATTGAATTTTTTTTTAAATTGACACCTTACTTTATCAAATTGTTAAAAAAAAAATATAAAGAGTGGTTGATGTTATAATTGCTTTTTTTTTTTCTTGTGACGGTTTCCAAAGATACATAATTATACTCAACTTCATCACTCTATAAATTAATAATTATTAATTTGAAAATTAATTAATATCTCTAAAAATTAATAAAATTTGATTGTCCCAACATTATTAATTTATAAAAGTTTTACTGTATTAGGGTACTTCTTAAAAAAATTAATATCACTTTTCCAACCCATTTGGGAAAGTTAGAGCATCTCCATGAAACTCATTTATTGATCTTGTAAGGTAAATTTTGAGGAGTTTGAGTACCAAAACAAAGGAGCTGGTAAACCAACGCAAAGGAGAGAACTTACTTCCTGTGCTACTTCGAATCATGAATGCAGCACATCATCGAAATGAACTGAAATAAAAGAGAAAACCCTAGTTTCATGGCTGATAACCGAGGAGAAATCAGGAAAAATGAAAGAGTAAAATATCAAATCAATATAATGATCAGACAGGAAGAGATAGTAACAACAGAAGGTGTTTTTTGGTAAATGCTCTTAATTTGGAGATTCATTTCATTTCATGAATGATTGATTAACTTTCAGCTTGGAATGGGGGAACCGAAGTTTAGCTGAATCAAACCCAGTGTTCTAAGACATAATCATGTTCCATCACTCTAATGCAGTCACTTGAGTCACAAGCTCTCGTTACCAAGCTCGTCCCAAACTTAATGTTTCAACCCAACATATAAAGCATAACATATACATTAAAACCTCTATATAGGAATACTCTATATAGGAATAACCTCTCTTTTGTTATAAAAAAACTCTGCCCCAACTTGGTAATAACCTCTATCACCAAACTCTATTTAGTAATAATCTAGTGTATTCCTATATAGAGGTTTTACTGTATATGTGTTTTTAGGCAATATGGGATATTGTAGAAAAACTTCCCACAATAGGAAAACTTCCCTTAACCAGCTGGTTTTTTTATGAGCAATTTCACAATTAAATTGAAATGAGGTGAGAGATGGAAAGAAGTGATATACAGACATACATTAAGGTCGTTGGTCTTACATACATTAAGGGTGCGTTTGGTACGCTGTAATGCAATGTAATGTAATCAAGATTGTAATGTAATCAATGTTGTAATGTAATGGAATGGAATAACCATTACATTACCATGTTTGGTTAGTAAAATTTTACAATTGATGTAATGTAATTACCATTACATTATCATTAGGGGTGTGCATCGGTGCAAAACCGAACCGAGCCGAAAAAACTGAATACCAAAATGATCAAAATAATTCATACCGACACCGAACCGAGTAATAGGTAAAACCGAATTAAAACCGAATCGAAATATGCGGTGAACAAACCGAATTAAGTTAAAAATAACAAATAACAAATAAAAATCACTATATAAATGTAAAATATGTGTAATTCGGTGCGGTTCGTTTTTTTACATTTTCTGTCAAACCTAAACGAACCGAATCGAATACCGAAATAAACTTAAAATTAAAATCGATGTCGAACCGAATTGTTAAAAAAACCGAACCGAAAAACTGAATTCACTCAGTTCGGTATGCGGTTTAAACCGAACCGATGCACACCCCTAATTATCATGTTTGTTTTGCTATGTATAATCATAAATTTCTATTTACTCTTATAAATATATATAACAATAGTAATAATAAAAAATTAATAATAATGTGATGTAAAAAATGGAGGAAATGAAAATGTTAGATTGAAGGAATTAGGAATACATATTGGAATGTAATGGGAATTCCTATTGATTTTTTTAGTAATCCTTATTACAAAACTTATTGAAGAAAATTAAAGCCATGGAATTCCCATTACATTCCAATAAAACTATAGAGTGCATCCAAACATAGTAATGGGTTTTTGATGTAATGGGCATTCCATTACGAAGACCATTACGTCTTACCAAACGTACCCTAAGGTTTGCCCATTTAAACAGTTTCTACAATTTCAATTCAACCCACAAATTGAATTAACATCGTTTTATCTTTAAAAGAAAAAAACAGTTAATTAAGATCAGTAATGTTTAAAGTTGAAGATATTGGTGTAATTAGTATGACTGGTAGAAAAAACCAAGAATCTCATTACTACATTAATATTGCTAATATTCATTTGTAAGTTTGACTTGTAAATTAGAAAAAAGATATCATCTTTACACCAACTTTTGGTGATTTTAAAAGTCTTATTGCTATTAGTGGAATTTGGCAGCACTGCCAAGGCAGAGATTTGGAAATCCATGCTATGCTATTGGTGCTCTACAAGGCTTTTGAGGTTCGTCAGGCTTTTGTCTTCTACCTTCAGTTCTGGGATTGGATCCTTAATATTCTTTGTTGTACTCGCATTTCTATTATGACTTCATTGGGTCCTAAAGGGTGTTTTTCCTACTCTAGGGGAGTTCGTGAGGGGGACCCTTTGTCCCCAATTTTATTTGGGATTGGTAAGGATTACTTTAACAGACTGCTTTTGTCTTTGGTGTCAGCAAGAAGACTTGTTCCTATGACTTATTCTGGTTCGTCTCAATTTTTTACTCATTTTCTCTATATAGGTTTTAGCAATCATTTCAAGAAACTAGCACAATTAGCATGTCATCTCTGATTTTATCAATTATTTATTTGAACTAAAACATGTTTTTAAGGTTTGAAATTAGTTAATGCTTCATACTTCCACATTGGAAACTCATCCTTATTGCACCAAAACATAATAAATACTAGATAGATAGTGGACATGCGTAATTAATTGATAATAGTTTGTGTCGTTATATATATTAAGAGTCTAGTAGAAAACAAACAATTGGCCCTTGTATTTATATAGTGTCTCTGTGTTTTCTGAACTTACTTAAAGTAAGTTGATTAATTCCTTAATTTCACATACTATAACAAGAAATTATTTTAATAAATTGAAATGTAGATTAGTATAAGAAAATTTAGAAGACAATAGATTATTATAAACAAATTTGGTAGACCAATGAATCACTTATAAACGAATTCACACAGATCTAGTAAATGAACTGTTAACAGAAACTTAGTATATGAACTGTTATAATACAAACATACAGTAATCAGAGAAGATGATCATCAATAATTAAACCAGAGAGAGGCAACAAGAGGTTGACGATTTATGACCGACCGCCCGCCCAACTAGCTAAATCGAAGTAAGAGGGAAATTAGGTTTGGAAAATTCAAAGAGAGAGTGGCAAGAGATGGAGAAATTAGACAAACGATGGGATTGAGATGGGGACGTGTTACCTGATTTGGAGATGGAGCCTAGGCAGCGGAGGCAGCCGAGATAGAGGCGGTTGAGGTGAACGTGGTAGTCGGAAAAGAACTTAGTAAAAGGGTTTTTGTTCTTTTTTAGGAAAAGACAAATTTCAGAATAGAATTTGCGCCCAAAACCTGTTTTCACCTCACCTTCTTTCACTTTTTTCTACCACCAAAACTAAAATATATTTTATTTTTTTTATTTTTTTATCTTTTTCTATAGGGCTTAATACATCAAAGTCAGTCAACTTGTCCAAAAAAAATTGATTGACCCTCTAAACTTGTATAATGTATCATTAGCCCTTTAACTTGCTTAAAATAACATATTAGCAGTCTGAATTTGTTTAAAATAACTTGTTGGCCCCTAGACTTGTTTATAATGATCCATTTACCCCTGAACTTGTTTAAAGTGACCTATATTGCAATTTACCTAAATCCGTAAAAAGCTCAAAACTTAAAAAGTAAATGCTTAATTCGTGATTTTAAGTCTTTAAAACAAATTAACTTTTTATTTTGTACATCTTTATGATGATTTTTATAAATTTAGCGAATTAATCATGACATTTTAAACAAGTTTAGGAGGCTAATGAAACACCATGTAAGTTCACGGGCCAATCAAAATTTTTGAATAAGTTTAGGACGCAACTGATGTATTAAGCCTTCTCTATAGTGTTACAATTTAACCATATATGGTAACACTCGTAAATAATGTTACAATATATTAAAGTTAAATTAGTTTAACATATTTATGGTAACACTTCATAAATAGTGTTATGATATATCAACATTTATGACAAAAATTGCAACACAATCGAAGTAACACATCCATTTTATGTTACAGTAGGCCATCTATAAGGTAGTGTCTCCCGCCCAACATTTTGATGGATAAGTAGGTTCCGTCAACCAGTTCCATCAATCCAGTTGACAGTTACCACAGTGACGGAATTTCCGTCAAATGTTTTCTGATGGAAATGATTCCGTCAGAGATTTGCGTCAGTAAATGGGTATTTTCTAGTAGTGTTGGAGAAAGGTTACGAGGTGTAGATGAATATAAATGGGCTGGTTGACATTCTTATCAAATTGAAGAATGGAGAGCATCAATTTATTTCTCATGTTTATTATGTTCCAGCTTTGAGATCCAATATTTTGAGTACAAGTATAAGGACAAAAAATGTATTAATCTATTAATTAATTAACTTTTTAACAATGTTTATTCGCAATGTCACCAAAACATATATCGCCATAATGAGAATTGACTCATGGCATAGCACATGTCGAGAATGGAGCAAAAATAATGTTTTTTCATAATAGTGAATAAGATTATATGTATATATATAAAGTGCAAAAAATACTTTTAATATTGTCTAGCAAAAGTAATTTTACCTCTAACGTCATTACTGACATAATAATATCATTAATGTTAGTTGAGCCAATTTACACTGATGTTTGAAATTGTGTCAATTTCAGGTGTTATTAATGGAGCACTCTGTGCATTCACGAATTTCGTTATCACTCAATTTGTATGTAGGGATGGTAATCGGGCATGATAAAAAAACTACTTGTTTCCAACCCGATGCAGATTAGTAATAAGTGAAACATTAGGGATAAATTAATGATAGGGATGGGCACGGGAGACAATTTCTCACCAAAGCCAAAATGGTGATGGGGATAAGGATTACTATATCCGCTCCGTGAAGATTCTTCCATCGTGTATATTTTTCCGTGAATATCTATAGTTATGTTTTGTTAAAATAATTTTTTTATACAAAATGATGCCATTTTTGTAATTTTTGGTTTTTCATGGATTGATTTTATTAAATTTTTTGGGCGAGAGAATCAAATTTAACGGTTAAAGTTGGTCACATACTTTTAAGTTGTTACTTTTCCAAATATTCTCCACGACAACGTGAGGATCCTTACCCTGAGTGAGGAGAGAAGAAAATAGTATTGGCGAACACTAGAAAATGAAGATATAAAGTATGGTATTAAATAGAATAATAAGGAGGTCCATTGGATTGAACTATAAGCTCTTGGATATAATAGGCTACAACAACTAGCTAGTGAGCGACCCTATTCGTAGAGAGACTAACATAAGAAATAACAACGTCATTAAAAGAGAGAAGATGATATTTACAATCATCCAAAAGAAAAGCATAAAAAGAAACTATAGAAGACTATGGGTCCCACCCTTTTTTAAGACCTCAAAAATACGATTTAGTGATTTTCGGTCGGGTTTTTTTCTAAGAAAGATTTTTCACTTTTTTGACCTAATTAATAAATTCCAACCATTAATCTTAGTTTTTCATCTAATTAATTAATTAATGGTTGACTTTAATCTAACAAGCTCGCCACTTTTAATTTTAGAGCACTTAATATACCGAAAAACCCTAAAATGTGTATTTATATATTTTGTCCGGATCAATTTATTCTTTGATTAATCCCCTAGATATATAGTAGGATCAATTAAATCCAAAATCAAATTTGGTTGGGAACTTTAATTAGAGTTAATTCGTGATCAAAATAATTACGTCAAAAAAATGTCAAGTCTCAAAATTAGGGTTTACTATTTGTTTTAGTGTTTCGTACCCGTAATCCATTCGGAAATGGGCCAACGGTCAAAATCCATAGCAAAACTATGAGTCCCACCCTCTTTTAGACAAATTCGACGGGTTAGGATCTCAAAATGCGATTTAATGATTTGCATGGGCTTTTTATTGTTTTTTCTACGAATTATTTTTGACTTTTTTGACCTGATTAATGAATTTCAACCATTAATCTTATTTTTGACCTAATTAATTATTTAATGGATGAATTTAAGGTAATAACATCGCCACTTTTAATTTTAGAGCATTTAATATACCGAAAAAAATGAAAGCACCTGAAAAATCTTAAAACGTGTATTTACATATTCGGGTTCTGATCAATTGATTAATCCTATGGATATATAGTAGCATCAATTCAATCTAAATCAAATTTGGTTGGACACTTTAATTAGGGTTAATTCGAGATCAAAATAGTTAGGTCGAAAAAAGTGTCAATTTCAAAATTAGGATTTCTTTTAGGGTTTCGTTCCACTTATCCCATCAAAAATGGACCAACAGTCAAAACACACAGTAAGGTTGTGGCCCCCACCCTCTTTTGTCCAAATTTGCCCGTTTAGGACCACAAAAATCTGATTTAGTTATTTTCACGGTCTTTTTATTGTTTTTTTCTACGAGTTATTTTTCACATTTTTGACTTAATTGATGAATTTCAACCATTAATCTTAGTTATTGACGTAATTAATTAATTAATAGTTGACTTTAATATATAAGCTCGTCAATTTAAAGTTTATAACACTTAATATACCGAAAAAATTAAAACTAAAACACCCAAAAAACCCTAAAACGTGTATTTGCCGTCACTACAACAGATAAACTTTAATGGTCGGATATTTTTTTAGTCAATTAAACCTTTCTATTTTTAAATTCAACCCCTAAACTATAGCTTAAAAATCGTATTAGATTTTGCCTTTTAAAACCATCAATTAGGTCATCAATCTATATATTAAAACTCAATTAGGTTTCCAATTATTTAAAATCATCGATTAGATTCCTAATGTATGTTAAAACTGTTATTTAAATCCCTCTTATAATTGAAATAAACTTTAGTTGGCTATTTTATATTTTCAGTTCAAGTAGATCAATATTTTATAATATTTTAGATTTGGATTACCAAGTAAGTTTTAATAAAAACATATTCCGTTAAATCGAACCAAAATCAGTGTTTAATAATTTTAAAAAAATGTGTATATATCATCGACTAGGTTTATGTGATTACTAGAGTTGAACTGATGACTAAAAATATCATAAAATAATGATAAAAATGAGTGACTAAATAGAATACCTAAAAAAAGTTTAATAATTGAGAAATGTGTTTTGCTATTTAATAACACTCAAATTTTATTTTAGTGGAGCTCTCAAGTTAAATATAAAATTTACCCCTTAATAATCACAAAAATATCCAAAATACCCTTGATAGGGTTGTAGTATGTGTATAAAAAGGAGGGGAGGAATAGAAAGAGGCTCCTCAAGACAAAAGTTGTTTCTGAATTTCAGTTGTAATGGCAAATTTGGGTGTGGAGAAGAAAGAAAATAATGTTAAGATGTCCAAAAGGTCTTCATCTTCGTCACCCCTGTGGGAGGATCTGAATCCAGATATACTAGCTTTCATACTCGTCCGAATCTCGATTGAAGAAAGGGTAGGACTGGTTTCATTAGTCTGCAAAAATTGGCTAGCATGTGTTTTAGGACCTTATTGTTGGTCTGAAATCAACATTCAAGGCTGGTGCCAGAAACCGGACCGTTCTACAGAAGATGTTGATAGGGTGGCCATTAAGCTTATGAAGCCCAATAGAGGTTCATTTCCGTTGCTCTCCACTACCAAGCTTGGAAATCGTGGCTTCGTTTATGCTGCTAACTGGTAATTGATTAAAAATATTTTCCTATTTTCTGTGTTGTTTGAATGTTTAAAAATGGTTTCTTTGATTTGAGATATTTTTATTGATATTATGATTGTCAAGAAAAATCAATTTGAATTTTAAAGATAGCCAATGGATTGTTCATTTGCTTTAATGTTGAAAAAGAATAGATTTAAACCAATTTTTGGAAATTGTAGACTTTCCTTATGTTTCATCTTTCAATTAAAGTTATTTCCTAATAAGGGAAAAATAAATTTTGACTTTATAGATTCTTTTCTTTGTCTTGAACATCAACATTTGATTTACATACATGAATCTATCTATATGTTTTATGTTTTCTGTATCTGGAGGGGGAAAACCTAAAGGTGCTTAAAATTCCAATGAGTGAAGTGCTGAAAATTAACACTTGTCTAATAAGGAAAAATTAGATTTTGACTTTATAAATTCTTTTCTTTCTCTTGAACATCAAAATTTTATTTCCATACATGAATCTATCTATATGTTTCATGTTTTTTGTATCTGTAGGAGGAAATCTAAAGGTGCTGAAAATTCCAATGAGTAAAGTGCTGAAAATTAACATTTGTCTAATAAGGAAAAATTAGATTTTGACTTTGTAGATTCATTTCTTTCTCTTGAATATAAACATTTGATTTACTTACATGAATCTATCTGTTTTCTGTATTTCTAGGGGCACAAACTTGAAGGTGCTAAAAATTCCAATGAGTGAAGTGACAGACAAAATGGTGGAAAGACATGCTAATTCACTAGTGAATTTAAGTGTTTTAGACATTAGTTTTTGTTTGAATATCACTAGCAAAGGGATTGGAGAATTTGGGAACAATTGTAAAGCCCTAATTGATCTGAGAAGAAACTGGAGATATGCCATGTTTAAGAAAGTTGATAATAGTGAGGCTATGGTGATAGCAAATACAATGTCGAGTCTAAAGAAACTTGAGATGTGTTGTGGGTCTTTTACAAAATTGGGTCTTGATGCCATACTTACTAACTGCACAGGCCTTTCTCGTCTCAACATTGCAGGGTGTTGGAATGTGATACTCAAAGCTGATGTTTTCGATAAGTGTGTGAATTTGGAGTTTTTCTATGACCCTTTAGTTGATTCTTACAGTGACGAGGACGATGATGAAGAATTTACAACCGACGAGGACCATGATGAAGAATTTACAGATTATGAATAGTATGAGAATTTATTTTATCAGCTATAGAGATGAGTTTGTTGGGTTGTAGAATTGAAAATGCATTTGTGACACAGTTTTAGAATATAACTCAGAAACCATGAATTGAGTGCTTCAAATGTTGGATGATGAATATAATAAAAAAAATGGTTGAATCTTTGCTTAATCTTATTTTGTTTATAATATATATATATATATATACACACACGTGAATTAGATAAAAAAAATTATATATGTAAATGTGTATTAGATAAAAAAAAATACATATATATATATATATATGGGTGAATTAGATAAAAATAACAGCTGAATTAAAGATATTAGGCTTAATAAACTTTTAACAAAATGTTGCTCAACTTACCAAAATGGAATCTAACAAAAAATAAATAAAAACATTTCATTATCTAAAACAAAAAGAAGTTTATGTAAAAACTATTCATTTATAATAATAATAAGGCTTAATACACAAATAACCCCATAAACTTGTTCAAATGTTGCAACTGTTCCCTCCAAGTTTCAATTGTAACAATTTACCCCTCAAACTTGTCTAATTGTTGCTTCAAGTACGGGGTAAAAAAGTTTCCAACTTGGGGTTATGTTTTACAATTGAACAAGTTTAAGGGGTAAGTTGTTACAATTGAAAGTTGAGGGGGGCAGTTGCAACATTTGGACAAGTTTCGAGGGTTATTTGTGTATTAGGCCTAATAATAATAATAAACTGTGGAAATTTAAGATTTTTTTCTAAAAAATTAAGCACAATGCGCTTACATTATAAAGAAGAAAGAAAAATCCACATCATACCCAGATGTGATTCGAACTCATAACCTTCCTAGTCATAGGTAAGCTCTCAACCACTACGCTAAGAGCTTCACCACAAATTTAAGATTTTGTTCTTGAGAAAAGATGATCAGAAGTTCCACTTGTTTTTGCTAAAAGTTGGATCTAAAATTGTAATGTTTTATAAGTTTGAAACTATATTAGGTTTTTCCCAAAAACATTAAGGTTTAGAAAAATTTGTCTTTTCCTGTAGGTGTGGTTTTTTTCCGAAGGCAACAAGTTTCCTTAATAGTTGGCAGAAGGCTCTGAAATGTGCTGATACCTACAATCATCACTTCTCTACTGCATCATCTTGTTGGATTGTGTCGTCGGCAGTGTGTATTAGATGTAATTTTGATGCTGCAATTCGACAGGTTCTGAATTCATTTGCTTTGGTGCTATAGTGCGAGATTCTGCTGACTTTTTAGCAGAAAAAATGGGTTTTTTTCTCAGGCCGAGAGACTCGTTACTAGCTGAGTGCCTTAGATTTGGCAAAGCCCTTAGTTGGCTCAAAGATAAGGGGTTTACACTCTTCATAGTCCAAATGATTCGGACTCGTCCTTTGGTTTCCTTGTCGGTGATTGTAAAGCCCTGCTAAAAGGACTTAGCTGATTGAATCGTGTTACTCATACTCTAGCGACACGTTCTTTATGTGATCCCAGGGCTTGGGATAATTTCCCTCCTTTTATTTGTAATGCTCTTTTTGATGATGAATAAATTTTACCTTCTTTTTGTCAACAAAAAAAAACAAAAAAGTTGTACCTTAAAACTATGGCAAACAAATGCACATGTTTTGATGCCACTAAGAGAGGGTACGTCAAGTTATACATATGGGCAGATGACGAGTCGATTGGATGCTTACTTTGTCCAAGAAAATGCAAACCGGTACGAACAAGCCATCTACTATCTTAGCTAACGTTGCTACGAACAGAGACCGGGTATAGCCCAATTGAAAAGACATGCAATTTTGCGCACTGTTCTTGTGCCATTTCTCAACTCTATTTTATAGCATCATTCTATTTTGGCTTGGATTTTATGGAAGACAATAAATGACTCTTTTTTCAATAGGAATGTTTGGAATTTATTCTTCATGATGCGACTACTTTCGAAAATGACTCCAGAATCCAATGGTATTAGCAAAGGCTACACTCTTAACTCGTCCACGGATCAGTATGTTTTCCATCAGTTACATACTCAAAGTAGATTACCGAGAGCCCCAAATATTATGGAAGTGCATTGGTCCCTAATATGATGGATCAAAGTGAACACGGATGGATCAGCTTTGTGGGCCTGGTATGGCTGGGGCGGGCGTTATTTTCAAAAACCATAGCAGCTTAGCTCTTGGATCTTTTGAGTTTATGGGAGAGAAGGTTCTCTGTAATTTTTGTATATCTCAAATACCCAATTACAGGGATATATATACAGCAATATGATAACAGAAGCAAAAACTAATTCCTAATTACAAGGCATTACACTAACAGGTTGCATAACACTAGGTAACAGGTATTTGAACGTTTCATATTAGTTCCTACAAAAGTGGAACTGATGCAACTGGTTGTTACCCCCCGGCAAGTGCAAGGGCAGGACGAACTTGCAGCTTGGTGCGTAGTAGGGAGACACGGTCTTTGGCAAGTGGTTTGGTAAAAATATCCGCTAGTTGATCCACAGAAGAGACATAACAAATCTTGAGATCACCGGATTCAACTTGTTCCCTTATGAAATGAAAGTCCAGTGCAATGTGTTTAGACCGGGTACTGATGACCGGGTTTTTGCTCATGAAAATTGCACCGACATTGTCACACAGCAGTAAGGGCGGCTGATTGAGAGGAGCATGAAGATCAGATACAAGTTGTTTAAGCCACAACAACTCAGCTGCAGTGTAGGCAAGTGAATGGTACTCTGCTTCAGTACTGGAGCGTGCAACAACTCGTTGTTTATGAGAAGTCCAACTGATAAGATTGGAACCATGAAAAATAGCAAAACCGTATTGAGATCTGCTGTCATCGACATCGGAGACCCAGCCGGCATCGGAATAAGCAAGAAGAGATGTTGCCTTTGTTGGTGTGAAATGTAAGCAGTGATGTAACGTGCCATTCAAGTACCTCAAAATTCTTTTAACCGCCTGCCAATGAAGAGTGGTTGGGGAGTGCATATATTGGCAAACCCGGTGGACAGCATAGGCAATGTTAGGACGAGTGATTGTGGCATATTGAAGAGAACCGACAACCTGACGAAATAGTTTCGGATCATGAAAAGGTTCACCGTGACGAGTGAGTCGAGAATTAGGATCAGCTGGAGTGGAAATTGCAGCAGCGGAAGTCATGTTGTTACGATTGAGAATATCATGAATATAGCTTTGCTGAGACAGAGTTAGACCTTTTGAATTTCGACTGATTTGTAAGCCCAGGAAAAAGTTTAGATTGCCAAGATCTTTGAGTGAAAAAATTTGATGTAGTTGTGTGATGAACTGTTGAATCATGGCTGCATTAGTACCTGTGATAATTAAATCATCCACATACACAAGGATATAGATAATAGATGTGGGAGTAATATGAACAAACAACGATGTATCGGACTGACAAGCATGGAAACCCTGAGTAACCAGATAGTGTTTGAGCTTATTAAACCAAGCCCTCGGTGCCTGTTTGAGTCCGTAGATGGCTTTGTGAAGGCGACACACATGAGTTGGACGACTAGGATCCTCAAAACCACGTGGTTGTTTCATGTATACTTCTTCCGTTAAATCACCATTAAGGAAGGCATTGTTTATATCAAGTTGTCGGATACACCAATCATTGGAGAGAGCAATCGAGAGCACTAATCGAATGGTGGTCGGTTTGACAACGGGGCTGAAAGTCTCAAAAAAATCAATACCCGCCTCTTGACTAAACCCTTATGCCACTAACCGAGCTTTGTAACGTTCTATTTTGCCATCGGAGCGCCGTTTGATCCTGAAAATCCACCTACACCCAACAATATTAACATTAATAGGACAAGCAACAAGAGACCATGTGTTATTTCGCATGAGGGCATCATATTCTGCTTGCATTGCTTTTTGCCAACATGTATGTTTAACTGCTTGATTAAAGGTGCGTGGCTCATTTTCTAGAGGAGAAGAGAGGGTGGTGGAAAAAAAATTTGGTTTGAGGGAGTTAGTACTGGCTCGAGTAGCCATAGAGTGCTGATTATGGTCAGCTGCCCGATAGTGAGATGTCGTGGGTTGTGTCTGTTTCACACGGGAGCTGGCAGTAGATTGTTGATATGGAGGAATGTGTGGTTGCGTGTGTGGAGTGGTAGGTGTTGTTGAGGAGTGTTGTGATTCGGACGAAGAAGTAGGAGGAGTGGAGGAGCGAGAAGTAGGAGGAGTGGAGGAGCGATGTGACTCGTCCGAAGAAGTAGACGGTACCGGTGAGCACAAAGGAGGCATGGCAGCAGCATGTTCAAGGAGAGTGGGGGTGTTACCTGGTGATAAAAGAGGAGGAAGAGTCGAAATAGTGTTTGGGGGGTTAGCATAAGGAAAAACGTCCTCATTAAAAATGACATGGCGAGAGATATAGATGCGGGATGATGGTTTGTGAAAACAGAGATAACCTTTATGTGCCGCACTATATCCAATAAACACACATGGAAGAGATCGAAAATCGATTTTATGATGGTTGTAAGGCCTAAGAAACGGGTAACAAAGACAACCAAAAATCTTGAGAAAACCATAATCAGGATGTTTATTATAGAGTTTTTGATAGGGTGATTGAAAAAGAAGTAATGGAGTGATGGTGCGATTGTGGAGGTAGGTTGCTGTTTTGAAAGCATGTTCCCAAAATTCTTGAGGGAGAGATGATTGGGCTAAGAGAGTGAGTCCTTTTCAACAATGATACGATTTCGTCGTTCGACGACACCGTTTTGTTCTTGGGTGTATGGGCAAGAAATACGATGTTGAATGCCATGATTCTGTAAAAAAGTGGATACATTGCGGAACTCGCCACCCCAATCCGTTTGAAGACTTTTAATATTACTATCAAATTGAGTTTTGACCATTTGACGAAATTGGACAAAGGTTGAAAAAACTTGTGATTTTTGGGATAAAAAATAAATCCACACAAATTTAGTGCAATCATCAATAAACAAAACAAAATATCGATTTCCATTCATTGAAAAAAGGGGAGAAGGGCCCCAAACATCCGAGTACACTAATTCAAAAGGTTTGGTAGAAGCAATGTGAGAAGTAGGAAGAGGAAAACGATGACTTTTTCCAAGTTGACATGAATCACAAACATTTGGAAAGTTATTGGATGATAAAGGAAGGTGAAATAATGAAACGAGACGTCGTAACAGCGACTTGTGAGGGTGAGCAAGACGTTGATGCCAGCCATGGAGGGTCGTGCGAACACCGGTAAGAGCCATGGTGGGGAGCTTTTTGTTTGTGGTGGAAGGGAGCCGATACAAACCATGACTAACGTCCCCTTGGAGGATAGTTTGTCCCTGAAAATTCTTAACACAATAGTGAGTAGGCCAAAATTCCATGAATACATTATTATCTTGGGTTAATTTAGAGACACTAAGAAGATTTTTTGTGAGTTTAGGGACAATAAATACACTAGGCAAGCAAATATTAGGCAGAGAACATGAACCAACATGAGAAATAGACAGATGGTTACCATTGCCAACTTGTAGTTTATCATTTCCGTTGTAGTCATCAGCAACATTGAGTTTGCGGATGTCAAGAGTGACATGATCGGTGGCACCGGTGTCGAAGTACCAAGCAGGATCAAACACAGTGGAGGAACTGCCATGTTGAGCAACATGTGCCTGTCGAGGTTGGTCCCTCGGATTTGCATGGCGAGATGGAAAATTCGTTTGGTTGGTTCTTTGCCAACAATCAATAGCCTCGTGACCAGGTTTACCGCATAGCTGACACATGACTCGACGACGGCGAGAATCATTGTTGCGAGCAGAGGAAGAGCCTGTACTATGGTTGTTGTGAGAAGAAGAGTTTCTGCTATTGGATCGGTTGACAGTAAAAACTGAACCAGAAAAAGATTATGCTGAAGTAGTGGAAGATGGAGGCACAACAGTTGACTGGCGAGCATATTCGTGTTCTAGACGAGCCTCCTCCTGGAGAAGAAGTCCAGCAAGATCATCAACTGAGACAGCATCTGTCTTCATCAGGAAAGCAGAAGTGAAGGCACCATAAGAGGAATCAAGTCCGCTTAAGAGATGTCCAATAAGATCTTCATCAGAGATAGGATGAAGATTCTCCGCAAGGGAGTCAGCAATGGAGCGTTTAAGCTCAATGTATTCTAGCATAGAGAGAGACCCTTTGGAGAGAGTCTGTAATTGAGATTTCATAGCCATTGGCGAGCTCGGGTTTGTGCCTGAAAGGTCTTTTCAATAGCGACCCAGGCCATCTGAGAGGAATTTGCACGAGCAACCAATGCAAGTGCACGTTCAAATAAGGTAGATTTGATCCAAAGAAGAACAAAGCGATCTCGCTTCTTCCAAAGAGTAAATTCAGGATTGAGTGCGGTGGTTGTTTCACCGTCTTGATCAGTGAGAAAACGAGTCTCCTGTGGTGGGGAAGGATCGAGAATGAAAGATTCAAGATCAAACGTTTCAAGAGCAGAAACGACAGTCGATCGCCATAAGGAGTAATTATTGAGATCAAGTTTGATACTGATGGATGGAATTTGAAGATTGAGAGAGGAGGTGTTGGTGTTGGGGAATGCAAGGAGACTCTGATTTGTGGAGGCCATGAGAGTTAATCATAGATCAGAGAAAAGATGGAAAAAAAAAATTATAACTGCTCTGATACCATATTGGGGAGAAGGTTCTCTGTAATTTTTGTATATCTCAAATATACCCAATTGCAGGGATATATATACAACAATATGATAACAGAAGCAAAAACTAATTCCTAATTACAAGGCATTACACTAACAGGTTGCATAACACTAGGTAACAGGTATTTGAACGTTTCATATTAGTTCCTACAAAAGTGGAACTGATGCAACTGGTTGTTAGAGTTAGCCTTCACCTCGGTTTTTGCATTCTAGGCTGAGCTTCTTGGCGCAATTTTTGCCTTTGTATCTGATTGAGAGGGTCGTTGGTTACTTTTATGGCCCCACGCGACTCCTTGTTATATATTTGTTCACATTTTCACATTTTAAGAAACGACTCAAAAAGCTCACCCTTATCATTTTGCACAACAACGCCAATCCAGAGAACCCGTAGTTCCCAAAGCATCCATATTCAGCTTCAACTTAAGCAGATCACATGAAAGACTATGCAGAAGATCCTAAAAAACAGATCGACGAGCATGCTAGGGCATCCCAAAATGACTAGTAACTTGCCCGGACATGCTACCCCAAACTGACTTCCACATTCACAAAATTATGATCACAATTTAGAATTTTAACCATCTCCAATAGACGCTAGAACATACCCAAACTACCACTCATTGCAGCCAACACTCACACACCTAACAAACTTAGTTCTTCTTTAAAGTGCATCTAAACGATTTAGATAGATGCGAGTCTCATAAGGACAATGATACCAAGTTTATGTTGATGGTTAAGGTCCATAAAAACTTCTATTGTTTATGGGTTGTCTAACCCATGAAAGTTCCAGACCATTAGACGCATAAGAGAAACCAAATAAAACATACCAATTCGACAAGACAGACAAAACTTGCTAATACGACAAGACTAAAATAGTTTTAAATACTTGTTGGCATACTCCAATAATCTCCCACTTGCACTAATACCGACTAAATAAGATCATATCCATGCTCACTTAATATAACCATCACGTCTAAGATGATCTGATTTGCTATCGGATCCTCAACATTGTTATTTAACCCAACTTTATCGATTTTTACATTCCAATCATGTTAATTACATTGAGATGTAATCCATTAAGTGTGTGTATGGATTTTGTTACCTTGGAGTTTCACATTCCAATATTCTGCAATGTTGGGATGTGAAAAATCCACATAGTTAGTAAGTACGGACTTCAAAACCCAATTCTCCAAAATCCCAAAACAAATCTCAAGTTTCTTTAGACACCACATTGTATTTGCTATCGCTGTAGCCTTACTATCATCAATTTCATTAAACATGGCAAATCTCAAGTGATCTAAATTGGACACAAGACATGACTGATGAATTTGAGGCTCTTATTCAAAATAAGGCATGGGCACTCGTACCCCGTCCAGTTAATGCTAATGTTGTTCGTAGTTGGTGGATTTTCAGGCACAAGACGAAATCAGACGGATCCTTCGAGAGATATAAAGCAAGGCTAGTTGGTAATGGGTCAGGACAATTGGCTGAAGTTGATTGTGGTGAAACGTTCAGCCTTGTGGTCAAACCGGAAACTATTCGTGTTGTTCTTAGCATTGCTTTATCAAAGAATTGGAATATCCGTCAATTGGATGTCAAAAATGCATTTCTACATAGTAATCTGACTGAAACAGTATATATGGACCAACCTCTGGGCTTCCGTGATCCAAAGCATCCTGACCATGTCTGTCTCCTTTGAAAGTCCATGTATGGATTAAAGCAAGCACCTAGGGCCTGGTACCAGCGTTCTGCTACATTTGTTACCAAAGTGGGATTCACCAACAGCATCTCTGATCACTCACTGTTCATTTATCAGCAAGGCCTAGACACAGCTTACATCCTTCTCTATGTTGATGATATTGTACTAGTCACCTCATCTGACAAACTGCAGTCGTCGATCCTCTCTCAGTTGAATTCTGAATTTGCAATGAAGGATTTGGGACCTCTTCACTACTTCTTGGGGATATCGGTTACACAATCGCCTGGTTCCCTATTTCTCTCTGAAAGAAAATATGCCTCAGAAATTATTGCGAAGGCTGGTCTTGGATCCTGCCATAAAACAAAAACTCACTATCTCATCTGGCTCAGCTTATCACAACCCCATGAAATACAGATAGTTAGCAGGTGCCTTGCAATACGTTACTCTCACCAGACCAGACATATCCTATGTTGTTTAGCAAATCTTCCTGTTCATGCACGATCCCAAGACATCCCATATGGCGGCTCTTAAACGAATACTTCGATATGTATAGGGCACCCTTGATCTTGGCCTCACCTTAATGGCTTCATCTCCATGTCAATTGATCTCCTACACCAACGCTGACGGGGTCAGATGTCTCGATACTCATCGATCAACCTCAGGGTACTGTGTCTTTCTTGGAGATAATCTCATTTCTTGGTCAGCCAAACAGCAACCTACATTATTGATTGTTTATTGATTGTTAAAGTTGAAATGTTTAAATGCTGGTTTATTGATTGTTTGCTTGCCAAAAACTGAATGGTTAAAGTTGAAATGTTCAAATTTGTCTAAGATTGATGAGACCGTAGAACTTAGCTTGGTTAATATGGGGCTGTTTTTACTATCTCTTTAACCTGACCCCTCATGCTTTCAATGTAAGGTATGGTATTATCATGCTATCAATAACAAGGTGTGCTACATTTCCTTCTAACGTGTTGGTTGAAAGAAAACAAACTTCAAATTTTATACAATTCATATTTTGTGGATCAGATAATTCATAATTTATATAATTATGATCTAAAAAAAATAAGCTTTTGCTAGTTTTGCTTGCGTTAATCGGTGAATGAAATGATTTCTTGATGGTTGTTAATAAGTTTAGATGGGTGTTAGATGCCTTATTGTCATGCTTTTAACTTGTATTGTTGTTGCAAGAAAAGCACAAGTTTGTGCAATGTATTACCATATTGATGTCTTTATTGTGTTATGCCAAATAACAATTATGATTTGCTCTATAGTTTCTATGTCGTGCTTTTAGCCTTTGAGTCGTATATGAATTCTAAATAAGAATTAGAAGAGAATTCTTGTGTTAACTGTTATTTCCTCTTCATTTTCAGTTAAAATGTAAGTGACTACCATTTTTTGTGCAATTTTGGGCTTTTTGTACATTGAACTTTATTGGCTATTAGCAAATTACCTAGTTTTACCTATACTTGTAAATTAAATTGATATTGATAATTCTAGTTTTACCTATATCTGTAGTGCATGGTGACTCATGAAACTTCCGCATCTGTCTTTTCAGTATTTTTGTCTGATCTTGTATATCTGATGGCATTTTTGAAGGTGATTTTCACACAAGGGCATGTCATTCTTGCACTTCCTAAAAAATAACTGCACTACTATTGGAGGTAACTAACCTTACTTCTGAAACTCTTGCATCCTTGTTTCGCCATCACATCATTTCTTTGTTGTTTTGACTTGTTTTCTTCATTTATCGGGACTATGTTTGGGAATAAAAGATACCTAGCAATCGTTCTTCTACTTTTTTCTTTCATCTATGATAAAACAAATGTTTTATCCAATTGCCAATTTGGATTTTGGAGATAAAATGCGTTAAGAAACCTTCTTGATGGGTTAAATTTTTCCTTTTTAATAATTGTTAAGTGTACTGACTGGATTTGTTATGTAATCATTCTTGTGTTTAGTTGCAACTTCCTTCGTTTTGACGTGTTCAATAGTTATGGAGGAAGTGTATCACTCGCTTTCACACCAACTTTGGGATGATATTCTTGCTGCTAATTGCAATGAAGTTGTTCCCTTTGTTACAAGTTATTTTTCTTTCAAGATTTTAATTTTAACATATTGGTTTTAGGAATTTAATGATGTAATTGAGGATTTTTTTATGTATGTATAAATAATCTTGAAGTCTCGTAATTATAGTTTCTGTTGCTTTTTCTAATGGTTGTATAGTTGCATTTTTATAGATATAATATAATTGAAACATAATTTGATTTATATGCAATTTTTTTATTTTTATATTGTTTCTAATATATAATATATGAGAGCTTCCTTCAATCCAAATAAAGTGGCAAAAAGGGAAATATAATATAAAATGATTTTGAATATAATTTACAATTTCCGACCCAATTTCTGACCAATATCTGTCAGTAAGTGATTTAGATTAATATTTCAAAAAATAGATCACAGACAAAAATGGGTCAGTGATGTTGTCGGAGTGTCCGACGGAAATCACCTACTAAAAGTAGTCGGCATTTGCGACACAAAATACCAACTGAAATTATGTCGGTGATTTTTTGTATCGGTAAAAAATTATCGCAGCGGCTTACCTACGAGGCCAACGCCAACATATCAATATTTGTCGGTCTTCTATCAGTGATCATGATCACCGACGCAAATAAGCTAATCACCGACAGATTTTGTGTAGGTGATAGTGATTTTTGTTGTAGTGATAGAGGAAATGTTTTTTTATTATTTTTTAATTGTATCTTTATCAAATTACGAATGGAAAATGTATTTTATTATTTTTAATTGTATTTTTTAGTTTAAATTCTTACCTCTTAATTAGTAATATTACTTCATAGGAATAAATTAAATAAATACATCTAACATTTACAGGTAGAGGAAATTTTATCCTTAATAAGTGATAAAATACAATATATTTTTAAAAAAAAATTCACGTTTAATCATATATTTATCATTTGTTATTAATGAATGATAAAATGACACACATATGTGAAGTGTAATCAAGGAGACAATTTGATGAATAATTTTTCCAATTGACCAAACTTGTCAATATTATCGTAAAATTGCTCTTGACTACCAATATTAAGGGTAAAATTACACAATTTTAGACGTTAAGGATAAAATTGTTTTTAGTTGTAAATGTTATGGTATTTTTATACTTTATCCCTACTTTATATTGAAGTTCAGTTATTTTGCACCTTAACATTTTCAATTAAAATTAAATTTACTCTTACATTATCAAAAATTTGAAAATTTTAATTTGACTACTATAAATCAAATCCTTGAATCGTTATTAAGAAAAAAAATTCTTCGTACAGTGGAACCCCTCCAGACTATGAGCCTTGGCTCCGCCACTGTTAGTGTGGTGATAATTACTGTAGAGATAATAACATTATTATCTCTAACAATCACGACCGGTCTGATATTTTATGAGCCTTGTACTTAATAAAACAAAATTGCCCATGATTTCAACCGGCTCCACTTCATTGATGCAAGTGGATTATTAATTCTTTTATCAAAATCCCAAAACAATTTGATTTTGCATCTTGTTGTCACTATCCTTGAATATAGTTGTCCTCCATGTCACAAATTTTTGGAATACAATGACCAACAAATACATGTCACTCTTTCAGTTAAGATACTCAAAGCTGCATATCGCAGCGTATTGTCACGGCCCGCCTAAAGTCATCCAAGGGAAGGCCCGAACGATATGCCTAAAGGGCTAAGAGAAGAGGTCCAGGGGCAAAACGGTCATATTACAGTTCATCGGGACGATGCGAGACATACCGGTGGACATCGGGCCAATCATATGTGCAATCGTGCATAAGGCAGCCGGGCAGCGGGCCCGGCCAGGGGCCAATTTGGCTAAGAGAAGGTCCCCCCTATAGTGTGTCTTATACCAACTTGGGTCACACTATCGATGGACATTTCCATGCTCCACACGCCACAAGTTTTCCAAAGGTGTGTCTAGATGGTTCCAAGTGCTTCCATATTTCATATATGGTACCCTGGGAATATTATGGAGCTCAGTGCTTTGGGGAGTGCGGGACAAATATTAAGTATGGAAAGAATTGCCATAATGGAAAAGTAGTGTGCGTGCCAACAGGCACAGCGACCCTCAGTTCGTACGGGGCAAGCAGGCAGCAGGCCCAGGGACTGCCAGGAGCGGCGAGCGACGGCCAGGAGCTGTGAAAGACTTCCCGCTGTGACCCTCAGTTAGCCGAGCTACGGGCCCAAAAAATTCCAGACGGGCCTGAAGCGTGCCAGAACGGGCCAGAAGATTCCGGATCGTGCCAGATTGGTCCCGGGCATCCCGAAATGTGCCAAAACGTGTCGGAATAGCTCGGAAGGTACGGAAAATAGTCTGTAATGTGCGGGAATGGTCCGAGAAGCTTCTAAGGACGTTCTAGAAATGTCCCAACCTTTCTAATTTATTCTTATTTGTTCTTTCTCTATAATATTCTAGGACTTTTAAGTGTAAATGTTCCTAGAACCTTCCTAGGTTGCCTATAAATAGGAGGAAGGGTTCATTTGTAAATCAATTCATAAGAATTCACAAAAGTGTGAGCAAGTGTGAGTGCCTATTGTAATCTAACCTTTGTAAAGCATTCTTTTCTAATAAAGAGTGTTTTTCTCACTTAGCATTTGTGTAAGATCCTTGTTTTTTCGTTGCGATATTTTGCCTAGCATACGAGCTAAGCAAACGAGGTTAAGGCTAAACTAGTAATCAGGGTGAAATTACTAGTGCCGCACGGTCGACAGATAGTCAAGAGGCTATGTCCGTGACAGTATGCATAGAGGATAGCTGGTCGAAACTGTTGATGGCATGAAAATTCTAACATGAAGCTGGTAATGAGGAGAATATCTTTTCCAAAGTCAGAGAGAGATACTAATTCAAAGGATTTAAATAATTTTACACATGGCTTCCCAGGATATGGTTTGTTCAAGCAATTTGAGTTTATCTATTAGCAATTCCCTTCTATGCAAGGAGCCTAGTGGAAGAGATTACAAAAAGAAATGAAAATTTAAACCTAAATAAGGATCGAATGTATTCAATAAGTTATTTTTAGAAAACATTGCAATTCTTAATTCAACAAATGTTCTCTCCACAAAATACTTAATTTAATTCTCACAAAATTGATATTTTTAGAATAAAAAATTACTCTCTTTGCCCACACTCATACCATGATGAAAAGTGAGGTTATTAGAAAAAACTTTAAGAAAATAAAAATTTCTAATAAGAATAAGAAGAAAATTTGTACCAAAAAGAAAGTTTTCTTGTTTCATACCTTGGTTTACACTTTTTTGGTTCATCATTCACTTAAAATTTCAAATAATGAACTTACGGCAAACGATAATGTACCTTATAGGAAACCATGTAGTATACCTGTTGGGCATGAATATGACTATAATTAAACAGCATTCTAATAACATTTTATGTGCGTTTCAGGCAAAATATTCCGAAATACATGGACTTATAAGTGTTTTATGCAGATTGTATTGATCAAGTCAAAATGGGCGATAACACAGCCTGTTTTGCAACAAACCGTAAGGAGTTGAGCGCCCTTTGATCCAGCGGATTTTCGCTGTGTACCCGATGAAGGATAGCGATTAGACAAGTGATGGGTGCGGCGTGGCAGCAGTTGCAGGAAAGGCAGGAAAGCAACATGATGATAAGACGGATCACCCCTTGAGTGTTCAAGGGTCAACTTAATTTTAATCATTCCCTAGTGTTAGGTAGCAGTAGGAAAAACAATCTTATTTTGTAATATTTTGTGGCATGGTTCGTTTTTCTTCCTATATATAGACGTAGTCGAGGGAAGGAAAAGGGACACCTTTTTACTTTTGGAGACAATCAGTTTTAGTTAGAACTTTTGAAGAGAGGCGAAGCTCTCTTAGGACGATGACGCCTCCAATGGAGGTCTGTGGAATTAATGGTGGCTATTCACTCTTCACTATGAGTGAGTAGTCGTTTTGAATGGGTTTGGCCAGTTAGGGCCGGTTATGTAAGTCTTCTTTTAATCTTATTTATGAATGAATGTTGATATATTATGATGTGCTTGACAAATCCTTAACTCCATTGCTAAATGCATGTATGTTAGTGTTAGATGCATGATAGGACACTGCTTTCATCTTCACGGAACCATTAGTCAAGCATTCAACCCCGAAACAGAGATGTCAGGAGGTTGCATCAAGGGTTTTCTTTAGAGAAATGTTGTTTAGATCGTAATGCAAGAAAGAACCAACTTTGGGGACGCTTAAGGTTGCAGTACATCTTAGAATCTTAAGAACACACGAGAGTTGACTTAAGTGAGCATCAAAACAGAGACCTTGGCATCACTTTACTTCATTCATGAATAAATAGGATGTTTAGAGACTGAAAGTGACCTATTCTGCTGTGCTTGAACTGTTTTGCCCTTTTCTATCATTAAGTACTCTTTGAAATCAACTAAAGATCTGATCTTGTTTATGTTTGAACAAAACCTCTCAAATTAAAGAATTGACACACACACACACCCTGTTTTACAAAGTATTTCTTGTAAACTTTGATTCTCAATCCCTGTGGATACGATACTGGACTTATCATTTTATTACTTGTATCTAGTGCACTTGCTAGAGTCTCATTTTAGGACAACAAGTTTTTGGCGCCGTTGTCGGGGATTGAAAGCAACAAAGTTTATACGAACTTTTCTGTGAAACAAGGTGTTTTTAATTTGTTTGCTAAATAGTGCAGCCAGAAGGAATCTTTATCAATTTATGTGCAGAGCTGGACCTCCTGTTTTTCCTATCGATCTCGAATTAGAGAGAACGTGTAGACGAAACAGAGCGGGAGCTCGACGTGCACGACAAAGAGAACTACAAAGAGAGAGAAGAATGGCTGGGAGGGTACCACCCGAACAACCAATTCAACCAAACCAAGAAGAAGAAGGGGAGAATAACAACCCTCCTGTCATGCGAATCAGAGATTATTCAAGACCAACCACAGAAGGACATTCATCATGTATCGTGTTGCCAAACGAAGGGAACAACATGTTCGAAGTGAAATCGTCGATGATCCAAATGTTACAAGCCACAGTACAGTTCAAAGGATACCAATCTGAAGATCCAAATGGGCATATTCTTGAATTCATCATGCTATGCAACACGTTCAGATCCAACAGGGGCATTTCTGACGACGTAATCAGACTGAAGCTGTTTCCTTTTTCCCTAAGGGACAAAGCGAAGACTTGGTTGAACTGCTTGCAACCAGGAACGATCACCACTTGGGAAGAAATGGCTGGTGCGTTCTTAATGAAATATTTCCCACCACGACAAGCCATTAAGCTTAGAAACGAGGTTTCCCATTTCGTGCAAGAAGAAGATGAATCACTAGCCGAAGCATGGGAAAGGTACAAGGAACTACTAAGGAGAGTGCCCAATCATGGCATTCTATGTGGATGCAAATGCATAACTTTTACAATGGGGTAACCAACATCTATAAGATCCAGATCGAATCTATTGCCAATGGAAATCCCGAAGATCTGGAACCTCGGGCCTTGTACGACCTTATTGAGAGGGTAGTAAGCACAAGTTACAACTGGTACTCTTCCAGAAGTGAAGGAAAAAGAGCGGGAAATGAAGATGTTGTATCAAAATTGACAAGCCAGGTAGAACAGCTTGCTAGACAGCTCGGCAAGATAAATGTGTCTTCAATTCACAATGAACCACCATTCAATGACATTTGTGATTTTTGTGGAGGGCTGCATTTCAACATAAACTGCCCAAGAGTCAAGCAATGGAAGGGTGCACAGGCAGAATGCAACTATGCAGGGTACAACCAAAGGAACCCGCCTAACCCGTACTCTAACACATATAACCCTGCCACAAGAAACCATCCGAATTTTGGATGGACAGGCCAGCCGAACCAGCAGGAACAACCAAGGTATCAACAACAGCAAGGAGGACATTACCAGAGACAACCTCAGCAGCATTACAAACAACCTGTTCCACCCAAGGAGGACGTGGAGCCAGATATGAAGACGATGATGATGCAGTTCATGAAACAGACACAAGCTTCGATTAAAAATCTGGAAACACAAGTCCATCAGTTAGCTGCATCTACGTCAAAAGGGAAGGGAATAATGCCAAGCAATATAGAGCCGAACCCAAAGGGCGATGTCATGGTGATAACTCTGAGATCTGGTAAGCAAACCCAACCCATTATTTCTGCTGATGAAAATGCTGAATGCGCAGGAACATCAAAAGAAGCTGAAGGGGAGCAGGAACAAGCTATTCCCAGTGAAGAAGAAACCAGGAAGACAACCATTACCAGTAAGCAGGATCAGGGGGAAAGCGAAAGAATGTATAAGCCACCTTCGTCGTATGTTCCACCTGTGCCATATTCAACACGGTTGATTAACAAAAAGCTAGAAGAACAAAATTCTAAGGTGTTAGACACCTTAAGGAAGTTACACATCAACATCCCTTTCGTACAAGCGCTGGCACAGATGTCGGCATATGCAAAGTTCCTCAAAGATATCCTGTCAAATAAAAAGAAGCTGGAAAACATTTCTATGATCCAACTCAACATAGATTGTTCGTCAATACTCCAGAACAAGCAGCAGCTTCCGAAAAAGCTAAAAGATCCAGGGAGTTTTTCTATTCCTTGTTCAATTGGAAGTTTAATTATTGAAAATGCACTCTGTGACCTAGGAGCTAGCATAAACCTTATGCCATATTCTGTGTATGCTAAACTAGGATTAGGAGAACCACAACCAACCAAAATGTCTATTCAATTGGTCGATCATTCAGTATGCTATCCTAGGGGAGTTGTGGAAGATGTGCTGGTCAAAGTAGGAAAATTCATATTGCCTGTTGATTTTATTATAATGGACATTGATGAAGACTTGCATGTTCCTATTATCCTAGGTAGACCATTTTTAGCCACGGGTAAAGCATTGATAGACGTAGGAGAAGGACGACTGTTCTTAAGAATTAATGGGGAGGAAGTCATTTTCAAAATGAACGAAGCAATGAGATGAGCTAACAATAATGATGACACATGTTGTTTCTTAGATGAATTCCAAAGTCTATCTACTTTGCAGGAACAAGACACTCTGGAAACTCTATTGGGAGAAGATGTGAACTTATGTGAAGGAACATGTTGTTCCATTGAGTCCAACATACCTACTCCACCTTTAGATCCTACTGTCCCGACTCATCAAGAACCACCGGAGATACCAACTGTGCCATTATCTAAGCCAGAATTGAAACCGTTGCCCTCACACCTTGAGTATGCCTTCTTGGAACCACCTAGTGGGAGCCCAGTGATTATATCCTCAAAGCTAACTCCTGATCAGAAAACTCAACTCATGGAGGTGCTGCGAAGAAACAAGGAGGCAATCGCATGGAAGATTGATAACATCAAAGGCATCAGCCCAACAGTCTGTGTCCATAGAATCTTGATGGAAAAGGATCACAAGCCCTCTATCCATCCACAGCGGAGATTAAACCCCCACAGGAAGGAGGTTGTGCGAAAAGAAGTGATCAAGTTGCTGGATGCAGGGATTATTTATCCCATTTCTGATAGTGTATGGACAAGCCATGTTCATGTTGTACCAAAGAAGGGAGGAACGACAGTAGTACTCAATGAGAAAGACGAATTGGTCCCCACGAGAACTATCACCAGATGGCGAGTTTGTGTGGACTACCGGAAGCTCAACGAAGCCATAAGAAAGGATCATTTTCCCTTGCCCTTCATTGATCAGATGTTGGAGCGGTTAGCCGGATATGCCTTCTATTGTTTTCTTGATTGTTATTCAGGATACAACCAGATCGCAATTCACAGTGAGGATCAAGAGAAGACAACGTTCACATATCCTTATGGGACCTATGCCTACAGACGAATGCCGTTCGGACTATGCAATGCTCCAGCCACTTTCCAAAGATGTATGATGTCTATTTTTCATGACATGGTAGAGCGGACCGTAGAAATCTTCATGGATGACTTCTCAGTTTATGGAGACGCTTTTGGAAATTGTCTGAACAACCTTGAAGCTGTGCTTGTGCGATGCAAGGAGACTAACCTGGTCTTGAATTGGGAAAAATGCCACTTCATGGTTACGGGAGGAATTGTTCTCGGGCATAAGATCTCAGACAAGGGGATGGAAGTAGACAAGGCTAAGGTGGAAGTAATAGAGAAACTGCTTGTTCCAACCAGTGTAAAAGATGTGAGAAGCTTTCTGGGGCATGCAGGATTCTACCGCCTGTTCATCAAAGATTTTTCAAAGATTGCGCTGCCCTTGTCAGCACTACTTCATAAGGACGCGAAATTTTCCTTTGATGCAAGCTGTCTCAATGCTTTCGAACTATTAAAAGGCAAGCTGATCAACTCGCCTATACTGGCAGGACCAGACTGGGAACAACCTTTTGAGATGATGTGCGACGCGAGCGATACTTGTGTGGGAGCTGTTCTTGGACAAAGGATGGAGAAGAAGTTTAGGCCTATTTATTATGCAAGCAAAACATTGAACGAGACCCAGCAGAACTACACCACTACAGAGAAGGAGCTTCTTGCAGTTGTGTATGCCTTCGACAAATTTCGACCCTACTTGGTGCTGTCCAAAGTTGTTGTGCACACAGACCATGTTGCGCTACGCTACTTGTTCGCAAAAAAGGATGCTAAGCCTAGGTTGATCCGCTGGTTATTATTGCTTCAAGAGTCTGATCTCGAAATTAAGGATAAAAAGGGAACGGAAAATATCGCGGCTGATCATTTGTCAAGAATTTCTCACCAAAGCAACCAAGAACAACCAGAGATTTTGGAAAGATTTCCAAACGAGCGTCTATACACCACACAACCTGCGCCCTGGTTTGCCGATATTGCTAATTACCTGGCAAGTTCGCTTAAGCCTCACAACCTGTCCACTAATCAGAGGAGGAAGTTTTTTGCTGAAATTAAATATTATTTTTGGGAAGAACCCTATCTTTTCAGGTTGTGCGCCGACCAAATGATTCGAAGATGTATATCTCAAAAGGAGGGACAGGGTGTTCTAAGCCATTGTCATGACCGAGAAGCTGGAGGGAACCATAGCACCAGCAGAACTGCAGCCAAGGTTCTTCAATCAGGTTTTTTCTGGCCAACACTTTTTAAAGATGCCAATCTGTTCGTTAGCACTTGCAATGAGTGCCAACGAACAGACAATATCTCAGCTAGAAATGCCATGCCCCTAAATAACATAGTTGTTTGTGAAATCTTTAATATATGGGGCATAGATTTTATGGGACCAATCCTACATCTTTCGGGCACAAATATATCTTGGTAGCTGTTGATTATGTGAGCAAGTGGGTCGAAGCAATCGCTAGCCCCACCAATAACGCTCGTGTCGTAGTTAAATTCCTGAAAAGGCTGTTTGCCCGATTCGGGGTCCCACGAGAAATCATCAGTCATCAGGGAACCCATTTTCGTAATGCCAAATTTAAAAAGTTAATGGGAAAACTTGGGGTCTCTCACAGAATTTCCACAGTATACCATCCACAAACAAGTGGACAGGTGGAGATTTCGAATAGAGAAATCAAAAGAATTTTAGAAAAAACTGTTGGCAATTCTAGGAGGGACTGGGCGAACAAACTCGATGATGCTCTGTGGCTGTATCGAACAGCCTATAAAACACTAATTGGCATGTCTCCCTTTAGATTACTGTATGGCAAGTCTTGTCACTTGCCGGTTGAAATGGAACACATGGCTTTTTGGGCGTTAACATTTTTAAATTTTGAGCAACAGGCTGTTGGAGATCAGCGAAAACTTCAACTCTGTGACATGGAAGAGTTCAGGTTGTTCTCGTATGAAAATGCCGTAAATTACAAGGATAAAACAAAGGTGTGGCACGATAGAAAAATCCAGACAAAGACGGCCATGAAGGTCAAAGTGTTCTCTTGTACAATTCAAGACTCAGGTTGTTTCCTGAGAAGCTGAAATCAAGATGGACAGGACCTTATCTAATACACAAGGTGTTTGGTCATGGTGCAATTGAAATTGACAGGGATGGCCAGGAACCGTTTAAGGTGAATGGGCAAAGACTGAAACCCTATCTAGAGAACGATCACACGAGGAAGATCGATGCAGTTCACTTCCAGGATCCCCCACGCCATTAGAAGATCGAATAGGGTGTTTGCTACAAACACCAATTGTAGCATAAGTAACATTGTATTTTAATTAGTTTCATTTTCAAATTTTTTTGAGTAATGTCACAAGTAGTTTAGATCCATTTTGTATCGAGCAGTGGTCCGTAATGAGTATCTCCGGAATAAGCACCGTTGTAAAACTTACATCTTTTCATAAGGGTCAAGTTTTACGATTTTACTTGTTCAAATAGGGAGTTGATTTACCCTTCAAACAGGGCTATCATTGAAAGTTAGGCGGCGAAATAAAAGCCTGAAAAGTAAAAACGTCTAATCCTATATCACTAGGCTCTTATTTCGTTTTCTCTCTTATTCTCGATGCAATCGAACAGATAGGTGAGTACTAAATTCAAAATTTGAAGCGTGACCGTTTGTCACCCAAGGGTCTATTCGAAGGTACGCGCCTTTTGCCAATTTGTCCAGGTGGCGTCCTTTGGGCCGCCCTCATAAAGATGGGTTGGCAACAGACCGTTCCATCTCCTCTCCCTACTTAAGGAGACCTACCTCATTACGGTCCCTTGCTCGATTTGTTTTCTTTTTCATACATTCCTTTTCACTAGTCACCGCATGCTCTGTGCTCTTTACCATTGGGAAACCCTATTTAAACTTGAGCACATCATGAGAACTCGTGGCTCTGGTAAGCAGGTAAAAATCGAGGGCTCATCGAAGAAAGAAAAAGCTAAGGGAAAAATGGCGGGGACAGGCTCAGTTGCTTTCGTTCCGGAAGAAAAATTGGTGAAAAAGCTTGCTCAGTTCAAGGATGCGGCCACGCAGAAATATTATGAGGAACTTGCGCAATTAGAATTCAGGCCTGTGAGGACAGTTTGCTGGAAAAAGGCTCAAACTTGATCAGCGTGTGCGGAGGCTCATGGAGGCCGGCCATTTCGGCTGCTTCTTTGAAATGACTGAGCCAGCCTACAGAGAACTCACATTAGAATTCTTGGCCACGTTTAAGCACAATCCAGATATCACAGATCCCGACGAAGAATGCAAGTTTAGCTTCAGGCTAATGACTCACACGTAGCGGCCTTCGTTGAATACGTTCAACAGTTTACTGGGTGCTATGGACGATGATGATCTGGAATCTGAAGGCTACAAGGAGGCATTTACTCAGACTCCTGAGGTGTTTGACCCAACAGCATTCTGGCATTCTATTTCGGGCCAGCAGAGCTATGACGGTAGTGTTTCCAAAGCGTCGAATATTGATGACTATGCCATTCGCTACCTGCATAAACTGGTTTCGGGAACCATCTTTGCCCGAGAAAACCAGGCTACTATTCCCCATGCCGACTTGACGGCCTTGTGGAGTATGTCGATCGGGCCCAGAATGAACTTAGGCTATTGGTTTGGGGAGTACATCAGCAACTTCGGAAAGAAGAATTCCTCGGTCATTTGCTGTGGAAGCATTGTAACTCGGATTGCAGAAGAACTTGGGGTTTTTTAACTAGAGGACCGCACCCAGCTCACTGTGGTGAACCACCCTGACCAGATTGATTTAAGGAGCCTGCAAAGCATGTTGTTTGGGAAGCTGGTGAATGGGAAATGGGTATGGATGGCCGACTTCGTTGAAGCAAGGAGAGTTGAAAGCCACAAGAGAAAGTGTGAACCTACTGTGTCTGTTTCCTCTGAGTCCGAGCAGATTGCGCCCGAAAAAGACCTCGCTTTTTACAAGAAATGTGCAAAGCTCACCAATGATGATATTGTTTGCAAGTTCGATGCTTTGTTTGCGCAGAATGTGGCTAACCGAGACCAGATCCATGCTCTTGAGCATAAAACTGCTGTTTTGCAACAAGAAGTGGATATGCTGAAGCATGTCTGTATAGAGGAGCATGGGCGGGAAAGTGCTTCGGGTACCTCGGTTAAAAGTCCAGTAAGAGAAAAATCTGATGTCCCTGAAACAAATGCCGCTACCTCCTCGAAAGGGGATGGTGCCGCTCTTGCTAAGGATCGAGAGGTTGATTCCTCTCGTTCCCCACTTGTCTAAAACCTCAAACTTGTCGCTATCCAAGCATCCGGTAACACTTATAACCCTTCTTTGTTTTTATTGTTACACTCCCATGTTATCATGTTATGATTCTTTTATCCTATTGTTAGAGTAACATTGAGGACAATGTTAATTTTATTTGGGGGGTGGATTGCATGTGTTTAAACTACTGCAAATCTACTTGAGCATAACATGATAAAAAGATGAAGCGTGCTGTTGTTGTAGTATGATAAGTTTAAGCAAATTTCCCTCTAATAAAATCTTGACGTCCTTGTTAAGCAAATCGCATAATGTGTTTATGTAATCATTTCACTTTCTGAGCCATTTCGCAACTGATTGTGCTTTTGTGATTGCAAATTTGAAATGATAGCTTTGTTTTATTATTTGAGCTCCCTTTTAAAATCGTGAATTTCTGAAAATTTTCAAGTTTTAACTCAATCTTCACTTAAAGAATCTCCTGCTCCAATGCAAAAGCCCTGAAATGTGAGAACTTGAGCCTACATTAGCATGAAAATGGGATGATTCTTCATGAGAGGGCTAGTGCATATTGTCTTTAGGTATGTATTGCATTGGCTGCCCTATCAAAATGGTAAAATTTTGGATGATCATAGGAGGAAAAAGGCAGTTAGATCCCAAATTCACTCCACAAAAAGCCTACCTGTGCTTCGCACTCACATTGTTAGGATATCCAACTTGAGCCTTAACCTATTCTTTCGCAAACACAAATTTAAGGAACCAATGCCCTTCACTGTAATCCCAAAAACACCTTGAATTTGTCTCATGCTCAGGAAAAGCTGCTCGAGAGAAAGAAAAATGAATTTTTTTTGAGAAAATCTGTGTTTATAATGATCAAACGGTGAAATGATGACATTTGAGGAATGAATAGGAATTTTAAAAAGATAACAGAAAAGTGTTTGAATTAGTCTCTTAAATTTTTGGACAAATGCTAACATCTTGAGACTAAAGTCAAATGTTTGGATAATTATGTTTGTGTATTCATGGGATAGTTTGGCTTATATTGTGAAACGGGCTGTGCGTAATGATCTATGCTAAGTGCCGAGTATGGTAAAATTGCATTGCATGTAGAAAATTCATACACTTAAATTGCCAATTCACGTCCATACCTTAGCCTTAGCCTAACGGTACAACCCATGTCAAGACCTTTTGACTATGATCGTAAAATTTTTGATCCATCGAGATAGGGCCAATGAGCAATGTCATAACCTAGCGATCATAGTACTAAGCTGAGAAGTGATGATACTTTCCCTATGGCAACAAAGGCCATTTGAGAGTGTGTGAATCTTCCTAAGCTTAGTGAGGCACTTGGAGCTTAGCAGGTGGTTTAAATGAGGATTGAGGTTCAATTTGAAGCTTTGAGGAATTTCATAAGAAAGGGTTTTAAAATTTTGATTCTAGCAAAAGCCTCATTAGCAGTCACAAATTGTTCAAAAAGTTCTTCTTCTTAAATTCTTTCTGTTTAAATCACTTTCCTATAATTCTGTTTCCCTTGTTTCTTCATAATTCTTTCTGTAAATACTCCTTTGATTATTCATGCCTAAAACTATTTTCTTGTGTTATTATTATCTTTTTGCTTACTTGAGGACAAGTAAGGATTTTATTTGGGGGTATTTGTTGGGCATGAATATGACTATAATTAAACAACATTCTAATAACATTTTATGTGTGTTTCAGGCAAAATATTCCAAAATACATGGACTTATAAGTGTTTTATGCAAATTGTATTGATCAAGTCAAAATGGGCGATAACACAGCCTGTTTTGCAACAAACCGTAAGGAGTTGAGCGCCCTTTGATCCAGCGGATTTTCACTGTGTACCCGATGAAGGATAGCGACTAGACAAGTGACGGGTGCGGCGTGGCAGCAGTTGCAGGAAAGGCAGGAAAGCAACATGATGATAAAACGGATCACCCCTTGAGTGTTCAAGGGTTAACTTAATTTTAATCATTCCCTAGTGTTAGGTAACAGTAGGAAAAACAATCTTATTTTGTAATATTTTGTGGCATGGTTCGTTTTTCTTCCTATATATAGACGTAGTCGAGGAAAGGAAAAAGGACACCTTTTTACTTTTGGAGACAATCAGTTTTAGTTAGAACTTTTGAAGAGAGGCAAAGCTCTCTTAGGACAATGACGCCTCCAATGGAGGTCTGTGGAAAATGGTGGCTATTCACTCTTCACTATGAGTGAGTAGTCGTTTTGAATGGGTTTGGCCAGTTAGGGCCGGTTATGTAAGTCTTCTTTTAATCTTATTTATGAATGAATGTTGATATATTATGATGTGCTTGACAAATCCTTAACTCCATTGCTAAATGCATGTATGTTAGTGTTAGATGCATGATAGGACACTACTTTCATCTTCAAGGAACCATTAGTCAAGCATTCAACCCCGAAACAGAGATGTCAGGAGGTTGCATCAAGGGTTTTCTTTAGAGAAATGCTGTTTAGATCGTAATGCAAGAAAGAACCAACTTTGGGGACGCTTGCAGTATGTCTAAGAATCTTAAGAACACACGAGAGTTGACTTAAGTGAGCATCAAAATAGAGACCTTGGCATCACTTTACTTCATTCAGGAATAAATAGGATGTTTAGAGACTGAAAGTGACCTGTTCTGCTGTGCTTGACCTGTTCTGCCCTTTTCTATCATTAAGTACTCTTTGAAATAAACTAAAGATCTGATCTTGTTTATGTTTGAACAACACCTCTCAAATTAAAGAATTGACACACACGCACACCATGTTCTACAAAGTATTTCTTATAAACTTTGATTCTCAATCCCTGTGGATACGATACTGGACTTATCATTTTATTACTTGTATCTAGTGCACTTGCTAGAGTCTCATTTTAGGACAACAGTACCTCATAGGAAACCAATAGTGTACCTTAGAGGAAACCATGGTGTACCTCATGGAAAACATATTATACCTTAGGGGAAACCATGTAGTGTACCTCACGGGAAACCATAGTGCACCTTAGGGGAAACCATATTGTGTAAGTATTGGTTGCCAAACAATTATAAAACTGTTTTACCTTTTTCCAAAATACAGATGTCTCCAGGCTATACAGATGTCTTTATACAATACAGATGTCTCCAGACAATATAAAATACAAATTTCATTCTTATTCTTTCCATGTGGAATTCTCACAACACTAATATTAAAGACTAATATACAACAGTTTGTTGATCCTATTGGATTACATAGGATTTTGTGTAACTTAACTGTTAACTGATTTGTACCTGATGAATATTCGTTAAACTGATCAACAAAAAAGTGATGGTGCAGTAGCTTGGCTCATTAGACCATGTGGGCTCGGGTAGCACCACCTTGTATTCCTTCCACTTCTAGGAGTATGAGGTTGTCGCTGCTCTGTGAAGCCAGCCTAGCGCGATGCCCTCCACTCTAGGAACCAAGTCATCTCAACCTTGGTCATGGTTAAACTCTCAGCTTGGAATGGACCAGCTAGATGTTAGCTGCATGAGCCTGGAATTTTGAGCCATAGTAATGTTCCATCACTTTGTTGCCCCCCATTTGGGTCACAAGCTTATGCTACCAAGCTCGGCGATGTAAGTTGTTATTCTTAAAACTAATAAGCTATTTAAGGTTGTTCTAATCCAACAAAGTGAGATTTGATTTAGTAGAAAATTTGACAAATTAAATTAAATTACATCAGGCTAAAAGTGTTAAATATGACATATAGAGATTTAAATGATAACTTATATCTAATATATACAAACCAAACTATATATGGTATGCTTAATTTTTTTTTTTTTGTTTCAGAAAATAACATAAGATTTATTTGTAATAGTCGTTTAACCTAATTTTGATGTATACTATTACTATGTATCCTCATTTTTAAGATATTCAAAACATGATGCCAAATAAAGTAGTATGTGGACTTATATCCACACGATGTATACTATATATCATGTTTTTAAAATGATGCAATAATTGTAACGCCAAATAGAAAATTATGGATTCACCATAATTTGAAATGCCAAATTGTATACTCATGAGATCATTAATTAATATGTAAATGGACATTTAAAAATGTATAACTAGATATTGAGCACTAATTGATGGAAGAATCAAACCATGTCAATCCTAATGTCATTTTGGTTGGCTTTTTATGTGTCATGGAACGGATTGAACTAAAAGTGTATGCAAATACCCACTGGGCTTCCAACGTGTACCTTACAGATCCAACACACCATTAGTTTTTTAATGGGAAAACTACGCAGAAATTCATCTTTCAAAAATTATTTACAACTATGTCAAATCACACTTTTGAATTATGTCAAACTAATAAAATTACCATTTTTAATCTATTTTAAGAACTAAAGTTTATAAATTAGGGATCTAGAATATATTGTCTAGGATTTAGGATTTATGAATTAGAATTTGGAATTTTTAAATTGAGATGTAAAATCATAATATATAGAAAATAATGACATATTAATAATTAAGTTTGGTGATATGACTTAGTTGTAATTTTTTACTTAATTATGATATTCATGTAATTGACCCTTTTTTAATTTCCCAAAAGCTCAAGCCGCTCTGACATTATGCATTTGCTTAATTAGTGGCTTCATTTACAAGCATACCAACCTTTGAAACTTATTATTGCTTGTGTTGTGCAAGCTATATATATTAGATAAAGAATCATAGGCCAGCAGGCCAACAGTTGGATCAAGGAGACCTTGACGTGCTGCTTTTTTTACCACAAGTTCTTTTTCCCTTTCCCTGCATTTTTCTTTTTCCTCTCATTGTTTGTGTATAATATTCGTAAATATCACAATAATAATAATAATAATAATAATAACTCAATATGACAAAATTTTCAAAGTTCATCCGCTAAAAAAACAAAAACAAAATTACAAATTTCTATAGAGTACAATTAAAAATATATATGAATTAGGAAGTGAAGATTGTAGCAGGTAAACAATCATAACTAGGCGTTTTTTGCTTGTGAATTGAGAACCTCTATAAAAAAAAAAATTGAAATGAACCTCTTGTTTCTTTTGGAAACCTAAGTACATTGTATACTTTAATATTAAAAAAATTAAGTATTTTGATACTGAAATTGTATATTGATGAAGTTGATGAAGATAATTAATCAATATGTAGATGGACATTCAAAAACGTATACCTGGATACTGAGCACCGAATTGATGGAAGGATCCAACTCTGTTATTGGAGATGTTATTTTGATTGGCTTCTTATGTACTTGTTTAATTGGTGGCTTTATTTACAACCATACCAATTTTTGAAAATATTATGGTCATGCAAGAGCCATCTAGATTGTAAACTGTTAAGAAAACAAATATCATTTAATTATGCAATTAAGAACACAATGAAACGAATTGGAAAACTTCATATTTTTCCCTTTAAATAAGCAGAATTAACAATAAGGGAGTTAATTCGCCGACCACATTTTGCAATCATTGTTAGTATATTCTTTTGACTTGTACGAACATCCTCTAAACATGGATTTTCTTCAAATTGTTTTACTATTGTTCTTCCTGTACAAAATTAAAATTATCATATGAATTAACTAAGTTAAAATTAACCCTCTTTTCCATTAAAATCATTGCATCAATCATAATTAGCACATCTAGAGTTTTTAGGGATGGCAAGATCTATTCAGATTTCTGAATCATTAGTTTTCCTGCACCAAATTAGTTTCTAAATTATCATGGACTGAACTTGTTAAGATTTCTTTTAATTTCTTAAACATTGCACGCTTGGTATATTCAGATTGATTTTCTTCATATATATAAAGATCTGGTAAGAATATATTCTAGATTTGTACAGATTGATTTTACCTTAAACATTCGAAGCCAGATCCATTCAGATTAGCCAATTTGTTTCCATAAAAAAAAAAAGAAGACCAAGTTCACAATAGCTTACCTTCCTTGCTAGCCTGAACAGCCATCATTACATCTCCTTCTATTCAGTTGGCGTGTGAAGACAGTGAGAGCTCTGCCTCTCCTGTTCGTTTCTTTGTCAAGTTTTTTTCTGATATGTAATATGTGATAATTGGAGCAGTATGTGATAATTGGAGCAGTTCTTCGTCTATCTTCTCAGCTTAATTCCAAGTGTCTTTTTGTTGAACTAAGATCTGATAAAATACAATCCTCAAAATTAGATTGGTTTAAATCAATTATGTTTATAAAATGTCTTAAAAATAGAAGTAATTATAATGATGAGAAGAAAATCATAGATGAAGTGAAGAGACTTACCTATCCTCGTTGGGGAGTCAATTTGAAAAAGATGAGAAGCTCTGTCAAACTAGTTTTCAAAGAAAGTGAAGATGAAAACTGGAGAGTGCCAATTTATAGAGCTCCAATTAGGGTTTTATGGAATCACTTGACAGAGACAAGACAAAGGCCAAGGCCCCATATTCTATTAGGCTTGTATAAAAAGAATCCAATTATTTGTTTTCATTCTTTCAGAAAAAAAAATAATAAAAAATTAAGAGTAAATTACACCCATGGGCACTGAACTTTACTCATTTTCAGATTATGGTCATTGAACTTTATTTCTTCCCAGTACGGCCAGTGAACTTTACACTTTTTAATACGGGTGGCCACTCAATTTTAACTAACTTCTTAAAATGACCGTTAACGATTGTTGACCTCAAACTGAAAATATTCAAGAATTAAAGTTGTTGATGCTTATTTGTATAAACTAACTACAATTCTTTTACACAAAGGTATATGTCCTAGCTCGACCTCTAAAACTAACTCTGTCCTTAGTCTTTGATCCAACCCTTCCTTTTTTTGCCTTTGGCTTATCTTTCTATTCATCACTTTCTGGGTCTAATATATAGGCCGATTTAAACAAATTGAGGTGGTGAACAAGTGGTTTTTAACAAATCGTGGAGCTAATGTAATATTGCCAATTGGATTATTTCGCCACATATAGGGACCTTGATGTATTATGCCCAAATCTTGTTTTGGTCACTAAGAAACTAAAATGTAAGACCTTCTTATTGGTTGTAAATGTTTGCATTTCACCGAAAATGTTAAGGTCAAATTTGATCCTTATCCCTATATTTTTTTGTGTGTGGAGTAAGGTAAGAGTCAAACTAGATGTTTCAAACTTTCTGTAACATAGGACTGAATTGATCATGCTTGCAAACATTGTGTTTAAATTTGGACCATTTCTTACTTTAAGGTCAAACCTACATTTCACAGAAAATGTTAATGTCTAATTTAGGCTTTATCCCTATATAAAATTGCTTTCGAACTATTACACACTTTTATGTTCAAAACAAATTTTTCTAATCATTAAAGGTTTAATGCGACCATTAATAAAAACCGAATGACTTAATATGTTGAAATTAAACATCAATGCACCAAAATCACAATGGTTAAGAATTCCATAGAATGATTTTTGCCTATTTGAAATAAGCATTTTTAACATAGTGTGCATCAAATATGGCCTTTTCTAAAGTTTCACTTAATAATAATAACACTAACAACAATAATAATACACCATTCGTTTATTACACTTACCTAAAGAAGCTGAGGATAGAAAACCATTGTCAGATATCCCAACCAGGTTGGTACCCCGAGATAGCCTGATCCCAAATTTTATTAAACAAGAATTAAGAAAAGGAATACAAGGACACAAAACAGTTAAGCAAAACGAAATAAATTCGTGCCTATAGAATTATCCCTAATTAGAAGTGTAACGACCCTGTCCGGCATGGGTGGCGCCGGGGTAGAAGGCTTGAGCAAGGAGTGGCCCTATAGGATGGCGATGGGAGCAGGAACGAACTGAATCCCACATGAGAAATGGAGAGAGAGTGATTGAAGCTTATTAGTAAGATGAACAACATAGGATGGATCACTCTCAATACATGGAAACATAGGATGAATCACTCGCAATCCAAAGTCTCTGCCAGCCCCGGGAGTGTGCAATCGAGACAGGAAACATTGCCGCATGAAGTTCTGCCAAAGGAGCCCGATGAGTGGCCCTAGGAATCCCGATAAGTCCCGCCACACCCAGCCGCACCTGAGACCATAGAGGCGTCTGTATTCACTTTTATCCAATTTGTAGATGGCAATCTTGAGAACAATTAAAATATAGAGATTAAATCTATGAAGTACATAAATCAAAATAATAAATTCGGTTCACTACATTGCTTAAAATATATCAAAATTCTATTTAATAAAATTTATTTATTGATAATAATAAAAATATCGTAAGTGAAGTTTAATTGTTGAATAAAAATAATAATGTGAAAGGTATGGACATTTTAAATTAGGAATGTTGTTATGAGATGAAATAAGGTGAAGTTTCCAGTTTATTCATTTAATTTGTTTATGTATTTTTATCCTACAGAAGGAATGATAAATAAGATCAAATACGACGAAGAAGCGTTTTATAATATGTATAGGAGTTGATTGTAAAAAAGTAACATATTTATAATACAAGCATATGGAAAAAAAAAATTTAACATTCTGCTACATATATTTACTACAGGCTTAGCTTTGATGAGTTCTTTTATAGTGACAGAGAGGTTGTTGATGCATTCAAGGGTTGTTGGTTTAAGTAAATGCCAAAGATTGCACAAATAACAAGTGGCAAGGATCCAAAATGGTTACGGAAATGGTTTATTAAAAGAATATAAATGATTTTTGTGTTGTAAATGTGTGTATCTCATTACTTATGGGTGTAACATATATATAGATATAACAGGGGTATAATGGTCATCCATTACATTATTTATAACACTCCCCCTTGGATGTCCATTATACAAAAATAAGTAAATGCGCTTGGGGATGCTGCCTCATTAAAAACCTTACCAGGAAAACCCAGTGGGAAAAACCATGGTCAAGGAAAAGAGTGCATCACGCATTTACTCCCCCTCATGAATACATAGCTAAAAATCTTTACAACGACGCAATCCAATGCGATAAACTAACTTCTTGAAAGTAGCAGTTGGAAGCGTCTTGGTAAATAAATCCGCCAAATTGTCACTTGAACGAATCTGTTGAACTTTCACATTACCATTCTTTTGTAGATCATGGGTGAAGAATAATTTTGGTAAGATATGCTTCGTTCTATCTCCTTTAATGTATCCTTCCTTCAGTTGTGCAATACATGCAGCATTATCTTCATACAAAACTGTTGGAGCTTCTTTTCGGGTAGATAGACCACAATCTTCTCGAATATGTTGAGTTACAGACCGTAACCATACACATTCACGACTAGCTTCATGAATAGCTAAAATTTCTGAATGATTAGAAGAAGTAGCTGCTATGGTTTGCTTCATAGACCGCCAAGAAATTGCAGTATCACCACATGTAAACACATATCCCGTTTGTGATCGAGCAGTATGAGGATCAGACAAATATCCTGCATCAGCAAAACCAATCAAGTCCTCTTTGGACTGGTTAGAAAAGAATAAGCCCATATCTTTCGTACCTTGAAGGTAACAGAATACATGTTTAATCCCATTCCAGTGCCTTCGGGTTGGACATGAGCTAAACCTTGCTAACAAATTCATAGAAAATGATATGTCGGGTCTTGTATGACTAGCAAGGTACATCAATGCCCCAATTGCACTTAAGTATGGTACTTCTGGACCAAGAACTTCTTCATTGCTTTCCCGAGGACGGAATGGGTCCTTATCCACATCAAGTGGTCTTACAACCATTGGGCTACTCAACGGGTGTGCTTGATCAAAATAGAATCTCTTAAGCACATTTTCTGTGTATGTTGTTTGATGCAGAAGTATTCCATCTTTCAGATGTTCAATTTGCAATCCCAAGCAAAATTTTGTCTTTCCAAGATCTTTCATCTCAAATTCTTTTTTCAAATATTCCACTGTATGTGAAATCTCTTCAGGAGTTCCGATGATATTTAAATCATCAACATACACTGCAATTATGACAAATCCAGACCCAAATCTCTTAATAAAAATGCACGGGCTGATAGGGTAATTCTTATAGCCTTCTCTTATCAAATATTCACTAAGGCGATTATACCACATACGCCCTGATTGTTTCAATCCATAAAGAGATCTATTTAACTTTATGCAGTAATGTTCTCGAGAACTAGATCTTGCTACTTCTGGCAGTTTAAATCCTTCCGGGACTTTCATATAAATTTCATTATCCAGTGGACCATATAAGTAGGCTGTGACTACGTCCATTAAACGTAAATCAAGTCCTTCTCTCATTGCCAGACTTATGAGAAACCTAAAAGTAGTTGCATCCACCACAGGAGAATATGTTTCTTCATAATCAATTCCAGGTCTTTGTGAGAATCCTTGTGCAACCAAGCGTTCTTTATATCTCACAATTTCACTATTTTCATTCCTTTTTCTCACAAAGACCCATTTATGTCCCACTGGTTTTACACCTTTAGGTGTACGGACTACAGGTCCAAATACTTCTCTCTTTGCAAGAGATTTCAATTCTGTCTCAATTGCTTCTTTCCATTTTGGCCAATCATTACTTTGTGTACACTCCTCAATGGATTTTGGTTCATGATCCTCATTTTTATCCATAACATCAACTGCTACATTGCATGCAAAAATTTCATCGACGTCGATTTTATTTCGATTCCATTTTATTCCAGACATCACATAATTAATAGAGATCTCTTCATTCTCAGGTACCTGAATTTCTTTCTTTGTCATGTTTATAGTCTCTTCAGGAGATCCTTCATTGTTCTTTGGCTCCTCAGAAAGGCCATTGTCAATTTCTGCTCCTTTTCTTTTTCGAGGATTCTTATCTTTGGAACCGATAGGTCTACCACGCTTCATGCGTGTGTGAGACTCAGTAGTAGTTGGATGTTGTCCTTCAGGGACTTCAATTATATTTGGAGCATTTACAGCTGGAATATGTGATTTGGTCACTCTCTTTGGGTCAGAAAATGCGTCTGGCAATTGATTCGCTAAGTTTTGTAAATGAATTATCTTTTGAACTTCTATTTCACATTCTTTAGTACGAGGATCAAAATGAGACAGAGATAATTCATTCCAACCAATTTCTTTTTCCAACTGTTTCTTTTCTCCCCCTAATGTTGGAAAAACTGACTCATTAAAATGACAGTCAGCAAATCGAGCCTTAAATAGATTTCCAGTAGATGGCTCTAGATACTTAATGATTGATGGGGATTCAAAACCAACATATATTCCTATCCTCCTTTGAGGACCCATCTTAGTGCGTTGTGGTGGAGTAATTGGAACATATACCGCACATCCAAAAACTTTCAAATGAGAAATATTTGGTTCCTGACCAAGAACCAATTGTGATGGGGAGAATTGTTGATTACTCGTTGGCCTGATGCGAATTAATGTTGCTGCATGTAATATAGCATGTCCCCAAGCTGATATTGGAAGTTTGGACTTCATAAGTAATGGTCTAGCAATCAACTGCAAACGTTTAATTAACGATTCAGCTAGACCATTTTGTGTATGAACATGAGCTACAGGATGTTCAACATTTATCCCAATGAACATACAATAATCATTAAAAGCTTGTGAAGTGAATTCACCAGCATTATCGAGGCGAATTGCCTTCAAAGGAAAATCTGGAAAATGTGCTCTTAATCTAATTAATTGAGCAAGTAATCTCGCAAACGCCAGGTTGCGAGTTGATAATAGGGAGACGTGTGACTATTGAAACACCTTTGCACATAATTTTGATTTGACAAAATTGTTTAAGTATAATTGAAAAACATATTCTAAACACACTAAGTTTAAATGCTTTGATTTATTCTACTAATGTGTTTGTTCAATGTTGAGTTAAATTGTTTATAAGACACAAGAATTCAAAGGCCCAAGCCCAATACGAAAGTCAAAGCCCAAGTCAAACAACTCAAGACAACTCGGCCCGCATTTATCAAAACGATGTCGCTGTGTGCAAAACACAACTCAGCATGAGAAGGATCTAGAAGACCTTCAGGGGACAACTTCGGAACGAAGCTGCTGAGTTGATTCGACAAAGCGTACAAGACAGCAGCTGGCTAAGGAAAACTTCCAAACAAAGTATTTCCACTTTGGGTAAAGTTCAGACGACACAGTATGTTGTCTAGTTGACTTTACCATAAAAGGAGAGACATTCTGCCGAGCTGACCAAAAGCTGACCGAGGACAGAAGATACACAAATCTGATTGGCCGAGAGCTCTGAGCAAGTCAGGATGACAACGACAGGAAGTCGTTTCCCTCCAACGGTTATTTCGAAATTCGAAATGACCGATGCCTCAAGACGTCTCTATAAATAGTGCCATCAGAAGCTTCATTCAACACAGAACTTGATCAAGCCATTACGCTGACCAAATCTCTACGCAAGTTCCGCAAGCAAGAAGCCAAGCAAATCTTACACTACATTTCTTATATTTGTGTAAAAGTCTGGAGTGATTATTCAATCATCTAAGGTGTCTTAGCAATCATTGTTTAGGACAAACACTTATCATTTCTAGAGATTAGAAAGGAGATGCTGAGTACTCGGTTATAGTACTCAGCGAGAGATTACGATTGAGTAGAGGTATAGAGGACAGTACTCTTGTTATACTCAGTTGCTAAGATTGTAAAAGGTTTGAGGCTCTACCTTTAAAGAGCTCAGTAGAGGATTCGAAATCTCGGAACGTGTTCTGGGGACAGGACGTAGGCTTAGAAGAAGCCGAACCTGGATAAATCTGCTGAGTAACGTATTTCTTACCTTAAACTCCTTATATATATTGCTTGCTTAAATAACCAAAAACTGACCAAGTAAAGAGGTCAAGCTGAGTTGTGCGCATCGAACATCTGAGCTCAGGAATAGACTTAAAGTGCTATCTCCTGACTCAAGTCAAGAAACTGACCTAGTCACCAGTTGACTAAGCCAGTATCTTACTGATCACTCAGCGCCGCTGTTAAAACCTTTTCTCTTAAGAAAAGAAGTTTGCCCAAACTTAAGAAAAAGTTTAAATAGTTCCTAACCCCCCCCCCCTTGGAACTATACTTGCAACGTGATAAGGGACCAACAAGTGGTATCAGAGCCTAAAAGCTCACTGTAAAAGGTCTAACAACCTTGAGCTGATCCCTACTATGGGCGAAAACAGTACTCGGTTTGTCCCAGGAAACCAAACAACTCAGATATTGCCTGAGGGGCTGTCCATCACTCGGCCTCCCCTATTCTTCGGGTCTAACTATACCTTCTGGAAGAATAGGATGAAAAATTTCATTCAGGCTACAAATATGAGTGCCTGGCTATCTATAGTGCAAGGCCCATTTGTACCTGTCGAAGTTGTGGCTGGCCAAACAGTTGTAAAAGCTGAGGCCAAATGGACAGAGGATGATCTTAAGAAGCTTTAAAATCACGCTTCGGCTATCAATATGCTTCACTGTGCGCTCGATGCTGCAGAATATAATAAAATCTCAGGTTGTGAGTCGGCGCAAGAGATCTGGAAAAAGCTGGAAGTCACCTACGAGGGAACCAATAAAGTAAAGGAGTCCAAGGTGAATCAGCAGATGAGACTGTACGAGCTGTTCGAGATGAACAATGATGAGGGCATTTCAGACATGAATGCAAGGTTTACCAACATCATTAATGAGCTCAAGAGACTTGGGAAAATCTTCACTGAGGAATAACAAGTCAAAAAGATACTCAGGAGTCTTCCTAAAGACTGGCAAGCAAAGAAGACCGCTGTTGAGGAAGCTCAGGATTTAACCACCTACAAATATGACGAACTCATCGGCTCGTTGCTGACCCATGAGATATCTATGAAAAACTTCGAGGTGAAGGAAAAATCTGAAGACAAGAAGTAGAAGTCTATTGTCATGAAAGCTGACTCCACTGACGGGAGCTCAACTGATGACGAGGAGATGGCTATGTTCACAAGGAAGATGAAAAGGCTATTCAGGAAGAATGACAAATATTCTAAGAAGCCTTACAGAAAGTTTGATAAGTATAAAGCTGACTCAAGCGACAGCAAATACAAAAAGGACAGCTCAAAGCCCATTACATACTTTGAGTGCCATCAAACTGGCCATATTAAGTCAAGCTGCCCCACACTGAGGAAAGACAAGAAGAGCGGCAAGAAGGCAATGGTGGCTACATGGAGCGACAGTGATGAGTCCTCATCTACAGAAGCTGAGGCCACCGAGTCAGCGAAGATATGCTTCATGGCTGACGAACTTGATGAGCCGTGCGTCTCTGAGCATGCTGACCCATCCGTCGCATCAGATGACGAGGAGCAATCAAATGAGGTAATTACTCTTCCCCAGCTCAGAAACGATATGGTTAATGCCCTGAGTGATCTCTACACACTTGTCAAGAAGTGTAATAAGAAAGTTAGAGCACTCAGCAGGCGCTGTGACGAAGTGGAAGAGGTCAAGCTGAGTGACCTCAGATTCCTTCTTTAGGACAATTCAACTCTGCATGATAACATGAAGATCATACACGAGTCTGTCTCTGAAGTCCAATCAGTTTCAAAGAAAATGAGAAAGGACGTCACAACTATCCAGAACCAATTAAAGGTTCCAAATAAAAGAAACATTCCTCTGAGAACTCAGTACCAAGGTACTCAGCAGAGATGGAATCCCCAGCGAAAAGTCCAGTGTGACTTTTGTGGGAAGAAAGGACACACCACTAAGGTGTGCTGGCACGCTCAGCACTGGGGTGCTGACAAGTCAGTGAAACATCCTAAACAGAAGGTCAGCTGTGACTTCTGTGGAAAGAATGGCCATACTGTCCAAGTATGTCGCCATAAAATAAAATAGCATGCTTTACCTGTTGCACCTAACAAGCAAGGACCCAAAAAGAATTGGGTACCTAAAAGTAACTAGTTACAATGCAGGTAAGCCTGAGATGTGCCGAGAAGTCAAAGATGTGGTATATTGACAGCGCATGCTCGAGGCATATGACTGGTGATGAAACTCAGTTCATCACGTTTGAGCGTAAACGAGGAGGAAGTGTAAGTTTTGGAGACAATAAGAAGGGTAAGATAGTAGGGTCAGGAACCATTGGAGGTAACCCTACTATTGAATCTGTCTCCCTAGTCAGCGGACTCAAATATAACTTACTCAGCGTAGCTCAGCTATGTGACAATGGGAGAAAAGTTATATTTGATGCTACTGGATGTAAAATATACGAGGGTGAATCAAATGAGTTAATTTTAACTGCCCCTCGCATAGATAATGTCTTTATGCTAGACTTAGAGAAAAAGTTTTCAAAAACTGTATGCTTAGTATCAAAGGAAGAAAATTCCTGGCTATGGCACAGGAGACTTGGTCATGTAAGCATGGACCTCCTGGCCAAATTAGCAAGAAAGCAATTGGTTGAGGGACTGTCTGAACTTAAATTTGAAAAAGATCAATTATGCCACGCTTGCCAAGCTGGAAAACAAACCAAACAATCTTTTCACAGCAAAAATATTGTCTCAACTAAGCGTCCGTTAGAGTTACTACACTTGGATCTCTTCGGTCCAGTCCAGCCGCTGAGTCTGGGTGGAAGAAGATTTTCCTTGGTCATTGTAGATGACTTCTCTCGGTACACGTGGGTCATCTTGCTGAGTAGCAAGGATGAGACCTTTGAGACATTTTCAAATTTGGTTAGAAAAATTGAAAATGATAAAGACCTAAAATTAGCTCACATCCGTAGCGATAATGGTGGAGAATTCAAAAACCAAAAGTTTGTTGAATTCTGTGAAGCCAGCAGCATTGACCATAATTTTTCTGCTCCTAGAACACCTCAACAAAACGGGGTTGTTGAAAGGAAGAACAGAACTCTGGTTGAAATAGCCAGGACAATGCTGGATGAGCATAGGCTTCCAAAGTATTTTTAGGGAGAGGCTGTCAACACAGCGTGCTATATTCTTAATAGGGCTTTGGTTAGACCTATATTAAAGAAAACCCCCTATGAACTTTGGAAAGGATGAAAGCCCAATATTGGATACTTTCGTGCCTTTGGCTGTAAATGTTTTATTTTAAACACCAAAGATAGCTTAGCAAAGTTTGATTCAAAAGCTGATGAGGCTATCTTTTTGGGGTACTCAACAAACAGCAAAGCATACAGTGTTTTTAATAAGCGAACTCAAGTTCTAGAAGAGTCAGTACATGTGGAGTTCGACGAAACTAACTCTGCAGGTAGATACCAGCCGCTGACCGAGGATGATCCACACTCAGTAACCGCTGACCAAGAACCAGCTACTGAGTCATTTACTAAAAGGCTGACCAAGAGTAAGAGTGAAGCTAAGATTACTTTCACTGACCCATCTACTTCTGCAGAGATTGTTGAAACACAGACAGCACAAGACATAAATCTACCTAAAGAGATAAGGATTCCAAGAGGGCACTCAGAGAGTGCAATCCTTGACTCTGCTGGGAATACCCTGATGACGAGGAATCAACTCAGGAAGTACCTCAGCAATGTAGCCTTCGTCTCAGTTCAAGAACCGAAGAATTTCGCTGAAGCTGAGTACGATGAATTCTGGATGATCGCAATGCAAGAGGAGCTCGATCAATTCAGAAGAAATGATGTATGGGAGCTAGTGCCTCATCCAAAGAGTCAGAAGACCATTGGAACAAGATGGGTCTTCAGAAACAAGATGGATGAACAAGGGAACGTGGTCAGAAACAAAGCAAGACTTGTAGCTCAGGGCTACAGTCAGCAAGAAGGTATTGACTACGGTGAGACCTTTGCCCCAGTGGCAAGGCTAGAGGCAATTAGAATTCTATGTGCATATGCATCTTACATGAACTTTAAATTATTCCAAATGGATGTCAAAAGTGCATTTCTTAATGGAGTTATAAACGAGGAGGTTTATGTTAATCAACCTCTAGGTTTTGAGGACCCTAAATTCCCAAACCACGTTTATAAATTCAAAAAGGCTATGTACGGCCTCAAGCAAGCACCACGTGCTTGGTATGAGAGGCTGACTAGTTTCCTGCTGACTAGAAATTACGTCAGGGGCAAAGCTGATACAACCTTATTCATTAAGAGAAAGGGTAAAGATACCATGCTGGCCCAAATTTATGTTGATGATATAATATTTGGTGCAACTAACGAATCAATGTGCAAGGAGTTTAGCAAACAAATGCAGACTGAGTTTGAAATGTCCATGATGGGAGAACTTAACTTCTTCCTCGGTCTTCAAATTAAACAAGGAAAGAATGGCATCTTCATCAGTCAAGCCAAATATGCCAAGGAGATATTAAAGAAATATGACTTGGAAAATTGCAAGCCAATATCCACTCCTATGGGCACTGACACTGTCCTCTGCACTGACGAGAATGGTAAGTCAGTAGACAGCAAATTATATCGAGGTATGATAGGCTCTCTACTTTACTTAACAGCCAGTAGACCGGACATTCAGTTTTCAGTATGCTACTGTGCTAGATATCAATCTAACCCTAAGGAATCTCATTACATTGCTGTAAAAAGAATCCTTAGATATTTGCAAAGCTCAGTGAATGCAGGTTTATGGTATCCCAATACTCATGGTTTCACACTTATCGGATACACTGACGCTGACTATGGACGGGATAAGCTGGAACGTAAAAGCACCTCTGGAGGATGTCACGTCTTAAGAAGCTGTCTTGTATCCTGGTTCAGCAAAAAGCAGGTGTCAGTTGTCTTGTCTACCACTGAAGCTGAGTACATTGCTGCTGGTCATTGTGTTGCTCAAGTCCTATGGATTAAGCAACAGCTTGAAGACTATGGTGTTCAAACAAAGACAATTGAAGTCAAATGTGACAACAAAAGTGCAATTGATCTTTCAAAGAACCCAATTCAACACAGCAGAATGAAGCATGTCAGCATCAGACATCACTTCATTAGAGATCATGTACTCAAGGGTGAGATCAAGCTGACCTTTGTCCTAACGGACGAGCAGCTTGCGGATATCTTCACGAAGCCACTGGCTCGTGAGTAGTTCAGCATACTGAGAGAAGCTATTGGTATGTTTAATCCTCTTCAGTAAATTCCTGAACTAAATAAATATGCATGCTGAGTGAATTATTATGCTGAATGATTGTTTTTGCTGATTACTCATTGAAATTAATTAAACAGCAAATACTGAGTAAATTTGCACACTGAGTAAGTTAGTTTAAACTTAGAAATCATCCCTTTATGCAATACTGACCACTCAGAATATGAAACGCTTAGTATTCTAAACGCTGAGTGTTAGATCCGTTAGAATAAATGCAAAAGCACGCGTATAGCCACCTAGGATGACGTACGCGCCGAATGTGTCATAAATGCCAGGATCATTGTCGGTTCACAATCCCGAGGCAAAACTGACACATGGATTCGTTAAGATCCACACTTCACCGCTATAAATAATGGGTAAATCCCCATTGTTATCTTCTTTACGTCTACCGAATTTTAAGGCAAAGAGCTTTCTCTAAAATTCTCAAAGCTTCCCAAACGCATCCTTCAACTATGACTAAAATTTCCTTCAACATTTCCGGTGCCGGCCACCCTAAGCCCAGCTCCGATGAAACTTCCAGGCAAACCTCTGTGCCAGAATCTACCAAGGTCACCTCACCAAGCAAAGGAAAAACTGGCCAAACCTCCTCTGGTAAGGCAAAGCCTGAAAAAGTCAGGACCTATTCAAAGGTCTTCGAAAACGTCCGAGAATGGAAGGTTGATCCCTCAAGATGGGTATCTGAAGCCTTCGTACAATCCGAACAACCCTTCTGTGAGTGGATTTCGCAGAATGGATGGACTGAGCTGTTTTCGATTAGGGATCCCACCTATCCTGACCTTGTAAAGGAGTTTTACCACAACCTTCGTGTTGCCGATGATAATCAGGACTACTTGGTCACTGTGGTGAAAGAGAAAACCATCTTCATCAACCCTCTCTACCTAGGGAATCTGCTCAAGTTAAAAACTGAGGGAACAAGGCTAAGGAGATCTGGAGATCAGGATGGTACTGGGTACGAGGTCAACTTCTGTAAACCTGCAGGCCACTCAAGAGAAGTATCCAGTTCCTCCATGGGTCAGCACCAGAAGATGGCTCATTATCTGCTGAGTTACTTTATCTATCCCAAAATTAACTGCACCACCTCAGCAACAAACTTCGAGCAATGCTTCATCTGGCATATGCTGACGTACAAGCCGATCAACATGCCAGTATTCCTCATTGCTGGTTTCCTAAGGAGTACCGGAACTCTAAGGCTAGGATCACTCATCACCAGGATCCTCATTGATCATCAGATAGACCTGACTGATGAAGAAACAGCTAAAGGATCTGAGATCACAGCAGCTTCACTGAGAGCGTTGAAGTTCGGTCAGCCTCTAAAGAAAGAAAAAGCTGCTGCTGCTGCTGCTGGACAAGCTGAGGAAACAGTTGCTCCGCAGAAAGGGAGAAGAACTAAGGCCCCCGCTTCTCGTAAGAGGAAAGCTGTTGAGACTCCTTCACATGATACTGAGTCTCCAGCTAAGAAGCAAAAGTCAGCTGGTACTAAGGGTCAGGAGAGATCTAAGTCAGGTGAGAAAAGGAACAGGCAAGATGAGCCTGAAACTGAGGACAGAACAGATGCTGATGTGCAACCTCAGAAGAAGCACAAGTCTTCTACACTGACTCCCCTCGATGCTATCCCTACTGACATTGTTGTGCCTGGTGATTCTCACTACACACAGTGTTTAGGAACTGTGTCTGAGGAACAAGAAGAAGAGGTGCATCTGGACGACCAGTTTATTGCACAAGTAGAGGAAGAATTGGATGGGGACTCTGATGACGATGATAAGAACAACGATGATGCTGACTCCGAGGAGACAGCTAGTGAATACGAAGCTGAGCATGCCAATACTGTGTTGGCTACTGGGGAAGAACAAGAACTTGACCAACACAATGTTGATCAAGTCCAAGTACAAGCTGACCAGCTTAATAATGAGCAACAAGAATCTTCTCCATCTCACTTAGGAGAGTCTATACAGGCTGACAATCCTCCTAGAAAAAGAAGGTTGGTTAAGGCATGTGAGAAGACAGTCAGTGAGCCTCCTGTACAACCACCAACTCTTCCTGACTTCGCCATTCAACAATCAACCAAAGACCCTTCTGCCCTAAAACTCAGATTTTTTGGTAGAAAACCTGCGGCATCCATCGAAAAACAAGCCTCTGTTTCTTCCCAACAGGAACATGCCGACCAAAATGCCTCTGCCACCTCAACAAGTCAGGTTGAGGCGATTGCTGTCAATACTGTCCATCCAAGCATTGTGCTGACTCCAAATGTATCTGCCCCCGTCAGCACTGACAGTATTCGAATTTCTACTTCTCCACTGAACAACTCTACCGATCACTCAACCATACCAGAACCTCTAGTGGAGATTGGAACCACACTTCCAGTCACTGACCAGGTTATCCCACTATCTCCTCTTCCAACTGGTCATACTGACGTAACTGAGCACCCAAATGAAGGATCTCTAAGCTACTTGAATGTCACTGAGTATGGCAAACGCATCATCGACTCAGTACAAACCTTGATCAAAGACCTTCAACACTCCTCTACTCCTACTGCTGGGTCTTCTAATGTAGAGACTACTCAGCTCTCTCAAGTAACTCAGCTCCTAAACGAAGTTAAGGGACTTAAGGACTTGCTGAGTATCATCATTTCCTATCAAGGACAGCAAGCTAAGCAGGATTCCATTGCCAAGCTAGCCGAAATCCAGCTGACAACTGCTCAACACTTAAATGCTCTAAAACAACAAATTCAGACCTTGTCAGCTGCGAACACACGCTATGCTACCTCTGATGAGGTGAAGATGCTCTTTGCTCAGCTTCACACCGAGCAACGCAAGACCAATGAGCAAATGGTCTCTTACTCTCAGTGCTCAGTGGAGCAAATTGGTGAAGCTATTCGATTGCTGAATCTGAACAAGCAAGAGATGGACACTAGCGCAATGAAACAAAACGAAATGTTGTCCATCACCAGACAAACCTTCAACCATATTCGTCATAGCAATGTTCAGCGTCAGTACTTTGACACCTACTTACTCAAAACATTCCACCAAGTCATTGCTGGCCTGACCGATGCACTTACATGGATAGGCAAATCTCAAGCCTTCACAGTTAGTATGATCAGCGCTGCCGAACTCAATATTCCCGCTGAAGTCTCAGATCAGGGAGTTGCTACTTTTGATGGTGTCAATGAAAGTGCTGACCGACTTAAAGCGCTGTCCAACGAACTAACCAGGGCTGTCTTAACCGACAGCTTTAGGATTCCTCCTCCCGATGCTGACAAAACGGGGGAGAAAGAACAAGCGAGAACACAACCAAGAACACAGCATGGATCTAGTCAATCCCAACAAAAGAAAAAGAAATAGATATAGGCTAGCTCAGTATAGACTAAGTATGATGTAATCTATATGCCTTGTCTTTAAGTTTTGTTTGTAAACACTGACTATCAATATCAATATATCATACCTGCATCTTTCATTCTATTCCTGAGCTATCATATATATGTTGCTGTGTACTGAGTTATTATGTATCTTCAAATTGAATCAGCTATGTCTAACACTTGTAAAACTTATTGATTGAACCCAATACTGATAACATGTTTGACATTGACTTATATGCTTATATAACATTGTCTTATAAAACTCATTGAACAACAATTTACTCAGCGCCCTCTGAATGATAAAACCTTCCGCTTAAACACTGAGTAAAATAGAATATGTTAACATGAGCTGACCTATCTGAAAAACTGACCTTAGACTTACTCGATTAAACCTTTAAATGTTTAGAGTAAAACTAAGTCAGTAGCTCAACCCTTACGGGGGAGTTTGCTAAGTTATATTAGGTCAACTATCATGGGGGAGCTCAATACTGAGTTCCTCGCTGAATAGTTTTGCCAACATCAAAATGGGGGAGTTTGTTGAAACACCTTTCCACATAATTTTGATTTGACAAAATTGTTTAAGTATAATTGAAAAACATATTCTAAACACACTAAGTTTAAATGCTTTGATTTATTCTACTAATGTGTTTGTTCAATGTTGAGTTAAATTATTTATAAGACACAAGAATTCAAAGGCCCAAGCCCAATACGAAAGTCAAAGCCCAAGTCAAACAACTCAAGACAACTCGGCCCGCGTTTATCAAAACGATGTCGCTGTGTGCAAAACTCAACTCAGCATGAGAAGGATCTAGAAGACCTTCAGGGGACAACTTCGGAATGAAGCTGCTGAGTTGATTCGACAAAGCGTACAAGACAGCAGCTGGCTAAGGAAAACTTCCAGACAAAGTATTTCCACTTTGGGTAAAGTTCAGACGACACAGTATGCTGTCTAGTTGACTTTACCATAAAAGGAGAGACATTCTGCTAAGCTGACCAAAAGCTGACCGAGGACAGAAGATACACAAATCTGATTGGCCGAGAGCTCTGAGCAAGTCAGGATGACAACGACAGGAAGCCGTTTCCCTCCAACGGTTATTTCGAAATTCGAAATGACCGATGCCTCAAGACGTCTCTATAAATAGTGCCATCAGAAGCTTCATTCAACACAGAACTTGATCAAGCCATTACGCTGACCAAATCTCTATGCAAGTTTTGCAAGCAAGAAGCCAAGCAAATCTTACACTACATTTCTTATATTTGTGTAAAAGTCTAGAGTGATTATTCAATCATCTAAGGTGCCTTAGCAATCATTGTTTAGGATAAACACTTATCATTTCTAGAGATTAGAAAGGAGAGGCTGAGTACTCGGTTATAGTACTCAGCGAGAGATTAGGATTGAGTAGAGGTATAGAGGAAGGTACTCTTGTTATACTCAGTTGCTAAGATTGTAAAAGGTTTGAGGCTCTACCTTTAAAGAGCTCAGTAGAGGATTCGAAATCTCGGAACGTGTTCCGGGGACAGGACGTAGGCTCAGAAGAAGCCGAACCTGGATAAATCTGCTGAGTAACGTATTTCTTACCTTAAACTCCTTATATATATTGCTTGCTTAAATAACCAAAAACTGACCAAGTAAAGAGGTCAAGCTGAGTTGTGCGCATCGAACATCTGAGCTCAGGAATAGACTTAAAGTGCTATCTCTTGACTCAAGTCAATAAACTGACCTAGTCACCAGTTGACTAAGCCAGTATCTTACTGATCACTCAGCGCCGCTGTTAAAACCTTTTCTCTTAAGAAAAGAAGTTTGCCCAAACTTAAGAAAAAGTTTAAATAGTTCCTAACCCCCCTTGGAACTATACTTGCAACGTTATAAGGGACCAACAGTGACCATCTAGTCGAGGCATCGATTAAAACCATAAAATATCTAAATGATCCACACGGTGGGTGAATTGGCCCACAAATATCTCCTTGTAAGCGTTCCAGAAAATTGATTGATTCATGTATAACTTTGGCTGGTGAAGGCCTAATTATTAATTTTCCTTGTGAGCAAGCAGCGCATGTAAAATCATTAGGAAGAATCTGCTGGTTCTTCAATGAATGTCCACATGAATTTTTGATTATTTTTCGCATCATTATTGAACCCGGATGGCCTAATCGGTCATGCCAAACAGTAACATTATCAGTAAACTTCTAGTTTACTATAGCATATGATTCAATTGTACTAATATTAGTGTAGTACAATCCAGTGGAGAATGCAGGTAATTTCTCAACAACATGTTTAGTGCCTTGGGTAATACTCGTGATTTGAAGGTATTCTACATTTCCTTCACTTATTATCTCAATATGATATCCATTCTGACGGATATCTTTAAAACTCAATAAATTTATTTGAGACTTGGGAGAGTATAATGCATCCATAATGTCAAATTTCGTTCCCATAGATAATAATATATTTGCTCTTCTGGAGCCTTCAATAATCTTTGAACTACCCGATATAGTATTAACACAAGTTTCTTTCATTGTCAAATGAGAGAAATATTTCCTACTTCTCAGTATGGTATGAGTAGTTGCACTGTCTGCTAGACATAATTCTTCACTATCCATGTTCTTCAAAATAAATAAATTAATAGTCACATAAATAACTTTAACAACTCAAGTTCAATAATATCTCATGCATATAAAATTCAAAATAAAATCCATAAAATCATAAACTCATAGTTTAACACAAATCCATAAAAACATAATAATAAAGAAATCCTAGTAACATCCAAAAATAATGAAAATAATGTCTACTATTTCTATGTCTAATTTATATCATTGCCAGAGGGGGGAATGAAATCATCAACCTTCATGGTTGTATTTCTACAATCAAAGTCATCTGCGCCATCTTCATACACAAGATTTGTTTCTTTCTTGTTGTTTTGCTTCAACGATTGTTGATAAAGATCAACAAAACGCTTTGGTGTACGACATGTGCGAGACCAATGGCCTTTTCCTCCACAGTGGTAACATGTATTGGTCACTCCTGCATTGTTATCTTTTCCGTGTCTGTGACCATCTTTATTGTCCCACTTCTGGTGGGATTGTGAGTTCTTAAAATAACCACCTCGACCTCGACCATATCCACGTCCACGTCCATGTCTATGACCACGTCCACGGCCACGTCCTCGACCACTACTATTATGATCATTTTCTTTCATATTATATGATGTCACATTCGCTTCAGGGAATGGAGCAGAACCAGTTGGACGCAACACATGATTTTTCATCAATAATTCATTATTTTGCTCAGCCACAAGGAGACAAGATATAAGCTCGGAATATTTTTTAAACCCCTTTTCACGATATTGTGTCTGCTGGACAACATTATTTGCATGAAAAGTAGAGTATGTTCTCTCTAACATTTCTGCATCAGTGATTTTGTCTCCACATAATAGCAATTGTGAAGTAATTCTGAACATGGCTGAGTTATATTCACTTACTGACTTAAAATCCTGTAGTCTTAAATTAGACCAGTCATGACGAGCTTTAGGTAATATCACATTTTTCTGGTGGTCATACCTATCCTTTAGATTATTCCAAAGGACTTGTGGATCTTTCACAGTCAGGTACTCAATTTTAAGATCTGTATGGAGGTGATGACGAAGAAATATCATAGCTTTTGCCTTGTTTTGACTGGTTGCTTCATTTCGTGCTTTGATTGTATCACCAAGTTCTTTTGCATCTAGGTGAATTTCAGCATCTAACACCCAAGATAAATCGTTGTCTCCAGTAATATCAAGGGCATCAAATTCAAGTTTCGTAAGGTTCGACATAGTTCACTATACATATATATAAGAAAAACAAATTATCAATTAGGACATACTAATCACATATCAACCGAGATATCCTAAGGCTATATGAAGAAATCAAAATTAAATTTTAGCACAGAATTGGAGATGTTTTGATCCAATTTCACCAAATATGTGTAATCTGCAAGTGAATTCTAGGAAACTTAAAAGATGACCTTTTAGAAACACAAAAATATCCCTATTTGCATTCCATATTTTAATTACGAAAACCAAACATAAAAGAGATTCATTCACAAATGAATTCCATATTTCACTTTCATCCATTGCAATGATACAGTAATATACAAAAAGCTTGATGCTCAAGCATGGGAGAACATCCGATAAAAAAAAATATTAAAAAAAAACTCATGAAAGTTGTATATAGAGCACCCATTTAATTTTTTACAAAAATACACAATAAAAAAAAATTTATCAATTGAACACTCAAAATAGTCATTATCAGAAATCCTAAATCCATCTTTATCAATAATTTATGATGGTGGGATACAAAATAAGGACAATTAGAAGTAAGAAAGCACCGAAAGATTAGGTGCTAAGTTTAATTAAGCTCAATCATAATCAAACTCAAAGCCTTAAATTTTATAGAAGACATGTGGACACTAATTAATTAGAGTGATTAGGATATAATGTTATAAGTAAATAAGCAGATCAGGTTGTTGAGGTTCTTTTGACAAAAATACAAAGGTCCTAAGCAGAAACTATAAAGCAATCAAGGCTTTCTAGTTTTGGTCAGTTAAGACCTCAGTTTATGGACACAGCCTCTGTTGCTCTTAACATTTTGGTATTACAGGAGACTAATGGCTCTTGGTGAGTGAAGTTCAAAGTGCCTTTTTTCAGGTATTTTTCCACTTGATGAGCACATGTAAAAGCATTGCAGATGCAGGAAGCATGAGTTCTGATTAAGCTAAAGGCAGCGATGCTATCAGACCATTTTTAGGGAAATTGATCCTAATGATCTATATGGGATCAAAGCTAAATTAAAGACAACATAGAACTAAAGAATATCTTCATCTCCAAATGATCTTCAAAGAATTAAGTCTAAAAACTGAAGGAAGAAAGACAATGGCATTGGTCGGACAAAGTGGTTCAGGAACATCAACCATAATTGCCCTGATTGAAAGATTTTGCAAAATCATCAAAGTGGATAGGTTCTAACAGACAAATACGAAATCAAAATCTAAAACTTGAAAATTTTGAGATCACATGTAGCTTTAGTTAGTCAAGAACCTACTCTTTTTGCATTGAATAAGCCAGAACATTGTGCAAAGAGCATGAACAGAAGCTGAAATAATAAGAGAAGCTGCTAATGGTATCGATTGGTTTCTTAAAGACAGTGAGCAAGTTTCTTTAAGAGAATAAAAAAAAAGTTCATTTGGATAAAATTTACTGAAACTCAACTGTAGTTTATGGTTTAGTGATCAACCAAATCCATTGGATGGTTAACCAATTTTCAGCTTTTAACCATTGGAATTGTACTTTCTTTATGTATTTTTCTGTTAATTAACGTAATATTTTTCGGTTGATTTATTTTTTTAAGCTATTAAATGTCGAAAAATCAAGAAAATATTTTACTACATAAAGGATCTTAAGATTTCCATAGAATCTTAAGATTTCCATCTATACCACCTTCAGACTTAGGAAGGCACAAAGGATATTAAGAGTTCCATCACATACCTTTCCCATTAGCACCATCTGACCCCACTAGGAATAATTCATTACTCACCCTAGCTCAGCACATAACAACTCTCCAAATAGCAATAAGCTCATAGTATAGTGATAACAGGTAGCGAAATTCTGATTTACTTCCGTCCTTGTGGGGGCGTCGTTGGGTTCGACGGGGGGAAGCTCCGATGCCAAAGTCAGTAAGATGAATCAAGGAAACAAACTGAATTGACAAAGGTTATAAGAATGTGTACCTCGATAGCCTAGGGGATCGGGCTATATATAGCTGGGAAGTTGTAACCTTCAGGTAACTAGAAAGTCTCCATTAATGCTTCATTAATGGCGGTTACGAGTTATCCTTAACCTGGCGGTTTAGCTAATTAATAACTCATTAATGATCTTTTATGGCCGAGTCGACGGCCAGCCGTTATAGAGACGAATGGAGAGATTCGCCTTATAGGTCCGCCAGCGGATCTCTTGGAGCTGATCCGTGGAGATCCGCCAGCCAGCTTCCCCTTGGGGATCACTACGTGGCGTACTTTGAGGTGAATATCCCTTTTGGTCCTTAGGATAATATCTCGATGTTATCAGAAGCCCCCCCAAAATGCCTTTAAAGTCCTTTAGGGCTTTTGGACTTCCGCGCCGTCATAAACACTTGCATTAATGAGCACACTGTTCAATGCCATTGGACGATCGACACGTGTAGTGGACACACTGTCCCAGGAAGGAGAAAACTCTCCTCTTCTTCTTCTTACGCTTTCTCTTTCTTCCTCATTTCTTCATTTTTCTCCCGTGTTCGAAGCTTTTCCTGGGATTTCTTCAGAGTTTCGCACCAAGCTTCCGATTTCTCATGTAAGTTCATTTTCTTTCGCTTAACTTTTTCCTGGATGTTTAGAAGTTCATCTTCATCTTCTAGATCAACTTCAGAACTTTTTAATTTAACCTCCGCTCCTGATATAGAAGTCGATTTTAGTTGGACTACTTCGTTATCAGAGAACTCTTCTTCTTCCGAGGGCACGATTAACTCTGATTTAGCTGGGTTTAGTAACTCGGCGCGTAATCATTATCAAACTCGTTCCACTAGGAACCCGACTCTTTTTCCTTCTGTCTCCGGCGCCGTTCCGGCCGGTGCATCTAGGTGGTTTCCGGGGACAATGGCCTCTTCTTCAATTCCTCCTAAGAAAAAGAATCCCCGATCGGAGTCTACTCCGTCTCGTATGAGCGCCGCGGATCTAGTGGATCTGGCGAATCGCTTCCCCTGGATCAAGAACTATGAAACTCAGCTTGCCGCATCTCATCAACGTCCTTCCTGTCCGCCTTGCGGTTTCCTTATAGTATACTGTAGTCACGTGGAGAGAGGATTCCGACTTCCTCTTCCAAAGATGATGGCGGACATCCTCTCCTACTTTGACATCACGGTTAGCCAGCTACATCCCAACTGCTGGTTGGATATCGCTTTAGACTGCTACCTCGCCTCAAATTTAGGAGTAGTATATACGGGTCGTATCTTTAGAGCTTTTCACAAACCATCAAAACGGAAGTCCGAATCCTATCTTTCATTCGCCAAATTTGGAGTGTATTCTCCCTTTAGTGACAAAATGTCCAATGTTCATTGCTGGGATGAGAGATTCTTCTACGTGAAGATAAAAGATGGCGAACCACTGGGTTTTCCTTCATTTTGGAATCCCAGGCCGTTGCATATGGCGGGCGATATGCGAATTTTAACAGATAGTGATGAGAAGGTGGCGGAGCTCATGAAGCAGATCAAGGCGGATGCATGGACATATGCGGATGCCTTAGCTTTCATGATGAGTGATATTCCATTGATTCGCCGGGAAGGGGATCAATTCATTTACTCAAAGATTACGCAATTTGACCAAGGTACCTTTCATTTCTTCATGAACTTTGATTACTTTAATGTTTTCCTTGGCAGGGGTTTATCTAAGGCCAATCACGCTCTTGCAGAGAAGCGTAAGAAGTTTCTGGAGGCTGAAGCACGCAAGAAAGATCAAGCGGCGAATCCTCAAGCGGATACTGGAAAACGTCCTGCAGAAACAGTGGTTGAGCCGCCACTAAAGAGGAGGAAGCCTAACACCACTGGAGGGCTTAAGCTTATGGCGGATGCCCTGAGGTCCGCCAAGCCTGCTGGGGAGATTGCACAGGTAGGTTACCTTTGATCTTTATTTGTTCATTAAGTTTTGGACTTGAGTTCTGACCCTAGAACGTTTGTGTAGACAGCGAAGCCCGATATCGGTGGATACTGGTCCGCCAAATTTGGAGCCCAAGGTTCTTTCGAGAATGAATCCATTCTAAACGATTTGGATGAGGCCTTGGGTCAGGTGGGCGAAGTGCAGAGGAACTATAGCTAGATTCCTGGTTCAATTCATGCCCAAAAGGGGAAGACGGAGCTCCTTTCGGTGAGTTTCTTTAGAAAGGATGCAGACAATATTAGTTCCTTAATCCTTTTTGCCTTTTGATTGAATCGTTTATTTTTGGACAGTTGTATACTCGCCTACGTACCATGGAAACTGAGCTCCTTCAGAATGTGGCGGATAAGGCAACTATCGAGAGGCTAGAGAAAGAGATAGTGGAAGCCAATTCCACTATCGCTTCAGTTAATGCAGGTCTTGCTTCCGCGAATGCCAACCTTGCTTCCGCCACAGCCGCCCTAGTTCTCAGGGATGAGGAAATTAAGAGGTTAAAGGCAAAGATTGTGTCTGATGCCAAAAGCCATGAAGACGCCCTTGGAGAAGCTGAATACATGGCGGGTGAACAAGCCTTTTATTATGGCGAGATGCTTATGGCGTACTTCTCCTTGGCGCATCCTGAGACTAACTTCACCGATCCGCAATTCGCCGTCCCCGAACCAGAAGATGCGGTGAAGTTCAATAAAATGTCAGACGCTAAGGAGTACCTCCGTGATTACGTTCGGAGATGGATGAAGGGGCATGTGGAAGAAACCAAACCCTCTACTATGGTCTTGGCGGATGAGCTTGAAGAAGTGCCCCTCAAGGTGGATGCAGGACCAATTCCTGATCAGGCTCTTCCCCTTGGTCCCACATCTTCAGTGGATAAGGAGGTATCTCCTGATGGCGTGTCTGCGGATGTGGAGAAGGAGAAGGAGGATCCCCAAGCAAGCTCTGTGGGCGAAGAAAGCGCAAAGGAGGATGCTCCTATTGTTGCTTAGCTTGCTTTTATTTGTGACATTGTAAAAACATTTTTAAGTACAATTTGTTTTGATCCTTTATGGAAGCTATGTTATTTTACCTTTATGTTTGCGTAAGGAAATATATAGGCATCTAGGATTTGAAGTAGGTGGCCAGCCATACTCCATTTTATGAACCTTTGTGAAGGTTAGAAGCTGTTCTATTCCTTCTAGAGGAAGTAAAGCTGCCCAGGGGATCAATTTGCTACCTATCTTTGAGGTGAAATGATCCGTTCGTAGGACTTGTGAATCCTTCTCTGGAAAGGATAAGAGAGTGTAAAGACCTTGCGTCCAAGGATCGTTTTAACTCTATTGGAGATTGAGATCCACTCACAAGATTGATCTTCTTATGCTTTTAAGGCATCGAGGACGTATCTTTAAGATAGCGATACATTATAAATGTGGAGAGCGTTGGATGCCCCCCCCTCTTTTTAAGACTGGAACATTGATATTGCTGCAGTAAACAATAAAAAGAACACAGATAATAGAACAAATGATGTTTATTAATGGGAGAAATGCCTTATTACAGCAGGTAGGTCTTATAGGTGAGCCTCGTTAAAACCTTTAATAAGAAAAACCACATGGGAAAAAGCTTATTAAAGGAAAAAGAGTACTCAAGACCGTATATACACTTCATTTTCTGACAAAATATTTGCGGAGATTTTGGAGGTTCCATGTGCGTGGCAATGTATTGCCCTCCATGTCCTGTATTTTAAACGTGGTAGATCCAATCTTGTCCACTATCTGATATGGACCTGTCCAGTTGAGTCCTAACTTTCCCTTGCCTTCTCGAGATTGGACTTTATCAGCTTTATGGAGCACAAGATCTCCCACATTTAGATCCACAAGCTTGGCATTTTTATCATGGTAAGCCGCAATCCGTTGTTTGTATGCTGCCATGCGCACATAGGATTGATCCCTGCGATCTTCTATCTGATTTAGGTGCTCCCTTAGCCGCTTGCCGTTGTCCTCTTCACAATAAAAGGCCACTCGATCACTGGGGACCTGTATTTCGACTGGAATAACGGCTTCAACGCCATGAGAAAGGGCGAATGGTGTTTCCCCCGTAGCCGTCCTCGGGGTGGTACGATAAGCCCATAAAACACTTGTCAGCTGATCCGCCCACTTCTTATCATGCTCTCCCAATCTCTTCTTTATCCCCTTCACGATCGTCCGATTAGTAACTTCAGTCATTCCATTGGACTGGGGATAATAAACGGAGGCGAATCTGTTCAGGATGCCTAACCCTTCACAGAAAGCCTTGAATTCGCCACAGTTGAACTGTGTTCCATTATCGGTGATGATGGTATGTGGAACACCGTATCTTCCTACGATGTTGTCTTTGAAGAATTCCACCATTCGTTCTGCAGTAATGGAGGAAACAGCTTCGGCTTCTACCCATTTGGTGAAATGGTCCACTGCCACTACTACGTACCTTCTCTGCCGGCGAGTCGGAGGAAATGGGCCGACAATGTCTATTCTCCAGAGGGCGAATGGACGTCCTTCTATGATTGGCCTCTGAATGTGTTTGGCAGTATGTGATTCATTCGCATGAATCTGACAATTGTGACAAGATTCTACCAATTTTTGGGCATCCAATTCAGCCGTGGGCCAGTAGAAGCCTGCTAACCTGGACTTTTTCAAGATGGCGGCGGATGCTTCATGTGCCCCACATGATCCCTCATGTAGCTCCTTGAGGATTTGTTGTCCTTCTTCCGGTAGAATGCACTTCAACCAAGGATGACTAAAGGACTTTCTGTAAAGGCAATCATTGATCACGGAGAAATAATCCGCTCTCCTAACTATCCGTCGTGCCTCTTCTTTGTCCTCAGGTAAGGTTCCATTCAGCAAATATTAGCGGATGACTGATCTCCAATCATCTTCCACTGTTGTGAGTAGAGAAACTTCCTCTGAGGCGAATGCTGGAGCTATTTTAACTTCGAAGGGACAATCTGGATCCATCCAGTTCTCCTCACAAGAGGCCATTTTGGCCAAATGATCTGCCTCTGTGTTGGATTCCCTCGGTACGTGAATCAGTTCCCATTTAGTTTCCTTAGCTTCAAGGTGGTCCAGCAACTTTTTGACTTCCGCTACGTATTTGGCCAGAACTTCGTCTTTCACCTCGAAATTCTTGATTACTTGGTTGACCATTAGTTTAGAGTCGCTATAGATCACAATCCGCTCCGGAGTGATTTCTTTGAGTAGGCGTAATCCCAATATCAGAGCTTCATATTCAGCAGCATTATTAGTAGCATGGAAATTTAATTTTGCTGCGTATCGTAATTTTATGTATTGGGGACCCTTGATCACAACGCCTACGCCAGCTCCATCCTCCGAGGAGGCGCCATCGCTGTACATCGACCATTCCTCTATCGGGGGCTTGGGATGATATATCCCTTCATCAGTGAATTCATTCACGAAGTCCGCCAGGACCTGACTCTTTAAAGCTGACCTGCTTTCATACCTCACATCGAATTCGCCCAGGCGGATTGCCCATTCCATCAGCCTTCCCGAAGTGTCTGGTTTCTGCAACACCTTTCTCATTGGTATATTTGATCGAACCACTACAGTATGCGCCTGAAAATATGGCCTAAGGCGGATTGCCGTGGTTACAACAGCCAGTGCCATTTTATCAAGCTTTGAATACCTAGTTTCGGCGTCTTTCAGAACCTTACTCACGTAATAAATCGGAAACTGCTGGCCGTCTTCTTCTCGTATCATGACCGTGCATACGGCTTTGTCCGTAACCGATACATACATGTAGAGGTCTTCTCCCTTCAAAGGTCGACTCATCATGGGTGGCTCCGTGAGGAACCGCTTGATTCCTTCGAAGGCTCTTTCATAATCCTCATTCCATTCGAATGCCTTTTGCTTCTTAATGACCTCGTAAAAGGGCTGGCATCTGCGGGCTGAACAAGAGATAAACCTGCCCAAGGCTATGATACGCCCGTTAAGGCGTTGTACTTCTCTGATATTCCGCGGTGCTTGCATTTCTAGAACTGCTTTAACTTTGTCAGGATTTGGGCTAACTCCTTTTTCGCTGATCATGAACCCTAATAATTTTCCATATGTTGCCCCGAAAGTACACTTCTCTGGGTTCAACTTAATGTTGTGGCGTCGGAGTACGTCCAGTACCTCCTTTATATCATCCGCATGCTTTTCTATGGTCGTACTTTTGATGATCATATCATCTACATAGACAGAATAGTTACCCCCTTTACTATCTGCGAATATCTTGTTCATCATCCTCTGATAAGTCGCACCTGCGTTCTTAAGCCCAAAGGGCATAACTTTGAAACAATAAGTGGCTTGGTGTGTTACGAACGAGGTCTTGATTCTATCTGAGCGCTCCATAGGGATCTGATGATAACTTGACTTCACATCAGTAAAGGAGTACATTGCGTGACCGGCAGTTCCATCTACAAGTATATCAATACATGGCAAAGGATAGTTGTCTTTGGGGCAAGCTTTATTGAGATCTGTAAAGTCAATGCACATGCGGTAAGATCCGCCAGCTTTTTTTACCAAAACGACGTTCGCCAACCACTGAGTGTAAAGCACCTCCTCAATGGCATCCGCCTTCTGGAGCTTGGCGATCTCTTCCTCTATCACCTTCTGCCTTTCCGGGCCATGATTTCTCCGTTTCTGAGCCACAGGAACTGCATCCTTATCAATTTTGAGCTTGTGAGTGATTATGTCTGGGCTGATTCCGGGGAGAATTTCATCCTTCCATGTGAAGACATCTTCTGCCTCGTGGAGCACTTTGGTGATTGCATTTTTAATTTCATCTTTGAGCCCTTTGGCCATTCGCACTTGCTTTTCATCCGTCATAAGGTACATTTCGGTCTCGCCTAAGGCCATCGTGACGCGTTCCTCTTCATCTTCCTCTTTAGATTGAGGACGAATCATTAGTGATGCCGAATACGTCTCTTGGGCCACCTTTTGGCTACCTTTGATCATTACACCTCCTTTGGCCGTGGGAATGTAAAGTGTTAAGTGGCGAATGGAGATAAGAGCTGCAACTTCGGAGATAAAAGGCCGTCCGAGGATGATATTGTAAGCCAACTGAGCATCCAAGACCGAAAATTCTAAATCTCCCCTCCAAACTTGATCATCGTCTGTAAGCTCACAATCCAAAGTAACTTGGCCTTTTGTTTGAATAGTATGTCCTGTCACTCCCAAGATATCGACCACGGTTGGCTCTACTTGAATAGGATCAATCATGAGTTTGGCGAAAGCTCCTCTGGTGATGACATTGCATGAACTCCCAGTATCAATCATTACCCTTTTCATCTCCCAGCCTTCCACCATCATAGTGATGACCAGTGCATCTGCGTGGGGTGGTATCTTAGGACCTGCATCGGAAAAGGGGAGATTTAACGACGTCCTATCAAGGGCGGTAGTCCTTGCCTTTTTTAACGTTGGCTGGTACCCAGGTCCGCCTGCTATGACATTGATGGTACCCTTTCCTTTCTTCTTTGGATCCTCCTTGGATCTGTCACCATCTCCTCTCTTGCCTTCAGTTTGGATGAACCAATCCAATTTGCCCCTTTCTATGAGACGCTCAATTTCTCGAGCTAACTCCCAGCATGCATCAGTGTCGTGGCAATTTTTCCTGTGATACTTACAATAGTTTTTAGGATTTTTACTATTATTGGTGTACTCCCCTCCCTTCGGTTCGGGGTATGAAATGCTCCGTTTGTGTTGACTGTTCTCGATCCACACAAGGACTTCACTTTTAGAAGCATTAAGAGGTGTGAAAGAGGTGACAAACGTTGATTTTTTCTTAGAATCTCTTCGCTTGGAGAAGAAGAAGAAGAACTTGAATCAGACGAAGGATCTGATGGCGAACGCCCTCCCCCATTACCGCGTCCGCCACCTCCTCCTCCACCACCTCCACCTCCGCCTCCTCCGCCAGGGGGAGCCGGCCCGTTTCCCCCTCCCTGGCTTCCTAACGGGATGTGTCCAACAGTTCCCGAAGGTGGTGGTGGTGGTGGTCCACTTGGATGGGGTGTCTCTTTTGGCCTTTTACTCCGTCCACGACCAGTAGATGGGGGCGATCTACCACGATGGGAGGATCTCGGTCGTCGGGGCGAAAGTGACCTGGACCGCCTGCCTTTCTCCTTTCTGTGCCTTTTGTGTGTTCGCCCTTTGGATCCGCCAGGGGGAAGATTCGTCCGTGGACGCCTGGGGATATTGGGTCCGTCTAGATTTAATCCAGGTCTCGCGGATCCACCCGGTAAGGACGAATTCTTTCTTTGACTTCCTTCAGCGCCATCAGGAAATAACTCACGATTGATTTGCCGTTCTCCAGTCGACGTTGTGGTGGTTATCATAGAATCCGTGTTGTGAGCTTGGAGGAATGAAGAACTTTGGGCGCCCGGTCCCAAGCTTAACAAAGGCCAAGATGATACGGCCGATGTGGACGCCATGCTCCAGTGTGGAGGGAGGGTCATAAATGACCGCAGGCGATTCCCTGTCTCGGTTCCAAACCGTTCTCCAATTGCTTGGGCACACATACTGATGAAAGCATCTGGAGGCATACTATTTTCGACGTGCGTTGCAGGAGTAGTAGAATCAGTGCGGCCGGCACTAGATGGTGTAACTAATGGTGTTTCAATCCCTGAGGAGGGATTTTGATCTCCGTTTGTCATAGTTTTTTAGTGTGAACGAAAAACCCTTTGTTTGGTCAAGGATTCCACGTTCACCGCACCAATTGATAACAAGTAGAGAAATTCTGATCAACCTTGCTAGTGAGTGGCGACTCCATTCACTACAGAGCAGATCTGTCCTCGTTGCAACCGTGATTGAGATGGATCCTCGTCTCAATCAACCCCGACATCCAATCCTGCTACAGATGAACAATAAACGACCCACAAAACTATCCACGCTTGCTTGAAAGTGAGTAGGACTTATTATTTCTAATTTGACTAGTTAAATCATGTTCTAGATTCAATTAATTTCTGAATTTGTTGATTTTGTGTGATATTGGATGGATTGGATGTTGACCCATTTCTGGGGATGCCTTCCATTGTTCTTGTGCTCTGCCCTGTGTTGCAGAGCAGTAACATGGTTTGGAGAATTATTTGTGCTAACTCGGTGGTGGAAGATGGAAAGGATGTATTAGTCATTAATTTATCATGCATTTGGAGACTTCAGTTTTTTTTCTCTTAATGGAGTTATATTATGTGCATGTTTAACAATTATCACCTGTCCCAAGTTTTAGCAGGAGAAGTGGATTTATTAGAGCTGATTTAATTTGCATTTTTTTTGTTTTACCCATCAACACTCACTAATTATAGTGAGCTCTTCTATCTACTATAGACCTGATATTATGAATACAAACAGATTGGAAGAGAATTGGTGTTTTTTAGATTTAAGGAGAAAATATTATGGAAGCAGTGGTGCTACATCAGGTCTAACATCAAGTTTGGCATTCACTCTTGTGCAGGTTTCTATCTATTTATTATAAGATCATGCAGTCTTTAAATTTGATCTAATTCTAGTTTTGCACAGCTCTTATCTTGTTTCATTTGACATTTGATGATATCATTTATATTGCTTCTATTGTTGTATTGCAGTATACTGTTAAAATTACTTGGCTTTTACTCTGTTAATATTTGATGTTGTTTTTATTACTCTCCGTCTGCTCTAGTGTTGATTCGAATCTGCTTGTTCTATGTACTTTTTCTATCCATATCTGATTGTTTTCAATTGAGCACATGGTCTTTAAATCTTTATACGAGAGCTAGGACTTCATACTTGTTGCTTAACATTGAATTATGATACCTATGTGTGTTTCTCTACTTAGAAATAACACCCTCATATTGATGCAGGCAAGCAAGCATATTGGGGTCAATTCAGTTGATGCAGAGCACAGTTTGGAATGAGAGGTAAGCTTAATGAACATGGAGCTCAAGTGCAATTATTGCTCAAGTGAATCATATATACAATTGATAAAAGTTCAAACCAAGACATGCATTCATGCTCATTGTCCCTGCCCTAGAATGTCATGCGCGTGCAGACACTAAAAGGCTGCTTCGTTCCATGTTTCTTACCTTAATTACAAGTGAAATGTGGAGTTGGGAGACTGTTTTAGTGATGTCTGAAAAACTTGTCTGCTTGTTTCAAACCTTTAGTTTGTAGAACAGTTTGAGTTTGTCTATTTCATATACGAATTATGTTCACTTATATTGCTTGCTATAATCGTCTACTTGGTGCCTGATTGTTACTCTATTGTTAAATTTTTTCGCCTTTTTATAGCCTGCTATTAATTTTTTTCCGCCTTTTATAGCCTGTCATAAATGCATAGATTCATATAAATGAATTGATGCATTGCAGGTAACAAAGCTTAAAAATGAGTTCGCGGAAGTTAAATGCAAGTATCAACGGCTTTTGGCAGAAGCAACGACGTTGGATCGTATGAAGGAGGAAAAAAAGGTAAATATGTAATATCACATATGTAGCTTTCCAATCAATTCTTTTGTTTGTTTGTTATTGTGATTGGATTATATAGTTTGGACTAAATTTCATTCAATAAGCTAACTTTTCTCTGTTCTATTGTTTTTGCTAAATTCTTCATTCAGTACTTTCTCTTTTCTATACTTGTCTCCTCAAACAACTAATCTATATAGTTTTACCATGTTGCATAATTGATCTTCACTGCTTGATTTGCCTTTTTTTCTCTGTTTCAAACCTATGTTGCTTATTAATCAAATGATATTGTGCCTGCCCGTTTTTGTTGAAGGTAAATTTGTTGGGTGTTCGAAAGATTAAAATACGCTCGAACTTTAAATTATGCTACCGATTTCTATCAAATATTGTTCACTATAAAAAGGAGATGAATTAAGATGGTTTGCTAAGGAAATAGTTGTTATGCTGCTACCCAGCTACTGAATTTATTCATTAAGCAATATATACATGTTTGCAATTAAGTTTTCAAATTATGCTACATCATACTTTTTGCTTAACACATAATGATCTATGTGCTTTTCTCACATTTTATAGTGTTCTGATTGCTTAATTTATCAATGTGTTTTTAACCTCTTGTTCAGGAACTATGCATATTGCTGGATGACTACTTGGATACTCACTGGTGAATACTCACTGTTGCAAGATATAAGATTTGTAAATTAGAAAGATGTGATATAAATTTCAATAGTTTTGTTATGCATTAGACATATATGTTTTAGTTATTTTCTATATTGGGAAGAACTCTCTTCAATCCAAAATTAATTCTGTTTTTGTGTAATTTAATTAATTGTAAATAAATAAGAATAGTGAGTTTAACGACGGAATATTTGGTCGCAAATCCGTTAATTCTGTCGCGAAAGTAACGATTGGAACTATATCCGAAGCAAGGTTAAAGACTACATTTTCCTGGTTAGCGACTGCATATTTAGTCGGTAAGTTAGCCACAAATCTTTACGACTATGCGACATAGTCGCAAAGTTCGCGACTACATCAAATAAATCGTCAGTAACTTGTTACCGACCGAAATGATTCCGTCGGTAACTCATGAAATTCGGTCAATAACCTTATTTAGGGACTGAATTGCGACTGAATTTTCAGTCCCTAACTTCGTTTTTTCTTGTAGTGTTTGTTTCCTTCCACATAACATGCATCTATTGTCTTGCTGAATCATAATATCCTTCTGCACTACTTATGAAGCACTTATTGCAGTAGCCTACCTCTCTTTTTCGGCAAGCTCAGAACCACAAAACTTTGATCACTAATTGATTGATTTGACGTATCATTTATGTCATCTTCAAAATCTGAAATACACAACATTGGTTCCTCAATTGCTGAGTCTCTCATTGCTTCATGAGATGTTGACTTCAGGGAAAGTGTGCAACCAGAGACATTAACACTCAACTTTATAAAATGAATAGACCAACTTTCAATGATTTCCTCTTTATCTAGCACCCAATTTATGTCGATTTGGTACCAGGAGGAACATTTTTTTTTTAAATACTAAATAGAGAGGCAACAATGGATAGCATGAAAAAAGCATGATCTCTGCCAATTATAATCAAGAGTTGCTAAACAATGTAACTTACTCAAGGTTCATGGACTAGGTAAGGAAATTTGTTAAGAATGCTCACTATATTTCCAAGGCAAGCAATGAGTGAGTCCCCTTGCTGTCTTGCAAAATCAGTTTCGGAATCCTGAACGCTTTTAGGGTCAGTCACTCCATGTTCTGCTGTCCCAGGAAGATTGCCTTGAACTACAACAAGGATCGTTTCTGCATTCTGAGACAGATTCTGAAACGCGGCCAGTTCTTCTTCTCCTAATTGTCCCATTATCTTGTTTTTTTGTGCGCCTACGATCTTTTTGGGGCTCTTTTGAGGTTCATCTTCAGCATTGGTACCAGGAGGAACTTGAATTGAAATAGTCAGCTCTTCCACAGTTTGAGTCCATGAATGATTCTCCATGTCTAGACCATTGCCTTCATTTGGGTCTTTTTTCTCTTTCTCCACTGATGACTTTGGGTACTGAAGCTTCTAGGTTTGGGCTTAGTCGAAGTATGGGACATGTACTTTAGATGATGGAAATGATGGTGATTGTAGAACCACTGCTGTTTGTGATGCCATGTGCCTGCACATAATCATTTTTAACTAATTTGTCACTTATATATAATTTAATTTGAAGCACTATATCTGAAATATTTCAAGTTGTGACATGGTTGGTGCAAATTACATGTATATATGTATCTAGGCATGCACTTGTCTATGTATATGCACATGTACCAGTGTTTATATTATATACATTAGAGCTTCTCAAATAGTTTATAATAAAGGCTATTCTCAAATCTTTAGCCGAACAATTACTAATAATAAAAGTACTTTCTTTTGAGAAGAGCATTTCTACATTCATTGAAGAGAATATAAAGTTCAAAACATGTATTTAACTATTATATTATTGCTCAATTTGGTATTATAAGAATATATTCACCATTTTGTATGTAACTATTGTTTGTATATTAATTCCCATAAATTCTGAAGACCATGGAACACATATGCATGTAACATATCAAATACCTAAGAATAACAACAGAAATTATTGAATCATTTTTCTCAACTATTAAAGTATACAAGTCATTAGGATTTGAATATAGCAGTTGATCATGCAACTTGAGAACACAATGAATCAAAATAAAAACATCATATTTTTCGGTTTAAATAATGCAGATTTAACAAGTAAAAGAAACATGTTAATAATAATAAGAGATTTATCATTCTAAACCTCAAGTAACATGGGAGTTTATTCGCCGACAACATTCTGCAATCGTTGCTTGAATATCCTTTTTTTTCTTTTGAGTTGCATGAGTGCCTAGAACATCGACTGAAGCACTCACATCTAGACATGGATTTTCTTCCAATTTCATTACCGTTGTTTTTCCTGTACAAAATTAAAATTATCATATGAATTAATAAAGTTAAAATTAACCTTCTTTTCAATTAAAATCAGCATTTGAATAAAAATTAGCACATCTTAAGTTTTTTGGGATAGGTAGATCTATTCAAATATCTTTTAATTTATTTAAACTTTGCAAGCTCATAAGACTATATTCTAGATTTTTACACATTTATTCACGTTTGTTTTATATATATATATAGAAAGACCTTGTAAAAATATATTCAGGATCTATTCAGATTTCCCAAATGGGTTTCAAAAAAACAAATATATGAACTGCACAATGGCTTACCTTCCTTGCTCGCCTCATCAGCCATGGTTATATATCTCTCTACAGAATAGGTCGATGAAGGCTGTGAGGGCTCTGCCTCTCCATTATATCTATTCGGAGCTAATTCCAAATAGTCTTTTTTGTTGATATGAGATCTGATCAAATATGATACTCAAAGTTAGATCTCTCTAAATCTAACATATCAATCATCTTTGACAATAAATTTCTTTATTCTGTTGATTAAAATTACTTAAAAATAAAAGAAATTGTGAATGAGAGACAAAGATGAATAGAAGAGACTGACCTGATCTTATTTTTGGAAAAAAAATTGCAAAAGAAGAGAAGCTCTATCAAACTGGTTTTCAAAGACACTGAATGAGAAGACAGTGAATTAAAAGAGCATCAATTAGGGTTTTATTGAATTAGTTAACAGAGAAAAATGCAAAGGCCAAAGCCCAATATTCTATTTGGCCTTATATAAAGAGAACCCAAACTATTTGTTTTTGTTCTTTAAAAAACATAATAAAAAAAATTAAGGGAGCTATAATTCTTCCAAAAAAAATTGAGCTCAAAGTAATATTAGGGATAATGTGCAAAAATATCAGTAACGTTTACATTCAGAAGTAATTTTACCACTAACATTCATATGGTGCAATTTTAGACCTTTTAATTGGCAGCCATAAGCAATCGATCAATTTGAGAAATAATTCATTAAACTTCCTTCTCGGCCATTAAACTTGACATCTACACTTTACATTTTAATCTCCAATTCAATTATTAAACCACAAAAATGTCACGTTTTTAAACGAACTCATATGCATTGGGTGCAAAATATGTGTTATATAGTAATGTGTAAAATCAACTCAACTTGCCAACGTTAGGGGTAAAATTGATCTTGGTAACGCCAGAGGTAAAATTGCACCATTTTAGATATTAAATGTAAAATTGCTTCTGCCCGTAAAATATAAGGGTATTTTTACACCTTATCCGTTAATATTATGAAAACAAAATTATTTAACATTTAAAGTTATATATATGAAATTCCGAGCACATAAGTCTTAAATTGCTTCTGCAGTTGGGCCCATCGCTTCAGTTGGGCCTATATATATTAGTCTCCATAAGCCCAACAATCTCCCACCTGGAGACTAAATCCGCCATCTGATGGTAGTGTCATGCCTTTAACTTAATTACCAAGGCCAGCTGAAGCCATACATAACTTCAGCTTCTCTAAGGTTACAACCTTAGTCAACATGTCTGCAGGATTCTCTGTGCCTGGAATCTTCATCAACTGCAATATCTTCATGTCCAAGAGATGCCGTATGTAGTGATACTTCAACTCTATGTGCTTTGTTCTTGAGTGAAATGCGGGATTCTTTGCCAAATGAATGGCACTCTGACTGTCGCTGTACAGAATAGGATCCTTCTGCTCCTTTCGCAACTCACGCAAGAAATTCTACAACCATACCATCTCCTTACTAGCCTCAGTCACTACAACATACTCAGCTTCTGCAGTAGACAAAGCCACCACCTTCTGCAGCTTTGAAGCCCAAGAGACAGCAGTACCACCCAATGTGAAGGCATATCTGGTTGTACTTATTCTCTTGTCAAGGTCACTAGATGCCAAATCTGCATCCACATATCCTGTCAACATAACTTTATTGCCCTCAAAACATAAGGCCTTTTCTGTGGTTCCCTTCAGGTATCTCAAAATCCACTTTACTGCTTCCCAATGCTTCTTACCAGGGTCTCCAATGAAACGACTAACAACTCCCACAGCATGTGCAATATCCGGCCTTGTGCACACCATTGCATACATCAAGCTGCCAATTGCTGAGGCATACGGAGTTCTCTCCATCTGGACTCACTCTTCTCTGCTCTTGGGTGAGTCATGTTTAGTTAGCTTGAAATGGCTACCCAAAGGAACCATAGCTGGCTTGGCATCTTGCATGCCGAATCTAATCAAGACCTTCTTGATATACTCAGCTTGTGAGAGATACAACTTTCCAGCTTTCCTATCTCTTTCAATCCTCATGCCCAGAATCTCTTTAGCTTCTCCGAGATCTTTCATAGCAAACCATTCAAATAACTGCTTCTTCAGTTTTCTCACTTCTCGAGCACTCGACCCTGCAATCAGCATATCATCAACATATAACAGTAAAATTATATAGCCTTCATTCAACTTCCTGAAGTAACAACAATGATCAGCTTCACTCCTCACGAACTCAATTTCATGCATGAATCCGTCAAATTTCTTGTACCACTGTCTTGGAGCTTGTTTCAGACCATACAAGCTCTTGTTCAACTTGCACACAAGCTCAGCGTTATTAGACTCACAGCCCTGAGGTTGCTTCATATAGATGTCTTCATCCAAGTCCCCATGAAGAAATGCCGTTTTTACATCCATTTGCTATGGTGATGGGAGAGATGTTGGCGGATCAACAATGCTCGGATGTCGAACGTCGTTTAAGTCGGACCACTCGGCAAATGGAGTGATCGGCTTGAACTATAAAAAGGAGCGGATGGAAGCGAGAGGTCGTGGGAAAGATTGGGTGGAGGAAGAGTAGTTGTACGACTTTGAAAATAATCATGAAGGAGGTGAACTCAAGTGGAAGATTGATAAAGAGGAGGACCATTATGAAAGCGAGTTGGATAGCAACAATGAGCTTGAGTATGATGATAATGGGTCCCAGAAGGGGAATGAAGGGGAAGAGAGTGATTTTGATGGTAGTTATATGATGAAGGTAGATTTCGTCATCATGAGAATGAACTTGATTATGATGAGGATGATGAAACGTATTATGATGAAGATGAACATCAAATCACTGAGTGGAACCAAAGGGAGGCCACATATGAAGATGAGGAGAACAAATTTCATTGTGATGATGCGTTGGAGGATGGTGAGTGGAACCAACATGAATATACTTATGAAGCTGATGAAGGTAGGTTTTATGAAGATGAGTACCCTAGGTACCCTATCATAACAAATAATATACCTCTAGGTACCCTATCATAACAAATACCTCTAGGTACCCTATCATAACAAATACCTGATACCGGACACCCTTTCGTAACAAATACCCGGTGTCAATATATCATACAATCACAATATTCACTTTTCTCATTTCATTCGCAACCATTGAATATAATATCCTAGTTTAAGCTCTTATTCTCATATCTCTGACATTTTCTATAATCAAATTTACATTTACTATATATATATATATATATATATATATATTTCTCATCCTCATGTCATCATTATCAACATCATTCTCAAATATTTTCCTACCAACATGCTCATCATCAAAGTATCATATATACATGTCAAACACATAGATCACCAATTAAACAATTTATATCAAGTACTCACCTATAACACTTGCAGATAATCTAACTAAGCGTTTCTTCAGTTCTATCGTCCGCTTGATCCTCGTGTCCTATATATACCATAATTTCTAACACGTTATTAAATATATTTACATAATTAATAGTTTACATAATCTAAAAGAAATAAACTCTATAAACGAAGATTTCTGGAACTTTAATTTGATATAAATATGCAAGTACCAAAATCACAACAATATATAATAATGATAATAATGAAACTACATGGAAAGAAATAGGATTAAAATATTAAAGTTTTTTTAAAGTTTGTTTGGACCCAAAAGAAGAAGAAAATGTGGATTAAATCCATACCGAGAAAATTCTATTTTGGAAAGGTGTGCAACAAATTAATGGTACCAAATGGTTTCTTGTAGGAACATTATATTTATGCTTCTCCTCTTCATAACATCTACAATTTCAACTAATTTTCTTATCAGAGAGCCTATGTTCCATGTCCCAAAGCGTAACCCATTACCCCTACCCCTACCTTTACCATTACCGTTAATGTTGTTCGGGTTTAGTGTCCTATAGACAATTGTTCTAGGATATAAACTTAATGTAAATGAAGTGTTCTTTACATCATTTGTTTTAAATAGATATGGTTTCATAAACTATATAAAGGCAACCTCTTTTAAGAACTAAATCAGTCTAATAAAAGAAAATCCTTAAGTTTGTTTAAAGTGATTATAAAGTGTTCATACAAGTATGAAGTGAGACGAAACTTTATAATAATCTAATAAACTTAAAACCACCCCAAGTCAAGTAATATGTTTAGAAATAGGATTGACATATCACTGTTGAGACTTGCATGTAACAATGTCTTCTGTCGAGACAGAGAGCTGATCTCACAAGCTTTAGATATGTGATAGCATAAACGGCTAGGTAGAGCTTACGAAATATATATTATGATAAGTGCGTTACGACTATGGATGTGATCTTCCTAAATGCTCTATCTCTACTAGACGCTACTACTTAGGGGCAAGTGTACCCCGTCGTATCAAGTAATAATCCGGTTAAGACCGGGTATCGAATCCACGGGATTTATAACTACAAGTATTAAACGACTCGGTTTTATACGTTATCTAAGCGGTGAATACTTTGAGTTGATTCGGGGAACAACTACAAATTACTCCTAACTATGGGTGAGACAAATTTATATAACAAAAACTCTACGAAATGATATGGATGGTGATAAGTTATAAATATGACAAACAATGACTCCCAGTATATACACGGTTAATGATTTGCTCTTGCAATGACGACTACGTGTAGTGTGACCGACCTGTGAGGTACTTAGACTACGTGGTTCCTAGTCAAGGCGTGTCTAATGCTTGGGATTAGAAATTAGGGCCCGTAAGTTCCGTGGCTTGTCAATTCCTACGGTTTCCGAAGCGTCACTTCCGGTAAGGCAACACCTATATGAATCCCTAAAGATAGCCCGAATGGCATCGGAAATCGAGTTCCCCTAACCGGACTCAAGGTGCAAGCATGGAGGAACATGATTTTCTGCAGATTTCCCATGACACGGCTCGCGTATGGTGGAGTGCGCCCCGCGTATTGACCCATTCTGTCAGAAATCTCCTGCATGTGGACCAAATTCAGATCTTGTTGTCTCAACCATGCCCCGCGTAAACTGGGGTACGCTCCACGTGGTTGAGCTTCTGAGAATTAATGGCCTCAAATGAGTCTTTTACGCCTCGTGTGGCCTGGCAGACGCCTCGCATATATGAGTCCCTGGAGTTTTAGATTGAAGAACTTCCCATATACGTCCCGTGTGTAGGTTGGGACGCCCCGCGTGTCAGTGGGTAGATCCCACGTGGTGCCTGCGGATTGAGCAATCATTTCTGACTTGATGTTCCACGCCCCGCGTGAAGGGTGATACGCCCCGCGTATGTCGGTGGATCTTTGCTCCTTACTCGTACCTGAAATACAATTCTCGAGAGCCGAGTTAGCTTGACGTTTTATTTTCTAAATTAATCAAAAATAAGGAAAATTAACTGAAAGTACGGAATTTCTTTTTATTTCATTATTTTATTAAAACATTCTATTTTTGCAATTAAACTTATTTATTTAATCCAAAATTAAACCGTAAATCACGTTAAAAGATAGGGACGAAACGCCCCTATCAAACCTCCTCGGACTTTAAAGTTTTACTTGTGCTCAAGTAAAATAAATCGAAAGACAAGGGATTGAGATTATTAAGAAACAAAACGTCGGTTGGGTTTACCAAGTGCGTGATCCCAAAGCTAAAGTTTTATGCAAAGTTTTCGGCAAGTACCTACGCAAACAAATCAGTGACCAAAACTTGTTTGAAACCTCCATGATCAAATTTAATAGGCAATATTAACGGGGGTCGATTATCTTTTGAGAACCCGAAAGTACCTCACCAAGGGATTTCACTCTTACGCTCAAATTTTGGTGGGTCGGTGTTTTTGCACTCTCCTTTGCACTTACTCGAAGTCACTTTGACTTTGCATTTTCATTCGGGTTTTTCCTCCTATGTTATGGTTTAGGCAATATTAAAAATGAACCCGGAGGGGGGTTGTAATGTGGGTGGCCTTTTAGTGGTTAATTTTTAGAAACTCGAGTTCAAATACCATTTTCATGATCGCACTGTGTTTTTATTTTGGCCTTAGCAAGTTCGTAAAATATAACTCGAAATTGCTCGGGTGGAGCTTGAGAATGCCTTTTGCTCTTTATTGTGTTTTTCTTTTTCTTTTTGTTTTGAGAGCGGCACAAAAATGATTTCGAAAGCTTATGGTGCTTACTTATCAAGTCTTTGGCTTATTTCGGGTAGTTTTGGTGCGATTTGATTTTGTTGGTATTTAAACAAGAGGAAAAAGGGTTAAATGTTAAAAGGGTATTAACAAAAAAGTCGGTTAATAGGCTCGAGGGGGTTTCCTAGAGGTTAATGAAAAAGAGAAAAATAAGTTAAGAAAAGAATTAGCCTAAGTGGGTTTGTTTTATCGTCTATTGCCATTTTTACCAAAATAAGTGTACTTAACCTGGTATTAGGTGCAAACTCTATGAGTCGAGTGAAGTCAAAGCTCTCGAAAAATTGTGAAAGAAATAGAGTTCTCGCACGAACTCTTTTAGGCTCAAAAATACCTCACAAAATTTCGGGTTAAATTGTGTACGTTCAAGTTCTCGTCAAATTTTCAACTATCCCGTCTTTATTGCTTTTTTAAATTTCATTATGGAGATGACCTTTGGGTTAGGACTCAAAGTTTTTGTTTAGTACGAACCTAGGCTTTGCATAAATTCTATAACTTCAGAATCAAGACTAAAATTTCTTAATCAAACCGATCCTTTGTGTTAACGTTTTTTCATTTAAGAACAAATAACGGAACTTTTAATTAATTTCCGAGGGAGGTAGTGTGTCGGAAAAAATTTAAGAATCAATAAATTAGTTTAATTATTTTGTTGTTTATTTGATTTTTATTTTTGTTTTTGTTAGTGCAAAACAAACGGTAAGTGCGGGGTTGCACGGCCCTCCGCGTTATTAAAATGACGTCTATTCCAAGGACGTCGTAAAAGAGAAGAAAAAACAAAAACAAAAATAAGGATGGAATCGAAAAAAGGACCCTTGAAGGTTAGGTCCTAAGTGTGGCATGCCCAGGGGGCGCCCCGCGTAGGAGGTGCGTTTTAAGTTTATTTGAGCCAGAGACTCAGATACGCGGGGCGCGCTAAGAGGGGCGCCCCGCGTGAATTGTCTAAACAGGGCAGAGACTCGGCGGCGCAGGGCATGATGATGTGTACGCCCCGCGTAAGCACTTTGGATTAGCAAGGGATTTGTTTTTTCGTTAATTTTTATTTAAAAGAAACAGGAGAAAGAGACAATGCATATGAAGAAAGAACAAACGTATATGATACATATAAACACAGGGTTTGAGGGATGCAAACCGAGGCTACGTTTAGAGTCGGAGTAGCTCGACTTTCTCGTGATGTGTGCATGCTTACGGTGTTTGGAGGAATGTGGCTTCTCCATGTTGTGGAAGAGTGCCTCCGCAGTATATTTTCAGACGGTGGCCGTTCACTCGGTGGGTTGCGTTGTCGGAACCTTGAATGTCGACCGCTCCGAATGAGTGGGCGTTAATAACGGTGTATGGTCCCGACCACCGACTCTTTAATTTTCCTGGGAACAGACGGAGGCGAGAATTATATAGGAGAACCTGGTCCCCCTTGTTGAACTCCCTGATTTGCACGTGCTTGTCGTGCCATTTCTTCGTACGTTCCTTGTAAATCTTAGCGTTTTCGTATGAACCGAGACGAAGTTCATCAATGGTATTGAGTTGGAGGAGACGGTGTTCCCCTGTGACCTCTTCTGCTGGTATGCACCTACGAATGATATTATCAGCACAAGATTTAAACAAGTAGGGTTCTTCCCAAAAATAGTTCTTAGCGTCGTGAAAGAACTTCTTACGTTTCTCGTAAGTAAGGTGCGGGGGAAGAATATTACCGGCCTTGTAGTTCGCCATATCGGCATACCAAGGTAAAGGTGTTACCGCATAGAGGGTTTCATCGGGAAAGGTTTCCTTAATCTCCACAATTTTCGGAGATGTGGCTTGCTCGCTTTGTAACCGGGAAAGATGGTCGGCTACGACATTCTCCACTCCTTTTTTATCTCTGATTTCGATGTCAAATTCTTGTAGGAGTAGAATCCACCGTATCAACCGTGGTTTGGCATCCTGCTTAGTCAATAGGTACTTGAGAGCTGCGTGGTCAGTGTATACGATAATTTTGGATAACACAAGATATGATCTAAATTTATCGAAAGCAAAAACTACAGCAAGCATCTCTTTTTCCGTAATGGAATAGTTTTGTTGGGCTTCATTGAGCGTTTTGCTCGCATAAAAAATGGGGCAGAAAATTTCTCTTGCTGATGATGAGCCTTTGGAGATTGTAGGGAAGGGAGATGTTTCGATCAAATCCCCGAATGGATCCGTGATAAAGTTGTCTGGAGTAAAGCATGTTCCTGGCCTAAAGAGAAATCTGTTGTCAATTGGGCAAATGGATGATGAAGGTTATTGTGTAATTTTTGCAGGTGGTACTTGGAAAATGACCAAAGGAGCCATGGTGGTTGCCCGTGGTGAGAAGGTTGGATCGTTGTACTTAACAAACAACGTTTTCAATAGCATTGATGTCGTGAGGGAGAATGTCAATGCAGATTTGTGGCACTGTCGTCTTGGTCACATGAGTGAAAAGGGGATGAAAGTGTTGTGTTCAAAGGGTCTGTTGGCGAGTCTGAAATCTGCTGATCTTGGGCTGTGTGAAGATTGCATCTTCGGGAAGCAGAAACGAGTCAGTTTCTCTAAGGGTGGCAGAACTTTGAAGAAAGAGAAGTTGGAGTTAGTTCACAGCGATCTATGGGGTCCTGCACCTGTGAAATCTCTTGGTGGAGCTTTGTATTACATGACCCTCATTGACGACTCCACTAGGAAAGTGTGGATCTATTTTCTGAGAAAGAAATCTGATGCTTTTGATTCCTTTCGAAAATGGAAGGCCCTGGTTGAGAATGAGACAGGTTTGAAGGTAAAGTGCTTGAGGTCTGACAATGGTGGAGAGTATGAGCTTAGGGAATTCAAGAAATTCTGTGCTGAGAATGGAATTCGCATGGAGAAGACTCTAAAAGGAACTCCTTAGGAGAACAGAGTTGCAGAACGAATGAACAGAACTCTGTGTGAGCATGCTAGATGCATGAGGCTGAAGTGCGGACTTCCGAAGACGTTCTGGGCAGAAGCAGTTAACACTGCAACATTCTTGATCAATAGAGGGCCATCGAGTCCCTTAGAGAGTGGCATTCCTGAAGAGGCTTGGAGTGGCAAACAGGTAAATCTATCCTTTCTACGAGTATTTGGATGTGATTCATATGTTCATATTGCTCCCCTTGAGAGAAGTAAGTTAGATGTGAAGTCTATTAAGTGCACGTTTATTGGATATGGTGGTGATGATTTCGGATATCGGTTTTGGGACAGTCAGAACAGGAAGATTATTCACAGTCGGGATGTTGTTTTCAACGAGCAGATAATGTACAAGGATAGTCTAGGCGCATCTGATACTGGTGATGCAGGACTAGAGGTCGTGGACCTAGACATCACGAATTCTGGTGGGAGCAAGGAGGTAGTTGTGGAGGAGACAGTTGTGGAGGAGGCAGTTGTGGAGGAGGTAGAAGAACCCCAGACTCCACCGGTTACACTGCGCAGATCCACTAGAGAGCGTAGAGCACCTGACAAGTACACGCCTACAAGCAAATACATGCTGTTGACAAATAGTGGTGAACCAGAAAGCTACTTGGAAGCATCTCGTGGAGAGGATGCGAGCAAGTGGAGGCTTGCAATAGATGATGAGATGGATTCCTTGATGACCAATGGCACATGGGAACTTGTTGAGCTTCCAAAGTGTAAGAAGGCTCTGCAAAACAGGTGGATTTTTAGAATCAAAGAAGAGGCTGATGGTAGCAAATGCTACAAGGCAAGGCTGGTCGTGAAAGACTTTCAGCAGAGGTGCGGCATAGATTATACTGACGTTTTTACTCCAGTGGTGAAGCTGACTACTATTCGTTTAGTGTTGAGTATGGTAGCTGCAGAAGATTTGGAGTTGCAGCAAATGGATGTAAAAACGACATTTCTTCATGGGGACTTAGATGAAGACATCTATATGAAGCAACCTCAGGGCTATGAGTCTGATAACGCGGAGCTTGTGTGCAAGTTGAACAAGAGCTTGTATGGTCTGAAACAAGCTCCAAGACAGTGGTTCAAGAAATTTGACGGATTCATGCACGAAATTGAGTTCGTGAGGAGTGAAGCTGATCATTGTTGTTACTTCAGGAAATTGAATGAAGGCTACATAATTTTACTGTTATATGTTGATGATATGTTGATTGCAGGGTCGAGTGCTCGAGAAGTGATAAACTGAAGAAGCAGTTATCTGAGCGGTTTGCTATGAAAGATCTCGGAGAAGCTAAGCAGATTCTGGGCATGAGGATTGAAAGAGATAGGAAGGCTGGAAAGTTGTATCTCTCACAAGCTGAGTATATCAAGAAGGTCTTGATTAGATTCGGCATGCAAGATGCCAAGCCAGCTACGGTTCCTTTGGGTAGCGATTTCAAGCTATCTAAACATGACTCACCCAAGAGCAGAGAAGAGCGAGTCCAGATGGAGAGAACTCCATATGCCTCAGCAATTGGAAGCTTGATGTATGCAATGGTGTGCACAAGGCCGGATATTACACATGTTGTGGGAGTTGTTAGTCGTTTCATGGGAGACCCTGGTAAGAAGCATTGGGAAGTAGTAAAGTGGATTTTGAGATACCTGGAGGGAACCACTGAACAGGCCCTATGTTTTGAGGGCAAGAAAGTTATGTTGACATGATATGTGGATGCAAATTTGGCATCTAGTGACCTTGACAAGAGAAGAAGTACAACCGGAAATGTCTTCACATTGGGTGGTACTGCTGTCTCTTGGGCTTCAAAGCTGCAGAAAGTGGTGGCTTTGTCTACTGCAGAAGCTGAGTACGTTGTAGTGACCGAGGCTAGTAAGGAGATGGTATGGTTGCAGAATTTCTTGCGTGAGTTGGGAAAGGAGGAGAAGGATCCTATTCTGTACAGCGACAGTCAGAGTGCCATTCATTTGGCAAAGAATCCCGCCTTTCACTCAAGAACAAAGCACATAGAGTTGAAGTATCACTACATACGGCATCTTTTGGACAGGAAGATATTGCAGTTGATGAAGATTCCAGGCACAGAGAATCCTGCAGACATGTTGACTAAGGTTGTAACCTTAGAGAAGCTGAAGCTATGTAGGGCTTCAGCTGGCCTTGGTAATTAAGTTAAAGGCATGACACTACCATCAGATGACGGATTTAGTCTCCAGGTGGGAGATTGTTGGGCTTATGGAGACTAATATATATAGGCCCAACTGAAGCGATGGGCCCAACTGTAGCGATCCAACTATTGAGTGGGTTTCAGACGGTTAGGGTTTCAGGAGTATAAATGTAACCTCTTTCTCTGTAATCCGCATCTCATTCATTATAGTAAATATCCTGGCTTGGTAGTGCCCCCAGACGTAGTCATTCATATTGAGTGGCGAACTGGGTAAACAATTCTTGTGTGTTTGCTTATTTTTTGTTTATCGTAATTTCAATTATTCCTAACAGTAAACAATTCAACAAAACATTTTAGTTGATCATATTCTCTAACAGGATATTGTGGCTTCGTGGTTTGAGCTACGACTTGACCTTTGTTTTCATAGTGCTTAAAGCCTTTAATTATAATTAAGGATTTTTTTTTCAAACTAATCATTGACCTAATTATAGTCAAAGTGGAGTTAGTGATTTTCGGCCAAAGTTACTACTTTGTTGAGGAAAATCACCATCTTATGTTAATTTTCATTACACACAATTGTGACTCAATGGTTCATATGAGATAGTTAAAGTGGAGTTAGTGATTTTCAGCCAAAGTTACTACTTTGTTGAGGAAAATCATCATCTTATGTTAATTTTTATTAAACACAATTATGGATCAATGGTTCATATGAGATAGCTAATGGATCCAAAATCATAGCGCTACACCCATTAATAAAAAAAATCAATTGTTTAAATTTTATTTTTGCATTTTTTTTTATCAAACTTATTTATTTTAATTAATGCTATTGATTATGAATAGAAAGCAAACATTGAGTTGTTGGAGGAGTAGAGACCAGCAATGCAGACCAACATGGTTTCCATGGCTGGTTAAGTTGAAAAGCTACTTGCTAAACTGGCAATATAGAGTAAACCATTATGATCTTGCCCTATTAAGGGTGACAAATTGATTTATTGTTCTATAATCATTTTATATTATCAATGTATTTTATGGGATTATATATGATATATAAGGTGAAGCTCGGCCTTCTCGCCATTTCTTGACTGAACTCACAAAAAAGTAATGATGAGTTGATGAGTTATACATTTGATGAAATAGCCCAAACAAATAGTTATTTCAACCAGAAGTTCATTCTTGGTGAAGGTGGGTTTGGTCAGGTCTTTAGGGCAACTCTTTTAGATAGTCCATTTGCAATTGAGAAGTTTGTTTACTGTGAGAAGCAAGGAAAACAATTTCAGTCAGAGATTTCGATACTTGCCAAACTCAAACATCCAAATCTTGTGGAGATGTTGTGATACTCTTCTGATGAAGACAACAGTAGACTTATTGTCTTAGAATTTATGCCCAACAAAACCTTGGTAACTTATTTACTTGGTGACTCACTACACTCCTCTTACTAATTAACCAAACTTTTGAGAAATATGAGAGTCGAAATTGAACTTAATATAAATATATAGATAAGCAAAAGGGAACACAAATAACAATGTCAACCATAGAACGCAATATAGTGCACGTGCTGAATACATAGTGGGAGAAAAATATGGCGTTAGAGACCGCGATGCATCTAGAGAAAGAGGCAAGATAAATTCTCTTGTTGTGTTCACAAATAAAAATTATTTTCTCTTCATGAATTCTCACTCCAAACTTTCAATTCTTACTTTGTGAAAACAACAAGATAAATTCTCTTGTTGTATTAATTCATTGAAACATTCTATTTGGAAACAGAGACATGAATAAGAGTACCATAGACAATATATATGTTGACATGTCAGGCTAACTTCCAGAAACAAAATATTTTAACAAATTAAATGAAATTACCAAGAATATGCAAGTTTATCGTTTCTCTTAGCAGTCTCGTAATATATAGTGCGCTTGTTCCTGGTATAAAGTTACAAACTAATAAATAATAAAAGCTAGCAACTCTTAGATACCAAATTGGATCATTGCTATCGTTTTTGTCTTTCACTGTATTTATGGTGTCTTTTCTATTTCCACGTTTTTCCATCTAGAGCTAAAATAATGGTAATATGCTAAGGAAAATTAGGACTCCATTGTTAGTGCAATTGCAAGAATATTGAACACGAAGATGCAACAAAGTTCTAGTAAGAGGACCAAAAGGCATCTTTGATTTGATCTTCCCAAAGAACTTCCTATCTATCTATAATGGTTTTTCTTCTTTCATGTCTAACAAAACACCCTACAAAACTACAATGAATTCAAAAACTAACCCTATGAAATATATTATAGTTCAAAACCTCTATTCATCTCTCTCAGATTCAACCCGAATAAGTTTCTTTTTCTCTAACCAACACTTTCTATTCCTCTTCTTGTTTTTATTAGATCTCTTTCTAATAAAAACAGGAAAAAGAAAAGAAAGTAATGGGTAGAGAAAAAGAAACTTACTTCGATTGAATCTAGATGGGAAGGGTTTTTGAACTATAATAACAATTTCATATGGTTATAGATTGTAGATTCGTAGGGTGCTTTGTTAGATAAAAAGGAAGGGAAAGGTTAAAGAAAGAGAAGAAGTTCTTCCGAAATATCAAACCAAAAAGATTCTTCAATATCTCAAATATGACATAAATAGAGATAATCAAGTTGCATATGTAATCCGACACTGTATTACTTTATTATGTTATGAAATTCATACATGAACAAAAATAATTCAGCTCTTAAAGAACTAAGACATTGTTTATCATCTGTTGTAAATGACAACAAAGTTGTACATATCACACATTTAAATCAACACAAACAGCTCTCAATGCTGCCTTAATCAAAGATGACCATCATAAATTAAGCAAAATAAAAATTAAGTTCTGCTACTTCTCCTAAGACAAGAAAGAACCATAAAAAAAAGTCTAATCTAATAGAAGAAATGATTACTCCAAGAAAAAGAACTGGATTATCCCAATTAGAATTCTGATCTATTTCCACCTTGCTAACTCTTCAAGATCATACAAAAGCATATAATCCATATTATGATCAAGCATACTCTTATCTCCTCCTTTCCAATATCCCAAAACGTCCGTTTTGATCACATGGACCCTAATGACCATGCAATATTTGGTCATTCACCATTAGATCTAGGTTTATTAGAACTGTAAGGTGGAGATTCAAAGCATTCTACGACTTAGATTTAATAAGCCTATATAATGACCAAATTCACATGGTCATTAAAGTCCATTTGAATATTCCTACCCAAAACGTTCAAATTGTTAAACCATGTGTAAAAAAATAAGGGTTCAATAACAGAAAATAACTTTGTCCAAGTAAACTGGTCAACTTTATCATTCTTCCTCATATATAAATTAGCCTGATTGAGTCCACATTTTTCCAAGAACTACAGAAATAGCTCATTTAATTTTGTAAGTTATTTAATTTATGGGTTCCAAGCTCGTCAGACACCTTTTAAGTGCATCCACTACAAAAATTATATGCTTTGGGTACAATTAGTTAAGGACAGTATAATTATATTATCCTTAAATAGTATTCTCCTATATATTTATGTAAAATATAATTAACTTCTAGAATAAAATAGCCATAAACAATTTGAAGCGGGAAAATGGAAGAGAGGAAAATAGTTAAGAGTAGAGATAAGTGAGCCAAAAAGACTAGGGTTAGCTTGATTCAAAATAGATTTGTTAAAAAGAGAAGAATGGAAAAAGCAGTGGGTTTGCAGTGAGGAACATTTGGAATCATAAATTCACCAAAATTTCGCAATCAAGAGGAAGAGCAAGTTCAATGCCTCCTGCACGATTTCCCAATATTTTAAACTCCAAAGTTCTCGTAATCCCTCTCTTCTCTTTTCATATCCTATCATCTCCTCTTGTTTTCAATTTTATCTCCTTTTTATTAGGTATGGTCCCCTCTTCCCTCTGTTCCTTTGCATAAGATCATCAGGCCTTCCCCTCTGTTCGTGGTCTGCACTCTCAGTCCCTAGCTGGTCATTGTTCTGAATCTGGCCATGGTCTCATGTGGTTGTTCGTGGTTCCCTTGTGAAGTCTTCTTCTTTCTAGCTATGTCTTTGGTATTTCATGGAGATCCATTGGTACAAGAAACTCTGAATTGATTCGAGCCCAGAGAAGGTATATGAACAACCATGTTAAGTTCATGGATTTTGGCACCAAAACTTGAAATCTAAATACAGCAATTGGCGAGTGATGCAAAAATTGAAAAAGTCTCTCTTGGGTCTCTAGTGCCAGTTATAAAACTTTACTAGACAATTAATATGTTTAAGCTATTGCGGATTAAGACGAGTAAATAAAGGAAAATAAAAGTGTGAAATTGACTCCGGATTTGGTAAAAGATGAATATTTATTGATGTAAATATGAGTCTGAATACATGTGTTCAAGGCAACCAATTGAAGTAATTGCAATTGAAATAATTATATATCAATTGAATTGCATGTAAACAAATCAATAACATGAATATGAATTGAATTGCATGTAAACAAATCAATAACATGAAATGAAACTGAAAATTCAAACCACAAATTCGGAGCCACAATCCGCTATCGCGGACGAGCCACTGAATTGACGTTGGCTTGGGATTCACGAACACCATGATTCGTTGGTAAAGGACGGGTCTGACTTCCTTTGCAGGTTTCTAATTTGAGCGGTATTTGAACGGATTGAAAGTAGCACAAGTAAGTCAGGGACAAATTTGGACTAAAGTTTGAACGACTCGTATGAGAGCTTTTGGACATCGAATTTAGCAAAAAAAAAAAAAAAGGCTAAAGTCAAGTTCAGGAACATGAAAATGAAAAAGAGGCAGATTGTATAAAAGCTGAAACAGAAAAAGTAAAATGATGGACAGAATGTCAAAAGACTGGACATATTGTTTAAATGAATTTGAGGTGCAAAGATTAGCTAGTAAAATTGGTTTTCGATCAGAACAAACAAAGATTAATACAAGGTGCATTGCCTGATCAAGTAAACCGGTCATTACAAATGCCTGACAAATCATATTCAGTATCAACTCTTGCAAAAGCTTCAACCTAGTCAATCTGTGCAACTTCAGGATACACAAAGGCGGATTCGGAGGCATCTCAAGGCATGTCAAGGTCCATGCAACCAAATCCATTATCATAGCCGCCTCAAAATACACCCACCTTACTTCCTCAATCAAATATTATTCAACAGCTTATGGTAAAGAGTACCAGCCAGACTAATGGCAAGTTATCTCATATGGCCCAGCAGCCAAACTTGCAATAGCAACAACTTGACAGAATGTTAGAAATACTTGCACATATGGGATATGCAACTTAATGCAAATCCACCATTATGTTGCATCATTGCTCAAATAATTGTTGAAAATTTTCATTATCGACCAAATTTGACAAAATCAACTCAAAATTGCTAACCCTCCCAACTGCATGGTTATTTTTGTTCCAAAAATACCACACTTACGAGATCCTAAAAACATGAAACCACATTGGATTTTTTTAAACTTATCCCTAATAACAAATTCATCAATTATACAAGTAATATCATCATGGTGCAATGTATTTGTCTAATGAAAAATATTTAGTGGTTTCTTGGGATGAAAGAAAGATTATTACATTTTATTGAGCATAGTATATTGCAGAGTTTAGAAGTAAATATAGTTGTTTCTCATTCATGCTACTTCACGTAAGTTTTCGAATACACTTTGAAAGTATATATGTGATGCACAATTATCCTACATTAACATTAAGACCTAATTATCTCTTCTATAAACAAGTAATGCCATTTTCTACTGCTAATAGTGCACAAAAATGTTCGACAATTGAGGTTGATACAAATAATTACTCAACAATTGTGGTTTGATGTAAAATTCAAAGATATACATTTTTTTGTTACATTTAACTATCAAATAGCCATTGAAGCATACATGGAAAATTTCAAGTGATTGTAAACAGCTATAACAAAAAATCACACTCATAAGCTAATGAAAATAATCAACAAAAGAAGGATATCAATTATTTTCAAAATATTTACTCCACCATTTATACCAACTAAAATTGATTTTCCAACTTATGTGGCAGACATAGATGCACAAAAACACATATTATACTCTAATTCACAACTTCTCATCTACAAATTCAATCTTTTACTTGGAAAGAATGTAGCAAACACATAGTCGTGAAACTTCACAAAAATTGGAACCTAGATGTTAAAAGTCATACAAACTATGGAGAAGGTAAAATTTAAAATTTTGCCATTTAGAATTCCAATTAAAACATAAAATCCAACAAAGCAAACTTAGAGAGATTTACCTGTTGGTGAATTAGCTGCAGGGGATTGGAGGTTTTTAATTTTTTAGATAATTTTGTATGGCTTCATGACTATCAGTTAATGGATATGCTGATTTAAGAATCAATACGCGATCGAGTTGCAGTATGTAACCTAATCGCATTTCACCAATTCCATCTTTGATACTTGGGGATTGAGCTCTCTCAGAGTCATAGAAGATATCATCCGAAGTTTGTAATGCTTTGTTGATTTCTGGCAAGGAGGGGCGGGTCATCGGACATGGGAGAAGACGCATCGCTCAAAACCTATCAATGACTAGGGTTGCGCTTTCTTTCGATGATGCATATGTAGGTGGGACTACTTATAGGTAGGTCACTTATTGAAAGACTTAAGTGTTACTTAGTCCTGATATATTAATAATTTTATTATTTGGTCCCTGATTTATTATTCCATTACATTTGGACTCTGAACTATCTGAGTTGGTTAAATTTCATCTAAATTGGATAAAGACTTGACAAAACTGTTATACCCTAATATGTGGTGATAATTTGACAATAAGACTTGATAAGTTTATTTGTCACATCGATTTTCTTACGTGAAAATAATAAATTAGATTAAAAAAACAAATCCAAAAACAAATCTTCAAAGTAAAAGTCTAAAAGTCAAAATATTATCACGTGTTAATAGGATAACAGTTTTATTGGTCTTTATCTAAATTGAGTGAAATTTTTCCAATTGGAATAAGTCGGAAATCAAATGTGATTAAATAATAAATTAGAGCCAAATGTTAAAATTTTGGATAGACCAAGTGCCAAATAGTTGTTCAAACTCTTATTAGAACGATATTTTTAAGAATTAATAGAAAATAATATTTTAAAATAATATAGGTTGGTTTTTCGATCTAAGTATTGAAATTTTGTCTTGATTTTCAATGTAGATAAAACAAAATTAAGTTAATGAATGTCAATTTATTAATTTGATTTTATATTAATTGTATTTCTTAATTTGTGTAAAATAAACTGGAGTGACCTATATAATGGGACAAAGGAAGTATCAACTATTTTCATTGGTTTATTATCTAATATAAGAAAATCGAAATGAGACTCTCATATGAACCATATTTTTTGTCTTATTATTATTAGGCTTCATAGGTATCTAGCCCCCTAAACTTGTAACTTTTTTTCACCTGCCCCCCTCAATTTAGGGGACAACCTCTCAACCCCCTTAACTCTCCAAAATATCACATACAACCCCTTAAACTTTTAACTTTTTTTCACTTGCCCCCCTCAACTCAAGGGACAACCTCTCAACCCCCTTAACTCTCCAAAAACATCACATACAGCCCCTTACACCCCTATATCCGGTCAAAATATTGACCCGTGTAGAAAACGCGCTGGACTGTTGACCACACCAATGCCACGTGTCATTTTTTTCTTAAATTTTTCCATGTAAATCCAGTAAATTACCCCATAATTTGGACATCCGTAGAGTCTTCTTCCTTGATTTGCAGGTTCCCACGAAACCTTAAGTACAACATATTCACCACAAAAACATGATTCATGAGTACCCACCATGAAATCGGTTTCAAGAACAACACAAGGCCTAACCTAATTGACAAAAAAAAAATTATCTCAGAAGAAGAAGAAGAAGAAGAAGAAGAAGAAGAAGAAGAAGAAGAAGAAGAAGAAGAAGAAGAAGAAGAAGAAGAAGAAGAAGAAGAAGAAGGTAGATGACGAATGAAGGAGATGAATACTTACTGTTGAACTTGAATCGGAGACCGATCGGAGACAGAAAAGAGGTGAATCGAAGGAATCAGAAAAGAGGAAGGATTTCTGAGGAGAAAAACGATAGGGATTTAAGAAGAAAGGGGATATTTTTACCGTTTAAGTTTCTAAAGCCAACCTTCACGCGCTTTCTAATGAGTGCAATCCCAACTTATTCCATGTCAGAGCCACGTAGGCATTAAGGGGCTATATGTGATGTTTTTAGAGAGTTGAATGGGTTGAGAGGTTGTCCCCTAAGTTGAGGGGGTCAGGTGAAATTTTTTTGCAAGTTTAAGGGGTTGTATGTGATGTTTTTGAAGAGTTAAGGGGGTTGAGAGGTTGTCCCCTAAGTTGAGGGGGCCAGGTGAAAAAAAGTTACAAGTTTAAGGGGCTGGATGTCTATTAAGCCTTATTATTACTACTATTATTAAGGTGAATAATTATAAGGTTTTGTGTTTTTAATTTTCAATATGTTATTTTAAGATTTTTATATTTTATCTTAATAAACTATTTAGTCGTTTCATTTTTATCTCGGAAGATTTCAATGATAAAATTTGGATACGATGCTGAATCTATTGGAAATATTCATATTTTTATTCAATTTATATGTTATATTGTTTTTAGACTTATCTTTTATAAATTGTTTTAACCTTTGTGGACTACTTATTGACTATAGCTTGAATTTATGTTGGATTTTATTTATCTTTCTATTGTATTTTTTCTTTTAATATTATATATATATATATATATATATATATATGATATTAAAAAATTTATGATTATATTGTATGCAAAATTATTTTTGTTAAAATTTACAAAAATTAAACTATGTTTAGGGTTGAGCTTGGTAAGAGATGATTTAGGTCTTGTAGGAGTCTAAATATTTATTTGATGTTTTTTTAGAATTAGTTATAGTAATTTGAAGATGGATATGTTATACGAGAAAGAGAACATGACCTAGCAGCCACCATATCGTCATCACCTGCACCCAACCATGGTCGCCCCAGCGCCGCTCTCCAATTCTTCTTTGGCGGTGCCTATAAAATCTTTCTCAACTGCTCTCACCGGCAATCTGAGTCAATGGTGGCATAAATACACAATTATGGCATAAACACATAATTTGTTGGAATAAAGTATGTTAAATTAGAATCCCTTATTTTTAGGTTTGTTAGACTTTGTTTTTATTTTTGAAATGTTTGTTATCTCAACCACTTAGCAAAGTATCCGCTAACGTATCCTTGTTTTTCTCCTTCTTGTTATTTGTAAAGCTTTATAAAGCTAAGACCTGATTCAATGAATAAATTGATCATTCACACCAATTGTTTGTACTCTTGTATTACTTAACATTTGGTATCAGAGCCCCCACTAGGCTTGTAGAGAAGAAGCAGCAACCTTCGAGTGATCAAACACCGAGAGAATGAGTGACGATAAGACTCTGACAAAGATCTCTCACTTTGATGGTCATTATGACTACTGGAGTGAGCTGATGGAGAATCTGTTGAGGGCAAAAGGTCTATGGAGTCTGGTGGAGAATGGCTTTGTAGAGCCAAAAACAGGGGAAGCTCTCTCTGATGCTCACGCAATTGGAAGATGCTAAAACCAAAGATTATCTGGTGAAACATTATCTGTTTCAAGCCATTGACTGTACCATCTTTGAACCAATCTTGGATCGTCGTACAACCAAGAATGTTTGGAACTCAATGAAGCCAAAGTTTGGAGGCAATGACGAAGTGAAGAAATCTCTTCTTAACTCATTGAGAAGGGATTTTGAGGTTCTAGAAATGAAGAAGGATGAAAGCATTACTAAGTATTTTACGAGAGTAATGACGGTCTCCAACAAAATGAGGAGAAATAGAGAAGACATGCCTGACTCAAAGATTGTTGAGAAAATCCTACGAACTTTAACAGACATGTTCATACGTTGTAGTATCCATTGAAGAAGCCAAAGATTCTAACAACATATCTATTGATGAATTGCAAAGTTTATTAGTGGTACATGAACAGAAGTTTCAAAGAGTGAAAAATGAGGATGAGGATCAAGTTCCGAAGGTAGAAGATCGATTCGAAATGAGAGGCAGAGGAAGATCATCTCCTAGAGGCAGGGGACGAGGAAGAGAAAGAACAACTTTCAACAAAGCAACTATTTACAACTTTGTCAAGTCATAATTTTGGATTATATCAAACTAGTAAAATCAGTACTTTTAATATATTTTAAGGATTGAAATTTATAAATTAGAAGTTTAGAATATATTTTATAGGGTTTACGATTTATGAATTAGAATCTAGAATTTTTAAAATATGGTGTAAAATCATAATATATATAAAGAATAATGACATTAAGAATTAAGTTTGGTGGTATGACTTATTATAATTTTATACTTAATTATCATATTCGTGTATTTGACCCTTATTTTGTTCCATTAATTTCTAATCCAATTTAATTGTATGGATCAATATATATTATATATTATATATTATCTGGTAATTATTAATTTTATTTTTATAAATAACAAAACCCTAAATCATTTTTCTCCTAGAGCAGCCGTCATCTGTCCAGGCTCAAAATTCTCTCTTAGATCTGTCTCGCTATCAGATTGAGAATAAAGAAGACATTAAGAAATGCATGTCCCTTGAATCTGTTGAGCCTAATCCACAAGGTCGGTCTCTTCTCTTTCTTTTCTATATATATTATTTTTCATTTTAAAACTCCTGAATAGATCTTTCAAGATATGGCTCTGAAGCATTCAATAAGTTGAGAGGGTGATTCCCCGTGTTAATTCAATTGACAAAATTCCAATGGGAATAACATGTAAATTTGATTAATCTGTCAACAAGCGGGCTGTTGTTGTTCGCACATCAAGTCTTTTTCTTTTCATATTCCATGTTTTGGTTCAAACAGGCGGCTGTTGAGTTAATTACTTTCCATTCCAAGTACATTTTCCAAACAGTTTCTTTTTGAATTTGTTTCACTTAGGTTTTGTTCCAAATGATTAAATTCAAATAGTTTATGACATGTCTATTATTTGTTCCTTGCACATATCTGTATCTGAACTTTACCATGTTTTAGTTGTGCTCCAATAACCCGAATTGGAACAGAAAAAATCTTTCAGATTCATTTTGCTAAATTCATCATTGCCAATAAAATAGTCGTAAATTTTGATTGAGAATTGAAAAGAGGAAAAACAATGATTTTAAATTTGCTAAATCTTGTGTAGGAAAAACAATGGTGAAGAAACATGAAGAAAATTCCTGTCAAGATGTGAGTGCATCAAAAGATTCCCCAGGGACTCAGAATAACAAAAAAGGATATTCTAGCAATGATTGCAGAACGTCGCCGGCGAGAAACATCCTTATGATGCTGAGAATGATAAGAGGTGGAGTCTAAACTTTATTATTATCTACTTGTTGTTTCCATGAGTCCTGTATATCACAAAAAATGTACTTTAGTTGGTATACAATTTCATTTTTTTGTTGACTCATTCATTTTACGATCCATTGCCAATAATGGAAATTATGCCCGATTACAATTGGATCAAATAATAGAATTTAAAATAGATTAAAAACGAAAATAAAAATTGAAACATAGGACCAAATAAACACAAGAACAATAGTTTGATAGGGTATAAAAAGAATATACAAATAACACATTAACTTTTTTCTATCTTTCTTAAGGGTGAGAATTTGTAGCGTCAATAGATGATTAGTAACAAGATTGAGATCTAGTTATTTAAAATGTCTTAAGAGTTAATTAATGAATTCAGCACCAATGATCCCGCTGGCTGTGTTAGTTTTGAGTGGCATTCTTAAGCCTAATTTTTCTGATACATAATATCAAATGAGAAAACGTTTACAAGGGAAAGCAAATTCAAAGATATTGCTGGAAGTGAAATCAATGTGTTTGTTCATATATTTATTACGAGTTGGTGAGTCACTGGCGAGCCTTGGCGCAACGGTAAACGTTGTTGTCGTGTGACCAAGAGGTCACGGGTTAGAGTCTTAGGAGCGGCCTCTTGCCAAATAACTTGGCAGGGGAAGGCTTGCCCCCAGTACACCCTTGTGGTGGGACCCCTCCCTGGACACTCGCTCAGAGGGGACGCGTAGTGTGACCGGGCCGATCACAAACATGGTTCCGCCACTGTATAAGAGAGTGAGGTATACTGGGGAGAGCAAAGATAATCTGTCATATGGTTTCAACTTTTTTTTTTGCAGATTCTGTTGAAATAACAATTTTCAAGAATTAAAGTTGTTTAGCATCATATTTGCAGAGAATAAATTCTGATTTTCTACCAAGTCTTATCAAATTCAAGTTCTCATGTTGTTTTAATATATAAATTCTGATTTCCAGAGTCCTAGCTATGAGCTGTAATACTTGGCTGATTATTTAGCAGAACTGACATTGGAAGACTACAGTTTCTTGAGTATCCTTCCCTCAGTCATTGATGCATCAGCTGTATTTCTTGCTAGATGGACAATGGATCCGACTATCCATCATTGCGTACGCATTTTTTACAGTCATATGTAGTTTAGATTCTGCATTTGGATCCGACTAGTGTGCATGTAAATACTAATTCTATAAACGTGCCTCTACTCCAAAATGCCCAAGATTCATTAATCTCAAGACATTTTAAAGAAAGTGAAAAAATGGAGAAGGTAATGCTGTCCAAAAGTCTACTGTCTTCAAAAGTAATTATGCTCTGGTTCATAGAGAAAGAAATGGATATGTTCATGCAGCTCGAGCTACTAATCTAGTAACTGAAAGTTCTCTTGAGATCTCGAGAGGCACTTTGGTGCCTATTGTACTCCAACCCATTAATTGATCAAATGGGGCTGCCGGCGAAACATCCTCTAACACAACCATATGGGCGCAGGTAGCGGTCTCAAAAGGCAAACATGCTTTAGATGTTGTAGATCAATAGAATGTAACAACACCAAGGAACCAAGCGCACACAGCTATTCATTTCCAATCTCAACCTAACCACCAGGAAATGCCTTCTAGCATACAACATACAACATGCTTTTGAGAAACTCCTAACTGATCATCAAGAAAAATCAAGTCCTGCCGCAGTCAAGAGATAATATATAATACCAGCTGCTCTGCTGCAAAATTGTCTGCGGATGATTATGATGATGACCATGATGACGAGAACAAAGGTGATTATGATGCACTTTCTGTTGAAGCCATTGAAATATCTAATTTATCTTGATGATATTACTCGAGGAGAAGAAAGTGTAGAAATTCTCATAAGGATTTATCTAGTTGGCTTTTTTTTAAGAAGAGTGACCACTTTGACAAGTATTTTTCATTTTTTACCTTCAATAAATTCTATTGAAAAACAAGAGTATATTGAAACAATTTCTATTAAAAAACAAGAGTAATCAATTTAAGTTTTATACCTAGTATGAGGTAACAGACTTATGAAACCAAAAAAAAAAGTGTACACTCATACGAAAAGGAAGAAAGGAAAAAATCCAATTGAATATGATTTCTCAATGAAATAGAAAAATAAAACTAATTCAAATTCCTTGGATTTGAAGAGAAAGAACTGTTACCAACAGGTTTTGTATAAACATTGGCTTCTTTCTTAAAAGTTGCAGTAGTACAATGCATCTTCTTTTTCACGAAACAATCGTGCAAATACAAATCAAACCTACAATTCCAGATTCAAAAAAAAAATATATTCCATAACTAACATCTTATCAAATAATTAAAATATCACTATTACAGTAAAACCTCTATATAGGAATACACTTGGGACCGAACTATTTGTATAACAATTGGGAGGTTATTACTAAATAGAGTTTGGTATAATAAAAAATTTCAACACATATAATTTTAAATAAATAAATTAAATATTTAGAAGTTCAATTTAGAGTTTAGGTTTTCAATATATAGATAATTGAAAGAGTTTTATGGGAAAAATATAAACATCAATGAGAATACTAAATATTTATAATTTGAAGTTGTAGTTTGGGTTTCCAACTCGTAAATAATTTCAATAGTTTTTTTTAATATTTTATGATTTAGTTTGAATTCTTAATATATACATATAAATATATAATTATTACTATGTGGAGGCATAATTTCTAAAGGTGGGATTTGAAAAGTGTATAACAAATAACGTTTGGGAGGTTATTCCTATTTATAACTGGCCCAAGTTGGGACCGAGTTTTTTTATAACAAAATAGAGGTTATTCTTATATAGAGTATTCCTATATAGAGGTTTTACTATACTTAATTGTATAGCTAAGCCCTCAAGTTGACAAATGTTGATAAATTGGCACAAATACAATAAATTTCAAGTTGAGATAACATGAATGAGTGTATGAATTAGAGATGACCATAAACTGATGACAAGTTAAACAACCATAATCTAGTCAAGAGGATAAGCCCAAAACTAATTGAACTAATCATAATAAACTGAAGCATGTTCTTGCAATATGGGTTCATCAAGTTTGAACAGTTTAAGCAATACAAAAAAAAAATCAGCAAAACCAAAATATCAATATGAAACAAGGACCACAGATGAACTTCTGAAAATAAATAACATTTGACAAAGGCATTTGATGATACAACGTAACAACACAATGAATCAATCGATCAAACTAACTCTTCCCAAACATAAAATTTTTAAATAATGCAAATTTAATTGTAAGAGGGACATGTTAATATAAAAATAAATTATTAATGCAAAACCTCAACTTACTTGCAGCCTCTTATCATCTTTGTTGTAAAAAAGGATCGTTTTCCTCTTCGCCGGCCACATTCTGCAATCAGTGCTAGAATATATTTTTTTCTTTCTTCCTGTTTCCGAAGATCTATTGAATGACTCATATATTGACATAAATTTTCATGTTTCTTCAATGTCATATTTCCTGTAGAATATAAACTCAGTTAAAATCATGTGTTTTATAAACGGATTGGGATTTTTCACTATCATTATAGATATTTTTGAATTTTTTTTTATTTCTTAAACATTGCAAGATAGATATATTCAGATTTCTCCTTTGATTTTGATTTAAAAAAATAACTCAATAGCCATATCCTTCTAAAAATAATATATGTGGGTTCGGAAACTTCATAAGGCAAAAGAACAAATTTCACAAATCATTATATGTATAAATTTAAGGGTGCTGCTCAAAGTTCAAATTGGAAAGTCATACACATATATTAAAATTAGGATCTTTCAGTAGATTAGAAAAAGAAACTAAAAATCAGTGAAAGACATTTGTAGGCAAAGTTTTGAATGACATCAAATTAACATATATACAACTAATGAGAGAGAGTATATACATACGGTCTCTGGAAAAGTGCAGGCAGAGCAACACTCTTCTATAAGTGAAAGCTATTGTTTATTTGATGAGTTAGATAGAGAACTCGTTCATTTTTTCTAAGTAAATACAACTGAAGATTAGTGTGATTGACTAAGATAGAGAATAAAAGAAACTTTTGATGCAATGTTGGTGGAGAGTTGCTCCAGATATATGAGATTTGGGAGTCTAGGATTTATGTTCATCAATCATTTTGTTTATATATGAGATCTGGGGGTATAATTGTAATTAACTTTTATCTGTTAGGGTTTATGTGGAGGAATCATTTTGTTTATATATTTTAAAGTTTAAGAATTGCATTTTTATTTAATTTAATAGATTTTTATATCTTTCCTTCATCAACACTTAGGTTTAATTAAAAAAAAAGATAATGATGAAATTTGACTCTAACATTTGTTTTAAAAGTGCAAATTTAGCCTTAATGCATGAAATATTTCAACTTTAATCCTAACGTTTCCAAACAAGATCAAATTTTAGCATTATTATATTAAAAATTTGAAAGGCTAGTTGACTATTATTTAATTGTCATATTAGACATTCCAAAAAGTTTTATGATAAATTGAAGCAGTTTCATAATTTTTTTTGTTGTTTGTAATTATATTAATAACATAATACAAAATTTAGACACCTTATGAAAAAATTGTGTTAACATGTTTGTGGGAGACTTAGTTGTTAGTATTTTAACATTTTTTAATAAAAGGTTGGGACGGAGATGAGATAGCCCAGACATCCCAACTAGGTTGGCACTCCTGGGACAGCCCCAACTAACCCGATTATATTAAAAAAGAATAAAAGAATACAAAGAGAGAGAGTTCAAAGGTAACAGAAATGAACTATGTTTCACATGTCATTAAAAACAAAATGCTTGCAAAAATTGGGGGTCGAAGACCACCAAATTAGAGATGAAGATGCGGTCCCAAAACGAGCTAAAGAGTCGGCTACTTGATTTCCTTCGTGGTAAATGTGGGTAATCACAGTTTCCATGACCGAACAGCGTGCCAGACAGTGGAGCCAGTCTTGTCTGATCTGCCACGGCACGTTAACCGATCGGTTTCGGAGAAGATGGACAACAGTGGCTGAGTCCAATTCGATCCATAGGCGGTGCCAATTTTTTTCCCATGCCAACTCAATTGAAAATGTAATAGCTTTGAGCTCCGTAAGAAAGGCATCTGAGTTCGGAATGGGGAAAGCAAAACACCCCCGGGCAAATCCCCTACCATTTCTGAAGATGCCACCGGCTCCCGCGGATCCAGACGCTCCGATTGTGGACCTGCCTGTATTTACTTTCGTCCAGCCAGCACGAGCAATAGGATCAGTAGGCCTATCCTTGTCGGAAGATGCCTCTTTAATGTAGCATTTTAGACGCATAGTGGATCTTTAGATTGAAGTGATCTCTATATCAAAGGTTGTAGCGTTCTGGACGTGCCAGATAAGCCAGGGGCATGTCACTATACTTAACTTCCAGCAACTCGCCAGGTTATGACTAATCTTCATATGCTGTAGTGCAGAAAAATAAATGCCAAAGGTCCCTTGGGTCGGCATCGTTACACCAAAGATGCAACCAATAGCATGCCAGAGAGCTGCACTAAACCTGCAGTCAACAAACAAGTGGTCAAGAGTTTCTATTGTACACTTACAGAGCACGCAGCGAGGGGCGATGCTGAAACCCCGAGCCTGAAGTGCGTCCTGGGTTGCCAGCTTGCCATGGAGGAGTTTCCAATAGCTGCAATGATCGGTTGGGAGGGATAAATTACCGCCAAATGTAACTACCCCAATGGATCTGGTTAGCCGGCGGTAACTGATTGCTATAAGAGGCTTTAACCGAGAATTTGCCATTTGCAGCAGGGGTCCAAACGCACATGTCCTCATCATCTAATCCCCTCCGGATTTGAAGAATATTTGTATGGATCAAGGGCGATAAGTGGTCGATGTTTACCCAGTAATCACCAGTCAGAAACTTATCAACTGACGAAAACATTCGAGCATGCTCAGCAGGCGCAATTGACATCTGTTCCGCAATTGGCGGGTCAATCCATTTGGTCGTCCAAAAGTTCAGTTTTGTGGTTCTTCCAATCCACCATCTGGGATGGTTCATGATGGTATTAAAGCAGCTACTACACGTTGTCCAAACGGAAGAGTTGCAAATGTAGGGCCTTGGCTGCCCGGAGGGGTGGAGGAAACGGACCCTGATAAGATCAATCACGAATGAATTGCCCTGTAATAGTTCCCAGCTGAACTTCCCCAGAAGCGAGTTGTTATAGAGCTTGAAGTGTTTTATGCCAATCCCGCCATAAGCGGTGCTTCTGCAGCAGGTCGACCACGGAACAGCCACCAGCTTCCGCACATCCCTGTTGCCACACCAAATAAAGTTCTGAACCGCACGGTTTAGTTTGTTTAACAGACTCGTTGGCCAGCGATAAAGCATAAAAGAGTGGACTAGGGCGCCGTTTAGTGCCGATTTCACATGTGTCAAGCGGCCAACCATTGAAAGGGAACTTCCTTTCCATTGCGCAAATTTCCCAAGGAACCGATCAGCAATTGGCATTAAGTGGCAACCCCTAGGCATTCCTTGAAACAGAGGGACGCCAAGGTACATAAAAGGTATTTCACCTAGCCGAACTCCGAGAATTGCAGCAAGTTGTCTTGCGCGCCAAATGGGGACACTTTTCCAAAAGAAGATGGTTGATTTATCGGAGAGTGATCCATACCGATGAAAAATATCCTGAATCATAGTTATGTTCCGCTTTGTAGCTTTACCAAAGAGAAGCATATCATCCGCATATAGGAGATGAGAGGGGAAGGCAGAACTGTACGTGTAAGCCATTGGACTGAAGCGGCCAACCCTTTCAATTTGGTTGATCAATCTGCTGAAAAAGTCTTCTGCAGTGGCAAATAAGATTGGTGATAGGGGTCTCCCTGCCTGACGCCCCTGGAGCAGCCAAAAAACCCACAGCCAGTTCCTCCAATGGGAACAGAGATCCTAGAGGATGCCAAGATGTTCAGAATCCAGTCCCTGAATTTAAGAGAGAAACCAAAAGATTCCATAACAGCAAGCAGGAAGTTCCAGTCTATCATATTAAAGGCTTTCCGTATGTTAATTTTGAGTGCCATATTGCCCCCAAAACACTTTTTGTTCAAAAGATTAACCAATTCCGAGGCAGCTGCTATGCACTGATGAATACTTCTGCCTTTTATAAAGCCAAATTGGTTGATGGAGACAATTTTTGTAGTGACTGTAGCAAGCCTATTTGCCAGAATTTTTGCAATGATTTTATAAGTTAAGTTACTCATCACAACTGGGCGAAATTGCGAGATTTGGTTTGCACCGTCATATTTAGGTAGTAATGCCATTAGATTCGAGTTCATACCAGGGAACATGCACCCTGTGTCAAAAAAATGGGTTACCATGTTACAGACATTTGATTTACATACATGAATCTATCTATATGTTTTCTGTATCCGTAGGGGGAAAAACCTAAAAGTGCTGGAAATTTTAATGAGTGAAGTGACAGATAAAATGGTGGAAAGACATGTTGATTCTCTAGTGAATTTAAGTGTTTTAGACATTAGTTATTGTTTGAATATCACAAGCAAAGGGATTGGAGTATTTGGGAAAAACTGCAAAGGCCTAACTGAGCTAAGAAGAAACTTCAAATTTGTCTTGCTTAATGAAATTGATAATAGTGAGGCTATGGTGATAGCAAGTACAATGTCGGGCCTAAAGAAACTTGGTATGTGTTTTGGGACTTTTGAAGAAGTTGGTCTTGAAGCCATACTTACTAATTGCAAGGCTCTTTCACATCTCAACATTCAAGGGTGCTGGAATGTGAATCTGGAATGTGATGTTTTGGATAAGTGTTTGAAGCTTGAGTTTTTCAGTGAGAAAATATTTTTTAAGCAATAGCAGTATATATATGGAGAGAGTTTGTCGGCTCATTGAATTGGAAATGCATTTGAGAGACATCTTCTAGATTGAGCTCTTCAAATCTTGTATTCTGATGATGAATGCAGTACAAAAGATGGTTGTACCTTTGTTTAATCTTATTATGTTGATTTAGCTCTAACAGAAAGTTGATTTAGATAAAATTATTTTAATAAAAAATTGACATGCTAGTAAAACTAAATTAAAGATATTAGAGTTAATAAACTTTAACAAAATTGCCAAATTTACAAAAATCAGAGCTAACAAAAAACTGTTCATTAGGATTTATTGTCTAAAAGTTAAAAAAAAAAAGTTTGGATGTGTTGAATTTATAAACTTATAATTAATAGTCTTTAATTTAGTTCATTGTATTGTTCAAGAGTCATTTCTGTATTTATCAAGAGGTGTATTGTTTCATAAAGAGTCGTCTGTATTTATAGAGAGTTATTGTGTTCACCAATAGTCATGTCTGTTATGTATAAATACCTATGAATTAAAGTAGGAAGGTAAGAGAATTTTCTTTCAGCAATTATATTCTTCCTCTGTACCTGTGAAAGTTTATTTATTTGATCCAACATGATGTAACATTTGTGTAAAAATTTCACTTGATTTGAGAAATTATAATAATAAAAAATGGTGGAAATTAAATTTACTCTAGAAAAAAGATCAGAAGGAGAGCATTTCAGATCTCTGACTTAGCCCATCTGATTCTTTTATTTTAACTCAAAACATAGTCATAAACATTACAGACATATTCTTTTTATTAATGTATAGTGACTCTCGTTTCTATTTGTATGTTTAGTCAGAGATTGTAGATCATATATATGTATCTACAATTTAAATGTCTAATTGATCAAGTTGCTGACTTTTTATGTGTCTACATTTTAAAATATTATATCTTCTTTAACTCTATACTTTGGTATTGTTTGTAAAATTGCCTATCAATACAGATTAGTTTCTTTTATTCTTTGTATTTTATCTCTATTTTGAAATGAGTGCACATATATAAATGCGTACTTATAAGTTATTAAATCTTCACTGCATTTAAGTCTCCACACTCATAGTGTTTTACAAATGATGGAGTAAAAGAGTAATTTTATGAGATGGTTTTGTTGTGATTGATTTGGAATTTGATTTGCTAAAGTTATGTAGTCCAATTCCGAGAAGCCACCCTAAGAGAATTAAAATAGGCCTTATAGAATAGGACGTGATTACATGACATGTAACTAAGTTTGCCAAGTTGGTTTAAGTGGCTGTTAAGAAGCTATTTTTTCTTTGTTATTGTTTTGGTCCATAAAGATGAATTTGGAAAAGAAATTCAAATACTTCATTAATTATCTGTTCTTTTTTGTTTTATTATATTTTTTATTTCTTTCCATTAGTTTTTAATATCTATATTCTATGGATCACAATCATTTCAATATTTATTATTTAATATTTTTCCTTATTGTATTCTTACCTTAAATAGTCTTTTTTGTGTTTTTCCCAAAAAATCAAGATTAATTTTTATTAGGAAAACATCCTAAAACATATTTATCAGTTCTCTTTTTTTTTTTTTGGTAGAAAAGGAAAAGAAAAACGAATAACAACAAACTACCCAGGAATTAGCCTAGGGAAGCTAACCCCAATCCTATCTTCTAAGAGAAGATGAGAGATGAAACTAGGGGAAACAGGAAGGGTAGTAACGCCTAACGTCCCTTCATGGCCCGCCGCCGCCAAGCGATCAGCAACACGATTCTGCTCTCTAAAAATGTGTCTGAACTCTACGAACTCAAAGGAGGAGCAAAGCCTTATAATAGCTTTGATGAGGTTGCGACTGTTAAGACCCATAGAATGATTCTCAGAAATCATTTTGATTGCTTCCAAATTATCAGACTCCACAGAGAGCCTCTTAACACCCAGCCTTTTAGCAAGATTGATTCCAGTAAGAATAGCCCAGAGCTCCGCAGAAAAGGAAGAACCCAACCCTAAATTCTGGGAGAACCCAGAAAGCCAGACGCCCCCTACATCTCTAAGCACACCTCCAGCCGCAATCTTACCGTTACTGAGGCAGGAACCATCAGTATTCAGCTTCACAACCCCCTCTCTTGACCTGCTCCATCCCACGAGATGGACATCACAACACTGAGAGGCTCTGGCAAGGGACTCTCCTTTGAAACTATCGATAATAGAGAAAAGTTTTTTCGAGAAGAAATCAGCTAAGTTTGTCATAAAAACAGTTTTATCTCCAAAAATCTCCTCGTTTCTCCATTTCCAAACTTGGTGACAGATAATAGCAAAGAAAATGTCACCATGCTCCATGTATGGAAGCAACTTTCCTCTAACACCATTAGAGAACCAGTCGACCTCAGAATGTGCCATGAAGGAAGAGAAAATATGGTGTGGAAGAATTTTCCTCCAAACCTCTTTACTATTAGAGCAATCTCTAAGAGCATGGCACAAAGTCTCAATATGGCCTCTGCATCTACTGCAAGCTCCAGAATCAGCCAAGTGCCTTCTGTGCCTATCCGAATTAGTAAGAAGCCATTCCTTAACGCCATGCTCTCTTTTAAATGTGGGTTAAGAGTTTTTTTCAAAACCAACACAATATTAATTAGGTTATTAAAAGGGTAAATAATTTATTAGTCCCCTAGTTTTTACCTAACACACTGTTTAGTCCCCCTATTTTGAAAAACACATTTTAAGGTCCCTATCTTTTGCTAATATTAACTTTTTGGTCCTTTTATCTATTTTTTTAGATTTTTAACCGAACATATCTTAACTTTTAGGACAACCACAGTACAATACAAGTTGACAATGTTACTCTGTTATTTTATATCTATCTGTTTATGCTAAAATATAACGATTACAAGTCTAAAAAAACTAGACAAAAGGACTAAAGGGTTAATATTAGTAAAAATTAGGGACTTTATAATGTGTTTTTCAAAATAGGGGGACTAAACAGTGTGTTAGGTAAAAAGTAAGGGACTAATAAATTATTTACCCTTATTAAAATGACAAATTTAGCTTTATTATTTATTTTCTAAATTTCTACTTTCAATGCAAAAGTTCTCACTTCTTAATTTTTTTTGGCTTAATTAGAATTATTTGTATTAAAAAATTAGTGGCAGTAATTCTAAAAAGTGTAAAGTTTAGTAAATTTTATAATACACTTTGAAGTTCAATGACCAAATTGTGAAAACGAGTAAAGTTTAATAGTGATGGATGTAATTTACCTAATAATATGTAAAAACTATCCTCTGGCCCCGATTGTTCATGTTTGTTTGTTGCCGTAAACCCTTTATCTTTTATATTTCATTTTTTTGGCTTAAACCCTTTATCAAATTAATTAGTTTTCAATATATAATTGAATTAAAAAATCATTATTTATTTAATTTGTGTTGGGAATGTTAGATTAACCGAATGGTTATTATTCTGTTTTAGGAAATATTGTTGTAGAGTTATTTGTAATTAGTAGGTTGATTTGTTTCCTAGATTAGCTCCTAAAATTACTCCTAGATTAGCTCCTAAAATTACTCTTGTTTCCTAGATTAGCTCCTAAAATTACTCTTGTATATTTGTATATATGTCGTGTTAGGCTTAAGAAATAATCAACAGATTATCTTCTATAAAGGTATAAGACTAAACCTAGTTTTCTTCCTGGAGCCGCCGTCCTTTTCTTTTCCAGTCTCTCTATACTGGTTGGCCAATCTTCACCTTTACCTTCCGCTTCTCGATTAATCTGTTCATCATGACTGACTCCAAGTTTCATCCGGCGCTTGGGGTGTCTAATATTAAAAACCATATCTCCATTATTCTTAGTTTGGAGAAGGTTTAATATTCTACCTGGGTGTAACTCTTTAAAGTTTTTGCCAAATCCCACAAAGTTATCCACCATATCATTCTGAATGGTAAAGCCGTTGCCTCTCCCTCCGATGAGGCTGCCAAAGATCAGTGGGAAACCTTAGATGCCATGGTTCTTGGGTGGATTTCTGCTACCATTACTAATGATCTGTTAGAGACGATAATTGAGCCGGATGCTACCGCCATGGAGGCGTGGAATCGTTTACGTGACATCTTTTAGGACAATAAGCATTCCCGTGCACTTTCAATTGAACAAGAGTTTTCTCATACTCTTATGAAGGATTTTTCTTCCGCCACTACTTATTGTCAACGTCTAAAGGAATTATCGGATGAACTCCGTAATGTGGATTCCCAGGTGTCGAATGACCGACTTGTTCTTCAGATGGTTTCGGGTCTCACTGAAGCATATAATAGTATCGGCACTATTATTTGATAAAAGGATCCTCTTCCTTTATTTAATCAGGCTCGATCGATGGTTATATTGAAGGAGGCCGGTTTAGCGAAGAAGGCCACTACGGCCTCGGCGGGGACTGTTTTGGTGGCGGCGGGATCTTCTTCCTTTTCTCCTCCGTCTGCTAATCCGTTTGGGTATATGCAGCAACAATCTCGTTCGGTTTAAGGAGGCAATCGGGGACAAAATAAGAAAAAGGGGCGCTGGAATAATAATAATAATTCTCGTGGTGGCAACAACGACAGTGGCCGTGGAAATAATCCGGCGAACCAGTCGGGCAGTGGTGGTTCGGCAAATTAGTGGCAGTAGCCGTCCTGGGGAGGTTCAAAATAGGGCTCTTGGTCTTGGGTTCCTTGGCAGGCCCCTCCATGTCCATATCCATCTCAGTCATGGGCTCGGCCCATTGGCAATTGCACAGGTCCTCCTCCGGCCCAGGATGCAGGGCTGTTAGGCCCCCGCCCATAACAGGCCTGTCATACTGCTACCAATTCCGAGCCTACGGATATTGAATCTGCTTTGTACACTCTGAGCCTCAATCCTCCGAAAAATCCATGGTACATGGACACATGCGCTACTTCACATATGACGTCTAATAAGGGTAAACTCTCGTCTATTTTTAATATGAGCAATAATCATGGCATAATTGTTGGTAATGGACATTCAATTCCGATTCATGGACTAGGGCACACAAACTTAACTCACCCACATCCACCCTTAGCCTTAAGAAATGTTTTATATGCTCCACATATTATTAAAAATTTAGTCTCTGTCTGTAAGTTTACTTCTAACAATTCAGTATCTGTCGAATTTGACCCGTTTGGATTTTCTGTGAAGGATTTTCAAACGGGCCGACGTATAATGAGATGTCAGAGTCAAGGCAACCTTTATCCCATCACTACCAAAGCCACCTTCCCTCCAAGTCCTCCTTCTAGTTTGCTATTTTAGCGCCATCCTTATGGCATGACCGCTTAGGACATCCCGGCTCTCCGGTGTTAGATGCTCTTAGACAAAAGAAATTTATTGAATGTAATTCTCTTCGTAGTACTTCAATTTGTCGGTCTTGTCCTCTTAGAAAACATATTAAGTTGCCATTTATTTCATCCAATAATAAAACTTCTTTGCCGTTTGATATTGTTCATTGCGATTTATGGACGTCTCATATTTTAAGTTCAATGGGGCATCAGTATTACATTGTTTTTTTGGATGATTTTTCTAATTTTGTGTGGACATTTCCCTTGCATAAAAAGTCAGATGTTTTCTCTATCTTTTTATAATTTCGAGCACTAATCCGTACTCAATTTGAAAGGGAAATTAAAAATATCCAATGTGACAATGGGAGGGAGTTTGATAATAAAGCTTTTTGGGATTTTTGTAATGCTAATGGAATTTCTTTTCGTTTCTCGTGTCCTCATACTTCGTCTCAAAATGGGAAATTCGAGAGAAAACTTCGTAGCATCAATAATAGTATCCGCACACTTTTAGTTCATGCTTCCATCCCATCATATTTTTGGCATCATGCACTTCAAATGGCCACTTATCTTCTCAATATTCGTCCAACTAAAAATTTAGAATTCCAATCCCCATTATGTGTGCTCTATAGGACCGATCCTGTGTATTCCCATTTTAGAGTCTTTGGGTGTTTATGTTATCTTTTATTTCCATCCACCACAATTTACAAACTCCAAGCTAGGTCCACTCCTTGTGTCTTTTTAGGCTATCCGTCTCATCACCGGGGGTATAAATGTTATGATATGGAGTCTAAGAAAATCATAGTATGTCGTCATGTGATCTTTGATGAAACTCAATTTCCTTTCGCCACTATTCCTCCACCTACTGTGTCTAGTTATGATTTTTTGGATCATGGACTTACACCCTATGTGCAATTTCATCTCACTAATGGGCCTCCTCTTGACACCCCGTCGGTTTCTACCCCAACCCGAGCCCAAAACAGCCCTCTTATTAGCCCCCGGCAGCCACTGTTATCCGGCCCTCTCTCACCCGATCCATGCCGCTGGTCCATCGGAACCATCCTTGCCAAGCCCAAATCTGACCCCATCTGATATCTCGGACTCTCCTTCCCATCATACAGACAGCCCACCTCTACTTCCCTCACCGATCCCAACTCCACCACCATTACCTCCTCTTCCCAATATGTCTTCCCGTCATGTTACTAGGAGTCAACGTGGGATTTTTAAATCCAAGAGTCAATTTAACCTAAATACCGTCGTGTCTAGGTCTCCTTTACCTCGTAACCATGTGTCTGCTCTTCATGATCGGAATTGGAAAACTGCTATGGATGATGAATTTAATGCTCTTATTAACAATAAGACGTGGGTGTTGGTGCCTCGTCCACCTGATGTTAATGTTATTCGTTCTTTGTGGGTTTTTGATCATAAAGAGCATTCTGATGGCTCTTTTGAGAGGCATAAAGCCCGTCTTATAGGTGATGGGAAAACTCAGCAGGTGGGCGTTGATTGTGGTGAAACATTTAGTCCGGTTGTAAAACCCGCAACTATTCGTACTGTTCTCAGTTTGGCTCTCTCCAAGCATTGGGATATCCATCAATTGGATGTCAAGAATGCTTTCTTACATGGTGAATTGAAAGAAACCATGTATATGCATCAACCGGTTGGTTATCGGGATCCTGACAAGCTGAATCATGTATGTCTGTTGAAGAAATCCTTGTATGGCCTCAAACAAGCCCCTCGTGTTTGGTACAAGCGATTTGTAGATTTTGTGTGTACTCTTGGATTTATTCATAGTACTTCGGATCACTCCCTCTTCATTTATCATCATTGGTCACATATTGCTTATATGTTATTATATGTCGATGACATCATCCTCATAGCTTCCTTTGATGCTCTTCGTAAGCACATTATTTCTACTCTTAGCTTCGAATTTGCTATGAAGGATTTGGGTCCCTTGAGCTATTTTCTTGGTATTGCGGTTACTCGTAATTTTGGTGGTTTGTTTTTATCTCAAAAGAAATATGCCAAAGAAATTATTAAGCGTGCGGGAATGTCGTCTTGTAAACCTTCCTTCACGCCTGTGGATACTAAGTCCAAGCTTTATGCTACTGACAGTCCACCATATGCCGATCCTTCCCAATACCGGAGTTTTGTCGGAGCTCTTCAGTATCTGACTTTTACTCGACCCGATATGACTTATGCTGTTCAGCAGGTATGTTTGTTCATGCATGATCCGAGGGAGGTCCATATGCACGCTCTCAAGCGTATTATTCGGTATGTTCAGGGTTCTATTTCTCATGGTCTTCATCTTTTTCCGAGCTCCACATCCACTCTTTTGGCCTATACCGACGCTGATTGGGGCGGCTGTCCGGACACTAGACGGTCAACCTCGGGTTATTGCGTATTTCTTGGGGACAATCTTGTCTCTTGGCCTGCTAAACACCAAGCAACTCTTTCCCGTTCCAGTGCTGAGGCCGAATATAGAGGGGTTGCTAATGTTGTTTCTGAGTCATGTTGGCTACGTAATTTTTTACTTGAGCTTCATTGTCCTATCCAAAAGGCCACGTTGGTATATTGTGATAACGTCAGTGCGATTTACCTATCGGGCAATCCTATTCAACATCATCGAACTAAGCACATTGAGATGGATATACATTTTGTTCGTGAAAAGGTTGCTAAGGGCGAGGTACGTGTTTTGCATATTCCTTCACGTTATCAAATAGCTGACATCTTTACCAAAGGCCTTCCCCAAGTTCTGTTTGAGGAATTTCGAAACAGTCTATGCATTCGTCCTTCTCCTGCTTCGATTGAGGGGGAGTGTTAGAATAACCGAATGGTTATTATTCTGTTTTAGGAAATATTGTTGTTGAGTTATTTGTAATTAGTAGGTTGATTTGTTTCCTATATTAGCTTCTAAAATTACTCCTAGATTAGCTCCTAAAATTACTCTTGTTTCCTAGATTAGCTCCTAAAATTACTCTTGTATATTTGTATATATGTCGTGTTAGGCTTAAGAAATAATCAACAGATTATCTTCTATTAGAGAATTATGATTTTTACTGCTCGAAATAAGATTTTTAGTCTCCATATAGCCACATCACGCACTAATCTTTTTTTTTCAGACCGTTAATCATAAACATTACGAATACAAGGCAAATATAAGATTGTTTTGTGGGGGCCAATCTCATACCTTCTTGGTAGGGGCTGGAATCATCCATGGAAGGGTGATTTTGGGGGATGAGATGTCGGAACCATCCATAGTTGGGTTAGTTTCAATAGACAAGATGTCGGAACCATCTATGATAGGAGTGGTCACAAATGATTTTTCTATTAAACTCGAGAAAATGAATTTAATCAAAAGTATAAGTTTTTATTTATCAAAATGTTCACTGTGTGATCGATATCTTTTTATTACTTCATGCGAAAGTGATGCACTTGCGGAAATCGCTCAACAAGTTTTTGGCGCCATTGGCGGAGAATGCCAATTTGATTAAAAAAAATTATTTTTTGTATTTTATTCTGAATCTTGGTTTATAGATACTTATACTTATATTTATATTTTATATATTATATTTACTTACAATCAGTGCTACAATAATTCATGGTGATTGTGCTGCTGTAATTGGATAGGAGGTCCGCGACCTGATTTCCTTCCCTGTAAACATGTGAAATCACTACTGTCATATGACAAAGCTGCTGCAGGCATTGGAGCCATTGCTGTCAAATAGATCACGAAACTCTCAAAGTTTGATTCCAGATTTTTTGAACGACTTAGGTAGAGTCACTCTCTACCTAGATTTTGGTCCATCCCTTATCGTAAGCCAAGCAAATAGCGTGAATAGCAGCAGAGAGTTCTGCGATGTAAGAGAATGAGAGTGCAATCGGGTAAGCAAACCCTCTTACGAAGCTCTCGGAATGAGAGCGGAAGATGCTGCCGCATCCCGGTGCTCCCAGCGATCCAGTAACAGACGCGTCTGTGTTGATTTTAAGCCATCCTGTTGGCGGAGGTTGCCAACAGACATAGTGGATGCGAGGTGCACGATGTAGCCGAGCAGGAAGCTCCAATTCCTGTAAAAGTTGTTTCTCAACCAGAGAGTTCCACACACTACCCACTTCAAACCGTCCAGTTTCTCTGATAGCACTCCATATTCGTCTTAAAGCTATCGAGATGCAAGAAACTTCCTCTAAAAAATGGCCCTGTTCCGCGTGAGCCAGATTACAAAATGTGAGCCCTTAAAATTTAACTAATGGTGGATTAAATGAACATGTCCTCTCTTGTTTTTAATCACCACGAGAGGATCTGTATCCTGTGTAAACATCTTATTGGATTCGGAAGAGAAACAAAAGTTGATTTCATTATTTGGAGATTTTTGGTTCACGGTCAATAAGCATCTAGTATCTATTTACGCTTGTCTATTGGCCATCATCTTGGCTTTTTAATTCATTTATTTATTTTTAGTTGTACTTTGTGGAGATTTGTAAGAATTTTCTATTTTTTTGCATATGAACTTTGTACTTTTTGTCATATTGAGTTATTATTATTATTATATTATTATTATTATTATTATTGGTGTTCGCTATGGTTACTTTGTTTTTTACAAAGTACCGTTACTTGGTGTGGTTTTTACCATTGGATTAATTTTATGCTCTATCATCCAATGGTGAAAACCACACCAAGTAACAGTACTTTTGATAACAAGTAGTGAAATTCTGATCAACGTCCGTCCCTGTGGGGGCGTCGTTGGGTTCGACGGGGGGAAGCTCCGATGCCAAAGTCAGTAAGTTGAAACAAGGAAACAAACTGAATTGACAAAGGTTGTGAGAATGTGTACCTTGATAGCCTAGGGAATTAGGCTATATATAGCTAGGAAGTCGTAACCTTTAGGCAACTAGAAAGCCTCCATTAATGTTTCATTAATGGCGGTTACAAGTTATCTTTAACCTGGCGGTTAGCTAATTGATAACTCATTAATGATCTTTATGGCCGAGTCGGCGACCAGTCGTTACAGTGGCGAATTAGGTGAATGAAGAGATTCGCCTCATAGGTCCGCCAGCGGATCTCTCTGGGCAGATCCGTGGAGATCCGCCTGCCGGCTCCCCTTTGGGGATCAATACGCGGCGTTCTCAAGGTGAATATCCCTTTTAGTCCTTGGGATAATATCTCTATGTTATCAGAAGCCCCCCCCAAAATGCCCTTAAAGTCCTTTAGGGCTTTTGAGCTTCCACGCGCCGTCATAAACATCTGCATTAATGAGCACACTGTTCGATGTCAATTGATGAATGACACGTGTAGTGGACGCACTGTCCCAGGAAGGAGAAAACATCCTTCTTCCTCTTTCGCTTTCTCTTTCTTCTCCATTTCTTCATTGTCCCCTTTATTGTTCGAAGCTTTTCTGGGAATTTTCAAAGTTTCGCACCAAGCTTCCGATTTCACATGTAAGTTCATCTTCTTCGGTTTAACTTTTCTCTGAATGTTTAGAAGTTCGTCTTCATCTTCTAGATCAACTTCGAAGCTTTTTAATTCGACCCCTTCCCTAGAAATAGTTGTTGATTTTAGTTGGACCACTTCGTCATCGGAGAACTCCTTTTCCTCCGAGGACACGATTAGCTCTAATTTAGCTGGGTTCAGTAACTCGACATGTAATCGTTACCAAACTCGTTCCACTAGGAATCCAGTTCTTTCCACTTCTGTCTCCGGTACCGCTCTGGCCGTTAAGGCTAGGTATCTTCCGGGGACAATGGCCTCTTCTTCTATCCCACCTAGGAAAAAGAACCCGCGAGCGGAGTCCACTCCGTCTCGCATGAGTGTCGCGGATCTAGTAGATCTGGCGAATCATTTCCCTTGGATCAATAATTATGAGACTCAGTTAGCCGCAACCCATCAACGACCTTCCTGTCCGCCTAGCGGTTTTCTAACAGTATATTGCAGTCATGTAGAGAGGGGGTTCCGGCTTCCTCTCCTAAAAATGATGGCGGACATCCTCTCCTACTTTGATATTACAGCCAGCCAACTGCACCCCAACGGTTGGTTGGATATTGCTTTAGACTGCTACCTCGCCTCAAATTTAGGAGTGGTATACACGGGTCGTGTTTTTAGAGCTTTCCATAAACCCTCGAAACGGAAGTATGAATCCTATCTCACCTTCGCCAAATTCGGAGTATATTCGCCCTTCAGTGACAAAATGTCCAATGTCCATTGCTGGGATGAGAAATTCTTCTATGTGAAGATAAAAGAGGGCGAATCATTGGGTTTTCCCTCGTTTTGGAATCCCAAGCCTTTACACATGGCGGGCGATATGCGAATATTGACCGATAGTGATGAAGTGGTGGCGGATCTCATGAAGAAGATCAAGGCGGATGCATGGACATACGCAGATGCTTTAGCCTTCATGATGAGCGATATTCCATTGCTTCGCCGAGAGGGGGAGCAATTCATTTACTCCAAGATTACGCAATTTGACCAAGGTAACTTTTATTCCTTCTTGAACTTTGATTACTTCAATGTTTTCTTTGGTAGGGGTTTATCTAAGGCCAATCACGCTATTGCAGAGAAGCATAGGAAGTTTTTGGAGGCTGAAGCACGTAGGAAAGATCAAGTGGCGAATCCTCAAACGGATACTGGAAAACGCCTTGCGGGAACAGTGGTCGAGCCGCCACTAAAAAGGAGGAAGCCTATAGCCACTAGAGGCCCTAAGCTTATGGCGGATGCCATGAGGTCCGCCAGGCCTGTTGGGAAGATAGAACAGGTAAGTTGCCTTTTATTTTTACCTGTTTATCAAGTTTTAAGTTTTGACCCTTGAATGTTTGTGCAGATGGCGAAACCTGATATGGGCGGATACTGGTCCGCCAAGTATGGCGCTCAAGGATCTTTTGAGAATGAGTCCATCATAAACGACTTGGATGAAGCCCTGGGTCAAGTGGGCGAAGTACAAAGGAATCAGAACCAAATTCTTGGTTCCATTCACGCACAAAAGGGGAAAACGGAGCTCCTTGTGGTAAGTCCCCTAGGAAGGACTTTTTGTAGAAAAAGTTGTTCCTTTGCCCTTTTCTTTTAACGAAACTGTTTGTTTTTTACAGATGTATACTCGCATACGTGCTATGGAAGCTGAGCTCCTTCAAGGTGTGGCGGATAAGGCAACCATTGAAAAGCTGGAGAAAGAGGTAGCGGATGCCAATGCGCACATCGCTTCTGCTAATGCGAACCTTGCCTCTGCCACAGCCGCCTTGGTCCTTAGAGACGCGGAGATTGAGAAGCTAAAGGAAAAGATTGCGACAGACGCCAAGAATCATGAGGACGCCCTAGGAGAAGCTGAATATACGGCGGGTGAGCAAGCCTTCTACTATGGCGAACTGCTCATGGCGTACTTTTCCCTGGCGCATCCCGAGATTGATTTCGTAGATCCGCAGTTCGCCGTCCCCGAACCAGAAGACGTAGCCAAATATGACAAGATTTCAAACGTTAAGGAATACATCCGCAAATACGTTCGGAGATGGATGAAGGGACCCATGGAAGAAAGCAAACCTTCCACTACTATCCCTCTGATGGAGCTTGAGGAAGTGCCCCCCAAGGCGGGTGAAGAACCGATCACTGATAACGATCTTCCTCTTAGTCCCACATCTTCCGTGGAAAAGGAGGTACCTTTGGCTGGCGTATCTGAGGCTGTGGAGAAGGAGGCTTTCCAGGCAAGCGCCGTAAGCGAGGATAGTGCAAAGGAGGATGCTCCCATTGTTAATTAGTTGCTTACTTGTGATTTGTAAAAAATCGTTAAGTACAATTTGTTTTAATCCTTTATGGCAGCTATTTGTTTTACTATTACGTTTGCGTAAGTAAAATGTATAGGCATCTAGGATTTATTTTGGAGTAGGTGGCCAGCCATACTCCATTGCATGGACCTTTGTGAAGGTTAAAAGCTGTTCTATTCCATTGAAGGAAGTAAAGCTGCCTAGGGGATCAATTTGCTACCTGTCTTTGAGGTGAAGTGATCCGCCCGTAGGACTTGTGAATCCTTTTTTGGGAAGGATATGTAAGAGAGTGTAAAGACCTTGCGTCCAAGGATCGTTTTAACTCTATCGGAGATTGGGATCCCCTCAAAGATGGATCCGCCCATAAGATAGATTCTCTTATGTCCAAGGAGAAAAAGTAGCTATGAGATAGCGATACTTTGTTAATGTGGAGAGCATTGGATGCCCCCCTTCTTTTTAAGACTGGAATATTGACATTGCTGCAATAAACTTTAAAAAGAACACAGATAATAGAACAAATGATGTTTATTAATGGGAGAAATGCTTTATTACAGTAAGCAGGTCTTATAAGTGAGTCTCGTTAAAACCTTTAGTAAGAAAAACCACATGGGAAAAAGCCTACTAAAGGAAAAAGAGTACTCAAGACCGTGTGTACACTTCATTTTCTGATAAAATATTTGCGGAGATTTTGGAGGTTCCATGTGCGTGGCAATGTGTTGCCCTCCATGTCCTGAATTTTAAATGTGGCGAATCCAATCTTTTCCACTATCTGATATGGACCTGTCCAGTTGAGCCCTAACTTGCCCTTGCCTTCTCGAGACTGGATTTTGTCGGCCTTTTGGAGCACAAGGTCACCCCCATTGAGATCCACAAGCTTGGCATTTTTATCATGGTAAGCGGCGATCCGCTGTTTATACGCCGCCATGCGTACATAGGCTTGGTCTCTTCGATCGCCTACTTGACCCAGACTTTCCCTTAGCCTTTTGCCGTTGTCCTATTCGCAATAAAAGGCCACTCTATCACTTGGGACTTGTATTTCAACCGGGATCACAGCCTCTACACCATGAGAAAGGGCGAATGGTGTTTCTCCTGTGGCCGTCCTAGGAGTGGTGCGATAAGCCCATAAAACGCTTGTCAGCTGATCCGCCCACTTCTTATCATGCTCTTCTAATCTCTTCTTTATCCCTTTTACGATCGTCCGATTCGTGACTTCGGTCATCCCGTTGTATTGGGGATAATAAACGGAGGCAAATCTGTTCAGGATGCCCAACCCTTCACAGAAAGTTTTGAATTCGCTACAGTTGAACTGTTTTCCATTATCGGTGATGATGGTATGCGGAATACCGTATCTTCCCACGATGTTGTCTTTGACGAATTCCACCATTCGTTCTGCAGTGATGGAGGAGACAGCTTCGGCTTCTACCCACTTGGTGAAATGATCCACTGCCACTACCACGTACCTCCTCTGTCGGCGAGTTGGAGAAAATGGGCCGACAATGTCTATTCCCCAGAGGGCGAATGGCCGTCCTTCTATGATGGGCCTCTGGAGATGTTTGGCAGTATGTGATTCATTCGCATGAATCTGGCAACTATGACAAGATTCTACCAGTTTTTGGGCATCCAATTTGGCCGTGGGCCAGTAGAAACCCGCTAACCTGGATTTCTTCAAGATAGTGGCGGATGCTTCATGAGCCCCACATGATCCCTCGTGTAGCTCCTTGAGGATTTGTTGTCCCTCTTTCGGCAGAATGCACTTCAACCAAGGATGGCTAAAAGATTTTCTGTAAAGGCCGTCGTTGATTATGGAGAAATAAGCCGCTCTCCTAACTATCCGCCGTGCCTCTTCCTTATCCTCAGGTAAAGTTCCACATAGCAGATATTGGCGAATGACCGATCTCCAATCATCTTCTACCGTTGTGAGTAGGGATACTTCCTCTGAAGCGAAGGCTGGAGCTATTTTAACTTCAAAGGGACAATCTGGATCTGTCCAGTTCTCCTCACAAGTTGGCCAAATGATCTGCCTCAGTGTTGGACTCCCTTGGTACGTGAATCAGTTCCCATTTGGTTTCCTTAGCCTCAAGATGATCCAGCAATTTTTTGACTTCTGCTACGTATTTGGCCAAAACATCATCTTTCACTTCGTAATTCTTGATTACTTGGTTGACCATTAGCTTAGAGTCACTATAGATCACAATCTGCTCAGGAGTGATTTCTTTGAGTAGGCGTAATCCCAATATCAGAGCTTCATATTCAGCAGCATTATTAGTTGCATGGAAATTTAATTTTGCCGCGTACTGTAACTTTATGTATTGGGGACCCTTGATCACAACGCCTACGGCAGCTCCATCCGCTGAGGAGGCGCCATCGGTGTATGATAGGGGTCAAAAACCCCTATCTTTGGGTACGGTTTTAGGACGGTTTTTAGGTTTATTTGGCTAATAAGCGAGCAATTCTCGCATTTAAATGCTTTTGTGTGAGTTAGTTAGAAATTGGAAGCATTCTATTTACTTTTCGTCGTTTAGGCTCGTTTTGTGATCAATTTAGGCAAATACGGCCGAAATAACACGCATAATAGAATTCCGTTATCTTTTGAAGCTAATTGGTCCGTCAAAAGTCGCACCAAACGAAGCGTTTGCTCAAAATAAGCGATTGACGGATCAATTCGGCTTTTGGACTAATGTTTTCTGGAGTTTTTATGCGTGTGCAGGTGTAAGTTCAGACGAAAAAGGGTTTGGAAGTCATCCGGTACGGATCGAGCGCGCTTCGGGCGAAAACGCTCGGCGAGCAGGGCCCCCGGGGCCATTTCTGCTCGCCGAGCAGGCCTCTGGAGGCCTGCTCGCCGAGCAGGCCCCTGGTGGCCTGCTCGGCGAGTAGGAGCCTGCTCGCCGAGCGGCCTGCTCGGCGAGCAGGGGCTGCTCGTCGCAATCCTGCTCGGCGAGCAGCCTTTCCTGCTCGGCGAGCAGACCTGCGGGAATTGGTCAAAAAGACCAATTCCGCCCCCACGAAGCCACGTTCGGCCCCACGTCTTCCTACACCAACAAGGACACGAAATTAGGTCAAAACGAGGCCCGAGACGCGTCTATAAATAGAAATTTTCAATTGTAAATTAGATATCTTTTACTTTTGTAATTAGCTTAGCTTCCACCTTGAGAAATCCTCTCCACCTCCTCCATAACCTTCAAACCTCCATTGAAGACACCTCCGAAGCTCCATTCACCGAGGATTACTCAAGCTCCATCCTTAAATCCTAGAAAGACGCCTGCATTGGTAGACAGGTTCCCTGAAAGGGATTTTTCTTCTTTTATATTCTGTCTAGCCTCTGATACATGCTATGAATTCTAGGTTTATTGTAACTTCGTGACAATTCCTTCATCTTTGATATATAATATAGATTTTGTTTATTCAACTGTTTTGATGTTTTAATCTTTGTCTTACGCTTTGTCTGATTGGTTTAACTCATTCGATAATCCCAAAATTAGGTTGGCACATATTGCGAGCTGAATCTGACCTAGTCAGTGCCTATAGGATTGACGACCCTATAGAAGATTAAGCCCAAATTACTGAGCCTTAGAGCTAGTTTCGGCCTTACAAGGGAATCACGAACTAGGGACTTTAGGAGGATAGGTCGGGTTAATCGCCTTGGACATAAGCGACTTAGTTTCAATTCAATTGCTTAAACACTCTATCATTGTTATCATCGTATTCCTTCATGTTCATTCAGTCTGATTGCTTTGGTAAAAGATCAATTAGGGGTAGAGTAATTTAGTTAGGCTTAGAATAACTTAGCTAGAATTAGATAACTTAATTAGAATTAGTGTAATTCAACCTAGGAGTAGATTAATTAAACAAAACCAAACTCAAAACCCCCTAAGCCTAGATAACATCCGAGACTTAGTAATTCGGTACTTGCAGAAATAAATCCTGTGGACGATAACCTGGACTTAAACCCAGAAATTTATTACTTGATAACGACGGGGTACACTTATCCCTTAGATCGGGTTCTTCACGGAACCCGCATCAAGTTTTTGGCGCCGTTGCCGGGGATCTATTTCTTCTGCAATATCAAACCAAAGGTTGATTTGTTAGTTTAGGCATTCATTGTGAATATCTTTGTTTATATCGTTTATACTTGTTGATATATGATTTCTTTATACGTTTCTATACTTGTTCATATCTGTATACTGTTAGTTATCAACTTTTGTGCTAGAACTTCACTTTTTCTCAGCATTCTCTGATCAATGAATTGGCAAGAAAAAGTCGAGTGGCAAGCTCAAAAGTTTACTATCCCATCAAGACAATACATTCATACCCTGGAGAATGAGGCTCCCAATCCCTCCATGGCCGACTTAAATGAGAAAATGGATATCTTGATGGCAAATCTGAGCCTCAACACCAATGAAAGTGTAAGTTTTGTGGGTAATCACCAAAGGTATAATTCTAACCCTAATTCTTACAGCTTTTATGGTAGTGATTGGAGGAGACCTCAACACTCAAATCTGTCCTACGGGAACCCTAACATATTGAGGCCTCCAAATAGGTTTGTTAATGAGCACAGGGAAAACGAATTGGGAATGTTCCCTTACGAACAAGCAAGCCAAGTTCCTCCACAACCCTCTAGCTCACGAGATGAGGTGCTGTCCCTTTTGAAAGGAATATCAGCCCGACTTACAATCAACGAGGAGGTTTGCAAGGACTTGAGCAACCAACTGCCTCAAATAAACCAAGAGATGCAAAAGCAATCCCGAGATGCTCTCCCAAGCATAAAGGAAAACATAGAAATCCCACAAAGGGAATCAGCTCAAGCCATCTCTTTGAGGAATGACAAAAAGGTAGAACCAAGTCCACTATCACATGCATCACTCGAGGTAAGTGAAGAACCGGGAGCGGTAAGCAACCCCGGTTCAAAATCTGAAATTCTAAATCATGTGGTAGAGATAAAAGATCAAATCAAAACTTGTGTATCTCAAGTACCTTTTCCTCAAACATTAGAAAAGTTTAGGTTTGTTTCATGCTCAGAAGTTTTCATTCTCTTCGACCTACCAAGAGAATCCAAAAGGTAGCAAACCAAACTTTTTCATAATATGTTTAAATTCGGCCTCCTGCTTTCATTAAACTTATTAGAGGCTCTTAATCCGTTTTGTAGGTACGGATTATTTATTCAGGAATTTGAATTTCTAACGCGAGTAGAAGCATACACCTAGGCGGGAATTCTATGTCGAGCTCACCGACTATAACGTAGCGCTTCTTGGGAGGCAACCCAAGTTTCAATAAAACTTTTCAGGTTTGTTTTATTTAGATTATACATTGATCCTTTAGTTTAGTCTTTTTAGTTTTCTTTTACGTTTTTTTTAAAGTGTTCGTTAAAAAAAATAAATAAAAAAAAAAATAAGAAAAAAATAAATAAATAAATAATTAAATAAATAAATATTTTTTTTAGTTGTTTAGTTTTATTTTATTTTATTTTATTTATTTTTATTTTTTATTTTTAAGTTATTAGGTTCAAAAAAAAAAAAAAAAAATTTTTTGGCCCCAGGAGGCCCAGCTCGGCGAGCTGGGCACTGCCGCCCTGCTCGCCGCGCGCTGGGCGCTGGCGCCCAGCACGCCGCTGGGCACTGCGCCCAGCCTGCCGCTGGCCGCTGGGCACTGCGCCCAGCCCGCCGCTGGGCACTGCTGCCCAGCGGCGGTGCTCGACCGCGATAAGGAATTTTTTTCGAGATTTTTTTTTTTTTCTCCCGAACGAAGCTGAAATAAATAAATAAATAAATAAATAAATAACAAAAAAAAAAAAAAAAAAAATTTGCCACCGCAAATCGTCAAGCTTTTGCGATTGCGATAAAATCCGTAAGTTTTCTTCTCCACCCTAACTTTTTACACTCGTACTTCATGATTTATGATGCAATGTTGGAACTTATTGCATAATTTTAGTGTGAGGAGGAGGGGTAGACAAACTTACAAAAATTGTATAAATTTTTAATTTTTGTTGCGTCGTGTCTAGTTTAGGTTTGCGTTTTGGTGTTTTGTTTATGTTTTTGCATGTTTAGGACCTAAAACCGTGAACCTCCTTCGAATCTGAACTTCGTTATTTGTCTTTGAGGGCTGAGAACCGAATCTAAAATTGCATGACAACTAGTTTAGGTGTAGGACACAACTCTTGTATCTGTAAAAGCATGAGCTAAGGTTTGCATTTAGACCCTACTTTTGAAGAAATGCTAAAATCATTACTTAGGTAGATAATTTAAGAATTGAAGGCATGTGATGTTAAACTTGAGTTTGGGAAAAACTAGTAAACACAAAATTGAAACCCAAAGAATTGTGAGTTGAATTTGAGCCTAAGAGCGAACATCAAAAAGCTCTTTTTCTTGACATTTTTGTGTGAATGCTTTGACTTGTGGAAGATTACAGATTTTGCACCTAATACTGTGTTGAACCTACATGCAATGATTTGAGATGATAAACGATGAATCAGCCTCATTAGAATTAACATTTTCTTTACCTTGTTTTTCTTTTTCATCCACTCTAGGAAGCCCCTTTGAGCCGACATTTTTGTAGTTTGTAGATTTTTCTTTCGTTCTAACCCGTTTTTGCGAACCACAACTTGGTTCGCTACTTAACCTTTGTTTTTGCAAAGCTCAAATTGAGCCTTTGTTTTTCTCTCGCGCTTTATCGTTGTTTATATCATTATAGTAGCAAGCCAAAAGGATAAGAAGTGAATGAGCATCACTATCCCAAAAGAAAAAAAAAGAGAGAAGAAGAAAAACAGAAAAAGAAAAAGAAAAGAAAAGAGACGAACAAAAGGGAAGAACTCCATTCCCTAGTTCTTAGAAAAATCAAAAATGTCTCAAAGAAAACATCCCAAAAAGAAAACAATAAGGGACGAATAAAAAGCTCAATCACTTCATATTTGCTAAAGCCATTTAAACTTTGTTGTTGTAGCGCTAGAACACTTAACCTTTGTTGTACCTTTAACCCTCTAACCACATTACAACCCCAATTAGAGGCTGTTTTTGATATCATCAGAGTCATATAGCATAGTAGAGGAACTCGGATGAACGTTCAAAATCAACGTAATCCTAAGCAAGAATATAAGCCGAGAGTAAACACTTTAGCCACCAAAATTGTGTGAATGAGTGAACTACCTATAGTGAGGTGTTTTACTTAGCGATCCCCTCAAGCTCGTTCAATTGAACATGTGTTCCTTTACTTAAAACTATGACCTATTGTAATTGAAATGCGGCTTTCGGATATCGTGTCTCTACTTTGTATTTCCGAATGCATGTAATTACAGATGCTCGAAATTGTGTCAAGCACCTAGTCAAACTGGGAAGTTTTCTAGCTTGCTTGTGATGGCGGGTTTAGTTTTTTAGTTTACTTGGGGACAAGTAAAGTTTTAAGTGCGAGGAGGTTTGATAGGGGTCAAAAACCCCTATCTTTGGGTACGGTTTTAGGACGGTTTTTAGGTTTATTTGGCTAATAAGCGAGCAATTCTCGCATTTAAATGCTTTTGTGTGAGTTAGTTAGAAATTGGAAGCATTCTATTTACTTTTCGTCGTTTAGGCTCGTTTTGTGATCAATTTAGGCAAATACGGCCGAAATAACACGCATAATAGAATTCCGTTATCTTTTGAAGCTAATTGGTCCGTCAAAAGTCGCACCAAACGAAGCGTTTGCTCAAAATAAGCGATTGACGGATCAATTCGGCTTTTGGACTAATGTTTTCTGGAGTTTTTATGCGTGTGCAGGTGTAAGTTCAGACGAAAAAGGGTTTGAAAGTCATCCGGTACGGATCGAGCGCGCTTCGGGCGAAAACGCTCGGCGAGCAGGGCCCCCGGGGCCATTTCTGCTCGCCGAGCAGGCTATGCCTGCTCGCCGAGCAGGCCCCTGGTGGCCTGCTCGGCGAGCGGCCTGCTCGGCGAGCAGGCATAGCCTGCTCGGCGAGCAGGCCACTAGGGGCCTGCTCGGCGAGCAGAAGCCTGCTCGCCGAGCAGGCCACCAGGCGCCTGCTCGGCGAGCAGGGGCTGCTTGTCGCAATCCTGCTCGGCGAGCAGCCTTTCCTGCTCGGCGAGCAGACCTGCGGGAATTGGTCAAAAAGACCAATTCCGCCCCCACGAAGCCACGTTCGGCCCCACGTCTTCCTACCCCAACAAGGACACGAAATTAGGTCAAAACGAGGCCCGAGACGCGTCTATAAATAGAAATTTTTCAATTGTAAATTAGATATCTTTTACTTTTATAATTAGCTTAGCTTCCACCTTGAGAAATCCTCTCCACCTCCTCCATAACCTTCAAACCTCCATTGAAGACACCTCCGAAGCTCCATTCACCGAGGATTACTCAAGCTCCATCCTTAAATCCTAGAAAGACGCCTGCATTGGTAGACAGGTTCCCTGAAAGGGATTTTTCTTCTTTTATATTCTGTATAGCCTCTGATACATGCTATGAATTCTAGGTTTATTGTAACTTCGTGACAATTCCTTCATCTTTGATATATAATATAGATTTTGTTTATTCAACTGTTTTGATGTTTTAATCTTTGTCTTACGCTTTGTCTGATTGGTTTAACTCATTCGATAATCCCAAAATTAGGTTGGCACATATTGCGAGCTGAATCTGACCTAGTCAGTGCCTATAGGATTGACGACCCTATAGAAGATTAAGCCCAAATTACTGAGCCTTAGAGCTAGTTTCGGCCTTACAAGGGAATCACGAACTAGGGACTTTAGGAGGATAGGTCGGGTTAATCGCCTTGGACATAAGCGACTTAGTTTCAATTCAATTGCTTAAACACTCTATCATTGTTATCATCGTATTCCTTCATGTTCATTCAGTCTGATTGCTTTGGTAAAAGATCAATTAGGGGTAGAGTAATTTAGTTAGGCTTAGAATAACTTAGCTAGAATTAGATAACTTAATTAGAATTAGTGTAATTCAACCTAGGAGTAGATTAATTAAACAAAACCAAACTCAAAACCCCCTAAGCCTAGATAACATCCGAGACTTAGTAATTCGGTACTTGCAGAAATAAATCCTGTGGACGATAACCTGGACTTAAACCTAGAAATTTATTACTTGATAACGACGGGGTACACTTATCCCTTAGATCGGGTTCTTCACGGAACCCGCATCAGTGTACATTGTCCATTCCTCTACTGGAGGCTTGGGATGATCTATCCCTTCATCAGTGAATTCATTCACAAAGTCTGCCAGGACCTGACTCTTTAAAGCTGACCTGCTTTCATATCTCACGTCGAATTCACCAAGGCGGATTGCCCATTCCATCAACCTTCTAGAGGTATCTGGCTTCTGCAACACCTTTCACCACAGTATGCGCCTGGAAATATGGTCTAAGGCGGATTGATGTGGTGACAAGAGCCAGCGCCATTTTATCAAGCTTAGAATATGTGGTTTCGGCGTCTTTCAGAACCTTGCTCACATAGTAAATCAGAAACTGCTGGCCATCCTCCTCTCGTATCATGACCGTGCATACAGCTTTATCCGTAACCGATACATACATGTAGAGGTCCTCTCCCTTCATTGGTCGACTCATCATGGGCGGCTCCGTGAGGAACCACTTGATTCCTTCGAAGGACTTTTCACAATCCTCATTCCACTCGAACGCCTTTTGCTTCTTGATGACCTCGTAAAAGGGCTGACATCTACGAGCTGAACAAGAGATAAACCTGCCCAAGGCTATGATCCGCCCATTAAGGAGTTGCACTTCTCTGATGTTCTGTGGTGCTTGCATTTCTAGGATGGCCTTAACCTTGTCAGGATTTGGGCTAACTCCTTTTTCGCTGATCATGAACCTAAGAATTTTCCATACGTCGCACCAAAAGTACACTTTCTGGGTTCAGCTTAATGTTGTGGCGTCGGAGTACGTCCAGTACCTCCTTTATATCGTCTGCATGCCTTTCTATGGTTGTGCTTTTGATGATCATGTCATCTACATAGACAGAATAGTTATCCCCTTTACTATCTGCGAATATCTTGTTCATCATCCTCCGATAAGTTGCACCTGCGTTTTTAAGCCCAAAGGACATAACTTTGAAGCAATAAGTGGCTTGATGTGTTACGAACGAGGTCTTGATTCTATCTGAGGGCTCCATGGGGATCTGATGATAACTTGACTTCACATCCGTAAAGGAGTACATGGCGTGACCGGCGGTTCCGTCCACAAGCATGTCAATACATGGCAGAGGATAGTTGTCTTTGGGACAAGCTTTGTTGAGATCAGTAAAGTCAATACACATGCGGTAAGATCCGCCCGCCTTCTTTACCAGAACGACGTTCGCCAGCCACTGAGTATAAAGCACCTCTTCAATGGCGTCCGCCCGCTGGAGCTTGGTGATCTCTTCTTCTATCACCTTCTGCCTTTCGGGGCCATGGTTTCTCCGCTTCTGAGCCACATGAACTGCATCTTTATCAATGTTGAGCTTGTGAGTGATCACGTCTGGACTGATTCCGGGGAGAATTTCATCCTTCCATGCGAAGACATCCTCCGCCTCACGGAGTACCTGAGTGATTGCATTTTTAATTTCGCCCTTTAGCCCTTTAGCCATTCGCACCTGCTTTTCATCCGCCATAAGGTACATTTCTTTCTCGCCCAAGGCCATTGTGACGAGCTCTTCCTCATCCTCCTCCTTAGATTGGGGGCGAATCATTAGTGATGCCGAATATGTCTCCTGGGCCACCTTTTGGCTACCTCTGATCATTACACCTCCCTTGGCCGTGGGGATGTAAAGCGTTAAGTGGCGTATAGAGATAAGGGCTGCAACTTCGGAGATAAAGGGCCGTCCGAGGATGATATTGTAAGCTAACTGACCATCCAAGACAGAAAATTCCAGATCACTTTTCCAGACCTGATCATCGTCCGTAAGCTCGCAATCCAGAGTGACTTGGCCTTTTGTTTGGATAGTGTGTCCCGTCACTCCTAGGATATCAACCACAGTTGGCTCTACCTGGACTGGATCAATCATGAGTTTGGCAAAAGCTCCTCTGGTGATGACATTGCACGAACTCCCCGTATCAACCATCACTCTTTTCATCTCCCAGCCTTCCACCATCATAGTGACGACCAGTGCATCCGCATGGGGAGAGATTTCAGGACCTACATCGGCAAAGGGGCGATTTAACGATGCTCTATCAAGAGCGGTAGTGCTTACCTTTTTCAGCATTGGTTGGTATCCGGGTCCGCCTGCTATGACATTAATGGTACCTTTCCCCTTCTTTTTTGGGTCCTCTTTGGATCTATCACCATCTCCTTTCTTGCCCTCATTCTGGATGAACCGATCCAATTTGCCTCTCTCGATGAGACGCTCGATTTCCCGAGCTAACTCCCAACATGCATCGGTGTCATGGCCATTTTTCCTGTGATATTTACAAAAAATTTTAGGATTTTTAGTAGTATTGGTGTACTCCCTCCCCCCCTTTGGTTCGGGGTATGAAATGCTCCGTTTGTGTTGACTGTTCTCGATCCACATAAGGACTCCACTTTTAGAAGCGTTGAGAGGTGTGAAAGAGGTGACAAACGTTGATTTATTCTTAGAACCCCTTTGCCTGCTTCTAGAGGAAGAATCCTGATGTTTGTCTTTGTCTCTATCTCGATGGCGAGATTCGCCCTTGTCCCTTTTGGGCGATGACAGTGATCCTCGGCGAATGTCATCCACCTCGATAAAGTCTTTACAACGCTTCATCAATTCTGACATGCTGGTGGGTTTCTTTCGAATTAGATCTTCTTGCAAGCTTTTACAAGTGGTGTTTCTCACAAAACATTCCACTGCTACGGAGATATCCACATCAACGATTTGTATGCACAATTGGTTAAAAGTGTCTACGTACTCCCGAAGGGATTCATTCGCCTTCTGCTTTAACTCAAAAAGCTTTCCTGATTTAACCATGAGAGGAATACAACCGGCGAATTTAGCACAAAATTCCCTGCTCAATTGATCAAAACTGTTTATTGTGCCCGGAGGTAAAGACTGAAACCACCCGTAGGCTAGACCTCCTGGCGTGGTGACAAACATTTTGCAGAGCACAGGCTCGGTGGCACGGTTGAGTTTGAGCAGTATTCGGTATTTTCTGACGTGAGCTTCCGGATTGTGAACACCTGTATAGATAGCGAGATTAGGTATTTTAAAAGCTCTATCAGTTTCCTCTGCCTCAATCCAAGCTGCGAAAGGCGAATCTCTATTGGCGAACGGATTATGCCTGGCATTTTCCTCATTCATACGGAGCACGAGAGCTCTAACTCTATCATCGAAATTCTCCGGATCCGCCCTTGGGCGACCCCTCCTCCACTTCTGCATTCGCCTCCTCCTCCGCTACTACCTCCTCCGCCTCCCCCTCCTGGGGGAGCTTGCCCACTACCTCCTCCATGGCTTCCCGACGGGATGTGTCCAACAGTTCCTGAGGGTGGCGGGGGTGGTGGTCCACTCAAATGGGGCGTCTCTGCTGGCCTTTTACTCCGCCTACGACAAGTAGATGGGGGCGATCTGCCCCGACGTGAGGATCTTGGTCATCGAGGCGAGGGTGATTTGGACCGCCTACTTTTCTCCCTTCTACGCTTTTTGTGCATTCGCCCCTCGGATCCGCCAAGGTAGAGATTCGTCCGTGGGCGTCTTAGGATATCGAACCCGCCTAGATTTAATCAAGGACCCGTAGATCCGCTCGGAAGGGTTGAATCATTCCTTTGACTTCCTTTTGCGCCACCAGGGAATAACTTCCTATTGATTTGTCGCTCTCCAGCTGCCGCCGTAGTAGTTACCATGGAATCCGTGCTGTGAGCTTGGAGAAATGAGGAACTCTGGGCGCCCGGTCCAAAGTTTAACAAGGGCCAGGATGATACAGTCGATGTGGACGCCATGCTCCAATATGGAGGGAGGGTCATGAACGACCGCAGGCGATTCCCCGTCTCGGGTCCAAACCGCTCTCCGATTGCTTGTGCACACATGTTGATGAAAGCATCAGGGTTCATACTACTTTCGACATGCGTTGCAGGAGCAGTTGTAACTAATGGTGTTTCAATCCCTGAAGAGGGATTCTGATCTCCAGTTGTCATAGTTTCTTAATGTGAACAAAAAACCCTTTGTTTGATTAAGGATTCCACGCTCACCGCACCAATTGATAACAAGTAGTGAAATTCTGATCAACGTCCGTCCCTGTGGGGGCGTCATTGGGTTCGACGGGGGGAAGCTCCGATGCCAAAGTCAGTAAGGTGAAACAAGGAAATAAACTGAATTGACAAAAGTTGTGAGAATGTGTACCTTGATAGCCTAGGGAATCAGGCTATATATAGCTAGGAAGTCGTAACCTTCAGGCAACTAGAAAGCCTCCATTAATGCTTCATTAATGGCGGTTACAAGTTATCTTTAACCTGTCGGTTAGCTAATTGATAACTCATTAATGATCTTTATGGCCGAGTCGGCGACCAGTCGTTACAGTGGCGAATCAGGTGAATGAAGAGATTCGCCTCATAGGTCCGCCAGCGGATCTCTCTAGGCAGATCCGTGGAGATCCGCCTGCCGGCTCCCCTTTGGGGATCAATACGCGGCGTTCTCAAGGTGAATATCCCTTTTAGTCCTTGGGATAATATCTCTATGTTATCAACTTTGTAAAAAATAAAGTAACCATAGCGGGCACCTATTATTATTATTATCCATGTACCTAAAACATTTGTTTGTGATTTTTTCAAAAATACCTATACTTTTATTTAATATGTTTTTTTTGTGTTATAAAGTATGAGTCATCGGGTACGGTGTAAAAATACTTCTATTGTTTAGAGTGAGGAGCAATTTTACATCTAACGTCATTTTTAACCCTAACGTGCAAGTTGGGTTCATTTTAGACATTATTATAAAACATATAATTTGCACCCATTGCATATGAGTTCGTTTAAAAAAGAAATTATATTTTCTGTGATTTAATAATTGAATTGGAGATTAAAATATGAAGTGTAGATGACAAGATTAATGCTCCAGAAGGAAGTTTAATGAATTATTTCTGAAATTGATGAATTGTTTGGCTGCTAATGATAGGTACAGAATTGCACCATTTTAAAGTGAGTGGTAAAATTATTGCTGAATGTAAATGTTACGGGTATTTTTGCATATCATCCCTAATATTACTTTCAGCTCACTTTTTTTTGGAAGAATTCCAGCTCCCTTAATTTTTTTTTATTATGTTTTTTAAAGAACAAAAACAAATAGTTTGGGTTCTCTTTATATAAAGTCCAACAGAATATGGGGCTTTGGCCTTCACCTTTTCTCAGTTAACTAATTCAATAAAACCCTAATTGATGCTCTTTAGATTCACCGTCTCTTGATGCTCTTTAGATTCACCGTCTCTTGTCTTCTCATTCACTGTCTTTAAAAGCCAGTCTGATAGAGAGTTCTCTGCTCTTTGAATTTTTTTCCATAAAGAAGATTAGGTCAGTCTTTCTTTTCATCTTTGTCTCTCATTCATAATTAGTTTTATGTTTAAGTAATTTCAATGAAAGAATTAATAAATTTATTGTCAAAGATGATTTTGATGTTAGATTTAGACTGATCTAATTTTGAGTATCGTATTTGATCAGATCTCATATCAACAAAAAAGACTATTTGAAATTGGCTCCTAATAGATATAATGGAGAGGCAGAGCTCTCACGGCCTTCGTCTACCTAACAGAATAGCGAGAGATATATACGTAATAATGGTTGCTGAGGCGAGCAAGGAAGGTTAGCCATTGTGAACTTCATATATATATATATATATATATATATATATATATATATATATATATATATATATTAAAAGCATTTGGGAAATCTGAATAGATCCTGAATATATTCTTACAATATCTTTATATATATATATATAACAAATGTGAATAAATATGTACAAATCTAGAATATAGCCTTATCAGCTTGCAATGTTATATAAATTAAATGATATCCAAACAGAAACTAAGTTGCTGTAGGAAAAATGATTAGGGTGAAATCTGAATAGATCTACCCATCCCAAAAAACCTTAGATGTGCTAATTTTTAATCATACAATTATTTTAACGGAAAAGAATGTTAATTTTAACTTTGTTAATTCAAATGATAATTTTAATTTTGTGCAGGAAAAATTATGGTAAAGAAATTGGAAGAAAATCCATATCTAGATGTGAGTGCTTCATTCTATGTTCCAGACAATCATGGAACTGAGAAGAAAAAAAAAAGGATATTCAAGCAATGATTGCAGAACGTTGTCGGCGAATAAACTCCCATGTAATAACTTGAGGTTTAGAATAACAAATCTCTTATTATTGTTAACATGTTCATGTTGCTCGTTAAATCTGCATTATTTATACTGAAAAATATGATTTTTTTTTATATTGGTTCATTATGTTGTCAAGTTGCATGATCAAATGCTCTATTCAAATTCTATTTTGCAATGATGAACTTCCATAGCTAATGACTTGTATACTTTTAATAGTTAAGAAAAATGATTCAATAATTTCTGTTGAATGTATATGTGTTCCATGATCTTCAGAATTCATGGGAATTAATATACAAACAATAGTTACATACAAAATGGTGAATATATCCTTATAATACAAAATTGAGCAATAATATATAATAGTTAAATACATGTTTTGAACTTTATATTCTCTTCAATGAAGGTAGAAATGCACTTGTCAAAAGAAAGTACTTTTATTATTTGTAATTGTTGGGCTAAATATTTGAGAATAGCCTATAGTATAAACTATTTGAGAAGCTCTAATGTATATAATGTAAAAACTGGTACATGTACATATACATATTGTCTATGCATACCTAGATACATATATACATGTAATTTGAACCAACCATGTCACAACCTGAAATATTTCAGTATAGTGCTTCAAATTAAACTATATATAAGTGAGAAATTAGTTTAAAATGATTATCTGCAGGCACATCGCATCACAAACAGCAGTGGTTCCACAATTGCCATCTTTTCCATCATCTGAAGTACATGTCCCATACAGCAGTTTCAGCAATCCCAAAAATCACAAAATCTCTCTGCATAAAACCCTAGAGCAGTTTCAACAATTTAATCATCTCAATTCCAGCTACAAAGAAAGCCAAACCCAGAAGCTTCTGTCCCCAAAGTCCTCAGCAGAGAAGGAGAAAAAAGACCCAAATGAAGGAAATGGTATGGAGAATCATTCACGGACTCAAACTCTGGAAGAGCTGACTATTTCAATTCAAGTTCCTCCTGGTACCAATGCTGAAGATGAACCTCAAAAGAGTCCCAAAAAGATCGTTCCCGCACAAAAAAAGAAGATAATGGGACAATTAGGAGAAGAAGAACTGGCGGCGTTTCAGAATCTCTCTCAGAATGCAGAAACGATCCTTGCTGTAGTTCAAGGCAATCTTCCTGGGACAGCAGAACATGGAGTGACTAACCCCAAAAGCCTTCAGGATTCAGAAACTGATTTTGCAAGACAGCAAGGGGACTCACTCATTGCTTGCCTTGGAAATATAGTGAGCATTCTTAACAAATTTCCTTACCTAGTCCATGAACCTTGAGTAAGTTACATTGTTTAGCAACTCTTGATTATAATTTGCAGAGATCATGCTTTTTTCATGCTATCCATTGTTGCCTCTCTGTTTAGTATTAAAAAAAAAAGTTCCTCCTGGTACCAAATCGACATAAATTGGGTGCTAGATAAAGAGGAAATCATTGAAAGTTGGTCTATTCATTTTATAAAGTTCAGCATTAATGTCTCTGGCTGCACACTTACCCTGGAGTCAAGATCTCATGAAGCAATGAGAGACTCAACAATTGAGGAACCAATGTTGTGTATTTCAGATTTTAAAGATGACATAAATGATACGTCAAATCAATCAATTAGTGATCAAAGTTTTGTGGTTCTGAGCTTGCCGAAAAAGAGAGGTAGGCTATTGCAATAAGTGCTCCATAAGTAGTGCATAAGGATATTATGATTCAGCAAGACAATAGATGCATGTTATGTGGAAGGAAACAAAAACTCATTTAATGAGACAGTTTCTATCTCAAAATTATGTCCAAATTGGTGATATACAAGAATTATTGTCATACAAGCAACAAAAAGATTGGATTGATGGACAAAAAGATAACTGTTCTTCTGGGCACCCATACCAATCAGAAGAAAAAAAATATGGAGCACTAATTGCGGTGTAGCACTAAGATGGTAGTAGGTTACAAGTAAATTGAGGTATAGAATTACTAATTTCTTGTTTAGGTTAACTTATCCATCTTTGTTTTTAAATTTGCATTATCTAAAGAAAGAACCATGGAGTTTTTATTTTGGAACAATTGTTTTTATGAATTGGGTTCATTATGGTGTTAAATTCTAGACTTGTGTAGTTTATTTTTATTTTTTTTATCAAGTGGCATTAGTGTAATTGTTATTCCAAAAATGCTATTTTTTTTCAATTGCATAAAATGACAAGTTCTTTTGTTGTTTTAGTATGCAACTGATTGATTGATTCTTTTGTTAATGGTTGCTGCAGCAGCAATTTTTATTTCTTGCTATATGTTTTTGGCTACTAAAGAGTCATCCAATTCATTTATAAATTAAATATATTGCTTTTGCACATTTTAGATCATTGAATCCCATATACATAAAAAAAAAATTGAAATTTCAATGTACATAATCTGTATGCATTTGAGCTTTATTAATAAGGATTTTTTTTAGCTGTAATTATGAGTTTTATGTATCTTAATTTATTTTGCCTTTGTAACCCCTAATAAGTTTGATGGGAAAGAAGCTGAAGTGGATAACAAGTATGACAAGTCTAATAATCATTAGAATGGAGGAAACAATTAAAAAGATGGTAGATATAAAAGCAAGAACTCTGAAGCACTATTTTTTAAATTGGTTTCATGACATGGTATCAGAGGCTCTAGGACCAAGCGGTCAAGGGTTCTATTTCATTTTTTCCCCAATAAGTGATTTCATGATCTTTCAATAGTCATATCTATGTGAACTTTAGTTTAGTTCACACTTTAGTACCTGAATTTCATTTTATCTCAATATACCTCAAGTAATGATGATTGTACAATTAAAAACTTTTAACTAGTAAGTGACAGGCAATGCGAGTTTCATATCTAAAATTTCATTACCTAAATACAATCATTTGGCAATTTCTAAAATTGGAGTTAATCTTGACCATTAGCCAATTGATTTAGAAACTTATTAAATTCATCTTATTTTACTCCACTAAATGCACAGAAAGGAGCAAATTAACTAAATAGAGGAACCATATCCAATACTACTATTCTCTATATTCAGCAATTTAACATATTAAGTTTTGGGTAAAAAACATCAATGGTCATTGTACTTTAAAATTAGACAATAAAAGTCACTAATTTACTCGAACCATAACAAAATCACATTGGATAAGTTTTATAATTAAAACTTTTTATAATGTGTCTAAAAATGTAAACAAGGATCTCATTGGATCTAAAAAAGTAAACAAACATTTCAATTGGATCTAAAAAAATAAACAAGCATCTCAGCCTCCTCTCATTCCTTCTCTCATATGATCTACTGTAGTTTTACCACTTTGTTGTTGTTGTTGAAGTTTTTGCTCCTTATTTAGTTCATTTACAATAGTCTGAAGATTGTTGAGAAGCATTCAATCAGCATACAAGGTGAGTCACATGTGTATCTTTTTTCATATTCCCCTTTTTCTTTTCTTTTTATGCCAATTTGTGTTCATTGATCTGAAAAATAAAAAATGATTAGTTTTCTTACTAATTACATTTTGCAAATATTTTCTCTTCGGATTGTTTCTAGATGAAAGATAATTTCCAAAACCCATTTACTATAATGACGACATTCAAATAGTTTCTGATTTGCTAGCTTCACTATTTGTTGCTTGCAGATACTTGTATCCAGGGGCGGAACCAGGGGATTGGGAGGCTTGGTTTGGTAATATTTTGGAGAGAATTATATTAACTATATGTACTATTATTTCAATGTTTAAATGTAGATGAGATGGTTAAGAATGCTTATTTCTATTTCTATTTCTAGTTGTTATATCCATGTAAATAGAGAGACTTCATATTTGATGTCATTTAGAACCATGAAGGAACATACGGTGTGCTTCAATCATCCTCAATAGAATACTGTAGTAATTAATATTTAAGAGTTTGGAACCAACATAAACTTCTATTCAACTTCAGGAAATTTATACAGCAATACAGACATCAGTTACAACTGACTTCCATAACTTCTCCTAAACATAAGCAATAACTGAATAACTTCTCCTGAATTCAAATAATTAAATAAAACATTATCTGTTAATAAATTAACTAAGGCACATTTCCAACAAACTCCTCCTTGCCTTAGTATTTACAAAACCTTCTGGCTGGTCAACAAAAATTCCTTCACGAAGATAGCCATTTAGAAAGGCTGATTTAACATCCAATTGGTAAAGCTTCCACCCATTTTTTGCAGCCAATGCCAATAACATTTTGATGGTGTCCAAGCGTGCAATAGGAGCGAAAGTTTCTGAAAAATCCACACCAAAAACTTGACTGTACCCTTTAACAACTAGCCTCGCTTTGTGTTTGTTGACAGAACCATCAGCATTGAGTTTGGTTCTGAAAACCCATTTAACTCCAATTTTCTTTCTATTTTGAGGCAAGTCAACTAGCTCCCAAGTGTCATTCTTCTCAATCATACGAAGCTCCTCTTTCATGGCTTCTATCCAGTTGTCATCCTTCTCGGCTTCTTTAAATTCCGAAGGCTCAAAAACAGCAACTTCTTTCATAGATATCAAATAGAGATCTTGTGCCACGAACAGGAACATCATCGATCTTTTCATCAAGAATCTGCAAATTTGTTGGAGATTGCCTTTCAAATGACTCCTCCCAACTCCATTGTTTATCTTCCATGAACTTGACATCTCGGCTCACAATAATTTTCCCATTTTGTGTTTGGAAAATTCTGTAAGCTTTTGAAGTGCTGCTATAGCCAATAAAAATGTCTGGTTCTGCCTCGTGTGGCACATAAGGAAAAAAGATACACATGTGACTCAGATTTTGGAAGCATGGTTTATAACCAAACCAAGCCTCAAATGGTGTTTTTCCTTGCACAGCTCTAGTGGGCAGCCTGTTTAGTAGAAAAACTGCAGTACTCGCTGCTTCCGCCCAAAGACTTTTTGGCAATTCCTTTTCATGAAGCATGCATCTAGCCATCTCCATGACACTCCGATTCTTTCTCTCACTTACACCGTTCTGTTGTGGTGTGTAAGGTGTTATAAGTTGATTGCTAACATGACTTGTTGGTCTTTCTTGATCATCCTCCATCAAATTCAAGGCAAAACTTTTGGCTTTCATCTTCACTTTAAACACATCTTTGCCCCTTGTATCCTTGATGAAGCACCACTTATCTTCAAAAGTAACTTTGAAACCTTTTTCAACAAGCTGTCCAACACTAAACAAGTTTTGATCAATGTCAGGCACATATAAAACATCGGTAATATGTTTTACACCTGTTAAGCTTTCAATGGCCAATGTTCCCTTTCCTTTCACTAAGATAAACTCACCATTTCCAATTTTAACTTTAGAAATGAGAGTTTTATCTATTTCTGTGAAAAGAGTTTGATCGTTGGTCATGTGATTTGTGCAACCACTATCTATCAACCACGAATCACTGGAGCTGTTGTTAATTGCAAAACACATTGCCACAAAGAGTTGCTCTTCATCTTGTTCTTCTGTAACTTTTGAAGCTTCAGTTTGTTGTGATCTGCAAACCTTTTCCATGTGGCCCATATTACCACATTTCCTGCACTTGATGTCAGGCCGCCACCAGTATCTTTTTGCCATATGATTCATCTTCTTGCAATGTGGGCAAGGTGTTCTCACATCATTTTTGTTATCACTGCTGAACTTGTTCTTTTTCTTCTCCTTGTAATTTTTGTCTTTGCTGCCTCCTGAACTTTCAGTTTTGGCCTTGAATGAGCACCTGCATGTTCTGGGTTCTTTCATTTCCCTGGTACTCCTTCTTGATGTAGTCCCATATTTCTTTTGCTGATAATTCTAGTAAATATGGTGTTGGAAACAGAAGAAAAAAGACAGGCTTTAGCTTTTGACTTCCTTGTCTTTCTCTCCTTATGATTCTTTATCTGTGCCATTGTTGGATTTAGTGGAAGCCGAGCAACTTCATAATCTTCTTCTACAGCCTCCCAGAGATCCAATGCATCAAGATAAACCTTTATTTTAATAGCACAAGCTTGATAATTCTGGCCATCAAAAACTGGTGCAGCAAGCTCATTAAAAGATACTGCATCTGCTTTCATTCTCACAGATCCCTCAAGATAATTTGGAACCAACATAAACTTCTATTGAACTTCATGAAATTTATACAAACATCAGTTACAACTGACTTCCATAACTTCTCCTAAACATAAGCAATAATTGAATAACTTCTCCTGAATTCAAATAATTAAATAAAACATTATCTGTTAATAAATTAACTAAGGCACACTTCCAACAAATACAAACAAGCTATTGTCCCTAAAATAGTAGCAAGAAAAAACAAAGATTTTAACTTTCCTAATTTTGTGCAGGAAAAACAATTGTGAATAAAGAGGAGGAAAATTTATGTTAGGATGTTACTACATCAGCATATTTTCTCGGCATTTTAACATATTGTTGTCTATGATAATTTAGAAACGAATAATCAAATTCCTAATATTGTCAGTTTGAACTTAAAACTTGATGCCCAAATAACGATATAGATAGGTAGGAGCTTTTATAATTAAAAGCTAAACAATGTTATTTTTTTTCCATTTTCATCTAGAATTAGTATCATTGATTTTGCACCCTTGAATATAATGGTTCATGAAAATAGTTTTAATTATAATCAATTTTATATTGAATAGAACATTTAATCAAGAACTCAGACAAGAAATTGTATATCTATATCTTCAACTTCAAACATTACTCATCTTAATATTATCAAAAAAAAAAAAACATTACTCATCTTAATTAAATGCTTTTTCTAAAGATAAAACGATGTTAATTCAATTTGTGGATGGGTTGTGGTCAACCTTAATTTGAATTGCCATGTCTGAAATATGTTGTTCTTTCCCTCTATGTATATCTCTTCTTTCCATCTCTCATCTCATTTCAATTTAATTGTGAATCGGCTCAAAAAAAATAAATAAAAACTCTAGTTAAGGGAAGTTTTTCTATAATATCCCCTATTGCCTAAAAACATATATATATGCCATGCTTTATAAGGTGGGTTGAAACATTAAGTTTCGGCCGAGCTTGGTAACTATAGCTCGTGACTCAGGTGAATCCATTAGAGTGATGGAACATGGCTATGGCTTAGAAGGCTCACTTTAATGCAGCTAAACTTGGGCTCGCCCATTCCAATCTCAAAGTTAATCAATCATTCATGAAATGAAATGAATCTCCAAATCAAGCATATTCATAAAAAAAAAACACCTTATGTTGTTACTATCCCTTCCTATATGATCATTATATTGATTTCACATTTTACTCCTTCATTTTTTCGGATTTCTCTTTGGTTATCAGCCATGAAACTACTGTTTTCTCTTTTATTTCGGTTCATCTTGATGATGTTATCATTCATGATTTGAAGCAGCACAAGAAGTAAGTCTTCTCCTTTGCGTTGGTTTACCATGATACATGTCAAAACCAAGGAGCTGGTAAACCAAGGCAAAGGAGAAAACTTCTTCTGCTGCATCAAATCATGAATGCAGCACATCATCAAGACGAACCCAAACAGAAGAGAAAACTGTAGTTTCATGGCCGATACCCAAGGAGAAATTAAAAAAAATGAAAGAGTAAAATGTGAAATCAATAGAATGATCAGAAAGGAAGGGGTATTAACAACAAAAGTTGTTGTGTGATGAATGTCCTCGATTTGGAGATTCATTTTATTTCATGTAAAACTAGTCTTGTTAGATTGATAATTTTAGGTAAATGTGGAAAGCGACTCTGCTTATGTCGTTGGTCTTTTCCGCTCGAGATCCCTTGCTGTCCCTTGGCAAGTTCGTCAAGATTGGCTTCGTTGCTTGTCTCTATTGGATAATATGGCTTTTGTAGTTTCCCACGTTTACAGGGAAGGCAATCAAGTAGCTCATGCCTTAGCCAATTACGGTAGAACTGCGTCTGGCATTCTGTGGTGGGATTCTGCCCCTAGTTTTTGTTCAGTCTTTTGCTTTTTTGATTCTAGTGGACGGTCTGCGTAACGATTCGCTTAGCTTGGGTACTCACTTTCTGGCTTCTCTGTACTTTGCTTTTCTCTTTAATAAATCTGGCTCTGAGCTTGTGCAACCCACTGCTCGGTAGTCCTTCAAAAAAAAAAAAAATTTAGGTAAATGACCAATAGGACATTCTCGCATAATCTATTTATAATTCTTGCATATTCTAATTTTGGAATGGAATGTGAGTTTTATTCAACATTTAATAGTTAGTTATTTTGATTTAGTCGTTAAGAAAAAATATTTAATTAGCAGAGTTACTAAAATTAATATGTAATATGGAGTATTTGTATTTGTATCATGTGTGACACCTTGCCATGAACCAAAATGATTGAAAACTAACATGTGCATGATATGTAGCTTTGCCTAATTTAGTTTGATTCAATAGTGACAAGTTTTTTCATGCTCTTGAAAATGTCAATCAAATGATCTGCAAAATTATGTATTTACTTCTGACATATTTATAAAGTAGACACAGTTTATCAAATGTTTTACAAAATTTCTTCATCCTTACTTTATATTCACGTAATTATTGACCGCAAAGGGAATAACTAAGTTGTATATATGTTTGTTAAGCATAATATCTTGGTTGCTAATTGTTTCCTCTCGTTCAAATTGACAGCATAACAAGGAAAGCGGTGAGAAATTAGTAGTGTTGCATTATCAACAGATAGACGCGCGAGAAGTCAATTTCACTGTTATCACTATTTCTTTGCACAATTCTGTTGATTAATTTTCTTCTTCTAGATATACCAGTAAATCAGTAGTGTTATTTTGCGTTGCTAAACACTATGGAAAACAACTCCAATCTATTTGATCGCTCTATATCTTCTCCCTATGAAGAAGATATTGAAGAAGTGGAATTCAGTTTCTCTTCAAATTCAAGCTCATAATGCACCATATCAGCAAATAATTTAATCATTTTCTGTGGAAGAATCATGATACCATCACCACCCGGTAAATCCCGATTTCTCCAACTATGTGTTCTTGGATGTCAAAGAAAAATGTGCATAAGATGTTATCTTCATTGTCTTCGACAATTCCATCTATTTCTTCTATAATGTCTAAGGTTTTATCTAGAGTGACAAAGATGCCAACAATATTGAAGCTCAATAACATTAAGAAAGGTAAAGTAGAAGCCACATATGCAATTAATTATGGAAAAGGATGAAGATGGAGTTAGAGTGATGAAGTGGTCAAGGTTGAGGAGAATTGTATCATATTTTACACAAGTTGTTGGTTAGTTTTATATTCTTTTGTTTTTTTAAATAGTGGATTACTTAATTTTTTGTTTGGCATCTTTGTCACTCCAAATAAAACATTAGGCATCATTGAAGCAATATATGGAGTGGTGGAAAACAATGAAAACAACATCTTATTCACTTTTTTCTTTGATAGCGAATAACACAGAGGGAGTGGAAGATAATAATTTGGATTTACATGGTGGTGGTGGTACCATGATCCTTCCACATGAAATGATTAAATGTTCTGCTCATAAGGTACAGTTCGAGCTTAAATTTGAACGGAAACTGAATTCCTCTTCTTTAATATCATCATCGTATGGAGAATGTTGAATATGATGTTTAGGGTTATTACTCTCTTGAACCAAGTACTTAAATGATTGAGAGCAATTAAAGAGATTAGAGTTGTTTTCCATGGTGATTAGAATAGCAAAATAGCACTATCCATTTACTAGTTAAGAAGAAGCAAGGGAATTATGCAAAATATTAGAGAAATAGCACTACTATTTATGCTTGTAAAATAAATCAACTCTATCGCATCAAGTATACAGTTTTTATGAACCAGATCGATCCCATATGGACTAGTATTTGATTAGTTATCCTTACCTAAATTCTATATTATCTAATGAATTAATTAAATGAAATTGGTTTTTAAACTAATTAAAATAAATAACTTTAATAAAAAAAATGCAAAAATCTTTAAACAATTGATTTATCTAGGATTGAGATGAGAGCTAGGATTTTGGATCCCTTAGCTATTTCATATGAACCATTGAGCAAACATTGCGTGTAATGAAAATTAACATAAAACGGTGATTTTCCTGAACAAAGTAGTAACTTTGGCCGAAAAATCACTAAATTTGTTTTAACTATAATTAAGTCGATGCTTTGCTAGACAAAATCCCTAATTATAATTAAAGGTTTTAAGCATTATGAAAACCATGGATAAGCCGTAGCCTAAACCATAAAGCAGCACATCCGGTTAGGGAATATGATTAACTAAAATGCTTTGTTGAATTGTTTACTTGGTCATGTTTCACAATTCAACTCCATCCTATCCTATGTGGATTTAGCTCATGATTGAGCTAAAACATGTAAGCATCATAGGAATTGAATAAGGGGAATTCATGCTCAGATATAGGATATGAAAGAAAACAAGAACTTCAATGTAATAGTACATTGAGAACTCAAGGTGAATATAAACCAAAGTCTAGCTTTGCAAGGTCTAAACTATGAGTTAGTTTAACCCTTGCTACACTAAAAAGAACTAGATCTTAAATAAAGAAAATAATTTCTAACCACCAATGTAACTGAAAGCTAAAGATAATGAAAATGAGCTACACAACATGTAAAAATTGTGTTTGGAGCATAGAACTACAAATTAGCAAGAGTCCCTATTTATAGGAGTTTTGGGACTCCTATTTACATAAAAACCACTTGTTGGTCTTTTAATATTGATTCCTTATCTTGCCATTATTGATTTGTAATTGATTAAGGAAGGTTTTGGAGTTTTTTTAGGCATATTTGCATCTCCCCAACCTTTAAGGATTCTTCCTTTCCTTGTCATAATTGATTTGGAATTTAGTAAGGAAGGTTTTGAAGTTTTTAGGCAGATTTTATTTTTTCTTCTTATTCTATAGAATCACAGTCAGTTTGTTGAGCAATCTCTAGGAATATTTCTCCAATTACTTTGTTTTATTTCCGAAAACACATGAAATCACTCAAAACTCCATTCAATAGCAGTCTTTTGGAGCTATTGATTTGATTTATATAGAAGAAGAATGCATACACTCATTTTCCATTAGGAAAGTAAATATTACTAGCAAAAAAAACTTTGATTCTATTTTAATATGTTATCCCTAATTATTATGGAGAATTGATTTACATACCATATAATTTTAGGGTGTTTCACACTTTGATATTTAAAATGTTAATTTATAATTAAAAATACGGTAACTTATACATTATAAATATATTTAAAATATTAAAACTATATTTTACCCAAGCCTCTTTTATTTTAATAAAAATTATTTTTTAAAATATTTTTTCTTTTTAAAAAAATATTTTAAAATATAAGCATACTGTAGCTAGTCTATTTAATATGCATTGTCTCATCATATATTTTTTCTTACAAAACCAACTATTAATAATTGACAAAATCCATATTTAAGTCTCACATTTTTATCAAGTTCTAGTCATTTATTTTTCCATATTCAGTTTATTGACAAATATATTTGGAATGTCTGATATGATTATGACTATGACGGACAAATAACTATCACCAGTCTGTTCAAAAATTTTATTAGATTGAGCTAAAATTAATATTAGGAATAAAGTTTTACTATTTCAAATACTAGTGTGAAATTTGCACTTTCCTACCAATAATAGGGTTAAATTTGGTCACTATTCTATACTATATTATTATTTTCTAAATAGAAAAAGGAAAAACAAATGACACATACCAAACAAAAAATAATAGCAAAATTTACTCATTTCCTTTTTTGTTTCAACTTAATAATAAAAGTAAATTCCATATTAACATAATTACAAAATTTTCTATCCATCCCCATATCAATAAAATTTGGAAATAGCATGATTTGAGTTGATTGATGGTTATTAATACAAATTGATGTTTTTTTATTACAGCATATTAAAATCCAAGATTAATATCAAATAATTTTGTCTATCTTGTGATTCCTTGCCTCTATATTTATTTATTTTTCTAAGGTATCTGCTGATTGATTTTACTTGTCTAGAATTGAATGGGACCAATTTGGTTCGGTTCAAACCAGACAAAATCGATTTATCGTTCAGTTGATTTGGTTGTAGATCCTTTACTTTTGGTTTAGTTTTTTTCAATTCAGTTTCCAACCTAATTAGATATTGCTAAACCTTAGTTCAGTTTGGATGGGTTATAATAATCTATCTAATTTTAAATAACTAAAAAAAATTAAAAAAATAACTGATTCTACAAAGGGGCAACTATGACATTTTAATGGATTCTATCCATTCTATCTCCAATTTTTCTAGCCATTTAGCAGTGTCCGTATGACAATTGCATTAAGTATTTAAGTATTGAAGTATTAATGAATTTTATGTATTGGAAAAAAAATTTAAATTAATAATGAGAATTTTCATGTTTTTATTTACAGCCAGATTTGCATACAAACAATTGGAAGACGCTTAAGCGATTCAACCAAACAAAGCAAATGTCCTGTATATATTAATAAAATGCATTTTTATGACCTTATTGAACATTGTCCAAAGTACCCGTAGATGAGATTGACCCTAAAAGCCCCTAAATCCCCATTTTTACAAAACCCAGAAAACCTAATTAACTCTTAGAAACTGTGATGAAATCTCCAATCCAATTGTCCCTTTTCTTTTTATGAGTATTTGATGATGACCCTTTATGTTGTTAAGACGTAGTGATAAAAAAAATTAGCAGCCACATCAACATAACCAATTATATGGAAAGCATAATGATATGAGATACATTCATTAGCTTATCAAGGCAGTGTTATTTATGGATTCGGTAGTTTTGTATACTATAAAGCCTTAAGTTAGCACCTTGGTAATATATGAATATTCCATCACATCTGTCTAGCTAATTAATAAACAAAAGCAGCTCCGTGCACTACGCGTACCGGCTAAAACGAGTGTTTGGGGAGGGGTCCCACCACAATGGTGTACTAGGGCCAGGCTTCCCTTGTCAATTTTTTTGGGAAGAGGCCGCTTCTAAGACTCGAACCCGTGATCTCTAAGTCACACGACAACAACGTTTACTATTGCATCAAGGCTCGCTAATTAATAATAGAGAAAAATGCCTTTGTGTTTTCCTTAGTTCTGTTATATTGTAGAAAACATGTCAATCTCACATGAAAAAACACTGTAAAGAGCAGAGATATTTTCACTGATTACTTCTTGCGGAATACTGCAAAGAACATTGAACAAGTTTGGTGCTTTTTTATGGAAGGGGAAAAATTTGGAAAATTCAAATTAGGACATATACTAATAATGGCCAAGTAGATAAATGGTGCAACTTTGAGCAGAAACACATATATAGATAATTGTTGTTGAATATATGATCTAAAGAATATGAAATGTTGTGTATTTGGACAAATTAACTACATCCACATAAGACTTTCAGTACAAAGAACAAGAAAACAAAATGACAATGACATATTAGGATTGTCGACTTCAACGTCTCCAAAACTTTTGTCTTCAATATTGTAGGAGACTAATTTGTTCATACCATAACTAAGCAGAATCTCATTCATGCTCTTTGAATATCCCAAAATTTTGACTTTTCCACGACAATGTGGGGAAGGATATATGGGTTCTTCAACATCGCACAATCTTTCCCAAGTAAACTGGTCAAATTCATCATTCTTCTTTTTGATGGTTTTATTATGCGTGTTTAATTAATGCAATAAGGAGGCGAACAAGGCGGCAAAAGTTTTTGAGAAGGCATTGAAGAAAGTAAACAATGAGGCTGATGCGATTGATTTCGTTAAGCAGCCAATAAGTTTACCACGCCCATTGCTGAAGTTGTGCAACTGGGCAAGAACCAATATAAATGGACTCAAATGTATAACCAAAACATTTGGAGCTGAGTTGTTCGGTGTAGAATGAATGCAAGCATTGATGCCTAGCGATTTATATGCAATGGCACACCTACTTGAGATGGCAGCAGACACAATTACATATTACATGAGGTACATGAATGAAATACATAAATGTATTAATTTGGATATCTATTTCATGAACACTTATACATGTATTTGCCCAGTCATCTATACCATGTACTGAAAAAAGCATGAATGGAAGAAAATGTGTTATTTGTTGATCCATGTACCACTTTTGCTCTTGGAACTAAGAAAACTCCAACGGACCAGTCCAAGGAGTTGATGGATCGGTTCAAACAGGGTGGTGCTAATTCTTTATTCCGTATTCCTTACAACTCAGGGTAACTATGAATCCTTTGTACTGTGTGTTTATTAGTTGATTATCTGATACTGATATAGCTGAAATGGCTAATGTTTGCAGATCACATTGGACTCTAACTATTGTTGACATTGAGAAGAAAAAATCATATTAGTTAGATCCATTGAAAAGGAGATTGCCAAAGTCCATAGAATGGACGGATGTTGTTAGCAAGTAAGTTACAAAATGCCTCTAATGTGTACGCATTCAGATAGTTCATCACATACATACATGTTGTTACACTTGTTGCAATGCGATGAAGTTTTACTATGCTCAGAAAGACCCAAAGAAGGTGACGACGACCAAACTGAAGATGATACTGCTTCTAGTGAGTTTTATAGTTACACGAGTAAGTGTATATTGTCTTTTTTGGGGTCTAACCATTATATTCTGTGCCACAGGGGATACCTGAGCAACGAGATGATAAAACATGTGGTTTTTGGGTAATGTTGTACATACGAGAGATCGTCATGGATAAGGACTTAAACTTTGTTGCAAAGGTACCATAATTTATTACCATAACTTTGTGTTCAGATATATGCAGTTGTTCTAGCTATCACTTATAGAGAAAATTCCTAATAGTAAAGCATTTATATTTTGTAGTGGATAAACAAGTGTGGATTGAGTTACAACCATTCGGATTTGGATGATCTCCGCAAAGAATGGCCAAAGCATGTGCTTTACTAGAAGTGACAATGGATTGTGTATGTAATACTGTTTTCGTACAATATGATTATCGGTTTGTGGTACACTTGTTGTTGTGCATATTTTGGGTCCTTTTTTGGTGCACATTTTTGTACAATGATATCACACTGGTTCTATGTGTATATATTATGCACAACCGGTGTATATATTATGTAAATAATGGATACGTTAAGTTATATATGAAGTTTATAGCTTTGTTGTAATTGGAGTAGTATTATCATGTAATTTTAATGGAAGTATGTAGAGGTGCATGAAAGGGTTACAGGTTATGGGACACAATTGGAAAAAAAGATCTGCCATCTAATGCAATATTGAATGAGTGCTAAATTAAAAAAATTGTCATATGGCAGCGAGCCCTGTGACAGATTTATATCATGCGGGATGACAGTTTTTAACCATCATCTGAAGGGGGTTTTAGCATAGTGCTATTTTCAAATGGAAAATCACCGTCTTGAGTTAACCTTTAAATTCACGCAATTTACATGTATTGATTCATAGGAGTTAGCATGAGAATCCTAAATCATAGTCTTCCATCCATTCATTTAAACTAATTAATTGTTCAAATAAGCTTTGCTAGTTTTATTGCTTTATTAGTAGTTAAAGTTACAATTTGAAAACACTTAATTCAATCCTTAGATAATATAGAATTCGAGTACGAATAGGGAATTAGATACTAGTCTCTATGGGACCGTTATTGTTCTTCAAAACATTTACTACTTGATACGATAAAGTTCACTTGCTCTTTAGAGTTAGAGATACGTTTTATCTCCTATCAAGTATGATGAGACAATCCGGCTATATTGTTGGGCTTATGGAGACTAATATATATAGGCCCAACTGAAGTGATGGGCCCAACTACAGCGATCCATTATAGTAGGGTTTTAGACGATTAGGGTTTCAGGAGTATAAATGTAACCTCTTTCTCTGTAATCCGCATCTCATTCATTATAGTAAATATCCTGGCTTGGTAGTGCCCCCAGACGTAGTCATTCATATTGAGTGGCGAACTGGGTAAACAATTCTTGTGTGCTTGCTTATTTTCGTTTATTGTAATTTCAATTATTCCTAACAACTGGTATCAGAGCGAGGGTAATTACGATGGGAGATGGAAAAACCCCTGTGGAGAAATTCGATGGTTCGGATTTCGGTTTTTGGAAGATACAGATCGAGGATTACCTGTATGGTAAAGATCTGTACGAGCCTCTGGGTGAGCAGCCGGAGGATATGTATGATGAAGAGTGGAAGCTGTTGGACAGAAAAGCGATGAGCGTGATTCGCATGTCGCTGTCCAAAAACATGGCGCATCACACGGTGAAGGCAAAGACCACGAAGGAGATGTTGGAGATTTTGAGTTCGTTATACTAGAAGCCTTCCGCGGCCAATAAAGTTCATCTGATGCGACGACTGTTTAATCTACAGATGATGGAGAATATAGCAGTGGCGATGCATCTGAATGATTTTAATATGATGATCACTCAATTAAGTTTTATGGATATTGATTTCGACGAAGAAGTATTAGCCCTAATTCCATTATCTTCTTTACCAGAAAGTTGGAGTGGCACGGTTACTGCCCTAAGTGCTTCAGCAGGGAAAGAAAAACTTAGGTTTGATGATGTCAGAGACTTGATTATAAGCGAGGAGATTCGCAGGAAAGAGTCAGGTTCCACATCTGGATCAGCCTTGAATGCAGAGAATCGGGGAAGGTCAGATCGCAGGTCAAAGCAGAATCGTGGCAGGTCTATGTCCAAAGGGAGAGGGAAACCTGTGAAGGACAAGAGCCACATCAAGTGCTGGAATTGTAATGAGAATGGTCATTACAAGAGTGAATGCAAGGCACCGGAGAAGGAAAAGTCAGTCAATTCAGCCAGCGAGGATTTTGGTGATGCGTTGATTCTGAGTAATTCAACTGCAGAAACAGCAGCAGAAGCCCTCGTATTGAGTGTAAAAAGTCCTCTAGAGTCTTGGGTATTAGACTCAGGAGCTTTATTTCATTCATGTAGTAGTGCAGATTTGATGGAAAACTATACCCCTGGGAAATTCGGAAAGTTTTATCTTGCTGATGATGAGCCTTTGGAGATTGTAGGGAAGGGAGATGTTTCGATCAAATCTCCGAATGGATCTGTGATAAAGCTGTCTGGAGTAAAGCATGTTCCTGGCCTGAAGAGAAATCTGTTGTCAATTGGGCAAATGGATTATGAAGGTTATTGTGTAATCTTTGCAGGTGGTGCTTGGAAAATGACCAAAGGAGCCATGGTGGTTGCCCGTGGTGAGAAGGTTGGATCATTGTACTTAACAGACAATGTTTTCAATAGCATTGATGTCGTGAGGGAGAATGTCAATGCAAATTTGTGGCACTGTCGTCTTGGTCACATGAGTGAAAAGGGGATGAAAGTGTTGTGTTCAAAGGGTCTGTTGCTGGGTCTGAAATCTGCTGATCTTGGGCTGTGTGAGGATTGCATCTTTGGGAAGCAGAAAAGAGTCCGTTTCTCTAAGGGTGGCAGAACTTTGAAGAAAGAGAAGTTGGAGTTAGTTCACATCGATCTATGGGGTCCTGCACCTGTGAAATCTCTTGGTGGAGCTTTGTATTACATGACTCTCATTGACGACTCCACTAGGAAAGTGTGGATCTATTTTCTTAGAAAGAAATCTGATGCTTTTGATTCCTTTCGAAAATGGAAGGCTCTGGTTGAGAATGAGACAGGTTTGAAGGTAAAGTGCTTGAGGTCTGACAATGGTGGAGAGTATGAGCTTAGGTAATTCAAGGAATTCTGTGCTGAGAATGGAATTCTCATGGAGAAGACTCTGAAAGGAACTCCTCAGGAGAACGGAGTTGCAGAACGAATGAACAGAACTTTGTGTGAGCATGCTAGAAGCATGAGGCTGAAGTGCAGACTTCCGAAGACGTTCTGGGCAGAAGCAGTAAACACCGCAGCATTCTTGATCAACAGAGGGCCATCGAGTCCCTTGGAGAGTAGCATTCCTGAAGAGGCTTAAAGTGGCAAACAGGTAAATCTATCCTTTCTACGAGTATTTGGATGTGATTCATATGTTCATATTGCTCCCCTTGAGAGAAGTAAGTTAGATGCGAAGTCTATTAAGTGTACGTTTATTGGATACAGTGGTGATGATTTCGGATATCGGTTCTGGGATAGTCAGAACAGGAAGATTATTCACAGTCGGGATGTTGTTTTCAATGAGCAGATAATGTACAAGGATAGTCTGAGCGCATCTGATACTAGTGATGCAGGACCAGATGTCGTGGACCTAGACATCACGAATTCTGGTGGGAGCAAGGAGGTAGTTGTGGAGGAGACAGTTGTGGAGGAGGTAGAAGAACCCCAAACTCCACCGGTTACACTGCGCAGATCCACTAGAGAGCGTAGAGCACCTAACAGGTACACGCCTATAAGCAACTACATACTGTTGACAGATAGTGGTAAACCAGAAAGCTACTTGGAAGCATCTCGTGGAGAGGATGCGAGCAAGTGGAGGCTTGCAATAGATGATGAGATGGATTCCTTGATGACCAATGGCACCTGGGAACTTGTTGAGCTTCCAAAGGGTAAGAAGTCTTTACAAAACAGGTGGATTTTCAGAATCAAAGAAGAAGCTGATGGTAGCAAACGCTACAAGGCAAGGCTGGTCGTAAAATGCTTTCAGCAGAGGTATGACATAGATCATACTGACGTTTTTACTCCAGTGGTGAAGTTGACTACTATTCGTTTAGTGTTGAGTATGGTAGCTGCAGAAGATTTAGAGCTGCAGCAAATGGATGTAAAAACGACATTTCTTCATGGGGACTTAAATGAAGACATCTATATGAAGCAACCTCAGGGCTATGAGTCTGATAACGGTGAGCTTGTGTGCAAGTTGAACAAGAGCTTGTATGGTCTGAAACAAGCTCCAAGACAGTGGTACAAGAAATTTCACGGATTCATGCACGAAATTGAGTTCGTGAGGAGTGAAGCTGATCATTGTTGTTACTTCAGGAAATTGAATGAAGGCTACATAATTTTACTATTATATGTTGATGATATGCTGATTGCAGGGTTGAGTGCTTGAGAACTGAGAAAACTGAAGAAGCAGTTATCTAAGCGGTTTGCTATGAAAGATCTCGGAGAAGCTAAGCAGATTTTGGGCATGAGGATTGAAATAGATGGGAAGGCTGGAAAGTTGTATCTCTCACAAGCTGAGTATATCAAGAAGGTCTTGATTAGATTCGGCATGCAAGATGCCAAGCCAGCTACGGTTCCTTTGGGTAGCCATTTCAAGCTATCTAAACATGACTCACCCAAGAGCAGAGAAGAGCGAGTCCAGATGGAGAGAACTCCGTATGCCTCAGCAATTGGCAGCTTGATGTATGCAATGGTGTGAACAAGGCCGAATATTGCACATGCTGTGGGAGTTGTCAGTCGTTTCATAGGAGACCCTGGTAAGAAGCATTGGGAAGCAGTAAAGTGGATTTTGAGATACCTGAAGGGAACCACTGAACAGGCCCTATGTTTTGAGGGCAAGAAAGTTATGTTGACAGGGTATGTGGATGCAGATTTGGCATCTAGTGACCTTGACAAGAGAAGAAGTACAACCGGATATGTCTTCACATTGGGTGGTACTGCTGTCTCTTGGGCTTCAAAGCTGTAGAAGGTGGTGGCTTTGTCTACTACAGAAGCTGAGTATGTTGCAGTGATTGAGGCTAGTAAGGAGATGGTATGGTTGCAGAATTTCTTGCGTGAGTTGGGAAAGGAGCAGAAGGATCCTATTTTGTACAGCGACAGTCAGAGTGTCATTCATTTGGCAAAGAATCCCGCCTTTCACTCAAGAACAAAGACATAGAGTTGAAGTATCACTACATACGACATCTCTTGGACAGGAAGATATTGCAGTTGATGAAGATTCCAGGCACAGAGAATCCTGCAGACATGTTGACTAAGGTTGTAACCTTAGAGAAGCTGAAGCTATGTATGGCTTCAGCTGGCCTTGGTAATTAAGTTAAAGGCATGGCACTACCATCAGATGACGAATTTAGTCTCGAGGTGGGAGATTGTTGGGCTTATGGAGACTAATATATATAGGCCCAACTGAAGCGATGGGCCCAACTGCAGCGATCCAAAAATTTGGACGGGGTACGGGGGGCGGTAGCCCCTGTTGGGCCATCGGCCCAAATTTTTTTTTTTTGCCGATTAGGGACGGTTAGCGTTTCAGGAGTATAAATGTAACCTCTTTCTCTGTAATCCGCATCTCATTCATTATAGTAAATATCTTGGCTTGGTAGTGCCCCAGACGTAGTCATTCATATTGAGTGGCGAACTGGGTAAACAATTCTTGTGTGCTTGCTTATTTTCATTTATCATAATTTCAATTATTCCTAACATGTATGTGAAATTTCTCACTAGGGCGATGCATCTTAATCCAACTTAAAGCTTCTTTGATAACCATGGCCTCAGATAGATGAGGACTAAGATTTCCTTGAAAAGCTCCCATCTTAGCTAGAATGCCTTCTCTAGAGTGATTACTTGATGATGTCATAGATGCAAAAAAAACTTTTGACGCAAGAATTCAAAAGAAAAGAAGAAACTTGTAAAAAGATAAGACAAAACGAAACTTTTCAGACGACAAGACCCATATATTTACTCAAATCAAATCAAATCTAACATTGAACCTGAGTCCATATTATGGAAGCACTATTATAGGTATTTCCTAAAAAATATATTACGGTTTATTTTCTAAATAGTAACTCTTAGGGGTGTTCATCGGTCGGTTCGGTTTGAAAACCGAACCGAACCAAAATAACTGAAAACTGAACCGAACCAAAATAATCGAAAACCGAATAGCCTTAAAAATAAAAACCGAAGCTAACCGAATAATAATAAATAACCGAACCAAACCGACCGAATTATTTCGGTTGGTTTGGTTCGGTTATTCAGTTTCCTTACATTAAAAATTTTCATTAGCAATTATTTCTATATAAAGTTAATTTTACAGCATTAATGATGTTGTTGGTATTTACTTATATATATAACAGTTATTGTTTTTATTTTTGGATCCTGATGTTTGATGTTGTATCAAATAAAAAAGAAAATTGTTATATTATATTATATAGTTAAAATATAAAGGGTGTTGTTAAACCCGGTCACAATTTCCCACCCCTAGCCCCATGAAATGACCAAACTACCCTTGTTGGTTTTGGTCTTTGGAAATTTTTTGTTTTCTCTCTACGAAACACGGACGTGTGGCTATCACATGCCTCACCACGTGGTGAGGCATGATAGTCACATGCCTCACCATGTGGTGAGGCGTGACAGCCACATGCCTCACCACGTGGTGGGGCATGTGAACATCACGCCTCACCACGTGGTGAGGCATGTGGCTATCACGCCTCACCACGTGGTGAGCATGTGGCTATCACGCCTCACCACGTGGTGAGGCGTGATAGCCACATGCCTCACCACGTGGTGAGGCATGATGTTCACATGCCCCACCACGTGGTATTTTTTTTTCAATTTTAGATTTTACTTATTATTATTTTAAAAAATTATAATTATTCTAAAAAATTCTAAATATTCTAATTATTAACATTATAATTTGAATTATAATTATTAACATTATAATTAAATAATGTAAGGCATGATGTTCACATTCCCACGTGTGAATTTTTTTTTCCAATTTTACATTTTAATTATTATTATTCTAAACAATTATAAATATTATAATTATTCTAAAAAATTCTAAATATTATAATTATTAACATTATAATTTGAATTATAATTATTAACATTATAATTAAATAATATACATTAAGTATAAAACATGTGTTAAAATGTGTTAAAAACAATAAGTTCTAAAGAATTCTAAATATTAACAAATTACAACAAACCAATTCGTCCGGTTCCATTCCTCAATGAATCGATGTGTGATAGATTTAAGAAAAACTGTTCACATGCTCACGTATGAATTTATTTTTCCAATTTTACATTTTAATTATTATTATTCTATGGAACCGGACGAATTGACTTGTTGTAATTTTTTAATATTTAGAATTGTTTAGAACTTATTGTTTTTAGGGTTAAGGTGCAAAAATACCCCTAACGTTTTGCGTCAGGAGCAATTTTACCCCTTGTTGAGCGATTTCTGCAAGTGCACGGTATACGCTTGTAGTAATAAAAGATATCGATCCCACATGGAACGTTTTCTTTAACAAAACTTATTTACAATTGGTTAAATTTACTTTAAGGTTTATAATATGGAAAATCGTTTAATCGGTTTTGGTTTTGAAATTGCTAGAATGAGAATTAGATTAGAGTATGAAAATGTTAGAAAATATTCTGATTTAAGAATGAATTTGCAAGATAGGAACTTTTAGTACTTTTTAGAAAAGTAAACGAATGTATTCGTTTGCATTAAGCAAAGAAAACAACTTTAAACTTTGTACGAATTATAAAGATGAAATAAATGACGGAACCTCTAATTAATTGGCTTTGAACATGACAAATCCCTTTCGGGATAGTTGCCCTTAATCAAATTAAAAATCTTTCGAGATAATAATTTGCCTAAGTGTTCAACAAAGTTTCTTTATAAAGATTTTGGATTAAATATGTTTTAATGAAAACACCAGCAGTCACTTTAGTGGATTGGTTACCATAAGTGCTGCATAAAAATCTATCGAATAGAACGGACTTTATTAGATGAAATATAAATTGATACAAGTTTACAGAGAACATGGAGCATGGAAACATTCGACGGCTTGCAAGTGAACGGGTTGATCAATCCTTTCCTTGGGTTTCGTTAGAGTTTGTCTGGCTCAGGGGCGGATCCTCTACTCAATCTTCTTGTTGAATCTTCGTAATAGAGACTGGGTCGGTCTATTACCAAAATGAAAACTAAACTGGAACAATGACTAAACGTTACTAAACTTGTTATTATTGAATAAACAATGTGTGTACAGCATATTTCTTTTTACAAAATCGAAATCTAACTTCTGAATTACTTGATTCGGAATTTCTGCATAAATTCTATACTAATCTCTTTTTTCTACATATCTTCAACTCTCCATCAACTCTTTATTTATAGATGTTGAAGAGTCTTGATTGAAGTGTCGTGTCCGTTGTGAAGGATCGTGTCCGTTGCGAAAGGACGTCTTTATCCACCCGAACGATCGCGTTTCGTCGAAAACGAAAGTGTGTAACTAGGCTTCTAAAATCTCCTGCTCGTACCCAGAATCTTAAATTCTCTACCGAGAATGTGGGAGCATCAATTGGTCTTCAAACGAAGGAAGGAGAAGCTGGGGAACGCGTGTCGCGACCGTGAATTTGGGGGCCGCGGTCGCGGCACGGAACGTTTTTTGGTTTTTTAGCTTTCGTTCGCGTCCTCGATTTGGCGTTATTAATTTCTGTCGTCTTCGACTCCTTTTGTAGGGTTTTTCTTCTGTTTTCGAGCTCTTTTCGTTCCTATTTGGATTTTACCAAATATTTATGTACCTTACAAGAAAGAAACATATTCGAGAGTAAAAGCTTCCTAACAGTTATAAATAGCATAAATTTGTAGCAATATTGATGTAATTAACGATGATATTTTAGGTATATTTTGGGCTTAACAAATCTCCACACTTAATCTTTTGCTAGTCCCGAGCAAAATTTCACTGAATTTATTCTCTAACTAATCTCTTTATGAAAATAAAACATATATCTCTGTATTACCTTTTGAATTAGTTAAGCCGAAAAGACTAACTTCGCATGGCAAATTTATACGCAAAACATTAAACTAACTGAGTATAATATACGATATATCATTCGTCTTGTATTTCCAATTTTGAATTGAAGCATTCAGGACGATATAAGCACGCATGCTATTGAGTCTTTCGTCTCAAGGCATTTCAAAGCACAAAATTTCCTTTCCCAAACCTAAACTAATATATGAAATATATTAAATATTTAAATAAGTACTTGGGATTAATTTATTTACTTAGTTACGCCCGAGATAAGGGTGGTCTTGATCGTAACTTTATACGTATTTTATTGCTTTGTGTTTGCTTAAGAGGTACCGACCATGCCATGGGTGGACGCAATCGTTACTTTAAACTTAAACACGCTTATAATTTTTGCTTTAAACGTTCCTTCCATACCTCGATTGTGATAAGGGTGGTCGCAATCGTGGCCAAAAGTAAACGGTACTTAATTTTTCTTCCCTTTCATACCTCGATTGTGATAAGCTTGGTCTCAATCGTGGCCAAAAGTTAAGAATTCAACTAATTGATTAATTAATATGAAATATAAAATTGAATTGTAAATTGGGAAAAAGAAATATAGCACATTCATCCTATATTGACTTAAAATTCAACATGTATTATGGCTAAAGTTTCCTTAAAAACTTCAATTGGTGTTAATTTAAGACGAAATCAAACCGAGCTAAAATTGTTAGTTCAATTTAATGCCTATAAACCTAATTGAAAATTTAAAATAAGATTTATTGTATCATGAATTGCATGATATAAAATAGAGATTGAAATAAAGAATTTATTAACTTAAATACATTCACTCGAGACAATTTTACTTAAAATCGTATCGGAGATTTATGAAAAATTTTGAAAAATATTACCCGTATACGTATAGAAATATTCTTTCTAACGAAAATGATAACCTAAAAATAATCATAAGTTAAAATATTTTTAAACATGTGAATATAAAAAGTTTTATAAAAATAATGTTAAATAAATTGTGTTGCAATATATATGTTGCATTAACATAAAACAAGTGTTGCTTAAAAATTATTTATTCTTATTCGTTGCATAAAAAATTATTCGTACTAAAAATAAAATGATATATGCAATTTCCGCAAAATCCATAATGATATTTTTTTCCGTTTTGCAAAATAATATCTTTGTTGCATTTATTCGTATACGTATAGAAATTGATATATGTATGTCTCCTCCCACACTTAAATTGGACCATGTCCTCATTGGTGCAAAAATAATGGAGAAAACATAAAAAATAAATACGAAATAAGGCATACGAAACAAAGATGGAAATAGTAGCAAATTAAACATTCAACATAAAAGAAAAAAGAAAAATGTACCAAACATATGAAAAATGAAAAATTGTACCAAATTATAACAAGATAGAAATAAAATGAAAGAAAACAACCTATTCTTGAGGTGGGGAATCCGGAGGTGTAGGTGAAGTCTCCACATTGCGGCGTCGGAAAAAGGAAAGCATCCGATGCCGAGTCGATCTATGCTCACGTCTCAAAAGGTTGAGGTTGTCATTCTGTTTTCTACCAAATCATCAATTCTCAAGTTCATTTGACGATTGTTGGAATTGATTTGGTTCAAAATCCTCCTCAAATCCACCGGATCATCCGCTTGAGGTGCTTGGGGTTGTGGTTGTGATGTGAATCTCGAAAGCACGAAGCTGAGGGCGAATGAAACCTTACAAATCCCTTTGATTCCTGTTGGGCGAATTACAAGGTCTCAAACCAAGAAGGTTCAAGAAGCATTCAACGGTTTAATGAAGGAAGTTCGGAACATTCCAAGTGAAATATTCTTGACGGAAGAAACTGAGTTTGTCTCAATAGTTCAAGTCCTTGCTAGGGAAACTTAGTCTTATTTGCGATGAACAGGGTTGGTCCAAATGGATTTATTTAAAGAGAGCTTTGGACAAATATATGTTAGGCATATATTTAACCCATTGGGATCTTTATCTAATTCTAAAACTAAGTGGGCCAAGTCTTTTTATTAAATGGTTTAGTTGGGCTTAAATTGATTAGATTAGTTAGGCCAATTCTGTTATTAATAACGTGTAAACAGCTTGCCTTTAGGGTTAGTCTTTTATTGTTTCCTAGTTGGACTAGGATTAGTGTGCTTGCTTTCCTAGTTGCTTAAGGATTGTTTTATTTTCAGCCCATTTAAGGGTGCTGGACGAATTGAAAGGCATTGATTGATTATAATATAATTTGGTTTTTACACCTTCAAAAATTCTAGCAGTCTTTTACTATTTTGAGAGTTAGTATTTCGGCTCCGACTCTTGAAGTATTATTTTGATCGTGATCAATCATCAAGGCTAGGCGTTTGAGAATCAACCCCGTCACAGGTTCTTTCATCCAATTCGAAAGGTTGTTCAGTTTCATACTGTTTTGATTGTTCGAGTTATTTGTTTGGATTGGTGAACTTATTGTCGTCCTTCTACTTCCTTTTAGTGTGTTTATTATCTGAACCACCTATAATACGATTCTGTTTTTTATTATCTTTTGTGTTTATCTTAATTCGACGGTCGGGTAAATCTAAGTTGAGTCCGATTGTTACACCCGCGTAATCCGAAAAGATGATTTTGAAGATGATTCAGAGGAAGAACAATCAAGTTCTCATTCTAGGAGAAACACCCGAAGGGGGATGAGGGAAGACGGTAATCTGAACACCATCAAGATGAAAATTCCGTCGTTTCAAGGTAAAAGTGACCCCGACTTGTATCTTGAATGGGTGAGAAAGGTAGATGCCATATTTGATATCCACTATTATTCGGAGGAGAAAAAGATCAAGTTAGTTGTTTCCGAGTTCACTGATTACGCAGCCATTTGGTGGGATCAACTTCGGAAGAGCCGACGTAGAGATGGAGACCCAGCTGTTGAGACGTGGGGTGAAATGAAGCGGGTCATGAAAAAGAGGTTTGTTCCTTCTTATTATTACCGTGAAATCTTTAACAAGTTGCAAGGCTTAAGTCAAGGAGATAAAAGTGTGGAAGACTACTACAAAGAAATGGAAGTCGCTATGATGAGGGCTGATGTCCAGGAGGATGAGGAGTCAACAATGGCTCGGTTTTTGGGAGGTTTGAATGAAGATGTAGCTGATGTTGTCGAACTTCAACACTATATCACAATGGAAGAGCTGCTCCATAAGGCCATTAAAATCGAGAAACAACTCCGTCGGAAAGGGAAATCACGCTTGGATAATTCTTCTTCTTCATCATCTTGGAAGCCTAATTACAAACGTGAGGAGAAGAGCTCACCTCAGAACCTACAGCCTAAATCTAATTTCAAGGCTAAAGAAGACTTGCAAAGCAAAGGTACAACCACTGAAACTCCTAATAGAAACAGAGACATTAAATGCTTTAAATGTCAAGGTCGTGGTCATATGATGCGAGACTGCCCTAACAAGCGCACCATGGTGTTGAAACATGGTGAGGTCGTGACTGATACTGAATCTGATTATGATGATAGTATGCCTCCATTAGAAGATTGTAGTGATGTTGAGGAGACCGGAGAGCATATTTTGAATGATAACGTAACCCTTGTTGTTAGGCGAATGCTTAATGTTCAAAATAAGTTTGCTATCGAACAAAGGGAGAATATATTTCATGCTCGTTGTCATGTAAAGGATAAAGTATGTAGCCTAATTGTAGATGGTGGTAGTTGTTGTAATGTTGCTAGTACTACCATGGTTGAGAAATTGGATCTGCCTACAACACGGCATCCAAAACCATATAGGCTTCAATGGCTCAATGATAGTAATGAGGTGAAGGTTACTAAACAAGTCTTAGTCAGTCTGTCAATTGGAGCTTACAAAGATCAAGTTCTATGTGACATTGTTCCAATGCAAGCTTGTCATATCCTTTTGGGACGTCCATGGCAGTTTGATCGTGAAGCCATTCATAATGGCAAGTTGAACAAAATTACCCTCATTAGGGAAGGAAAACGTTACACTCTCTTACCTTTATCACCAACACAAGTGTACCAGGATCAGCTCCATCTGCAAAATTCTTCATCTATGCAAGGGGGTTCGGTTGAGAAGAGAGAAAATAAGAGTGATAAAATCAGTAAGGGTGAGAAGAGAGAAAAGGTGAGAGAAAAGGCAAGTGAGTTGAGAGAAGAGAAGGTGAGGAGAGAAGAAAGCAAGGGCGTTGCAAAAGCCAATAATTTCAACTTGTACGCCAAAATGAGAGATGTTAAACAAGCTAAAACTAATAAACTTAATCTAGTTTTATTATATTGCAAAGGTTTAAGCTTGTCAGTAAGTAAATCTGACCAGTCTCCTCCTAGTGTGGTTTCCTCTCTTTTGCAGGAATTTGATGATATTTTCCCCGAGGAGATGCCGAGTGGACTGCCTCCTATTCGTGGAATTGAAGATCAAATTGATTTCATACCCGGAGCATCAATTCCTAATTGACCCGCTTATAGAAGTAATCCCGAGGAAACAAAGGAGCTTCAAAGGCAAATTGAGGAGCTGATGTCAAAAGGGTTAGTTCGTGAAAGTATGAGCCCATGTGCTATTCCGGTCATCTTAGTACCAAAAAAAGATGGGACATGGAGGATGTGTATTGATTGTCAAGGCGTCAATAAAATCACGGTAAAATATCGTCATCCTATTCCTAGACTTGATGATATGTTAGATGAGTTGTGTGGGGCTGTTTACTTTACAAAAAATGATTTAAAAAGTGGGTACCATCAGATTAGAATGAAACTTGGTGATGAATGGAAAACTTCTTTTAAAACTAAACATGGGTTATACGAATGGTTAGTTATGCCTTTTGGATTAACTAATGCACCTAGCACGTTTATGAGGTTAATGAACCATGTTTTGAGAAAATTTATAGGTAAATTTGTTGTTGTTTACTTTGATGACATCCTTATCTATTCTAATTCTCTTTCTGAGCACCTTGGCCATATCCGAGCTGTATTAGAGGCACTGAGGAAAGAACAGCTATATGCTAACTTTTTGAAGTGCACATTTTGCATGGAAAAGGTTGTGTTTTTGGGTTTTGTAGTTTCTGCCCAAGGAGTGGAAGTTGATGATGAAAAGGTAAAAGCAATCCAGGATTGGCCTACACCCAAGTCAGTTACCGAGGTAAGGAGTTTTCACGGCTTGGCAAGCTTCTATCGCAGGTTTGTCAAAAACTTTAGCTCTATAGCTGCCCCTTTAACTGAGATAATTAAAAAGAATGTGGGTTTTAAATGGGGAAAAGAGCAATAGAGTGCTTTTCATTTATTGAAACAGAAACTAACCACTGCACCTGTATTAGCTTTGCCTAATTTTGATAAAACATTTGAAATTGAATGTGATGCATGTGGTGTGGGAATAGGGGCTGTTTTAATGCAGGAAGGTCGCCCATTAGCATATTTTAGCGAGAAACTGAGTGGAGCTGCCTTAAATTATCCTACTTATGATCAAGAGTTATATGCATTGGTTAGAGCTCTAGAAACTTGGCAACACTACCTATGGCCTAAAGATTTTGTTATTCACACTGATCATGAATCATTAAAACATCTTAAGGATCAGCATAAACTTAATAGAAGGCATGCTAGGTGGGTTGAGTTCATAGAAACATTCCCTTATGTGATCCGGTATAAGCAAGGGAAAGAAAATGTTGTTGCTGATGCCTTGAGTAGGCGTGTTAGTTTATTGAATATGATGCATGCTAAATTACTAGGGTTCGAGTTTATCAAGGAATCGTATGCTAGTGATGAGGAATTTGCATCAATATTTGAGGCTTGTGAGCATACTGCATTTGGGAAATTCTATAGACATGAGGGTTTTTTTATTTAGGGCAAATAGACTTTGTTTGCCTAAGTGTTCTTTGAGGGGTTTGTTGGTTCGTGAGGCTCATGGAGGAGGGCTCATGGGACATTTTGGTGTACTTAAGACTTTAAATATGTTGTCAGAACATTTCTTTTGGCCACACATGAAGCGAGATGTGGTAAGGGTATGTTCTAATTGTATTAATTGCAAACAATCTAAGTCTCGGGTGATGCCACATGGTTTGTATACTCCTCTACCTGTACCTAGTGAACCTTGGACTGATATTTCTATGGATTTTGTATTAGGTTTACCCAGGTCGAAGAGTGGTAATGATTCTATCTTTGTGGTTGTTTGTAGATTTTCTAAGATGTCTCATTTTGTTCCGTGTCATAAAACGGATGATGCCACTCATATTGCTAATCTATTCTTCAGGGAGATAGTCTGTTTACATGGAGTACCTAAGAGTATAGTTAGTGATAGAGATTCTAAGTTCTTAAGCTATTTTTGGAAGACTCTGTGGGGAAAACTAGGTACTAAGCTGTTATTTTCTACATCTTGTCACCCTCAAACTTATGGTCAAACTGAAGTAGTAAATAGAACCTTAGGACAACTTTTAAGAGCTGTTATAAAGAAAAATTTGAAGTCATGGGAAGAGTGCATTCCATTCGTTGAATTTGCATATAATAGGGCTGTGCATTCTTCTACTATCTATTCGCCTTTTGAAATTGTGTATGGTTTAATCCTCTTACTCCATTAGATTTAATTCCTTTACCTATTGATGAGAGGAAAAGTTTAGATGGCAAGAAAAAGGCTGATCTAGTTAAAAAATTACATGAACAAGTAAAACAGCAGCTTGAGAAGAAAAATGAACACTACGCGCATCAAGTTAACAAGAATCGCACCAAAGTGATCTTTGAACCTGGCGATTGGGTCTGGTTGCATATGCGCAAGGAGAGGTTTCCTGCTCAAAGGCGAACCAAGTTACATCCTAGAGGCGATGGGCCTTTTCAAGTTATAGCAAGGATTGCAGACAACGCTTACAAGCTTGATCTTCCCGGTGAGTATAATGTCCATGCTACTTTTAATGTTTCTGATTTATCTTTGTTTGATGTAGGTGATGGCGATTCGAGGACGAATCCTCTTGAAGAGGGGAAGAATGATGTGAATCTCGAAAGCACGAAGCTGAGGGCGAATGAAACCTTACAAATCCCTTTGATTCCTGTTGGGCGAATTACAAGGTCTCAAACCAAGAAGGTTCAAGAAGCATTCAACGGTTTAATGAAGGAAGTTCGGAACATTCCAAGTGAAATATTCTTGACGGAAGAAACTGAGTTTTTCTCAATAGTTCAAGTCCTTGCTAGGGAAACTTAGTCTTATTTGTGATGTACAGGGTTGGTCCAAATGGATTTATTTAAAGAGAGCTTTGGACAAATATATGTTAGGCATATATTTAACCCATTGGGATCTTTATCTAATTCTAAAACTAAGTGGGCCAAGTCTTTTTATTAAATGGTTTAGTTGGGCTTAAATTGATTAGATTAGTTAGGCCAAGTCTGTTATTAATAACGTGTAAACAGCTTGCCTTTAGGGTTAGTCTTTTATTGTTTCCTAGTTGGAGTAGGATTAGTGTGCTTGCTTTCCTAGTTGCTTAAGGATTGTTTTATTTTCAGCCCATTTAAGGGTGCTGGACGAATTGAAAGGCATTGATTGATTATAATATAATTTGGTTTTTACACCTTCAAAAATTCTAGCAGTCTTTTACTATTTTGAGAGTTAGTATTTCGGCTCCGACTCTTGAAGTATTATTTTGATTGTGATCAATCGTCAAGGCTAGGCGTTTGAGAATCAACCCCATCACAGGTTCTTGCATCCAATTCGAAAGGTTGTTCAGTTTCATACTGTTTTGATTGTTCGAGTTATTTGTTTGGATTGGTGAACTTATTGTCGTCCTTCTACTTCCTTTTAGTGTGTTTATTATCTGAACCACTTATAATACGATTCTGTTTTTTTATTATCTTTTGTGTTTATCTTAATTCGACGGTCGGGTAAATCTAAGTTGAGTCCGATTGTTACACCCGCGTAATCTGATTCACATCAGGTTGAGCTTGGGGTTCATCTTCTTCTCCTACCGCCTCTCCGCCGCCTTCGGTACCTGCAAATTGAGAACTTGAAGCGCCACCACCCATAGTGCCACGAAGGTGGGCAATACGGGAGGCATACGAAATAAAGACGGGGGGACCTTGTGGAAGCAATAAATGAGCTCGCTCAAGAGCTGAGATGTCCAAAAGGGGAACATACCCACGGTAGGTGGACATGTCAAAATCAGTCAATTCACCCCGAGCTCCCAACACAATAGCGGTGATAAAATTACAAAGAGGGATCTGAATGGTAGTAGCCCTCGAAGCACGGAACAAATTATCGAACATTATGTCAATGCTATCAATCCTCAAACCTTTAAACAAGCTATCCAAAACATATAAATCCCGAACCTGAACCTTTGAACTCTCAACACGCCCAAACAAGGAGAAACTCAAAAATTTGTGAAAGAAGAACACACAATTGTCCTTAATCAACTTGCTTGAAGTGTTCTTGGAATTAAAATAGTCTTGGTCCGAAAGAGTTTGCCAAACCGCATCATTATCAAAATCTTTAGGCTTATCATAAAAATTAGAGGTAGGGAAACCAAACATATTTCCCATAGCATCATAATCAATGGTGTATGTGATACCATTATTCCTAAAAGAGATTGAGGTTTTCTTCTTATTCATGGTCAAAGTGACCAAAAATTCCACCACATATTCATTAATACGCGGAAAACGCATATTAACGAATTCTTGCCAACCCAACGCCTCAATAAAAGCATCAATTCGAGTAGAGAAATTCAATGTTCTTACCGAATGGAAGTCTAAGAAGTGCATATCCACAAATTGGCGGTCGGCTTGTGAAAAATGTTTGAAACGAGCGGCTTCTTCCTCCGAAGCGATGTCAAAATAAGCTCCACATTGAACCCGAAGGCGATTAGCTTCCGTAACAGCGGGCTTGTTACCAACATGCTTAGTCCTAACCATGGTGATGGTGTTTAGTGTTTTTAGGGTTTGAGAAGAAAAAGAAGAAGAAGAAGGAATTGAGAGAAAGAGTAAAGCTTGAAGATGAGTTTGGGGTTTGGAAAATGGAAGTGATTGAATAGAAAAGAGGATAGAAATTGGAGTGAATAAATTAGGAAGAGTAAAAGTAGATTTTTGGGGAAGAGTTTGGAGTAAGGGATTGGGTAAAAATAGAGGTGATGTGAGGTGTGTGTAAGAGGTAGGGTTGTATAGGGTGATTAGGTGAATGTATAGGTAGAATAGGAATAGGAATAGGCAAAAATATTGGCAAAATCGGAATCAATAGGTCATAAATCACGCGTGTCGCGACCGCAAATAGTAAAGCCGCGGCCGCGGCACGCGATTTTCAGGGAATTTTGCCCCTGAAATTCGTCCATAGTTGCTGCTCATACCGAGAATCGGTAGAGAATTCGTCAAAATGGCCCATTTGGGTGCCTTTTGACATGGTTTGTGCAATTTTGTTGATGATTTGGTTCCTGAACTTAATATAAAGTGTCCCTGCACTTAAAAACTAAAATAAATGACATTAATTGCAAGGAAAACCAAAGGTTTAACCTTAATAAATTGAATTAAAGTGTAATAAATTGGTTTAGGAATAATTAATGAAACTTAAATTGTCATTGATGCATATAAGTTAAGAGAATCATATTAAGTGCATAAATAAGTGCATATAAATATATATTAATTATAGGAATCTTAGTCAATTGAATGAATTAATGTTTTAAACTCAATGAATGAAGTTTGTGAAAATTGGATTAAGTGTGAATATATGTGTTAATTAAGAAAAACATGATTTGTTCAATATTATAGATTTTATATAGATTTAACCATGATTATATAAGAAATGTAATCAAACATATATCTAACCTTGTAAAAATAGTAAATGAACTAAAATGAAATAGAACTTTATTGAATAAAACAAACTATAAAAACAAAGAATAAAATGAAATAATACAAAAACACACAAAATATTTACAAAAAGAAAACCTATTAACTTAAACTATTCTATATACTCATCCCTATCAAGTGGGATATTTCTGGCCTTAATACGATCAATTTGAAACTGCACGAAAGTTTCACGTTCCGGTGCAGATAGAAAGTGAGGCCCTGCTCGAAAGACACGTTTTACAAGTCCTTCGTGCTCGAGAAACTCATAGTCAATTATCGGGAAGAATTCATCATCACTCTAGGGAACATCAATGGTACCCTTTGTACCGAGAATTATTCCACAGATTATATTGCTGAACCCAATCTTCTTATCCTTGGATCGAGAAGCGGCGACAAGACCCTCCATCAGAATCTTTGAAGAATCTACTGCATTTCCCTGGAATATATCTCCAAGGACATAGAGATCTGTGTCACGGACCACACTACTGAACGTGCGACCGAATAAACTGTGGCACAGGAATATGTGCAGATACAGCATGGAGTTGGAGCGAAAAGAGTGATTATAGGCGAGTTTTGAATTGAATCGCCAGAATCCAGTGAGCATTCTCCAAACGTCCGAGGATGTCATGTCTCGTCCAGGATGATGTTTTATTGTATCCCTGGGGGGAAAACCAAACCAAGCATGCAACTCGGGATAACCGAAAGTAAAGATTTCGCCTTCTCGACGAAAACTGAGACGTACCCGTCGTTTATTAGTGAAATGCACGGTACAAAAGAATTCGAGTATCCAGTCGCCTATTATTGGAAATCACATTTGGGCGAATTTTGTCCACCCTAGGCGTTCCATATAGCGGCTCATGTCATCAGTAATGCCTAATTGGCTGTTAAGAAATTCATCCATATACAACATTCCGGTGAAGAATTTGTAACGGTGATTCCAATAATGCCTACCTTCATCGTGATTGAAGATAGGAAAAGGTGCCCCATATCGCTTGGATAAGTCTGGGCGTTTATTGCTTGAGGCAGCCTTGTGCCTTGAAGTTTTGTATTTGGTAGGCATGGTGGTTGTTTGAATGAAACAAAGTTGCTGGTACTGAATAGAAAATGGTGTTTTGAAGAAATCAGAGTTCTGATAAAGATGAAAAGAATTGTAACAGAACTTGAATCCTCTAGGATTAATTTATAAGAGTTTTAGATGAAAGGAGGAGTTGTTTTAATCATGAAAAGGTATAAAATGACACCTTTCGGGAATGAAGAAACTTAAGGTTTCAGTTGTCAAGAGGTTTGTTGAAAGGTTTAGGTTGATTCAGACCTGAGTGTGCAGGAATTTCGCGTGTCGCGACCGAGAATAGCAAAGCCGCGGTCGCGACACGCTGATTTCCTTGCGGAAATCGGGCGTCAAAAGCCATGTCCTGATTCACGGTAGAGAATTTATAATTCTCGGTAAGTTCAGAGAAAATCTAACCTATTTGGACAAATCTGAAAAATAGAATTCTCGGCAGAGAATTCCAAATTCTCGGCAGAGAATTGCCTGAAACTTCAATTTCATTCTAATTTCCTAAAATTAATTCTAAAATCATGAAATAAACATATTTTATGCATATAAATCATAACATAAAGGCATCTAATCACAAAAATTGGCATTTAAAAAATAAAATTAAATAAAATAAAAATAAAATAAAATGAACAAAAATATAAAAAGAAAACAAAATAAACTGTGATAAAAAAAACTGAGTGATTTATACGTCAGAAAATCTTGTTACGAACGAAATTTCTAGTTGTGAAATATTTTCGTAATAGATTTTACATCGATTACCATTAACTTTGAAACAAATTCCGTTAGGACCTTCCAGTTCTAAAGAACCATAATCGAATGTTTTGACGACTAAATATGGTCCTATCCATCTGGACTTAAGTTTTCCTGGAAATAAACGAAGTCGTGAATTAAATAACAGCACTTTATCCCCAACATTAAAGTGTTTGACTTTAATTTTGGCATCGTGCCATTTTTTCACTTTTTCTTTATAAATTTTTGCATTTTCGTAAGATAGATGGCGTAACTCATCTAACTCATTTAAATCGAGCAAACATTTCTTACCTGCTTGTCGTAAATCAAAGTTAAGTTCCCTAATAGCCCAATAGGCTTTATGTTCTAATTCGACAGGCAAATGACATGCCTTTCCATACACTAAGCGGTATGGAGTCATTCCTATTGGTGTTTTAAATGCAGTACGGTATGCCCATAACGCATTATTTAGTTTACACGACCAATCTTTTCTTGAGGATGAAACTGTTTTCTCTAAAATCCATTTGAGTTCTCTATTTGATATCTCCGCCTGACCATTTGACTGAGGATGGTATGGCGTTGATACGCGGTGGCGTACTCCATATTTTTTCATAAGCGTTTCAAAACTTCGGTTTATAAAATGAGCACCACCATCACTAACGATGACTCTTGGACAACCAAATCTACAAAATATATCGTCAAGAAAATTAACGACAACTTTAGAATCGTTCGTCGGGGTTGCAATTGCTTCAACCCACTTTGAAACATAATCAACGACGACTAATATGTAAGTTTTACCATTAGAAGGGGGAAAAGGTCCTATGAAATCTATTCCCCACATATCGAAGACTTCAACTTCTAATATGGTTGTGAGGGGCATCTCATCTTTCCTTCCTAGATTTCCTGTTCTTTGGCACTTATCACAACGAGTAATAAATGAACGGACGTCTTTAAACATCGTAGGCCAAAAGAAACCACATTCAAATATTCTAGCTGCTGTTTTGGTAGCTCCATTATGTCCTCCATAAGAGCTAGAATGGCATTCCGACATTATGGATTCATATTCATTTTCACCAACGCATCTCCTAATTATCCCGTCACCACAAGTTTTGAACAGAAAAGGATCTTCCCAAAAATACTGTTTAATGTCGAAGAAAAATTTCTTCTTTTGTTGGAAATTTAATCCTTCCGGAACAATATTGGCTGCAAGATAATTAGCAATATCTGCATACTAGGGTGACATGACGCTTTTCATTTGATAGAGATGTTCATCAGGGAAATCATCTCGTATACCGTTAGTTTCACCTATGGGACCGTTTTCATCTTCAAGTCTCGATAGATGATCGGCGACAAGGTTTTCTACTCCCTTTTTGTCTTTTATTTCTATATCAAATTCTTGTAACAATAAAACCCATCTAATTAGACGTGGTTTTGCATCCTTCTTAGCAAATAAATATCTTAATGCTGCATGATCAGTGTAAATAACTACTTTCGAACCTAACAAGTATGACCTAAACTTATCAAATGCAAAAACTACAGCTAACATTTCTTTCTCAGTTGTGGTGTAGTTTAATTGTGCACCGGAAAGTGTGTGACTGGCATAATAAATGACATGAAGTTTCTTATCCTTCCTTTGTCCTAAAACACATCCGACAGCTAAGTCACTTGCATCACACATAATTTCAAATGGTAAATCCCAATCGGGTTTAGCAATAACTGGTGCACTGACTAAAGCTGTTTTTAATGTTTCGAAAGCTTTAACGCAATCTTCATTAAAATCAAAGGTAGAATCTTTCATGAGTAGATTAGTGAGTGGTTTGGAAATTACAGAAAAATTCTTAATAAATCTTTTGTAAAAACCGGCATGTCCTAAAAATGATCTTACTCCCTTAACAGTAGTTGGAGGGGGTAGTTTCTCTATTACTGAAGTTTTTGCTCTGTCCACTTCTAATCCCTTTTCAGATATTTTGTGACCTAGAACAATTCCTTCGTCAACCATGAAATGACATTTTTCCCAGTTTAATACCAAATTTGTTTCTTCACACCTAGACAAAACTTTATCCAAGTTTTCTAGGCACGAATCAAAGGAATCTCCATAAACTGAAAAATCGTCCATAAAAACTTCCATGATATCTTCAATGAAATCATTAAAAATTGCAGTCATACAACGTTGAAATGTTGCAGGTGTGTTACATAGACCAAAGGGCATTCTCCTATATGCAAATGTTCCGTAAGGACATGTGAAGGTTGTTTTATCTTGGTCATCCGGGTAAATGTATATTTGAAAGATTTCGGAGTAACCATCTAGAAAACAGTAGAAAGCATGACCAGCTATCATTTCGATCATTTGATCAATGAAAGGAAGAGGAAAATGATCTTTCCTAGTTGCTTTATTTAAATTTCTATAATCTATACAAACCCTCCAACTAGTGGTGGTTCGTGTAGGTATTAATTCACCTTCTTCATTCCTTACAACTGTTATGCCTCCCTTTTTAGGTACGCAATGGATTGGACTAACTGTTGAGCGATTTCCGCAAGTGCACGGTTTCGCTTGTAGTAATAAAAATATCGATCCCACAGGAATATGTTTTTTAACGAAAAACTTATTTTTGAGTTTATTAATTTCGAACTTGTTAGATTTATTATTAATTGTAAATGAAAAGTGAAATTTGTCTAATTGAATCTAGGAAAAATAATTGTTTAATTGAGTTTATGAACTTGGAATACTTGAAAAATGCTGGAATAAGATTTTATATTTAGAATAAATCGATTGTTAGAAAGATCTTCTGATTTAAGGATGAATTTTACAAAACAGGAACATTTAGAACTTTTAGAAAAACAATGAATGTATTCATTTGCATTAAGCAAAGAAAACAACTTAAACTTTGTATCAATTATGATGATGAAATAAATGACGGAACCTCTAATTAATTGGCTTTGAACGCGACAAAACCCTTTCGGGATAGTTGCCCTTACTCAAATTAAAACTCTTTCGAGATCATAATTTGCCTAAGTGTTCAACAAAGTTTCCTTGTAATGATTTTGAATTCAACTGCGTATTAATGAAAACACCAGCCTCACTTATATTGGATTGGTTACCATAAGTGCTGCATAACGATTTGTCGAATAAAACGGACTTTATTAGATGAAATATAAATTGATACAAGTTTACAGAGAACATGGAGCATCGAGTTCTTCGAGGGCGTGCAAGTGAACGGCTTGATCGGTTCCTTTCCTTGGGTTTCCTTAGAGGTTGTCAGGCTTAGGGGCGAACACTCTACTCAATCTTCTCGCTGTAACTTCGTAATAGGGATTCGGTCGGCCACTACCATGATGTAAACTAAAACTGGAACAATGTCTAAACGCTACTGAGTTGTAATTAAACTATAAACAATATGTGTACCTCATCTTGTTTTGTACAGAATCTAATTTCTAACTCTCGAAATGTTTTTACTTAGAACTTATAGTTCTACGCTCTGATTCTATATCTATATTATAACATTTCATTGCATTTTTCTCAACATCAACTCTTTATTTATAGATGTTGAAGGGTTGTGATTGAAGTGATGTATCCGTTGGTTAAGAGTCGTGTCCGTTGTGAAAGGACGTCTTTATCCACTTGAACGAACGCGTTTCTTGGATTTCAGCATGTGTTAAATGCTTTTGGCAAATTTTCTGCACTTACCGAGGATAGGAATCGTCGGTCGTGAATGACGTAGCATTAAGTTGAACGTTGGACGAAGGGGAGAAATGGCTAAACCACGCGTGTCGCGGCCGCGGGTTGGGGATTCACTGTCGCGGCACGGGGAGTTTTCTCACTTCTTTGCTTTCGTTCGTGTCCTCGACTTGGTGCTTTCGATTTACATCGTCTTTGACTCATTTGGTAGGGTTTTTCTTCTGTTTTTGATCCTTTTTTGTTCCTATTTGGATTTTACCAAATATTTAGGTACCTTACAAGAAAGAAAGATATTCGAGAGTACAAGTAATCTAAACAGATATAAACAACATAAATTTGTAATAAAAATGATGTAAATACTAATGATATTTTAGGTATATTTTGGGCTTAACAAATCTCCACACTTAATCTTTTGCTAGTCCCGAGCAAAATTTCACTGAATTTATTCCTTAACTAATCTCTTTATGAAAATAAAACATATATCTTTGTTTTTACCTTTTAAATTAGTTAAGCCGAAAAGACTAACTTCGCATGGCAAATTTATACGCAAAATATCAAACTAACTTAGTATAAATACGATATATCATTCGTCTTGTATTTCAATGTTTAAATTGAAGTATTCGGGACGATGTAAGCACGCATGTTATTGAGTCTTTCATCTGAAGGCATTTCAAAGCACCAAATTTCCTTTCCCAAACTTGAATTATTATATATGAGTATAAAGTTTAATTTATTTGCTTAGTTACGCCCGTGATAAGGGTGGTCTCGATCGTAACTTTATATGCATTTTATTTGTGTTCGCTTAAGAGGTACCGACCATGCCATGGGTGGACGCAATCGTTACTTTAAACTTTAAACACGCTTAATTTTTCTTATTTAAACGTTCATTCCATACCTCGATTGTGATAAGGGTGGTCGCAACCGTGGCCAAAAGTACGCTTTACTTATTTATTTCTTCCCTTTCATAACTCGACTGTGATAAGGTTGGTCTCAATCGTGGCCAAAAGTTAAGAATACGATTATGAATTATAAATTGTAAATTGGGAAAAAGAAAATTAGCACATTCATCCTATATTGACTTAAAATTCAACATGTATTATGGCTATAGTTTCCTTAAAAACTTCAATTGGTGTTAATGTAAGACAAAATCAAAACCGAGCTAAAAAATTGTTAGTTCAATTTAATGCCTATAAACCTAATTGAAAATTTAAAATAAGATTTATTATATCATGAATTTCATGATATGATATAGAGATTGAAAATAAAGAATTTATTACTTAAATACATTCACTCGAGACAATTTTTACTTAAAATCGTGTCAAAGATTTGTGAAAAATATTTTGAAAAATATTACCCGTATAGAAATATTTATTTCTATCGATAATGATAACCTAAAAATAATCATAAAAGAAATTTAACTTATGATTATTTGATAAATGTAAAAATGATATTTCAAAAAAATGTTAAGTTTTTTTTTCATTTGTTGCAATATATTTAAAAGTGTTGCAATATACGTTGCATTTTGTATTTTTGAAAACAAACAAGTGTTGCATACATTCATTCATTCATTTGCATACATTCGTTCATTCATTCGTTTGTATTTGTATAAAAATGATATATGTATATATCTCCTCCCACACTTAAATTGGACCATGTCCTCATTGGTGCAAAAATGGAGATAAAACGTTAAAGATAAAACAAACGGAAAGAAAAGAAAGATATAGCAAAGAAAACATGCATCATAAAATTAAATTAAAACTGAAATTGTACGAAACATAAGAAATAAAAATGTACGAAACTGAAATTAAAACAAGATAAGATAAAAATAAAAGATAAAACCTAAGCATGCGGCGGGGAATCCGGAGGTGTTGGTGAAGTTTCCACATTTTGGCGACGGAAAAATGAAAGCAGCTGATGCCGAGTCGATCTTTGCGCATGCCTCAAAGTATTGAGGTTGTCATTCATCACCATGTTGTTCTCCACCAAATCATCAATCCTCAAATTCATTTGTCGATTATTGGCATTGATTTGGTTCAAAATTCTTCTTAAATCCACCGGATCATTATCTTGAGATGCTTGGGCTTGTGGTTCATCTTCCGCTCCTTCCTCCGCACCTCCTTCCTCGGTACCTATATTATGAGAACTAGAAGCACCTCCACCCATAGTGCCACAAAGATGTGCAATACGGGTAGCATAAGAAATAAAAACGGGAGGAGCCGCAGAAACCAATAAATGAGCCCGCTCAAGAGCCGCAATGTCCAAAACCGGAACATATCCATGGTAGGTGGACATATCATAAGTTGCTAATTCATCCCGTGCTCCCAAAACAATAGCGGTGATTAAATTACCGAGAGGGACTTGAGTGGTGTGAGCCCTCGAAGCACGATACAAATTGTCAAATATCATTCCAATGCTATCAATCCTTAAACCTTTGAATAAACAATCCCAAACAAACAAATCCCGGACTTGAATTTTTGAACTCTCAACACGACCAAAAAGTGAAAAACTCAAATACTTGTGAAAGAAGAACACACAATTGTCCTTAATCAACTTGCTCGAAGTGTTTTTAGAGTCAAAAGAAGTTTGGTCGGAAAGATTTTGCCAAAAAGAGTTATTGTCAAAATCCCGAGGCTTATCATAAAAATCACTAGTAGGGAAACCAAACATATTTCCCATAGCCTCATAATCTATGGTATAGGTAGTACCATTATTCCGAAAAGAAATTTCTGTCCTCTTTTTGTTCATCTTTAAAGTAACCAAAAACTCAACCACATACTCTTGAATTTGGGGAAAACGCATAGAAGCAAAAGTTTCCCACCCCAAAGTCTCAATAAAAGCATAATTTGAGTAGTGAAGTTCAACTTCCTTACCGAATCAAAATCAAGAAACTGCATGTCCACGAACTTACGATTGGCGTGTGAAAAATGCTTAAAACGTCCAACTTCTTCCTCGGAATGAATGTCGAAATAAGCCCCGCAACTAATACGAAGGCGATTAGCCTCAGTGACAGCCGGCTTGTGTCCAACACGCTTTGCTCTAGGCATGATTATGGTGTTTAGGGTGTAGAGAAAAAGATGAAAAGAGAGAAAAGCTTGAGGTTGAAGATGAAGTAGAAGTTTTGTATGGAGACTTGAATTGAAAGGTTTAGGTGATTGAAAAGGGTAATGATAAATTGGGAAGAGTAAAAGTAAGATATTGGGAAGAGGTTAGAGTAGGGGATTGGTTAAAATTGGAGGTGATGTAAGGTTTGTGTAAGTAATAGGTATATATAGGGTTGAATAGGAAGATTAATAGGTAGAGTAGGAATAGGAATAGGAATAGGTAGAATTGGAATAGGAAAAAGGTTGTAAAATAGGCAAAAATCCGGACTTAGGAGTGCATCATCGTCGCGTGTCGCGACCGAGGACGGTCATCCGCGGCCGTGAATCGCGTTGTGCAGCGAATTTTTTTTCCTGAATTTTAGAGGGATTTTGCTGAAGTTACCGAGGACGCGCATCCGCGGCCGCGAATCGCGTGTTTCAGCCAATTTTTTTCTTAATTTTTGGGGGAATTTTGCTGAAGTTACCGAGAATTTAGTCATTCTCGGCCGCGGATCACCTCGTGGCTACCCAAATTCTGCATATTAACTCCATTTCGTGCAATTTCTTGATAAATTCTATCCTGAACTCCTTGAAAATGTTATCTGTACTTAAAAACACAAATGTAAAACATTAAATGATAAGGAAAACCAAAGGTTTATCCTTATTAATTGGAAAAATAAATGAAAATGCTTTAATTAATGAATGTTAAATTAAGAATAGGAAAGGTTTGGAACTCAAATTAATTGAAGCATTTATGATCATTTATTAATGTAAGTTAAATGAATCTTTATTTAAGGAATTTGAACTTAGTTATTAACATTTAACTAGTAATGAATGCTTTAAAGTTTTATTTAATAGATTCATAAGTGTAGAATAATGAGTTTCCATATAATCAAAAGAGATATAATGCAAAAGAGAAAGTTTTATTGATTTAGCAATATATACAAGATATTTACAAACAAAATAATCAAAGCTATGCTAGAAATTTGTCCCTTTCAATCGGGATTTTCTTAGCCCTATAGCGGTCTATTTTCATCTGCACGAAGGCTTGACGTTCTGGTGCAGAAAGAAAATTTGGGCCTGATCGAAAAACTCGTTTCACTAGACCTTCATATTCTAAAAATTCATAGTCTAGTGTCGGGAAAGATTCAGCATCACTCCAAGGAACAGAAATACTTCCCTTGGTCCCTAGTATTATTCCACATATGATATTACCGAACCCAACCTTCTTAGCCTTAGATCTAGACGCGGCAACAAGACCCTCCATCAAAATCTTTGAAGAATCAACAACGTTGCCTTGAAATATATCGCCAAGGACATAAAGGTCAGTTTCTTGGACGACACTACTGAACGTGCGACCGAACAGACTGTGACTCAGAAATTTATGCAAATATAGCATAGAGTTGGAATAAAAAGACTTATTATAGGCAAGTTTAGGGTTGAAAGGCCAGATGCCGGTGAGCATTCGCCAAATATCAGTGGATGTCATGTCTCTTCCATGATGACGTTTGGTAGTATCCTTCAAGGGAAAACCAAACCAAGCATGCAATTCAGGATATCCAAAAGTGAAAGTTTTGCCATCCCGACGAAAACTAAGACGCACCCGACGCTTGTTAACAAAACGAACCGTACAGAAGAACTCTAATATCCAGTCTCCAATTATAGGAAACTTCATATCAACAAATCTGGTCCATCCTAAACGTTCCATGTAGCGACTCAGATCATCTTTAATTCCCAACTGATCGTTAAGAAAGTCATCCATGTATAGCATTCCTACAAAGAATGTGTATCGAAGCTTTAAGAAGCGCCTTCCCTCATCATGATTGAAGATAGGAAAGTTACATCCATAACGCTCGGATATATCAATACGTTTATTGCGTGAAGCAACCACTTTCTTAGGATGAGTGTTTGTGGAAGTCATGGTGTTTGGAATGAGTAAGGAAGAAAGGTTCTGAACTTAATTTCTGGGTAGAGGAAATTGGAAGAAAATCAGAGAATTGTTCTGACAGAGATGAAAAAGAAAGTGACAGAAAACTGAACCTCTAGAACCTATTTATAAAATCCTAGGATGAAAAAGAGGTGTTGTTTTGAAGTAAAAAGGCATGAAATCAGACCTCTTAAAAATGAAGAAACTCAATTTTTCGTTTCTGAAGAGTTGTGTCTACTGGAGATGAAGAACACAGGTCTGATTTCTGTAGAAATTCAGCGTGTCGCGACCGAGGATTCTGACCCGCGGTCGCGACACGCTGATTTCCTTGCAGAAATCAGGCGTCAAAAACCCCTAATCTCTGATCCTCGACCGAGAATCCCTATCCTCGGTAAGTTTAGAAATTTTTCCTGTCTAATTGAAATCTATTGAAGTCAGAATTCTCAACTGAGAATCCCAAATCCTCTGTAAGTTCAGAAATTTTCCTAGCTAACCAGATTTACCCAAATTCTCAACTGAGAATTCTAAATTCTCTATAAGTTCAGAAAATTTCTCACCTTCTTAAGAATTCTAAATATATGAATTCTCAACTGAGAATTTCAAATTCTCAACTGAGAATCACAAAATTTCTTCTAATTCACATTAAATTCCTAAAAATTAATTAAAATCATGACTTGAATATATATTTTTTATATATCTAAATTTCTAACATAAAATGATATAATCAAAAACAAAAATAAAAATAAAAATAAATAACTATGTGTAGAAAAACAAAATGATTTATATGTCAGGAAATCTTGTTACGAAATTAGTTCTTATTTCGGAAATATTTTCGTAATAAATTTTACATCGATTACCATTAACTTTGAAACGATTACCGTTGGTTTCCTCAAGTTCTAAAGAACCATAGTCGAATTTTTTGACGACTAAATACGGTCCGGTCCATCTGGACTTAAGTTTTCCTGGAAATATACGAAGTCGTGAATTAAATAACAGCACCTTATCTCCAACATTAAAGTTTTTGACTTTGATCTTGGCATCGTGCCATTTTTTCACTTTTTCTTTATAAATCCTCGCATTCTCATACGATAGATGACGTAACTCATCTAACTCATTCAAATTGAGCAAACGTTTCTTTCCTGCTTGTTGTAAATCAAAATTAAGTTTTCTAATAGCCCAATAGGCTTTATGTTCTAATTCTACTGGTAAATGACATGCTTTTCCATACACTAAACGATATGGAGTCATTCCTATTGGTGACTTAAATGCAGTACGGTATGCCCATAGCGCATTATTGAGTTTTTGTGACCAATTTTTTCTTGATGACGAAACAGTTTTCTCTAGAATCCATTTGAGTTCTCTATTTGAGATCTCCGCCTGACCATTAGACTGAGGATGGTATGGCGTTGACACGCGGTGGCGTACTCCATACCTTTTCATAAGCATATCAAAATTTCGATTTATGAAATGGGTACCGCCATCGCTAACAACGAATCTAGGACAACCAAATCTACAAAATATATCGTCAAGAAAATTAACAACTACTTTAGAATCATTCGTAGGGGTTGCAATTGCTTCAACCCACTTCGAAACATAATCAACGGCTACTAATATGTAAGTTTTACCATTGGAAGGCGGAAAAGGTCCCATGAAATCAATTCCCCACATGTCGAAGATTTCGACTTCCAATATGTTTTTGAGGGGCATCTCATCTTTCCTTCCTAAATTTCCCGTTCTTTGGCATTTATCACAACGAGTAATAAATGAACCAACGTCTTTAAACATTGTAGGCCAAAAGAAACCACATTCCAATATTTTAGCTACCGTTTTATTAACTCCATTATGTCCTCCATATGAGCTGGAATGACATTCCGTTATTATAGATTCATATTCATTTTCTCCAACACATCTCCTAATTATCCCGTCACCACATGATTTGAATAGAAAGGGATCTTCCCAAAAATACTGTTTAATATCGAAGAAAAATTTCCTCCTTTGTTGGGAAGATAATCCTTCCGGAACAATATCGGTTGCAAGATAATTAGCAAAATCTGCATACCATGGTGACATGATACTTTCTACCTGATAGAGATGTTCATCGGGGAAATCATCTCGTATACCGATAGTTTCACCTATAGGACCGTTTTCATCTTCTAGTCTTGATAGATGATCGGCGACAAGGTTTTCTACTCCCTTTTTGTCTTTAATTTCTATATCAAATTCTTGTAACAACAAAACCCATCTAATCAGACGCGGTTTTGCATCTTTCTTAGCAAACAGATAACGTAAAGCTGCGTGATCTGTATAAATAATAACTTTAGATCCTAGCAAGTATGACCTAAACTTATCACATGCAAATACTACGGCTAACATTTCTTTTTCTGTTGTTGTGTAATTTAACTGTGCACCTGACAATGTTTGACTTGCATAATAAATAACATGTAATCTTTTATCCTTTCTTTGACCTAAAACACATCCTACAGCTAGGTCACTTGCATCACACATGATTTCAAAAGGTAAATCCCAATCGGGTTTAGCGATTATGGGTGCACTGACTAAAGCTGTTTTCAATGTCTCGAAAGCTTTAATACAATCTTCATTAAAATCGAAGGTTGAATCCTTCATAAGCAAATTAGTAAGTGGTTTGGAAATCACAGAAAAGTTTTTTATAAATCGTCTGTAAAAACCTGCATGTCCTAGAAATGATCTTACTCCCTTGACAGTTGTTGGTGGGGGTAATTTTTCTATTACTGAAGTTTTTGCTCTATCCACTTCTAATCCTTTTTCAGATATTTTATGACCTAAAACAATTCCTTCGTCAACCATGAAATGACATTTTTCCCAATTTAATACTAAATTCGTTTCTTCGCATCTAGAAAGAACTTTATCTAAGTTTTTTAAACATGCATCAAAAGAATCTCCATAAACTGAAAAATCATCCATAAATACTTCCATGATATCTTCGATGAAATCATTAAAAATTGCAGTCATACAACGTTGAAAAGTTGCTGGTGCATTATATAGACCAAAAGGCATTCTTCTATATGCAAATGTTCCATAAGGACATGTGAAGGTTGTTTTATCTTGGTCATCCGGGTAAATATATATTTGAAAGAATCCGGAATAACCATCAAGAAAACAATAAAATGCATGACCGGCTATCCTTTCGATCATTTGATCGATGAAAGGTAAAGGAAAATGATCTTTCCTAGTTGCCTTATTTAGGTTCCTATTATCTATACAAACCCTCCAACCAGTGGTGGTTCTCATAGGTATTAATTCACCTTCATCATTCCTTACTACAGTTATGCCTCCCTTTTTGGGTACACAATGGATTGGACTAACCCATTCACTATCCGAAATAGGATAAATGATTCCATTGTCTAAAAGTTTAGTAATCTCATTTTTGACTACTTCTTTCATATTCAGATTTAAACGTCTTTGTCTATCCGCTTTAGGTGGCTTATCTCCTTCTAAGTGAATACTATGCATTACAATACTAGGATTAATTCCTTTTAAATCTGAAATCTGCCATCCCACACTTCCTATTCTATTTCTAACAACTTCTTTCAATTTTTCTTCTTGATTTTCTGTTAATTTGTTAGAGATGATTATAGGTAGAGTATCACTTCCGCCTAGGAAAGCGTATCTCAGATGGTTTGGTAATTCTTTAAGTTCTAATTTAGGTGGAACTACTACTGAAGGCGGAACTGGTCCATCTTCTCGAATCAAAGGCTCTGGGTCCTTATCTTCTAATTCTTCATCCATTATAGGTTCTATTATTTCTTCTCTTTGAACAATGTCATTAACACATTCTTCAACTAAATCAAGCTTCATACAAGCGAAATCCTCCATAGGATATTTCATCGCTTGATTCATATCGAACTCGATCTTATCGTCACCTATTCGTAAAACTACTTTTCCTTCCGACACATCAACTAGAGCACGTCCCGTGTTCATGAATGGTCTACCAAAGATTAGCGGACAATTAGCATCATAAGCAAAATCTAAGATAACAAAATTAGTAGGAAAAATAAATTTGTCAACTTTCACTAAAACGTCTTCAATTATTCCATATGGTCTTTTAGTGGATTGATCCGCTAATTGCAAAACCATATTGGTACGTTTGATGTCTTCTTCTAAACCTAATTTTTCAAAAATAGACAATGGCATCAAGTTTATACTAGCTCCTAAATCACAAAGACAACTTGGGAATTCCATATTTCCCAATTTACACGGAATGGTAAAGCATCCGGGATCTTTGAGTTTAGTAGGTAATTTACTTGATACTATCGAACTACAATCTTCAGTAAGCGAAATGGATGAAATTCCTTCCCAACTAATCTTTTTTGAAATTAAATCTTTCAAGAATTTTCCATAGTTAGGAATTTGCGTAATTGCATCCATGAATGTTAAATTTATATGCAAATTTTTAAGCTTATCTAAAAATGATAAAAGTTGTTTATCATGGTCCTTATTTCGGACCCTGTGTGGAAAAGGTGGTTTTGGTACAAAGGGTTTCGTATTAGAGTCAGTTGGTGTATCTTTTTGTTTTAACGTATCTTCTTTGGATTTTGGTAAATCATTTCCAGGTAAAGTTGAATTTCCGGGCATTTCCGGACCTAAATAGTTTTTCCCTGAACGAAGAGTGATAGCCTTAACATGCTCTTTCGGATTTTCTTCCGTTTGGCTGGGAAGACTTCCCTCTTTGCGGGATGGAATTGATTTAGCAAGTTGTCCAATTTGAACCTCCAAATTATGGATGCTAGATGATTGGTTTTTGATAAGTTGATCGAATTTACTTTCGATTCGTTTAAAACCATCGTCTTGATTACTTACCTTTCCATTCATAGCATCTATAAATTTGTCGATTTTTGAAGATAAAGTGCTAATCGTATCTCTTGTTTGATTTTGATAATTATTTACACGATATTGATTAGCATTTGCATTATTATTATTATTACTATCTTTCCAATTAAAGTTAGGATGATTTCTCCATCCAGGATTATAAGTATTAGAATAAGCATTAGTAGTTTGGTTTTGTCCTTGGACAAAATTTACCTGTTCTATCTCATTCATACCTTCGTAATCAATGTCTGTTTGGATCGGATCATTAGGATCGCACGGTGCCATAAACCTATCAATTTTGTGCGATAAGGCAGAAAATTGGGCTTGTAACATCGCAACTGGATCAAGATTCATTATACCTTTAACCGATGATGTACCTGAGGTTGATGGTTTCGCCATTGGTATATGTCCACGCTCTACGGGCCACATACTGCTATTGATTTCCATTTCCTCCAAAAGTTCTCTTGCTTGGGGGGACGTCTTCTTCATAAATAACCCTCCAGACATAGCATCTAATGAACCTCTAGTTGTAGGATTTAATCCATTATAGAATGTCTGCATTAAAAGTGCATCTGGCAGTTGGTGGTGTGGGCATAAATGTTGAAGTTCTTTAAAACGTTCCCAAGCTTCATAAAGAGTTTCATTATCATTTTGTGTAAAAGATGTCAATTCTTTGATGACTCTTGCAGTTTTTGCTAAGGGAAAATATTTTGATAAAAACGCTTGGGCTAATTGGTCCCAAGTTTCAAATGTTGCAGCAGGCATAGAAGTTAACCAAATTTTTGCCTTATCCTTCAAGGTGAAAGGAAAGAGGCGAAGTTTGATTGCTTCGGCTGTTACATCAGTAATTTTAAAAGTGTCACAAATTTCTAAGAAATTTGTCAAATGGGCATTAGGGTTTTCGTTAGGTAGTCCATAAAACGTTACGTTGTTTTGCAACATATTAAGCAAAGCAGGCTTAATTTCAAATTGATTTGCGTTTATACAGGGTCTAACTACACTATTAGTTACACCGGCCATTCCTGGCCTAGCATAATCCATAAGTGTCGGTGGATCGGCCATATTTTCTGGCTGGATTTTTTTGGTTTTTATGGGTGTTTTGTCTTTGTTTTTGTTGTTTTTGTTGTTTTTCTTAAGTGTTCTTTCAATTTCTGGATCAAAAGGGTCTGGTGGTGTGCCCGAATTTCGCGAACTGCGCATGAACTTGAAATGGTTACACGAGCCAAACTCCCTTCAAAACAAAATTGAAAACAAATATGTTATATAAACTGAAAAATAAATAAAATATAAAAATTGTATAAAAATAATGTGTAAACCTAGATTCGAAAATAAAATACGAAAAATAAGAATTTTGTCAAAAATTTTGGCGTATCCCCGGCAACGGCGCCAAAAACTTGTTGAGCGATTTCCGCAAGTGCACGGTTTCGCTTGTAGTAATAAAAATATCGATCCCACATGGATACGTTTTTTAACGAAAAACTTATTTTTGAGTTTATTAATTTCGAACTTGTTAGATTTATTATTAATTGTAAATGAAAAGTGAAATTTGTCTAATTGAATTTAGGAAAAATAATTGTTTAATTGAGTTTATGAACTTTGAATACTTGAAAAATGCTGGAATAAGATTTTATATTTAGAATAAATCGATTGTTAGAAAGATCTTCTGATTTAAGGATGAATTTTACAAAACAGGAACATTTAGAACTTTTAGAAAAACAATGAATGTATTCATTTGCATTAAGCAAAGAAAACAACTTAAACTTTGTATCAATTATGATGATGAAATAAATGACGGAACCTCTAATTAATTGGCTTTAAACGCGACAAAACCCTTTCGGGATAGTTGCCCTTACTCAAATTAAAACTCTTTCGAGATGATAATTTGCCTAAGTGTTCAACAAAGTTTCCTTGTAATGATTTTGAATTCAACTGCGTATTAATGAAAACACCAGCCTCACTTATATTGGATTGGTTACCATAAGTGCTGCATAACGATTTGTCGAATAGAACATACTTTATTAGATGAAATATAAATTGATACAAGTTTACAGAGAACATGGAGCATCGAGTTCTTCGAGGGTGTGCAAGTGAATGGCTTGATCGGTTCCTTTCCTTGGGTTTCCTTAGAGGTTGTCAGGCTCAGGGACGAACACTCTACTCAATCTTCTCGCTGTAACTTCGTAATAGGGATTCGGTCGGCCACTACCATGATGCAAACTAAAACTGGAACAATGTCTAAACGCTACTGAGTTGTAATTAAACTATAAACAATATGTGTACCTCATCTTGTTTTGTACAGAATCTAATTTCTAACTCTCGAAATGTTTTTACTTAGAACTTAGACATAAGTTCTACGCTCTGATTCTATATCTATATTATAACATTTCATTGCATTTTTCTCAACATCAACTCTTTATTTATAGATGTTGAAAGGTTGTGATTGAAGTGATGTATCCGTTGGTTAAGAGTCGTGTCCGTTGTGAAAGGACGTCTTTATCCACTTGAACGAACGCGTTTCTTGGATTTCAGCATGTGTTAAATGCTTTTGGCAAATTTTCTGCACTTACCGAGGATAGGAATCCTCGACCGTGAATGACGTAGCATTAAGTTGAACGTTGGACGAATGGGAAAAATGGCTAAACCACGCGTGTCGCGGCCGCGGGTTGGGGATTCACTGTCGCGGCACGGTGAGTTTTCTCACTTCTTTGCTTTCGTTCGTATCCTCGACTTGGTGCTTTCGATTTACGTCGTCTTTGACTCCTTTGGTAGGGTTTTTCTTCTGTTTTTGATCATTTTTCGTTCCTATTTGGATTTTACCAAATATTTAGGTACCTTACAAGAAAGAAAGATATTCGAGAGTAAAAGTAATCTAAACAGATATAAACAACATAAATTTGTAATAAAAATGATGTAAATATTAATGATATTTTAGGTATATTTTGGGCTTAACACTAACCCATTCACTATCCGAGATAGGGTAGATGATTCCATTGTCCAGAAGTTTAGTAATCTCATTTTTTACTACTTCTTTCATATTCGGATTTAGGCGTCTTTGCCTATCCGCTTTAGGTGGCTTATCTTCTTCTAAGTGAATTCTGTGCATTACGATGCTCGGGTTAATACCTTTTAAGTCTGAAATTTGCCAACCCATACTTCCTATCCTATTTCTAACAACTTCTTTCAATTTCTCTTCTTGGACTTGTGTTAATTTGTTAGAGATAATAATAGGTAGAGAATCGCCTTCGCCTAAGAAAGCGTACCTCAAATGACTAGGTAATTCTTTAAGTTCTAATTTAGGTGGAACTATAATTGAAGGCGGAACTGGTCCATCTTCTCGAATCAAAGGTTCTGGGTCCTTATCTTTTAGTTCCTCACTCATTATAGGTTCTATTATTTCTTCTTTTTGAACAATGTCATTTACACATTCTTCAATTAAATCAAGTTTCATACAAGCGAAATCCTCCATAGGATATTTCATTGCTTGATTCATATCAAACTCAATTTTATCATCGCCTATTCTTAAAACTACTTTCCTTTCCGACACATCAACTAGAGCACGTCCCGTGTTCATGAACGGTCTACCGAAGATTAGCGGACAATTTACGTCATAAGCAAAATCTAAAATAACGAAATCGGTAGGAAAAATAAATTTGTCAACTTTAACTAAAACATCCTCAATTATACCGTATGGTCTTTTAGTGGTTTGATCCGCTAATTGCAAAACCATATTGGTACGTTTGATGTCTTCTTCTAAGCCTAACTTATTAAAAATAGATAATGGCATCAAGTTAATGCTTGCTCCTAAATCACAGAGACAACTGGGAAATTCAATATCTCCCAATTTACATGGAATGGTAAAACATCCGGGATCCTTGAGTTTTGTGGGCAAATTACTTGACACAATTGAACTACAATATTCAGTTAGCGAAATGGATGAAATTCCTTCCCAACTGATTTTCTTTGAAATTAAATCTTTGAGGAATTTACCATAATTGGGAATTTGTGTAATCGCGTCCATAAATGTTAAATTAATATGCAAATTCTTAAGTTTGTCTAAAAATGTTAAAAGTTGTTTGTCATAGTCCTTATTGCGGACTTTGTGTGGAAAAGGTGGTTTGGGTACAAAAATTTTTGTACTAGAGTCAATTGGTGCATCTTTTTGTTTTAATGTATCTTCTTTGGGCTTTGGTAAATCAATTCCAGGTAAGGTTGAATTTCCGGGCATTTCCGGGCCTAAGTAATTTTTCCCTGAACGAAGAGTGATAGCCTTAACATGCTCTTTCGGATTTTCTTCCGTATGGCTTAGAAGACTTCCCTCTTTGTGGGATGGAATTGATTTAGCGAGTTGTCCAATTTGAATCTCCAAATTATGGATGCTAGATGATTGGTTTTTAATAAGCTGATCGAATTTATTCTCGATCCGTTTAAAACCATCGTCGTGATTACTTATTTTTCCGCTCATAGCATCAATAAATTTGTCGATTTTAGAAGATAAAGTGCTAATCGTGTCTCTGGATTGGTTTTGATAATTAGCAGTACGATTTTGATTAGCAGTAGCATTATTATTATTATTATCTCTCCAGTTAAAGTTAGGATGATTTCTCCATCCAGGATTATATGTATTGGAATAAGGGTTATTATTTTGGTTTTGCCCTTGGACAAAATTTACATGTTCAATTCCACTCATACCTTCGTAATCCACATCTGTTTGGATTGGCTTACCATTAGAATCACACGGTGCCATAAACCTATCAATTTTGTGCGATAAGGCAGAAAATTGGGCTTGCAACATCGCTACTGGATCAAGATTCATTATACCTTTAACTGATGAAGTAGTTGAGTATGATGGTTTCGCTGATGGTGCGTGTCCATGTTCCGCGGGCCACATACTGCTGTTGATTGCCATTTCCTCCAAAAGTTCTCTTGCTTGGGCACATGTTTTCTTCATGAATAACCCTCCAGACATAGCATCCAATGAACCTCTAGTTGTAGGATTTAGTCCATTATAAAATGTTTTCATTAAAAGTTCAGCGGGCAATTGGTGGTGTGGGCATAAACGTTGAAGTTCTTTAAAACGTTCCCAAGCCTCATAAAGAGTTTCATTATTATTTTGAGAAAAAGATGTTAACTCTTTAATGACACTTGCGGTTTTTGCTAAATGAAATTTTTTTGATAAAAATGCTTGGGCTAATTGCTCCCAAGTCTCAATTGATGCGGTTGGCATAGAAGTTAACCATTCTTTGGCTCGATCCTTCAAAGTAAAAGGAAAAAGGCGAAGTTTGATTGCTTCTGCAGTTACATCAGTAATTTTAAAAGTGTCACAAATTTCTAAGAAATTTGTCAAATGGGTATTAGGATTTTCGTTAGGTAACCCGTAAAACGTTACATTATTTTGCAAACATATTAAGAAACGCAGGCTTAATTTCAAAATGATGTGCATTAATTTGGGGTCTAACTATACTGTTTGTTACACCAGCCACTCTTGGCCTAGCGTAATCCATAAGTGTGGCCATAACTTCTGGCTCGGTAATTTTAGTTTTTATTGGGGTTTTGTTTTTCTTTTTCTTTTCTTTCTTGTTCTTTTTAAGAGTCCTTTCAATTTCTGGGTCAATAGGATCTGGTGACGTATCCGAACTTCGAGAACTGCGCATGAACTTGAAATTTCGCACGAACCGAAACTACCTACAAAACAGAATTTGAAAAATAAATATGTTAGTAATTGAAAATAATTAAAAATATAAAAGTTTGAATAAGTATGAATAAACCTAGATTCGTAATAAAACACGAAAAATTTAAAATTTTGTCAAAAAATTTGGCGTTCCCCGGCAACGGCGCCAAAAACTTGTTGAGCGATTTCCGCAAGTGCATGGTATACGCTTGTAGTAATAAAAGATATCGATCCCACAGGGAACGTTTTTTTTTTTAACAAAACTTATTTACAATCGGTTAAATTTACTTTAAGGTTTATAATATGGAAAATCGTTTAATCGGTTTTGGTTTTGAAATTGCTAGAATGAGAATTAGATTAGAGTATGAAAATGTTAGAAAATATTCTGATTTAAGAATGAATTTGCAAGATAGGAACTTTTAGTACTTTTTAGAAAAGTAAACGAATATATTCGTTTGCATTAAGCAAAGAAAACAACTTTAAACTTTGTATGAATTATAAAGATGAAATAAATGACGGAACCTCTAATTAATTGGCTTTGCACATGACAAAACCCTTTCGGGATAGTTGCCCTTAATCAAATTAAAACTCTTTCGAGATAATAATTTGCCTAAGTGTTCAACAAAGTTTCCTTATAAAGATTTTGGATTAAATATGTTTTAATGAAAACACCAGCAGTCACTTTAGTGGATTGGTTACCATAAGTGCTGCATAAAAATCTATCGAATATAACGGACTTTATTAGATGAAATATAAATTGATACAAGTTTACAGAGAACATGGAGCATGGAAACATTCGACGGCTTGCAAGTGAACGGGTTGATCAATCCTTTCCTTGGGTTTCGTTAGAGTTTGTCAGGCTCAGGGGCGGATCCTCTACTCAATCTTCTCGTTGAATCTTCGTAATAGAGACTGGGTCGGTCTACTACCAAAATGAAAACTAAACTGGAACAATGACTAAACGTTACTAAACTTGTTATTATTGAATAAACAATGTGTGTACAACATATTGCTTTTTACAGAATCGAAATCTAACTTCTGAACTACTTGATTCGGAATTTCTGCATAAATTCTATACTAATCTCTTTTTTCTACATATCTTCAACTCTCCATCAACTCTTTATTTATAGATGTTGAAGAGTCTTGATTGAAGTGTCGTGTCCGTTGTGAAGGATCGTGTCCGTTGCGAAAGGACGTCTTTATCCACCCGAACGATCGCGTTTCGTCGAAAACGAAAGTGTGTAACTAGGCTTCTAAAATCTCCTGCTCGTACCGAGAATCTTAAATTCTCTACCGAGAATGGGGGAGCATCAATTGGTCTTCAAACGAAGGAAGGAGAAGCTGGGGAACGCGTGTCGCGACCGTGAATTTGGGGGCCGCGGTCGCGGCACGGAACGTTTTTTGGTTTTTCAGCTTTCGTTCGCGTCCTCGATTTGGCGTTATAAATTTCTGTCGTCTTCGACTCCTTTTGTAGGGTTTTGCTTCTATTTTTGAGCTCTTTTCGTTCCTATTTGGATTTTACCAAATATTTATGTACCTTACAAGAAAGAAACATATTCGAGAGTAAAAGCTTCCTAACAGTTATAAATAGCATAAATTTGTAGCAATATTGATGTAATTAACGATGATATTTTAGGTATATTTTGGGCTTAACACCCCTAACGTCTAAAATGGTACAATTTTATCCCTAATGTTGGAAGCCAAGAGCAATTTTACCCCTAATATTGATAAATTGGGTCAATTTGAGAAATAATTCATCAAACTATTTTCTCGGTCATGAATCGTGTCATCTACACTTCACACATGCGTTATTTTATCAGTAACAAATCACAAACATATGTTGGGATGTGAAAAAATAAAAGAAAAAAATATTAAAAATATACTGTCTTTTGTACGAATTAAAGTAAAAAATTTAAAAAATTCACCGAATCTATAAATATAAATCTCCAAATAATATTTACAATTTGTTAGAATAATTATAGTATTTATAATTGTTTAAAATAATAATAATTAAAATGTAAAATTAGAAAAAAAAGTATCCCTAATGTTGGAAGCCAAGAGCAATTTTACCCCTAACGTTGATAAATTGGGTCAATTTGAGAAATAATTCATCAAACTATTTTCTCGGTCATGAATCTTGTCATCTACACTTCACACATGCGTTATTTTATCAGTAACAAATCTCAAACATATGTTGGGATGTGAAAGAAATAAGAAAAAAATATTAAAAATATACTGTCTTTTGTACGAATTAGAGTAAAAAATTTAAAAAATTCACCGAATTTATAAATATTAATCTCAAAATAATATTTACAATTTGTTAGAATAATTATATTATTTATAATTGTTTAGAATAATAATAATAATTAAAATGTAAAATTAGAAAAAAAAAATTCTCACGTAGGCATGTGAAGAATATACCTCCACCACAGGTGGGGCGTTACGCCCCACCATAGGTGGAGGCATATTGTTCATATGCCTCCACCTATGGTGGGGCGATATCACGCCCCACCATAGGTGGAGGCATATGAACAATATGCCTCCACCTATGGTGGGGCGTAACGCCCACCTGTGGTGGAGGCATATTGTTCATATGCCTCCACCTATGGTGGGGCGTGATGTTAATACACCCCACCTGTGGTGGAGGCATATTCTTCACATGCCTCGATACCGAAAATTTGATTTTTAAAAAATCATTCGATTTTACTTATAACAATCGTAAATAAAACATATTTTTGAACAAAATTATGTATCATTAGTCATTTCCCATGTTTTTTCTTTACCAAATTATCCGGATTAGATTTTGGAGAGTTTTGTGTTTTTGAGAGGATTTGAAAATTTGAGAAGATGAGTGAATTTGTTGAAAGGGCAATTTCGTCTTTTCACGGGGCTAGGGGTGGAAAATGGTGGCTAGGTTTAGTAATCCACAATATAAATTATAATTTATATTAAATTAAATGAATTCTGGAAACTATTGTATGTGTATAGTCTCAGGGTTCAGAATATTATACTATATAATAATTTCAACCATTTAATTTATTATATAATAAATCTAAAGCTAACTTATAATCAGATACAATTAAATTATACTAACTAATAATTAATAAATATAGTTTCTAATTAAATTTAACTTAGTTCGATCGGTTCGGTCAATTCGATAATTTTGATTTAAAAACCGAACCGACCGAATTGTTATAAAAAATAAAACCAAAACCGAACCTAATAGATCGAAAAGCCGAACCGAAAAACCGAAATGCTTCGGTTCGGTCGGTTATTTCGGTCCGGTTCGGTTTTTGAACACCCATTGTAACTCTGATATTATTAGTCATATTGTTATTTTTTCTAGTTTTTTTATATTGATTTTTAAAAATAATATAAAATATAAAAATTAACTAATCAGAAATTAGAATAAAAGAAATGAAAACCTAATATAAACATTGTTTTGTTAACAACAATTGCATCCGGTATTCTTCATCCAGAAGACATATTGATGGGCAATTCTACTGTCCACCCCCCATCTCCTTCCTTGTTGTGCTAGATTGCCACTCTCCTCAATGGTTTCTAGTTGGAGTACCATGGCCTCCACCTTTGGCCTGTCTTTGCAGTATGAAGCTCAAAAAGGCTTCAAACTGTTTTTCCAGATTACTTGATTCACCCATAACTTGCTCTAATACCACTTTGTTAAGCTCCTGAGTTTTGGATCAAATTACGGGTCCTTGAACCTTGAAATCAGGAAGTGAATCTTACTTCTTTTTCTTTCGAGATAGTATGATGAGAATTAATTAATGCAGCTCGTTAGAGAGAAACCTGGATCTCTATGATGAGAACTCCTGACCTCTGAATTTGTTTTTCAAATAGTACTTTACGAATGATAAAATGGTTCCTTTCTATAATAGTACAAAAGGCAGACTTAAACTAGTATTCCTATTCTATTAGATTTAACACTTCCTAAATAAAAATTCTAAAAATAAACTACTATCCTATTAGAATTAGAACTTCCTAAATAATAGTTCTGAAAATAAACTCATATTTCTACTAATACTAAGACTTCCTAAATAAATGATAATTCCGAAAATAACAATTTCTAAATAAATTTACTCTGATTTGGACTAGCCACAACAGTTTCCTAACAACATCATTTTCTGTTTATATCAGCAAAAACTTTACTGAAATATCTCGTGTAATTAAATTGACTAAAACATTGAAGGAAACAGTGTATATGAATGACAGATCTAAACATTGCTACCACAGTACTTAAAGCACCTGGAGAACCAAGAATTAATGGCCAACAATTAAAAATAGGTGACTCAGTTGAATTTGTTAGGTAGCTACCATGCTTAAATTAAAAACAATTACACTAGACAACATAAATTTGTTCATAGATGTGCTTGTATCCAAGTGAACATCACATGCAAATACTTCTTAGCTGAGTAATCTTCAAGAAGAACTAATCCTCTAGAAGAGACACAAAAAATAAAATTTAGCATACCTTGCAGATCAAGTATTGAGTCTTCTAATTTGTTTCGTTGACTTTTCAAAATTTTCAAGTTATCCTCATGCTGCTTGATTTGGATTCCTGCTGTGTGTAGATCATCTTGAAATTTCTGCAAAGGTTACAATTTAACAATTAGTTCTTTGACCTACTTTACATTGTAAATAAGCTATAGTAACTTAAAGTATGTCTAAAAAAATACAAATTGCAATGTGAAATTTCGGCTTTTTTTTTTACAAATGTCAACTCCATAAAAATAAAATATAAATAACAGAAGAATTGCTTTTGATTTACACCCACATCACAACAAAATGTAAAGATCTTATGCAAACTGAAAACCATAGAATTGTATATGACGGATTGGGCTTGCATAGAACAACCATTTTGCATTTCATTACTTGGGATAATAGTAGCTTCTTCTTCCATCACAGCTGACAAATCCTGCGGAAACACTCTATGTAAGAATTACAGCTAAAACAAAAGGATCGACTTAACATTTGCAACTATGAACATATCATCTCAAAGAGCAACATGACACTATGTTCCTTATACAAATAGGTAAAGCAAGGCACATTTGTATGCATCACAGTGCACCTCAAGAAACAATAAAAAGCCGACAAACAAAAACCATATTTACTAATAATGGAAATAGTCATAGTAATCTTCTGAAATCTAAAGATGATAAAAGTCTAAAACATATGAAGCCTCAGATATAATTTCTTTATGGTCTCACTGCATATAGTGAACAAATTAAAAGCCTTCAAAGCTTATGCTCCCAAATAATATCCTAATTATTGGAAGATAAAGTCATCAAAATTAGCTGCAAAGTTTAAAAGTTCTCTGCCATTCAAAAACAAGGGCTGGCAATATAATTTCTTTGATAACAACCATGCGAGCATATACATGGCGTCTACTCTTCTACATGTCAAAATTTTCAAAATATAGTTCACTGAGTGAAGCAAAATGAATCTAGCCACACTAATCACCATCCTTCTTAGGGTCTCGAAATTTATCATATGCGAGTATTCCAGTGATTAATATGAGATACGGTATGACGGGGATACATCAAATTTTATATATAATTAATAATATATATATCATTTATAATGAAAATTCAAAAGATAAATAAATATATAAATCACAAATCATATTCATAAAGTGATTATAAAAACACAAATAATACTCTCAAGTCATTATAAAACCACAAATAACATCTATAATATTAACTAATAAGTAATTAATTCATAGAAGATCGACCAGATGAGAGGAAAAACTCGATCAAAATAGATTGACCAGATGAGAGGGATCGACTTCAGCAAAGCAATCCAGGAAGACAACTGATTGCACAGAACCACTGAACAGAAGAACTCGATCAGATGAGAGAAAAGATTTAGGAATTTCAATTTTGTTAGGGTTCAATGCATCGCACAAGAGAGATTTTCAATTTTAGTTTAGGGTTCAATCGATTTCGTGTCGGTATATACTAGTAATCCTGGGATTATTTCATTTTAATCCTTATATTTTCTGAGTTTTAAAAAAACCCTTATACTTTCATAGTTTTTTTTAAAAAAACCCCTAAAGTATCCCCGAAGTGTCCCCGAAGTGTCCCCCGCCTATCCCATCATTTAAAAAAAAACATTGTAGCATCATTTTTTGATGGGGCATCATTTAATAAAATAATATTATTTATTTTCTTTTTCATTTATTTTATATACATAAAAACCAGAAATCAAGAAAAATCCAGAAATCAAGAATCATTTAACACTAATAATCAATCCATACAAAATCATTTAACTCTACTAATGATGAAATGGGTTGGAGTAAAAACATTGTATCAACATCAAAACAGATAGAGAATGTGATGAAAACATGGTTTGATGCAGTAAATTTGATGAAATGTGTTAGAGATGGTCTAAGCTCCGGTTAGTTGCAAACTGAAAAGAACTGTTCATTAAACCCAAAACGCAATATTACCATCCATAAGTGGTTCAGATCAAGGCGGTTAGGTTTTGACAACAACAAATTTAACTTGTCAAAACTAATTTGTGTGACTCACTTATATACCAAGTAAAACAAAATTCACTTGAAATTATCTGATTATGGATTTATAAACATCCATGCAAAATAATTTTTCTTAGAAAGAGAGGAATTAAGTCCAATTTACATTAGAAAATTTGAATTATCCCAATGATCAAAGAAAATTAAGCAATTAAAAAGGACGAATTCCATCTTAAATTACAAAATGCACAACTGGAAAATTATGGACCCTAATTTGGTCGATCCAACAATGAGCTTACCCGGAAATATAACTATAGAATTCCTGAGCATTAAAGACCTAGGATGGGCAAAGAATAAGATAATAATTTAAATAGTTATCGAGTTTTGTCATTGTATTATACTATTAGGTAATTGTGGTTTCCTAAATAACTACCACTATGTTTAACAGAGGCGATATACGAGGTGATATAAGGATAAAAAGTGGCTCTTTATATACGTTGTTTGTTAGAGGGGGTGTACAAGGAAGGATAGATGGGTCGAACTCCAATTAATTTTATTTTTTTTTAATTTATAATCATAATCAATGTATCTTCCACATAATTTTTTTTCATGTGAGACTAATAATAGTAGATTGGCTCTCTGAACTTGTCCATAATTGTTTTTTAGCTCCCTGAACTTTGCAAATGTCTTACCAGCTCTCTAAACTTGCTTATTCCGTAACAACTGAATACAAAAACCATAATACTAACTCGTGTTAAAGAGCAAAAATACTCATAATGTTTTGGAACATGAGTAATTTTACCCCTAACGTCTAAAATGGTGCAATTTTACCCCTAACATTGGAAACCAAGAGCAATTTTACATTTAACATTGATAAATTGGGTTAATTTGAGAAATAATTCATCAAATTGTTTTCTCGGTCATGAATCTTGTCATCTACACTTCATACGTGCATCATTTTATCGGTAACAAATCACAAACATATGTTGGGATGTGAAAAAAAAATATACTATCTTTTGTATAAATTGGACAAAACAATTCAAAAATTTCACCAATTTATAAATTTGATCTTGGCTACTAACGTTAGGGGTAAAATTGCACCATTTTACACGTTGTGGGTAAAGTTACTCCTGACCTAAAATATTAAGGGTATTTTTGCTCCTTAACCCTACTAACTCTGGTTCCTCAATATTTTGAAAGGTAGGGGAAGAAAAAAATTACCTCACAAATAGATGTATTTTTAGAATTTAGGTTTAATAAGTTTTGGTATTTATTTGGTACAGAATAAGCAAGTTTAGGGAGCTGGTGAGACATTTGCAAAGTTCAGGGAGCTAATAAATTTTTATGGACAAGTTTAAGGAGCTGGTGATACGAAATAAGCAAGTTTAGGGAACTGGTGAGACACTTACAAGTTCAGAGAGTCAATCTACTATTATGGATAAGTTCATAGAGCTGGTGATGTATTAGGCCTAATTTTATTGACCTATTTCAAAGCTTAGTAACCAATTCACAATATAAGCTCAAAAAAAGTGAAAAGACTAGTCAGACTTGCCACTTATCATTTGCTTAAATATAACAGCAATCTATACTATATACTAAATTTGTAGTTAATAGTACTGATGTATCATCTCTTGAAGATATCTATGGCCCGATGTGCCATTTTCTTAAAATATTGTAACTCTTCTTCTTCACAACTTTTCTCCTTAGCTTTGCATGACCATGGTGATAAACCGTTCCCAAATAATTACCCACGTTCTCAATCTACCCATTCTTTATCTATTCAGAATACACGTTTTATTGGTAACTGCTTTTCTTCTTCTTCATTTGCACTTTGTTTTCTTCATTTTATGTCTTACTTCTTCTCGAATTTTGATTGCATTTGTTGTCGATCTGTGTTTTCTAACCGTTCAAATTTGTCATCTTCGAGGGAGGAGTAATTTCAAGAGACGCTTGTTCAAAGAACCTCAGATCTAGTAATCTTCACCTACCCCCAATGTATATATGGAATCTACACCATTATTTAAAATACATAAAATTAATATGATTATTTTTGTTCGTATATGTAACTTCTTAAATAAATTCAGTAAGTAACATCAAAAATGAAATATTATAGATTTGTTTATTTACAATTTTGTTTCAGTAAAAATGGGGTGATGGTTTAAAGCAAAGGAATAGTATACAAAGGAATAAAGAAACAAAAAGAGGAGAACAGAGCAAAACTAAATTCTAGATTGTTCAATCGAACTATAATCACCATAAATGAAAGAACTCCAAAATGAAAGAAAGGTATCTCCGTTCCCGTCCCGTTAATCCCCAATGGGGATCCCCATTATTCCACGTGATAATTGATTTTTTGGATGATTTTAAGTACATTTTAATTAGGTGATTGATTGTTTTCAATTTTTAGTTTTATTTTTATTTTAAAATTTTGAGAATGGTTGCTAATATTTGGTATTATTAGCTACTGTTTTTTAAACGTTTTGCTTTTACTGATTTTTTAAAACGGTGATTCCCCACGGTGAATAGGGAATGAGAAATGTGAATAACTTTTTTGGAACATCTCTAAACTGGATATGGGGTCCCTGTGGGGACGGGGATGGAGATCAGGGGATGGGAAATGCATTCCCCGCCCCATCCGGTTTACATCCGTAGAGAATTCTTGCCGCAGCAGATGAAATCTCTACTTCCACTTGCTCTACTATTATTTTGTATAAACTCAGAAACAATCCCGTGTAGGCTAGCATCATCACCTATGGAATGTTCAATTTATACAAACGAAAAGTAAAGTTTAAGTTCCATATAAGAAGGTGTTTCATCTTAGCAAATTACTAATTAGCATAGATTGTCTCACCACATCTTGTGAATTGCCATTCTTAAGCCAAACCTATTGTAAACAAAAAACTGAAATGAAAGGTTTTGGACAATTTTGACTTCATTTTTATTTTCACTATAAATCCATTTTAATATAAGAAAAAGTTGTAATAAAAAAAACATTTATGAAACCTGTTCTAGAGCTAGTACATATTCTTCATTAGACAATTAAATAATAGTAACTTTGTAAGGATTTTATAAAAGGACAGGTTCACACTGAGCTCATGGAATTTTTCATTATGCAATATATATTCATCTCAATTAACACACTTTCTTCTTTGTCTATGTCATAGGGATGAAGGCTTAAACATTGTACTAACGTGACACATAATATTAATCATAATAAAGAAAATGGATCATAACATGAAGAGTCATATATATTTTACTAAAACTATTATTGGATCTATATTGATAATTTTCATTATAGAACTTCCCATAATTAAACAAGATAACATCTTATTAATATTGATGTTCAGTCGAGATATGTTCAGGTGGTGATCCAGGTCCAGGGTTATGAATTGGGTTTTGTCCTCCATGAGTTTCTCTCAAAGAATGACTGTTTGTCGGGAGCTGGGGTGGTTCTCCACGTCCGGGGTTATGAATTGGGTTTGGTCTGCCAGGGGTTCTTCTGAAAGAATGACGGCTGTGATGAATTGGGTCAGGTCCACCAGGAGATAGTCTAAAAGAATGACCATAAACTCGGCTTGACTGTTCATGATCAGCAGTAATGAGTTGGGATGGGTGATGAATTGGGTCTGGTCCACCAGGAGATAGTCTAAAAGAATGACCATAAACTCGGGATGACTGTTGATGATCATCGGTAATGAGTTGGGTTGGGTGATGAATTGGGTCTGGTCCGCCAGGAACTTCTCTAAAAGAATGACCATAAACTCGGGTTGACTGTTGATGATCAGCTGTAATGAGTTGGGGTCGGTGATGAATTGGATCTGGTCCGCCAGGAACTTGATTGAAAGAATGACGGTAAACTTGAGGCAATTGAAGAGAAGGATTTGCATTAGAAACTTGCACAGTTAGAGCATGAAGAAGAATGAGCATCATAGCTCCTATTGTTGATAAAATCATACTGGATAAGTGTATTGCATTAAGATATCCAATTAGAGGGATATATATATACAAACACGGAAAATCTTAGAGGATCTGATATAAAACCATGAATTGCAAGTATACAGAATTTGAGTTTTATATTTAGCAACTTGGGTCAGAGGAGATTTGATCCCTTGAACCCAAACCAATATCACTACAAAAATAATAAGTTTTGGGTACAAATGATTTGAGACAAATTGTATTTTTAGTCCTTAATTCTAGTTTTGAAATTAACACAGAGGACAATTATATTTATTGTCTTATATGGTTCTTTAATCTAAAATGGGGGACAAGTTTAATTAATAGAATTAATATATATAAATTTATTAACATTAAAAGGACAAAATCGGATTGATTTTGTTCTCCATCTTCTCCCCTCAGCCTCCCTCCCTGTCAGCCGACTCACACGTCTCCATCTACAACCAGCGCCACCGCTTATCCTTTCTCGCTCTTCTCTTTTATACATTTGTATTGCCTTCTCTCCCTTTTATTTCCCTAAAGCCTGATCGATGAATCCTAAAGCAATCCACAAGTTCGAGGGCAAGGGTAAGCAATCGACAAGTTCAACAGCAAGGTTACGTCGGTCATACTGAGTTCCGTAATTTCCTTGCCGTCAATGATATGAGTTGTTTAATTTCTTTTTGCCCATCTGTTCCTCCTCGATTATTTTCTCAAAATTTATGTTGTCGATTTCTATAAACCCGGAAACAAAATCCTGAGCGATTGTTAATAATTGGCGGTGTTTGGAGAAGAGAATGAAGGAGAATATGGGAAACCCCCTTCATCTGAAGTCGTTGAACCATATATCTCTGGTGTGCAGATCGGTTGAGGAATCCATTGATTTTTTACCAGAATGTTCTTGGATTTTCCCCCCGATAAGGAGGCCTGGATCTTTTGATTTCGATGGAGCTTGGTAATTTCAAGAAAATTTTCTATATATCTATCTGGTTTTTTTCAAATAAAAATGGAAAGAAATCTTGATCGTGGTTTGTTGTATAGGTTGTTTGGGTATGGAATTGGAATACACTTGTTGCAGTCGAAGATCCAGAGAACCTACCAAAGAAAGGTGAAATTAATCTGAAAGATAATCATATTTCGTTCCAGGTAAGTGAATCAGGCGACTCATTTGTTAGCTTGGGTTTCGCTGTGGTTAGATAGACCTATAGTTGTATACTAGTGCAGGGTTTGGATTTTGGAATGTCAATTTGAACAATGTTGTCTCTAATATACTCTAAGTTAAGTTGGTTCTAATGAATTAGATAATCTCTGATGCAGGCATATGTTGCAATTTTAGTTAGAAAAATATAATATCAATAAGTATAAACATATGTGCTGTCTCTTTAGGAGTTCTGAATCATAATAGTTTTTTTTCAGTTGGAATATTCAAAATGCAATTTGATGATGTCTTTACCAATTGAAATGCATCAATTTATTTTGGGATAAGGTACCAAAATAGGCCTATGGTTTTTGGAAGTATCAATCTAGCCTCCACGTACAAAATAGCACCAATATAGACTTAACGTTTTAAAAAAGGTACCAATTTAGGCCTTGATAACGGAATGAGACACGTCATTGATATTACTCTGTTATCGAGGCCTAAATGGGTACCTTTTTCAAACGTTAAGCCTATATTGGTGCTATTTTATACCTTAAGCCTAAATTGATACTTCCTCAAAAATCATAGACCTATTTTGGTACCTTATCCCTTTAAATTATAATAGGATTACTTTTTGGAGCTATATGAATATTGTTAAGGGAGGTGCTTACATTAGTGGATTTGTATTATGGTTGGCACTTAGTATACCAAAGGGAAAAGTTAAAAAACAATATTTGAATTTTCTTTTTATCTATGCTAGCAGAAACTAGACCTTGAATATATTTAATTATATTATGTGAACTCCAAGTTTGAAATGTGCAGGGAAATCAGGATCGTGAGGTGCAATATTCTTATTTTTCTTCTTTCGATTCTTCTGCTTATTAGCTGTATAACTTGGGAGGTTGTTTAAATTGGAAAATAGGTTAGTCTGAAAGTTTCTTTTTACTTCATAGCCATTTCACTTTATTTTCTTAGTTTAATTGGACTAATTTCATAACATTAGATGGTATGCTTTTTAAACACTCCTTTTATTGGATCATATCAACAACTCTAAGGGATTTACACTTGAGCACCTCTATTATCTTGCAGATGGTTTTCATGATGCAGGACGTGATAGGTCTTTCTTGCCACCGAACAACTATGAACAAGTTTTGCCTTTTGATTCATATGAGGTCTTTCTTTCACTACAAGAAAATTGCTTTTTGGCAACAAGTTTTGGCAACAACAGAAAAAGTTGTTGCCAAAAATGGACTTTCGCAACAATAAATTTTGTGTCGTTGGCAAAGGTTGTTGGTGTAATTTTTTTTTACCTTTACTCTTCAAAAAAAATTGGCGGGTATGATTCGAGAGAAAGAAGTAACAATTTTGGCAACAATACATTTGTCGCTGTAAATGAGAACCTTTATAGCAACAACTGCATGTTGTTGCTGTAAATTAATGTATTTACAGTAATGACTATGTGTCATTGCTGTAAATGAAAGTATTTACAGCAACGACGACATGTCGTTGCTATAAATGAAAGAATTTATAGCAAACGTTTACAACAACAGTAGAATGTTGTTGCGTAAAAGTAATATATTTTGGCAACAAAAAGGTGGTTGCAAAAATGTTTTTATTAAACTAATAAAAAATAAATACATAATTTTTAATATAAAATGAATGAAATATTTTCAAAATAATATAATATATTCTCAAAATTATATAATTTAAATTGAATTAAAATATATAACATTTTATATTACTTTATATAAAATATGGTATAAGTATTAAAATAATATTTTAATACTTATATTTTTTTATTGTGAAAAAATCATATTTCGAAACAATAGTTTTGTTGCCATTAATTTCTTTTCATTTTTCTTCCACAAATGTTTTGGGTGCAAATTATAAAATAATCATTTTTCGTTACAATATTTGGTTGCTGAAAATAAATCATTTATAGCAACAATTAGATATTGTTGCGTATAAAATTTTCTTTTTAGCTACAACCTAGTTTGTTGTGAAAGAAAATTATTAGGCTAGTTAAAAAATAAAATATATTTAATATATATTAATCATATAAATATATTAATTATTTGACTAACTTTTACTTAATATATAGATATTGCTTAGTAGGCGTAAGTAATAAATATAATTATCAATTTTTATTATTTGGTTTTGATTATATATATATTATAAATTACAAATAATAATGATGATTATTATTATTTAGTTAAAAGTTTATATATATGTTATAAATTATAGTATAAATTTATCATTCTAAATATTAAAATTTTATTAATTGATATAAGGAAATATAAAAAAAATATTTGTACTTTTTTTTTTATGAAAAAACAATTCATATTAGTATGATTAGGTACAGAATTATTAAAGATATAAAGGGTAAATTTGTCTTTGCTGAAGGGACTTAATATCAGCTCTTAATCTGTTTTAAGTGGAATCCCAGCCGTTGATTTGGTTTTGATCAAAACCCTAAAATGTAAAAAGAATGAAAATAACAACTCTCACCGCCTCTGCCTCATTCATCTGCTGCTTCTTCCCCCTCATGCCTCTGATTCTTTCGCCTCCTTATGCGTTCTCAGATCTCTCCCGCCATTGCACAAGAGCGGGGAACCAAGAGAAGGCAGTTCTATTTGGACCTCGACGGACCCTGTTTCTCTTCGGCTCGCATTTTTATCACTTATTTCCAGATCATATTCTCAACATATCTGGATCCTCAATCCTGAGCGTAGAGTGAGCTATCTACATCATTTAAATCGCTGCAATCAGTTGCCTCATTCAGTTCCCATGTTTAAGAGTCACATTGTTAGTCCATTTTTTGTCCGATGATTTGTTTTATATATTTTATCATCAGTACTGTGTTTACAGGTTTTAGCTTTTGATTCTCGAATTTGAAGGAGGGAAAATGAGAAGTACAATTTAGGGCTTAAACCAGTTTGGGTTTGACGTCTCTGGTTTTGATTTCACCACCGAATTTACTGAATTGTAAGTTAAAGATAAAGTATGTTGTTTGATATTAAAGTTCACATTTGGTTCTGTCTTCTGATATCTGATTATATGCACATTTGATTTCCTTAGATTTGGGATTCATTATATTCTTAGTATAACTCAACAACTCTAAAGCTTAATACCATAGGGCATTGCATCTTAAGATTCCATAAGTTGCCAAAAGTTAGAAGTTTGATTCATAAAGAGAATCAGAGAAATTCATTTTTTATAAGAAAACTACCTTTTGCATTGCTTTCGTATGAATTATACAATTAATCTGCCATTACAACATATTGTTTTGATTATATGATTTAGTTTAATGTTAGATGAACCAACAATTTCTTATGTGTTTTTTTTTTTGTCATGGATGCAGATTGACTTCACTTAGCATATTATGAAGGTCTTCTTGAATCTTAAGATATGTGTACTTATTGAAAATTTGATATGCTCAACCCTTGACCTCCGACACTGCTATTAGTATGCTAGCTTGACATCTTGAGTTGAAGTACATATTATGAAGTTCCTATTTTACCTGTGATTAATGGCTTCCCTTTGATGAATAAATTTTGTTTTTCTGTATGTTTAGAGCAAATAGGTCTAGTGATACAAATTGATATTGATGCAGAAAAAAGTACAAGAAGATAGGAAGAGTTATAACTTTTAAAATAGAAATCGATAGAACTGATAGAACCCAAAGGTTAAGTGTTAGATTTTTTGGCTCTGTTGTTGTTTTCACTGTCAAAAGGAAACCAAACCACCTTTCTTCTTTCTTTTGTACCATCAATGGAATATAATATATGGTTTCCTATATTTGTGTTTTTTATTTTTTCTTCTTTAATCATCTTATCTGATTTTAGTCTGTCAATCTGTAAAAGAATTCTGTGTTTGCTTGCATATTTTTTTTTTTTTTTTTTGAAATTGAATATTAGATACTAACTGCTATTAATTGTGATACTTAGAACAAATGCTCATATGTGAATAACTATTTCCTCAGATTACAATTCTTAATTCTGGTTAGAGAATAGCTGATGAAAATGCTCAATTGTTCCTGTTTTCTATGGAATTTCTGTGCTCCTTTTTTTATTAAAATGGTTGATAATGTTATTAGGTATGGAGAGAAAATTGAGAAAGTAACACTATTGGATGATTGGGAATGCCCCAAGTGTAGAGGCATTTGCAATTGCAGCTTGTGCATGTAAGTTGTATTTTTTTTTTTTTAATTCAACTGTTATTTGCAACTTGTCAAGTGTTGTTGGCGAACCTCATAATACAAATTGTTTCAGGAAGAAAAGAGGCTGACACCTAATAAAAAAAATGTAATGTTTAGATCTTGTTACCTAATAGCTTGAATTTTGAAGTTAATTTGAATGTCTATAATTATCTGTGAATTTCGTTGAACAAATTCTAAGTCTCAACACTATTGGACCAATTAGTAATGTAAAATCAATGACCTAATAAGTTGCATGGTTCATGAAGATAATATATATTGATTGATCTCTCAATTAAGATGCATGAATTTTTTGAAATTATCCCTCAATTACCATATTTATATATTTGTTAGTTGATGGTACAAATTATTCAATGGTATTCTTGTGTGGATTTTGCTAAGATATTTTCAATTCTTTATTATATTCTTGAATTATTTGTATTTGTTGATATATATATATATATACCAAAATAGATCTAACGTTTTTGGGTAAGTATCAATTTAAGCTTCACATACAAAATAACACTAATGCATGCTTAAAGTTTAAAAAAGAGTACCAACTTAGGCTCGATAACGAAATGTGACAAAACATTCATACTTATCCGTTAAGTTCCGGTTTCTCACTCCATGTACAATTGATATATCTTAATGGAGTAATATGAATAATGTCTCACGTTTCGTTATCAATGGCTAAATTGGTACATTTTTTAAACGTTAATCTTATATTGGTACTATTTTGTACGTGGAGCCTAAATTGATACTTTCCCAACAACCTTAGACATATTTTGGTACTTATCCTATATAAGAGTTCCCTTCAATCCAAATAAATTAATCAAAAACTCACAAATTTTAAATTTTTTGGGAAATAAAAAAAAATTAAAATTTATGGTCGAAAAATTAATTTAGCAACGACAAATGTTGTTGCAAAACATAAAAATTTATAGCAATGACATGTGTTGTTGCTATACGACAAAATGTACAGCAACTACAGATATTGTTGCGAAAAATCAAAATGTATAGCAACGTTAAAACTTGTTGCGAAAGGTTACAATATATAGTAACGCCATTGTTGTTGCAAATGCCAAATTTCATTCTTCCCTATACGGCCTAAATTTGGCAACAACTAACTTTTTGCAACAAGCGTGTTGTTGCCAAACATATATTTTTTGCAACGATCGGAAAGTCGTTATGGAAACCTTTAGTAACGGAATGTATCATAACAAGCAAATGTTGTTGCAAAAAATTCAATTTCGTTGCTAAAAATATTATCCGCAACAACATGCTTCGTTGCGAAAAATCAAATTTCATGTAGTGTTTTGGGCAGGTAAATTGCTTTCTCTATTTTTTTTGCATTTGCTTGTTCAATGCAATAATCTAGAGCTAATGGTTAATTGTTTTGTTTTGAGAGAATTAAGGATAAAAAAAATTAGATGCAACTATTCTATTTCCTTAGGTTTTGGTCTCCCGATTGAAGAGATTAAGTGTTCTTGTAAAGAAAGGGAAGAAAGGCAACATGGTTTCTGTTGATCACTTCCTTGTTGGTCATTATTTGCTTCATGTTACAGAAATCTATAGATGAGATGTTACAAAATGGTGAGAAGAATATACATTGATCTACCATTTTGTAAACCAATGTTCTTGTTTTGCTGTCATTTTAATTCCCCTCAATTGTTGTTTATGTTGACTTGCCTGATATTTGGTTCAGACATGTTATTGTAAACATGTTACTTCGAGATCTTCTGGTCATGCTTAAAACCCGTAAGTAGCTAGATCTGTACCAACTTATTGGCCACATTAACAGCCTCACCTCTTATTTTTTCAGGTTTTTAATTACATAAGTTAATTATTCTAAAGTTTGTCAATTTCCATGCTATATGTGTGCAGGTCTTTGTAATGACTCATGTTCCGGAAAATGTCTTAGCTTCATTACTTTCTACTTCGTATCAGTCTCGATTAAGGTATGCTTGTTTCTCTAATGCAGAAATTTATGGATGCTGATGTTTCTTTACTGTCTATCACACTCTAATTGAAGTTTTGTCAATGATTTGGTCCTATTAAATATCCTAGAGCAGCAATATTGATTTGGTCCTATTCAATATATAATCACGTGAAATATGATGTTCAAATCACATTCTTCAGTAGAAGCTTTTATGTTTATAGTTTCTCTTTGCATTAACTGCAGTCCTAGAACCACGGCTGTACACATTTGTTATTTGCAAAGCCAAGTAGTATCTCTCTAACATGGACCATTAACATCTTACCTGTGATCTCGTTCACTATTATTCAGGAACGTTCTGCACCATATCTCTGCTCATCCATGCTCATGAGGAGATCCGCGTGGTCAATCTCACATTTTGTATTAGAATGAAGACACTCAATTTTATCCGTTGTGCATGTTGCTTATATTAATAATATGAATTGTGAGATTGCAGAGAAGATTCAGTTTGCTTCTCTTGAGGTAGCATCTCCAAAATTCATGTCATTTATACAATTTATCAAACATTTCATAGGCATGGAAACTACAGACGAAAATAACAACTGAATTTCATTACAAGGTTGTGAACAATGGAGGCACCCGCGAGAATGACAACAACACAACACCATCCCCGGTAGGCTGCTCCAAATCTCTTATTCATTGTTTTTCTTTTCTTTCTCTCAATTTGAGACTTAACTAACCAAATCATGCTTTATGTTACAAACCTTTTATAAGGCCAACTTGGATAGTTATTACCTATAGGCTAATTTTTCTGATTTTTCAATGGTCGATGATGCTCTCATCTTTCGAATTTGATTATTTTTTTGTTTGATTGTTCTAGTGGTGTTTGTTTGTGTCTGTATTTTGATTGAGTTGCTGGTACTAGGGTAGGTCTCAACAACTTGGGGATTTTGGTTGTTGCAATAGCATTTGGGGTTTTCTAGATTCATCCATGAAGAATTCAACATATTTGAAGGTGCATTCTCTGTCTGAAACTCAATTCATTTTTGTCTAACATGGTGATGAATTGAAAATGTTCACATAGTGCTTTTTTTCACCTTTGTTGTTTGATCGTGACTTGATTTTCAGTGGCAAAGCATGTTGTTGATTTATGTGCAGCTCCTGGTGGCTGGAGTCAGGTATACTTGATTTCGATGATGCTCTTGTATTGCATTATATAGTACTTGGCTATTTGATAACAGAAACGCTTATAGAAATGTGCAATTGCAGGTTTTGAGTTGTAAATTATATCTACCAGCTAAACTTTCACAAGATTCAAGGTTGGTTATTTTTTCTATAATTCTGAAATATATGCTTGAATCGAAATTAAAACGCCATTCATCTTCTCTTCCAATTTTGTGTCCTGATATTGCCTTAACTTACAATTGCCAGGGCTTGTTTTAAACTTCAATTTTGTCATCTGTCTTGATAGTTTGACCAGACCTTAACCTCCAATTTTATATACACATTATGCGTACATTGGAATTGTGATTCCTTTGTTAATTTGATGTTTAATTGTTGTATGCTGATTGCAGGCTTTGGAAATCCAAGGTAAACATACATTTCATAACAGTTAATTTGCTCTTCTCTATGCAGCTCTGGATAACCAGGTTGTTGTAGCAGGTTGTTTTGCAGTTGGCTCCTTCTTTGCAGCAGCAGCCGTTCAAAATCATAGGTATGTAAACTCATGTGTTGTTTGTTTCTCTTTTGTTTATTCTGTTGTGCATCCCTGATATTCATGCTTTTAAGTTTTATGTTTTGTTTCTGCTTTTATTTTCAATAGAACACTTGTTTTAGTCATGCATAACTTTCTCTGCGAGTGTTGATCCTACCATTATAGGCATTAGCAAATCTGTTGCAATTAAACGCTGCAGTATGGAATTTCAGGATGTAGATACTTTAAGACAGTTTCGTCTCTTTCTAAAAACATTTGTATTTCCTAATTAAGGATGAATGCTATAATTTCAACATAAGTTTCTGCGACATTTTATAGGAGCTCTCTTCAATCCAAATTGCATATTTATTTCATTTTATGGTTTGACAAAATTTTGGACAGAATATTTAAGGACCGATATTGTCTCCTTTGCATGGGGACGACAATTGTCCTTTAATTTGTAGACAAAAAATCATCCCGTAAGAATAGGGACAAAAGTTGTCTCGTTTATATCGAGGCGACAATTGTCCATTTCTTTGAAGACAAAAAATAGTCCTCCAAAGATAGAGACAAAATTTGTCTCCTTTGTATGGGGACGATAATCGTGCCTAGAAAGAGGGACGATAACCGTCCCTCAAAATGAGGACGACATTTGTCCTTATTCTTAGGGATGACAATCGTCCCAAAAAATGAGAACGATATCATATTTTTGTCTCCTATAGAATAGGGTACGCTCGCATAGGGGACGAAACCAAGGGACAATTAAAATTGTCTCCAAAAGCAAAGGGGACAATTTTTCTTATTTTTGGGGACAATTTTAATTGTCCCCAATAATCGTTTTTTTTGTAGTGTATTTTCACTTGGACTGGATTTGGCTTTCATGTTTTCTAACAATTAAACCCATAGATAACCAATATTTTCACTTGGACTAGATTTGGCTTCCATGTTTTCTAACAATCATACCCATAGATAAGCTTGAGTGGGTAGCTTCATTTTGGTTGCAAAAAAATTAAATTCACTTAACCCAATTCAAAATCTTTTAGTGATAGAAATTATATTTAGCGTCTTGTTTTCTTTCATGTATAAACTCTTTTAGTGATAGAAATTTAAAAATATATAAGGACAATTTTAAAATTTCAATGTTATTTTTGTATTAGGAAGTAAATTAACACCATCTTCCAAAAATTTGATTCTAAATCTATTTAACAAATTTTAACCCATTAATAATATTATATTGGATTTTTGTAATGTTTTCGTAAATCACGTGTAATTTTACTATCTCTATAAAAATGACATGTCAAAATATGAGATGTTCAATTTGTGTTTGCGAGTGAATCCTATTAATAGTTAATCATATTTTATTTTTCTGATTAATATTATTAGCTTTTATTGCATTATATTGTGTAAGGGTTGATTTAAAAAATTTATTAACAACCTCAAAATGAATTTTTTCAAGAATTAAAATTTTTTAGTATCACATTTACTATGAAATAATATTTTTTATTTTTTTAGCTTTCTCTCAAGTGTAAACATTAACTTTCTTTTAATCACCAGACAATGCATAAATTACATCAAAACTAAAAAGTTGAAGAATTAAAATTCTTTAAAATATGCTCTTTAAAACATCCTCTTCAAGAAGTCCATCATTTCACAAGCATGCATATCTATGAACTATTTTTTTACATCTATATAATGTGTAAAATGAAGTCATGTTATAGTTATCCGCGAAGTTCTGTGGTTAAATTGCATGTTTGAGTCGTGATCAATTTATTTTTTATTCATTAAGTCATTATAAATTAAACTGTTGATTAATTATTTTTAAATACATTAAGTCTCTATTTTTTAAATGGATATACTAAGTCTTTGATTAATTATTTTTTTTCAATATATTAAGCCCTCCCGTAACAATTCATTTATGCCAGAAATTCAAACTCGGTTTAGCATGCATAAACTGTACAAGTTATGGATACAAATATGCACAAACTCAATATTTTTCTAAAATAAAATGTATGTGCCACAAGCTTTGATTGGTTTGCTAGCATGTGAGACAGAAATGTACAAGTTATGGATACAAATATGCATTGAAAGATGCGGCAAAATACTACTGTGATATCAGCAAATGTTCCAAAAGGCTTTGGAATTTGGATATGCATAATAAAACCAAGATATTATTTTTAATTGAAGTTATTATTATTATTTGATAAATTATTTTGAATGAATATTATATTAATTCTCTTCCAATCATTAAAGAACTAAACCACTTCAAAGGGAATAACATTCTAATTTTATATTGAACCACACAAAATTAAGAAATAGTCATTTATTTGGATTCTCACACTACAAGAAAAAGAAGTAATAGTAAGAAAAATTTAATAAGGGTCTAAAATTCACTTATAAAAAATACTTTTAATAAGCACAAATTCTATTATTATTTAATAATAAGCAAAAACCTTTTTTGATTTACTTTTACCAAAAAAAACCCCTTATTAATTCATTCTAAAGTAAAACCCCTTTATTTTCTATTTTAATATTTAAATTAAAACCCCTTATAAATTCTAATAAAAAAATTAAATACTTATTAATTATAGTAATAACAAGTTAATCACTTATTAATTTCTTTTGCTTTTAATGCCCTAAATTTTCCCCCCATGAATTTTCATTTCCCTCCCAAACTTTTGGTTCTCTCCCTCTTTTCTTTTTGTTCCCTCCAAATTAAGGGTCATTACCCTAACCCCATGGCTGCTGTTCTTCTTCCGTCAAACACAATGACTGATGTTTTCTCCTCTCTTCGCCACTCTCCATGAACGTCAATTTCCTCTCTTGGCCGCTCTCTATGAACGTCATTCTCCTCTCTTGGCCGCTCACCTCCTGCCTCAGTTCGGTCTCACTGCTAAGGTTTCTTTCTTTCTTCCATTTTTGTAATCGTTCTCCATGTATGTTTGTGTTTTCTGCGAATATGTTCTATTGATTGCAGGTTAAGAGAAGGAAGTCACAGAATGTTAAGTCCAAGCAAAAACATATCCACATGGAGTCTCGAGAACCTAATCACAGTATCCAATTTGTAAAAACTTTAAACGTCTCTTCTTTTTCTTTCTTATTCTTGAGCTATTTTGCTTATTGATTCTACATACATTTAAACTTTTATTTTGATTAGATTCGATTTAATCTTTGTTTGGTGTTTATTAGTTGAAAAATGAGGTTTCCCCTCTTAATTCATGCTCATTATTTGTCTTAGCTGCTTTAATTTTAAGGTTTTCTTCTTGTTTTCTCTTCCTAAGTTTGTAAGTACATGGAAGAGGTGGAATAGTGTTTTAGGTTTCAGCAGTCAGATTGGACTTAGTTTTTCAAAATTGAAAATGAGTGCTGAAATTGTTTTTGGCTTTTTACATGGTGTTATGTATAAAGTGGAATACTGGGAGACTTCTTACAAGGATTGAGGTTTGTGTGATTGATTTGATTGTGTTCATGTTTTTGCATAGAGTGTCAAAAGCAGATTTTGGGAGTTGGATTTAGCAAGGATTGCAGGCTTTCCTCCCTAAGGCTGGGCTAATAAGCAGAGTTAACAACTTCAAGGAGTTAAAAGAAAATATTAATTTAAAATTCTTCAAATTTATTGCTTTCATTAGTTGACCATGTATATACTCTGAATTTTATAACCAAATTATGTATAACACATGAAATGCGCAGAATGTGTTGATGCTATACTATCGTATAGATTATGTTTTCTATAAAATCCAGTGGGAATTGCTCATATATCTATTTTCTTATTGTTTTTTGCTTTCGTCTGGTTTCTAACTAGAGGATGGAGCAAATGTCTTGCAGTGACATTAATATATGGATTCCTTCTCTTAATTTGTTATACGGCTTATATCTGCAGTTATTTTTGAAGAGGCTTACGATTGTTCATATGCCTCCACCTATGGTGGGGCGTGATGTTCATACACCCCACCTGTGGTGGAGGCATATTCTTCACATGCCCCGATATCGAAAATTTGATTTTTAAAAAATCATTCGATTTTACTTATAACAATCGTAAATAAAACATATTTTTGAACAAAATTATGTATCATTAGTCATTTCCTATGTTTTTTCTTTACCAAATTAGTCCGGATTAGATTTTGGAGAGTTTTGTGTTTTTTGTGTTTTTGAGAGGATTTGAAAATTTGAGAACAAGAGTGAATTTGTTGAAAGGGCAATTTCGTCTTTTCACGGGGCTAGGGGTGGGAAATGGTGGCTAGATTTAGTAATCCACAATATAAATTATAATTTATATTAAATTAAATGAATTCTGGAAACTATTGTATGTGTATAGTCTCAGGGTTCAGAATATTATACTATATAATAATTTCAACCATTTAATTTATTATATATTAAATCTAAAGCTAACTTATAATCAGATACAATTAAATTATACTAACTAATAATTAATAAATATAGTTTCTAATTAAATTTAACTTAGTTCGATCGGTTCGGTCAATTTGATAATTTTGATTTAAAAACCGAACCGACCGAATTTACCGAATTGTTATAAAAAATAAAACCAAAACCGAACCTAATAGATCGAAAAGCCGAACTAAAAAACCGAAATGCTTCGGTTCGGTCGGTTATTTCGGTCCGGTTCGGTTTTTGAACACCCATTGTAACTCTGATATTATTAGTCATATTGTTATTTTTTCTAGTTTTTTTATATTGATTTTTAAAAATAATATAAAATATAAAAATTAACTAATCAGAAATTAGAATAAAAGAAATGAAAACCTAATATAAACATTGTTTTGTTAACAACAATTGCATCCGGTATTCTTCATCCAGAAGACATATTGATGGGAAATTGTTATTGTTACTTGGTCCGCTTTTGAATTTATGAAAAAAACCCAACCTTAGTCTTCAATCCACGTCGGGTTGGGTTGGTGTGTGGACTCTATATTTTTTATTGAAAAAATAATAATATTTATTGTTATTATTTTTAATAATTCGGATTTAATTGTTTTTTATATAATTAAATTCCTTTTCTCCTAACGTTTCTTCAATGGTCATGGTCAATGGTCATAGTAAATCGAAACTGAGCATTTATAAAGTGCAGACAGAAACAAGTTGGTACAATGCAATTTGAATTCGTACGATGCAATTTTCTTTAAGTCATTGTTTTATGTTATTTTTTAGTATTTTATGAGCGTTTTGTACTTAGTTTTCATTGTATTTTACCTTATTCTCGTCTTAATTGGAGTTTGGAGTAATTCTAGAAATTACTTGATGAGCTGCGATTCCAAAATTAGAAGGAAGAAATCAAATCTAGCTAAACCCCAAAACCTTCCTTACTAAATTCTAAATCAATTATGGCAAGAAAAAGAAACATCCTTGAAGGTTATGGAGATATAAATCTGCCTAAAAACACTCTAAAACCTTCCTTGGTCAATTCCAAGTCAAATATGGCAAGGTAAGGCAACAACATTAAAGACTATAGAGACAATTTAGGTGGTTTTTATGTAAATATGTGACCCAAAACTCCTATAAATAGGGACCTTATTGCTAGTTAGCTCCTGACACCATTTTTACATCGTTTGTAGCTTATTTTCATTCACTTTACCTTTCAGTTTCACTGGTTCTTAGAAATTATTTTCTTTATTTCAGTTCTACTTCTCTTTTAGTGTCGCAAAGGTTAAACTAATCCATAGTTTAGACCTTGCAAAGCTAGACTTTGGCTTGCATTCACCTTGTGTACTCAAGTACTATTATATTGACGTTCTTATTTTCTTTCATCTTTATCTTCTTCCATTTCTAAGATTTCAATTTTAGTATATTTGAGCATGAGTTCCCTAATTCTATTTCTACGATGCTTACATGTTTTAGCTCAATCATGAGCTAAATCCACATGGGCTAGGATGAAGGTAAACTTAGCCTAATCAAATATGAATTTTTAATGAGTTTTAATATTGTGTTGTAAGAACTTAGCAAAAGAATTAAGTGACAACCATTGCTTTATCTCTATTTGAAAATACACTTTTACCCTTGTACAATTTACCTTATTTTCTGTCATCCTCTATCGCTCTCATCAATTTCTCTCAACCATAACTTACTATTTTCTTTCAAAATACAATGAGATAATGTAAAAATTATTTACCCTTGCTACATAAAAAACAATGAAAGCCTAAACAAAAGTAGTTTATGCATGCTTGTAGATACCTAATGTAAAATCCTCTTGTGAATTGGCACTTAAAGAATTGAAAAATTGAAAATAATTATCTATCTTAGTGTTATATTTTTTAAGAACACCTTAAACAAAACATAGTTGTCAAATCCAGATTCATGAATTATGACTCATTCATCCAATTGTAAGATTGGGTTCAAATTTATAATATTATATATATATATATATATATATATAAAATTTACCATGATATGCTGAATACTATCAAATATTAATCTAGAGTGAGTTTAGTAGTTTCTGTCGTTGAAGTTCTTAATGAACAATGTGGAAAATTATGAAGATAATTTGGTTCTTATCGACTGTTGTTGCACGATGACAAAGTGCACACGTTCTCTAAATGGGCTCGGATAGGATGGAACTTGTGTATTGAAATTTAAAAATCATGTTCACATGTTTTGATTTGTTAATTAATTATATTAATCTTGTTTCTTATTCTTTAAATTTGTTATTGGTTCTTTTTCCACTAATTTATCTCATTCCTTTATTAGAGTTACAATTTTCTTAAATAACAATATGAAATTTGGGATAAGGTAGATTGGCCGCCCTATAGATCCTATTCAAAATAGAGCTGAATCGACCTAAATCATACCATTCCAATTGTGAATTGTAAGATTATGTGATAATTTGGATTGACCTTATAGATTTCGCTCGAATTATAGTTCAATGGGTTCGAATCCTGAATCATAAAATTCTATTAATAGTGAAACAAAGTGACGTTTTACTTGAATTGCACTTTTAGAGAAAGTCCTGAATAATAAGCTTTTGTTTCGTCATGAGGGGCTTCATGTTACCAAATATGAACGATTAGGTGCCTCGGGATGTCTGGAAACCAAATTACACTTCTAGCCATTACTTATTATTATTACTTTTTTAATATTCTTAAAGAAAGTATACTGATAGTAGCTATTGATACAATTTCTTGGTTTTTAAGGAAGTAGCAGCCAAGACATATATTTAGTTATACTAGAGAAGAAGAAAGCAGATAAAAAAGGAAAAAGAACAACTTGATGCTCAAAATGATTGGGTTCCCAAGACAATGATGAAGCATGTCTTGGCCAAACCATATACTGTGTATTATGAAAGGAGACTAGCAGGCAACGTTCTACCACAGAAGAAGTAAGAAGATGAAGAAGGAAAATGAACAACTTGATGCTCTAAAGAATTAGGTTCTAGATACACTAGTGAAGCCTGTCCTGGCCAAACAACATATTATGTATTATGAAAGGACACCGCCAGGACAGACTTCACATGTGTCTCTGAAACCCAATTTTTTTGAGCACCAAGTTTTTCTTTCTCCTTTTTCATCTGCTTACTTCTTCGCTCGTAGAACTTAAAACTTTGTCCGGGTGCTGAGTTTCATGTCACTCTCCTTTTATAATACACAATATACAATTACCAAGGACAGAAGTTATCAGTGTCTCTCGAACCCAATTCTTTTAAGCAACAAGTTGTTCATTTTCCTTCTTCATCTGCTTACTTCTTCTTTAGTAGAACTGAATATCTGTATGGACAGTACTTCCCTGGAAACCATATCAGAATGACCAGCTATCAATATAATTTCTTTAAGAATATTAACAATAATAATAAGTAGAGGCTATAAGTAATGTTATCAGAACCGGATCAGATATCAAACCGGATTTATAACTGGGTCATGGGTCACTTGGTCGGACCATATGACTCGGATTGGTCGTACTGGATAACGTAATAAATAAATAATATTTATATATTAAATATATATAATTAATTTAAAATTATTTTTATAAATTATATATAAACCAATATATGGCATGGCATATTAATAATAATAAATTTTTTTTGAAGAAACTAATAATAAGAAATAGAATATAATAAGAAGTTAAGATTATGTTGTTAAGAAAAAATAATAAGAAGTCAAGCATATGTTAAAAAAAAAAAGTTTAAGAAATAAAACACTGAGTAAAGAAGTCTGATGGAAGGTCCAACTAACAATTTGAGATAGAAAGTTTCCCACATCGGAATAATAAATCAAGTCAAGATAGATGCTCCATATATATATAGTTTCAATACCTCTGTTAATCTTGTGCGCATGAAATTATTGTGCGCATGAAAGACATTGATTGTATTTCCTGCACTGATCAAGAACAAACTTGTTGACGCTCAAATGAGGTTCTCCTTCATAAGCTCCAACAACTTGATGAATCTTCTCCATCAATTTTGCGCTCATGTAACTGTTTTCAGGCACCCGTATCCCATGAAATCCACCATTTATAGTCAGTGGAGGCATTTGAACAATGGGAAACCTGTTAAGAACTTGAAGATTGTGAATGTATCCCTTTTTCTTTGTTGGAGCACTAATATGTTTTGAATCAACAAATTATGACTTCACTTCAAATAAGAAACTTCGACAAACAATGTAAAGTTTTTTATATGAAGTGAGGTCATAATTTGGTAATTTGAAACATATTAGTGATGCAGTGAGGAATAGGGGATACCGTCACAATCTTCCAATTCATAACATGTTTCCTCTTGTTCAAATGCATCCACTGACCATAAATGGTGGCCTTTATGGGACACGAGTGCCTAAAAACGATTATCGGAGCGTGAAATTGACCGAGAAGCATTAGTCAAACTGATTAATATAAATCACTTGGTAACTCATTCTCGGTAAGATTTATGCATTTGCAAAGACATTTTTATAGTTTAAAAGTTTACAAATGCGGCTTATGGGTGTTAGTTAACCTAATATTCCTTCTCCAATCTAATATATGGTTTTAAGATTGATACAGTTGCGTACCATTTAACTATACTGAAAGACTTGTTCCCAAGAGGCATAAATATGTTGTCTATACGAGAGGCACAAGTTTCTCTTCACCGGCTAGATATTAGACTAAAGAATGTAGTGTCAGTTGAGCAGCAAAAAGTCAATAGAAACGTAATGAGGTGTTGGTGGGAGCAAACCAACCAGACCAGCAATTTGATAGACTTAGAAGATGTCCAATATTTAAAGGAAGACAAAATTAGTGCAACTAATTCAATCATTTTGAGGATTGGATGTAACAATCTTGCCGGTAGTAATAGATTTCATCCTGATAGTTTAGAGGGTAAAGAATCATCCTTTTCTTGGCCTTATTCTAGCTCAAACTTTTTGTTGGCCTATTATTGGTAATACTTCGTAAAGCGATAGTGATGCGCATTTTACGTATACGTGCATGTGAAGGCAAGTATACCTTAATCGTGTATCAAGTAATAAAGTGAAAGTAGAGTATCATTCCTGCGAGGATGGTGATTATAAGTACTAATAGCTTTGCTTACTGTCTATTATTTAAACAATCAAAATGTAAAGTTTCTTGGACAACCAAGTTAAGACTTAAGCAAGAAATGAAATGAAAGTTATACAAATTAGGTGAAGCTTACTTATAATGAAATAAACTAAGACTTTTAGCTTCACTTAACCCCTTTGCTTGGTAATAACACTTGACTTTTTTAAGTTGTTTTATCCTTTTTAAGATGGCGATTCTTCTTATTAACTAATAGATTCTCGAGATTGGTTCTAAACTCTCGATTAATTACTTTACCTTGGTGCGCTAAAGTAATTAATCTAGAGAAACATTAAGTTTTATTAATCCAAACTTTTTTAACCTATTTTACCTTGGTCCGGCTAAAGTGATAGACTTAGAAGATGCCTTTTTTTAATTTGTAAACTTTCTCCTCCTGTCCTTTGACTATAAAACCTTTTGGCTTCCCAACAAAAAATTCTTCACAAAGATAGCCATTTAGAAAGGCTGATTTAACATCCAATTGGTAAAGCTTCCACCAATTTTGTGCAGCCAAGGCCAATAACATTCTAATGGTGTACGACCATGTAAAACCCGCCAGCAGGCAACCGAATGAGAGCGAGGGATATTCTTCCCCTAAATAAACCGCTACCATTTGGACGTCTGAACCGAGCCGAATAGTGTAGAGTATAAACCCTTAAATGTGAGATGCCCTTTAGAGCTAGGTTCCCAAATAGAAACGTCACTTTCGTCGAGGCCACGGTGGACTTATTCAATACGGTCTTGTATTTCTATAGGAAGCTGATCAAGGCATTCCAAGGCATCCCCTGAAAGGAAATCCTCTACAGATTCAGAAAGACGCCGTTGAGTTTTGATTGGTATATTCAGCTGGTCCGCAACTGATGGTTTTATCCAAAGCCCAGTCCAATATTTAAGACGTGATCTGCTCCCAATCCACCATCGCGTGCTGTTATAAATGACGATATACATAGATTTGCATAACGACCATACAGATGACAGAGAGACGCAAATCCTAGGCAGTCCCGACACCATAAAAAACTGTCGTTTCAACAATTCAACCACAAATCCATTCCCTTGTATCAGACCTTTCCCAACAACGCTAAGTTGAACAAGCCAAATTTTTTCATCCCAAGGCCACCCTCATCAACCCGAAGAAAACAAATGTCCCATTTTACACTTATGAGTTTGCTTTGGTCTATGCAACCCATCCAAAGAAAATTCTTAACAGATTTATTAAGCCGTCGTATGATACTAGTTGGCCATTTAGAAATAAAGAACGAGTGAACAATTGATCCAGTAACAACTAATTTAAAAAGTGACAGACGACCCGCTAGCGATAGGGCATTACCTTTTCAATTACTGAATTGGGAGAGAAATTTGTCAGCCAGATTACGAAAGTAGCATGCTCTCGGAGCTCCTTTGAACGGATTGTCTATAGAACGAAAGACGTGCCTCCCAAAATAGACACTAGATTTCCCCCAACGGACCTCCTGATCAAAGATACTGCCATAGAACTGAAACACGTCCTTCAGAGCTTTGACATTACGCAAGGTAGCCTTGCCAAAAACCAACATGTCATCCGCATATAATAAGTGTGATGAGAAGGAAGTATTACTAGTATAATCCATCGGGAGAAGAAATCCTCCGCCAGTCCAAACAGAATAGGAGAGAGTGGATCCCCTTGTCTGACCCCTAGAACAACCAAAATAACCGTTAGCAGATCCGCCAATCAAAACCGAGATGTGTGATGAGAGGATATTTAGAATCCAGTCCCTAAATTGTAACGAAAATCCAAAAGTCTCAAGCACAACCAATAAGAAATTCCTGTCTAAGGTGTCAAAGGCCTTCCTAATATCAATTTTTAGCGCCATATTCCCCTTAAATTCGCGCTTGTCAAGCATGTTTATACCTTTAGAGGCTGCCGCGAATAAGAAATTCCAGTCTAAGGTGTCAAAGGCCTTCCTGATATCAATTTTCAGCGCCATATTGCCCCCAAATCCGCGCTTGTCAAGCATATTTATACCTTCCGAGGCTGCCGCGATATAGTGCTGCACACTACGACCATGTACAAAACCAAACTGATTAGCCGATACAATCCGGGAGGCAATAGTGGCAAGCCGATCCGCTAGGATCTTGGATATAATCTTAAATGAGAAATTGCTCATCACAATTGGTCTCAAATTTTCAATTCTATTGGCGCCCTAAGATTTTGGAAGCAGAGCCATCAGGTTAGAATTAGTTTGTCTTCTGTTTCTCCATAACAAAAGTGGCGTGGAATTGACGTGGGCACGGCTTAGCAGACTTTGCCTTCTTCCTAATTATCAACAAATGGAATTCATGTGAAGTGGCGTGCACAGCCTTGTGTCCTACCTCAACAACAATTAGTTTGTTTATTTTAATTAGTCATGCTCCTACGCCAATAACAATTATTTATTTTATTCTCTTTTTAATTTTAATTAGGCAAATTACCCATTTTCCATTAGCTTACTCTTTCATTCTTTAATTGTTTGTAAGGACTATTATGCCCATAGCTAATTAGATTTAGGTTAGGTATTTAAGCTTTGTTTTCGAGGTTGTACGGCAGCCAACGTTTTTTTTTTTTGAAATTAAATTCAGGATTTGTTCTCTTGAGATTCAAGTGAGGGTTTCTCTTGTGTTCTTTGGGGCACTACAACTGAACAATTCAGAATCGAATCCTTGTTAGTTAGACTAGGGATTGGGTCTTTGCAACTCCGTTTTGCACGGGTTTTCTTCCGTCTCAATTTATCATTCGGATTTTTATTCTTGGTTGTTGGAGATTGGGATTGGGTCTTTGCAACTCCGTTTTACAAATCTAGTTGTTGGGTTTTCGAGGCACCGTTCCTCAGTTATAGATATATATATATATTAAAAAAAAACTATAAAAATTTGAGTCTAAATACAGTTGTAGAAGGTAAGGGGTGCCAACGCACCTTGACTCTCAGAAACCATCTCACATTTTGAGGTTTCATTTTTTTTAAGTTATAGTCTTATGGATTTTATGTGATAAACTTATGTCGTAAAGGAACATTAATACGACAACGAAGACATAGTATATTATCAGTGCGTACTAATTTATATTCAAGTGGATTTAGGATTCAGGTTCTATCAAAAAATTGTATTATAAAATTTTATCCAATACAACCATTTTTTGTATTAAATTGATTTTCAACATTTCCTGTTGCAGATATATCAATATATTTATCATCATTATGCATTTTCACGGTGACTTTTGAACCACTCAACTAAATTAGAATCTGTATATATAAATTCTTCCAAATGCATTTTCAATTCTACAAGCCCACAAATGTAAAATAAATTCTCAAATGATTAAGAATTTGTAAATTCATCATCATATCATTATCACTTTATTCATCAATCATAGAGTTAATAAAAAACTCAAGCTTCAAACAATTATTCAAAACATCACCATGTCAAAATAGGAAAATAAGAGATAAATATAGAGAGAAAACCCGTTTGCAGCGAAAGCAAAGCCGGGATTTCCAAGCTTACGGGCCATCCTGTCAACATCGTTAAAGTATATTTGTTGGCCCAAAAAATAAAATAATTATTTTTATGTATATAAAATGCTTGGGTTATGTTTTTAGGATATAGTTTATATTTTCTAGAAAATAATACACGTGTAAACTAACCTCCAACCCATGAGAGAGTCCGGTACCACGCGGGGCGTGTCCTCCATACGCGGCGCGTAAACAAGGCGTCCAGAGAAATCAAACGTCAGAGACTCAAATACGCAGCGCGTCCTTCACTTTACGCGGAGCGTACTTTCTTACGCGGGACGTACTTGCCAATACGTCATGCGTAAGACGCATCCGCAGAGTATTCCAAGATCAGAAGCGCCAACACGCAGGGCGTATCCGCCAATACGCAGGGCGTACTCCTTTACGCGGGACGTGACACTAGAGACGCCACGCGTAAACATCATCAATGAAACGCACAAGGCCCAGGAGCCACAACACGCAGGGCGTAGTAGGACATACGCGGGGCGTATCGTCTCTTCCGGAAGCAGTCAACGGCAGTTGAGGAAGTTAAGTTAGTTGGTTAGAGTTAGTTGGAGTTAGTTGAGTTAGTTGGTGAATAATTACCAAAATGCCACTGAATAATTACCAAAATGCCACTCCAAAATACTATAAATAGACCCCCTCCCCTTCATTAAAAATCACACTCAACACACATACAAACCCCTCTCTAAAGGTTACTCTCAATGCTCTCTTTTTAGTTCTTAGTTCTTAGCTCCAAGTTCTTCAAGTTCTTCAAAGTTCTTCCTTTCATTCTTCATTTTTCTTAGTTTCAATCCCTTTTTTAGCTCTTCTCCAGCTTTAATCCAAGTTTCAATAGCCTCTTTCCAAGTCCTTTCCAATTCAATTTAGCATTCCAAGCCTTCAATTTGCTCAATTCCTAGCTATAATTCTGTTTTCAAATCAATTTTCCAGATTCGTCCAAGTATTTTCAAAGCCTGATTCCGTCTGTTTAAAGTCATTTTTTGCTTTCAATCCCTTCGACAAAGTTGTTCCTAACGTCCTGAAGTTCGATCTAGTGTATTTATTTGCCCAATTCCGTGCCCAGAAACTCTAGTTACAAGCCGATCTTTCCAGCCCAAATTCTTTTAGACATTCAGTTTCCAGAATTTTCCAGATTCGTCCAGTTATTTTCAACTCCCAATTTCGTCTACTTAACATCCGTTTTAGCTTTCGATCCCTTATAGAAGTTTGTTCCTGACCTCCTGAAGTTAAATTTAGCCTATTTACTCGTCTAATTCCATGTTCTTAAACATCCAAACGAGCCTCCCGAAGTTGAGGGTTAAATCTGCCCCATTTGCCTACCAACGTTTTGCCATTGCCAAGATCATATACCGTACGGGCCCGACCGGCTGCAGCTCTCCGAGGACCTCGCACCAACACCAAAATTCAACATCAATCCGAGATAGCTATTGTGGCTCCGAGTTTGTTGTTGAATTCCAATTTAATTTAATTGCACTTCAATTCCTTGTATTTGATTTATCCTTCCAATTCAATTGAATTAGCTATATGTTTAGTATAGAAGTTCTTCAATTGTAATTCATTTCCAGTTTCATGTTTCAAACACTTATTCAATCAATAAAATACCAATTTTCACCAAATCTTGTGTCAATTTCGCATCTTTCAATTTCTTTATTTTTCACGTCTTCAATTTATTCACATTAGCTTAAATAAAATAATTTTTCTAGCAAAGTTTCTATAACGGCGCTAGAGACCCAAGAGGGACTTTTTCAATCCTTGCGTCCCTCGCCAATCGCTTCGATTAGATTTCAAGTTTTGGCGCGCAAATTCCATAAACTTAACCATTTTAATTGAGAAGTAATCTTCTCTGGCACGCCCGCACCCTAACCACACGTGACAATATTGAAATTAGCATATTTCGAAAATATCGCTAACAATTTTTGGCACGCCCAGTGGGACCTTTGTTTTAGGCTTTTGCCAAAAATTCCAATACATTTTTTTCTAACACGTCCAAATTTTTCACAACACTCTGTTTTTCACTTGTTTTTTTTTCGCCCCACTTCACTTACCAAAATTTATTAGCTAACGCTAACAATTTTTGGCACGCCCAGTGGGACCTTTTGTTTTTTTATTTAGGCTTAGCCAAAAATTTTAAAACCTTTTTTTTTACACTCAACTTTTCAATTTAGCTTATTATTCTATGCTCTTACTTTATACAATTTTACCTATTCGCTTCATTTACTTGATTTTCATAATAAATTTTGTTCAATCATTTTTTCTATTTATTCACGGAGAATGCCTCTGAATATCAATAGGTGCAAAGCAATCAAACCATGACGAGGACATCATACGAAGATGCAAGGAATGCTACGATACCAGTGTATTTTGGTGGTTTCAATCGAGATCGACATTTCACAATAAGTACAATCGGATTGTGGGTCCATTGGTACACCGTCTTTAGATGCTACGACGATGGCTATGTTCAGTTTATTCATAATGAAGAACATAATATTGACTGTAAGTGTTGTGCTTACGTTCAAACCACGTCATTCTATGATGATCAATATGGTTGCTATGTGGAGCAAGTCCAGGAGTCCCATAAAAATCCACATGGTCCTGATTATGTTGAAGTATGGGAGCATCTTCGAATGAGTAATCCTCATTGCCGAGGTAGTTATATGTGCAATTATAGGGATGAAAACCTCCATTTCCATCGTCCTTGTCGGCAATCTTGCTTCGAAAGAAGTACGATCATGGCACCAGTCGAGCATAAGACCTATGAAAAGTTTGAGTGCTCCGATATAAGCTACGACCAAAATTCTTTCAAGGATTTTAGTCGTGTGGCAGAGATGGAAGCAGTCCAAGTGGTTGAGGATGATGGAGAAATCGAATCATTACTTATGGAGGAGAACCAACCAAAGAACGATGAATATCAACAAAGAATGGACCAACTCGAGAAACAGGCGGACATTACAGCGGCTAACATAGTGGCTTCTTTAAGAGCCTGCATTGAAAGCTATTGGGGGCAATCCAAAAGGAAGAATTTCATCACAATACGAAGTTAGAAGCATCTCCCACACTCCCAACTCCTCCAAAAACAAAGATGCCTAATGATGAAACGATAATGGAAAGTCAAGAGCATGGAGATGATCCCTATGACTATGATTCTAGGTCCATGCAAGAGGATGATGCCGCTTCCAATGATCTTGATTCCGGGGGCATCCACGAAACTCTTATAGCAATTCAAGAAGAAGAAGGATATGTTTCTAGGAGCCATGAATCAGAATCCAACGAAGAGGACAATGTTGTGTCTAGTGATCTTGGTTTGGGGGGCATCGAAGAGGAAGCGATTCAGCAAGAACCCACTCTAGAAGTGTTGCCCAGAAATGCAAATACCCCAAAGACAATGGAAGTTCTATGGAGTCCTGACACGAACAAGAAGGTAGTTGTACTAGCCCATGAAGAGGATGAAGATATATCTCATGATCTCAATTCGGATTTCAGTCGGGAGGGTGATGACCCATCAAACACTTCTAACTCGGGAGGCATCCATGAATCACCTATAGAAATTCAAGAAGATGAGGAAGATGTTTCTTGGAGCTATGATTCAGAATCCAGTCAAGACGATGAGGTATCCAACCCGAGGGACATCCAACCGGAAGAGGTTCAACAAGAATTTATTCTAGAAGAATCTCTCATTCTTGTGAAGTATTTAAAATCAGAAGATTTTATGAAAAGTTGTGATATCAAAGAAGAAGTGGCTTTAGAAGCACATGAAGATGTTTTCTATGATTGTAAGTCGCAACTCGGTCACGATGAAGAAAACTTTTATGATCATGGTTTGGGAGGCAGTCAAGATCGAGAAGTTAATCGAGAATCCACACCAGAAATACCTCTAATGATTCTTCCAACAACTCATGTTTTTCCAGAGCCTATGATCGCCATGAAGTTTGTTAACTCAAATTGGGGACCAAGTTTGCAGACCATGATTCTTCTTTTCGCCAGTCTACTTCAACTTTCCTACCATCCGAACAAGTCACGAGGTTTCTACTTCTTAACCTTGTTTATTTATGTAGACTCTAGTTTACCAATACTTTTTATTATGCGGAAAGAGAGTCATGAAAATAAGAATCTAGACATGGAAACTCATATCCCTCTTGTAGAGATGCTACTGAGCATTTTGTTGTATGAGGCGATAACATAATGTTGTACTTACAACATAGCCCATAAGACCATTTATGGTCAAAATAAGTTGGCGTTTTTGCCAGCACAAAAAAAAAAAAAGAAAAAAATATTTCAGTTTTCAAAATAAATTATTTATGTTCATGCTTCCATTTGGTTCATATTTTCTACTTTGTTTTCGCATTTTCTTCTTCATTTGCTTCAAACTCTAACTCACAAACCAGAACACGCAATCATTACCATTTCTAAATCGTACTTGTTATCTATTAGTTGATTCCGGTTAATTAAAATACCCAGAACCAAGCTTTTGGAAATTATTGATCTCAAAATCATAATTTCCATCAAACAACTGTTCTGGTTAGCTTTTTTCCCAAAATTGATTTCATCCGTCATAAACCACCTTTTCCTTCAAAACCAATCTCAATTTCTTCGTTGATATCCAAATCATAACTCTCAACTTTCATTTTGTTCAAAACAATTTCCTATAACCTCAATTTTTTCACTCGAAATCATCCCATTGCCATTTGATTTTTCTTACATCGGGTAACTCGTGTATTCAAATAATTCCGACACGTCCAATTTCTCCAATTCGACAAATTCCAATCTGATTGTTCTAGAAGTCCATTTAGCTTAGACAAACATTATCCACTCCTCAATTCGAGCTAGTTGTGTCCAAATTAATCATTATTATAGCTTCAAGATATTTTTCATTATTACGAGCCATTCTCTCGTTGCAAACCATTTCCATACCCTTTTCAAAAGCAATCCGTGATTCTAAAGTACCAATTATCTCAAACCAAGCTTTTGGTATTTATTTGATCTGAATCAAATTTAATCCCATCAAACAACTGTTCTGAACAACTGTTTTGATCTCAAACCATTCATCGGTCACGAGGTCAAGTTTGTTATTATTTATTTTTGTACAATAATCTCCAATAATTTCGGCGTACATATTGCTTTGTAATTTTTCTGCTTTATTTCTCACATTAGCACAAAAAAAAAAATCCTAAATACATTCTTTTGTGTACAAATTTTCAATTCTAGTCAATTTATACACAAAAGAGGGGGGGCAATTGTTGGCCCAAAAAATAAAATAATTATTTTTATGTATATAAAATGCTTGGGTTATGTTTTTAGGATATAGTTTATATTTTCTAGAAAATAATACACGTGTAAACTAACCTCCAACCCATGAGAGAGTCCGGCACCACGCGGGGCGTGTCCTCCATACGCAGCGCGTAAACAAGGCATCCGGAGAAATCAAACGTCAGAGACTCAAATACGCAGCGCGTCCTTCACTTTACACGGGGCGTACTTTCTTATGCGGGACGTACTTGCCAATACGTCATGCGTAAGACGCATCCGCAGAGTATTCCAATATCAGAAGCACCAACACGCAGGGCGTATCCGCCAATACGCAGGGCGTACTCCTTTACGCGGGACGTGACACCAGAGACGCCACGCGTAAACATCATCAATGAAACGCACAAGGCCCAGGAGCCACAACACGCAGGGCATAGTAGGACATACGCGGGGCGTATCATCTCTTCCGGAAGCAGTCAACGGCAGTTGAGGAAGTTAAGTTAGTTGGTTAGAGTTAGTTGGAGTTAGTTGAGTTAGTTGGTGAATAATTACCAAAATGCCACTAAATAATTACCAAAATGCCACTCCAAAATACTATAAATAGACCCCCTCCCCTTCATTAAAAATCACACTCAACACACATACAAACCCCTCTCTAAAGGTAACTCTCAATGCTCTCTTTTTAGTTCTTAGTTCTTAGCTCCTAGTTCTTCAAAGTTCTTCCTTTCGTTCTTCATTTTTCTTAGTTTCAATCCCTTTTTTAGCTCTTCTTCAGCTTTAATCCAAGTTTCAATAGCCTCTTTCCAAGTCCTTTCCAATTCAATTTAGCATTCCAAGCCTTCAATTTGCTCAATTCCTACCTATAATTCTGTTTTCAAATCAATTTTCCAGATTCGTCCAAGTATTTTCAAAGCCCGATTCCGTCTGTTTAAATTTATTTTTTGCTTTCAATCCCTTCGACAAAGTTGTTCCTAACGTCCTGAAGTTCGATCTAGTGTATTTATTTGCCCAATTCCGTGCCTAGAAACTCTAGTTACAAGCCGATCTTTCCAGCCCAAATTCTTTTAGACATTCTGTTTCCAGAATTTTCCAGATTCGTCCAGTTATTTTCAACTCCCAATTTCGTCTACTTAACATCCGTTTTAGCTTTCGATCCCTTATAGAAGTTTGTTCCTGACCTCCTGAAGTTAAATTTAGCCTATTTACTCGTCCAATTCCGTGTTCTTAAGCATCCAAACGAGCATCCCGAAGTTGAGGGTTAAATCTGCCCCATTTGCCTACCAACGTTTTGCCATTGCCAAGATCATATACCGTACGGGCCCGACCGGCTGCAGCTCTCCGAGGACCTCGCACCAACACCAAAATTCAACATCAATCAGAGATAGCTATTGTGGCTCCGAGTTTGTTGTTGAATTCCAATTTAATTTAATTGCACTTCAATTCCTTGTATTTGATTTGTCCTTCCAATTCAATTGAATTAGCTATATGTTTAGTATAGAAGTTCTTCAATTGTAATTCATTTCCAGTTTCATGTTTCAAACACTTATTCAATCAATAAAATACCAATTTTGACCAAATCTTGTGTCAATTTCGCATTTTTCAATTTCTTTATTTTTCAATTTGATGACTGGTCAGCACAGTGTATCTATGTTGGGCTCTCAACTGGACAAAAAGGATGGAAGATGTATAACATGGAAACTCACCGTTTGTGTGTGTCCAGGGATGTTCATTTCAATGAGCATATTTTTCCTTATTTATCTAACACTATTGTTTCAGTACATGACAGGCCCTTAACATCATCAATGTTGTTTTAGTCTTCGCTTGATAATGATCAAGGTCTCACTGATATTGAAGCAAGCACCTCTTCACAACCTTCTGATCCTCTTCATAGTGCTCAAAATGATGATTATTCAGCAGAAAATACACCACAAATTCCTTCATCAGCAATTACCAGAACTGACTCACCGACAACTAATCACAATATGCCAATTGTTGAAAATGAAATTCTAGCAAGAAGATCTACCAGGGTCACTCAAAAACCTTCATGGTTACAAGATTTTGTTGTCAATCAAGTGATTCATTATGACAATATTATTCAATACAACGATCATTATCAAGCTTCTTTGTTCTCTATGAGTAAAGAGCATGAACCAAGAAGTGATAAAGAAGCAAAAGGACAACCTCAATGGGAGAAAGCTATGGCGGAAGAGATTGCAGCCTTGGAGAAAAACAAAACCTGGACAATCGTGCAATTGCCGCCTGGTAAACGTACAGTTAGTTCCAGGTGGATTTTTAAGATTAAATATGCTCTTAATGGATCAGTTGATCGATGCAAAGCAAGATTAGTTGCTCGAGGTTATGATCAGCAAATTGGTGTAGATTATCATGATAGCTATTCTCTTGTCACTAAAATCACAACGGTAAGGGTGTTTCTTACGGTGGCAACTACGAATGGTTGGCCAATGCAGCAGATTGACATCAACAACGCGTATTTGCATGGTTCTATTGTAGAAGAACTATATATGCAGCCACTAGAGGGGTATATCAATTCTAATTGTAACCTTGTTTGCAGGCTTGATAAGTCCTGGTATGGCTTGAAGCAAGCCGGGAGACAATTAAAGCTGTTCATGATTATTGCTTGTTTACCAAACAAACTGAAGATGGGAATTTTTTGGCACTTATAGTCTATGTGGATGATGTGTTAATCACTGGCACTTCCATGATACTAATTGAAGAAGTTAAAAAATCTTTGGATGCAAGTTTTACTATAAAGGATATGAGGAGGCTAAATTTTTCCTTGGTGTTGAATTGGCCAGGTCTGATAGAGGGTTGTTTATTTCACAGTCTAAATATATAAGGGATTTGATCAAGGACGCTGGTTTGAGTGAAGCTCACAGTGTTGATAATCCTTTCCCTACAGGGTTAAAGTTAGATGAAGAATCTCCTGCCTATGAAAAACTAGAGAGCTATAGAAGATTAGTTGGGAGATTGTTATATTTAGGCTTTACCAAGCCTGATATTGCTTTTGCTACACAACAATTGAGCCAGTTCATGAGTATTCCTACTTGTATCCAAATGGAGGCAGCCAAGCATGTCGTGAAATACTTGAAGGGTACGGTGGGTTTGTATTACACAGACAATTCTGATTTATCTCAAATGAGAGGCTATTGTGATTCAGATTGGGGTAGGTGTTCAGTTACTAGACGATCGATGACAGGCTATTGTGTGTTTGTTGGAGATTGCCTTGTGTCTTGGAAATCAAAGAAACAAGGCCAGTTAGCAAAAGTTCTGCAGAAGCATAATATAGAGCTATGTTAATTACATCTTATGAATTGAAATGGTTGACATATTTGTTGGCTGAATTTCATATTGCACCCCAATTACCAATCACATTGTTTTGTGACAGTCAAGCTGTAATATATATAGCAACCAATCCTGTTTTCCATGAGAAGATGAAGCACGTGGAAATCGACTGTCATTTTGTTCGACAATGTATGGAGGCAGGATTTCTATATACTCCGTATATTACTTCGGCTAATCAGATGGCTTCAGCCTTGAATCAAATACACTTGTATCAAAGTGTTGATGTTTCATCTTCTTTTACTGCAAATGGAAATAAACCCAGTAACAACACAGTTGTGAAAGACAAGATGAAAAGTATTTCATCTTGAGGAGGGGGTGTTAGAGAATAATAATAGTTGAGGGAGTTATATTGTAATTAGCCTTAGAGCTTTTCCTAATTGTATAAATAGCTGATATTTTTCAGCAGCACCAATTAATTGAAATTCCTTTCTTCTTCTTTTATCCGTTTCACTTATAAAAACGTAAAATTCCACAATATTATTCATTGTTTCAATTTAGGAAGTTGCTTTTTTCGGTGGTTATGTTTTGCTTATATGTAAGAATAATTTTTTTTAAGATAAAAATGTATTTGGTTGCAATTAGAACTTAATTGTGTATTTTTAATACTTTGTTTTCTAAATAAAACATACCACATACCTTTATTTGTAAACTACATGCCTCTATTTGCAAATTGGACAAACCACAAGCATTTTTTTCATACTTTCCCCTTTATACTAAGCAGTATAATCTATGTATTTATATTTATATTTGCCTTGCCTTCGTCGTCAAATGGTCTATATCTTTTTTTAAAAATTTATATTTATTAAAGCCCTAATTCACAAATAGCCCCCTAAACTTGTCCAAATGTTGCAACTGTCCCCCTCAACTTTCAATTGTAACAACTTACCCCTTAAACTTGTTCAATTGTAAAACATAACCCCAAATTGGGAAATTTTTTTAGCCCGTACTTGAAGCAACAGTAAAAGCATTTTCTCGGATTCGTATCACGCCAAAGATCTGATTATCACACTCCACGAGCATTGCAGATTTTGCATTTCACGCGTTTCTTCAACTGCAGTCCATGTCAATAATTTGGGGTTATATTTTACAATTGGACAAGTTTAAGGGTTACAATTAGACAAGTTCGAGGGGTAAGTTGTTACAATTGAAAGTTGGAGGGGGCAGTTGCAACATTTGGACAAGTTCAGGGGGTTATTTGTGTATTAAGCCTTTATTAAACGGTTCGGTTAATCGTTAACCGCGGTTTTTGAACACTCTAACTTGAAACCGGTACCTATATATTTTTTTCACCATTAAGAAAACCACCGGTTCAGTTAACCACTTTTTTCGGTTCGGATTATCGGTTTTTGGTTCGGTTACCGGTTTGACCGGTTTTTTTGCCCACCCCTAAGTTCTATATAGATAATTATCAAGTTCTATTCATTTAAATTTTAAGTAGGAAATGATGTTACAGATTGCTTATAAATATGTCCAATCATTAGAAAAGAAATTTACCTTCCTCCATGTTATCTTTATAACTCAAATAAATATCAATTGTGATCCTTTTTGTCTTTTTCTTTTTCTTACCACTTTGAAGTTGCTAACTACACATAGGCGGATAAAATCCATACATAAGTCATAGTCTTACAACCATATAGCAGTTGTTGTCACCCTCAAAATATTAATTTTCATGGCATATAAATTACAAAACATGCTTAAATTATTTAGGGGCACCACAGAAAAATTATAAAAAGTGTCATATATGAATCAAGTATATGATGAGAAGTCAACAAAAAAAAGGCTTAATGCTTCTTCAGCCACCTTAACTTGTCCAAATTAGTCATTTTACCCCTCCAACTCATCGAATGTCCTATTTACCCCCTTAACTCCATAAAAATGGTATTTCTCACCCCTTTAACTTGTCCAAATTTGTCATTTTACCCCTTCTCAACTCATTGAATATCCTATTTACCCTATTAACTCCATAAAAGTGACATTTCTCACCACTTATGATCCTATTTACCCTCTTAACTCCATAAAAATGGTATTTCTTATCCCTTTATAGTAGTCAAAAAAGTTGGAAAGAGAAAGAACGAATAAAAAATACAAATAACAAGAACATTAATATAAACAAGTTAAATACATGATTGACTCAACTTTTTGGTTCTAGATCGATAGATTAAATTTTCGAGCAAGTTACATGCTACTTGAGCGAGCAACAACCTTGTGCTACTTGACCGAGCAACATTTTGGACTAACTAAAATTATCAATCAACTTTTTGGTTCTAGATCGATAGATTAAATTTTCGAACAACTTTTTAGATATTTTGTTTTGTAAATAGGAAATTTTCTATCTCTAGATGAAACTAACTTTATAAAGACTTTTTTTTGATATATATTGTAATTATTGAATGATTGATCTTTCAATCTTTATTACATGGTAGTTTTTTATGATTAATTTATGTTGAGATGTTTTAATTGTGAAAAATGATGATTTAACTAAGGCATTGTTTATTACTATATATTTTTTTGGTGATAAAATCATTTTTATATAATAAGGGAAATTTTAGTTATTTTAAAAAAATGAATGAGAGAAATATTTATTATTGTAATTCTTATTTAATAAGTGGTTTTTTTTTATTATTGTAAATAATTTCTAATAAGGGTTTTAATCATTATAAGTACTCTTTATAAAGAGGTTATTTATAAAGTGGTGAAGCTCTTAGCCTAGTGGTTGAGAACTTACCTATGCCTTGGGAGGTCATGGGTTCGAATCACATCCGGGTCTGGTGGGAATTTTTCTTTCTTCTTTAATGTAAGCGCATTGCGCAAATTTTAAAAAAAAATATAAAGACGTTATTTATCATTATAAATATGTTTTAATAAGGGTTATTATTATTATACATGCTTTTTAATAAGTGTTTTTTTTTATTATTATAAATATTTTTAATAAGGGATTTGATTATTATTCATAATATATTTTTTTAAGGGTTTTTAATCATTATTATTTGTTAATAATAAGAGGCATTTTAATCATGTAAAGAGGTTTTTAATAAGTGTTTTTTGTGTTATTGTAATTAGTTTTAATAAGGGGATATTTAATTATTATAAAAAGTTATTAATAATGGTATATTTTCTACTATTGTAAGTTTAATAATAAGGGGACATACGGTATTTGGACTTTTAATAACAGATTTTCCCATTACTAAAAGCTTTTTTTTGTAGTGGATAATGTACCAAAATAGGCCTATGATTTTTGGGGAAGTATCAATTTAGGTTCCACTTACAAAATAGCATAAATATAGGTTTAACGTTTAATTTTTTTTATCAATTTAGCCTTCGATAACGGATTGTAAGAGATGAAAAATACCACTTTTATGGAGTTAAGGGGGTAAATAGAACATTTTATGAGTTGGGGAGATAAATGGACTAGTTGAGGGGTGAGAAATACCACTTTTATGTAGTTAAGGGGTAAATAGGACATTCGATAAGTTGAGGGGTAAAATAACCAATTTGGACAAGTTAAGGGGGCTGGAGAAACATTAGGCAAAAAAAAAACTATCAATTCTCCCAACCAGAGTAACATACAAATTCAACCAATTCAGAAAAGAACATGTGTTATTAAATAATTATGTCACATTAACCAAAAAATAATAATTATGTTTACCTAACACATGAAATTGGAAGACTTACAGTTACTAATCCAAAAGATAATTAGATACAAATGAGCAAAATAAGAAGAGAACTTCGCACAATAATGTCAATCCATAATGAGAACCATGGCTCTAGAAATTTGCGAAGGAATTTTATTAGATGATGGGAAGAACCGTGCTAGAGAATTAAGGAAAATTAAATTGAAAGTAAATTGCCAAAGCCACCACTGATGAACGCATTCTTTACAGTTTTAGAGGCAAAAAAATATTACCCTGGGTGAAGAAGAAGCAAGGACTGTGGTGCCGCCTCCACTGTGAGAAGATCAGTTTTCAGATTTCTTTGTTTTGAATTCAAATTCCTTTAAGAAATTTTCTTCCAATTCCTAATAAAAAAGATTCAATTTTTGAATAAAAAAAACAGAGATAAATTTACAACCCAGAAAGTGAAAAAACTGAAGCTTACCAACATAGGATTATCCGCCAATAAAACGTGTAATCTGAATAGATAAAGAATGGGTAGATTGAGAATGTGGGTAATTATTTGGGAACCCTTTATCACCATGTTATGCAAAGTTAAGGAGAAAAGTTGTGAAGAAGAAGAAGAGTTACAGTATTTTAAGAAAATGCCACGTCAGCCATAGATATCTTCAAGAGATGACACATCAGTACTATTAACTACAAATTTAGCATATAGTATAGATTCCTTTTATATTTAAGCAAATAATATGTGGCAAGTCTGACTAGTCTTTTAGCTTTTTTTTTTAGCTTATATGGTCAATTGGTTATTAAGCTTTAAAATAGGTCAATAAAATTAGGCATAGTAGATTGACTCTCTCAACTTTGCAAGTGTCTAACCAGTTTTCTAAACTTGTTTATTTCGTATCACCAGTTCCCTAAACTTGTCCATAAAAATTTATTAGCTTCCCTGAACTTTGCAAATGACTCACCAGTTCCCTAAATTTGCTTATTCTGTAACAACTAAATACGAAAACTTATTAAACCTAAATTCTAAAAATACATCTTCATCTATTTGTGAGGTAATTTTTTCTTCCCCTGCCTTTCAAACTATTATAAGAGTTAGTGTTGTAAGATTGAGATCGAAATAAGATGGTATATCCAATTCGTACATAAGATAGTATATTTTTTTTCCACATCCAACATATGTTTGTGATTTGTTACGGATAAAATGATGCACGTGTGAAGTGTAGATGACAAGATTCATGACCGAGAAGATAATTTGATGAATTATTTCTCCAATTAACCCAATTTATCAATGTTAGGGGTAAAATGCTCTTAGCTTCCAACGTTAGGGACAATATTGCACCATTTTAGACGTTAGGGGTAAAATTACTCCTGTCCCAAAACGTTATGGTTATTTTTGCACTTTAATAAGAGTTAGTATTATGGTTTTTCTATAAATTTTATGGACAAGTTTAGGTAGCTCGTGATACGAAATAAGCAAGTTTAGGGAGCTGATGAGACACTTGCAAAGTTTAGGGAGCCAATCTACTATTATGGATAAGTTCAGAGAGCTGGCGATATATTAAGCCATAAAATTATTTCAGTTTTGCTTTTGACCATAATAAAATCATTCATGGTGCCGAAATGATGGTATGAACTATTTGCAAGGGAACTCAATGTCACGTGTTAGTCGCACATGAAAAAAAATCATGTGGGAGATACATTGATTATGATTATAAATTTAAAAAAAAATAAAATTAATTGGAGTTCGACCCATCTATCCTTCCTTGTACATCCCCTCTAACAAACAACGTATATAAAGAGCCAATTTTTATCCCTATCTCACCTCGTATATCACCTCTGTTAAACATAGTGGTAGTGTATTTAGGAAACCACAAGTACCTAATAGTACAATACTATGACAAAACTCAATAACTATTTAAATTATTCTGTGATCTTCATCTCGAGATTAGCGAACGGAGCTACTCATGCTATGGCTAGGCATGCTCGGTCCAATGCTAGTTTCTTTAGTGATTTTTCTATCCATGATTTGTTGGTTTCTATAGTTTGTAATAAATCTTTCTTAATTTCTTAATAACATTTTGTTTGGTTTCAAAAAAGAAACTATTTAAATTATTTATTTAGCTTTTTATTTGAGAGGAAGTTGACTTAAACCCCATAGATCCACTCCAAACCCTGATTTCATGCTCTTCAATTCACTCGGATCTCTCCCTCAGTGCCACAGTTCATTGCCTTGCACAGTCTTCTTGTTTGGCCATCCTAGGTCTTTAACGCTCAGGAATTCTATACTTATATTTCTGGGTAAGCTCATTGTTGGAGCGACCAAATTAGTGTCCATAATTTTACAGTTGTGCATTTTGTAATTTAAGATGGAATTTGTCTGGTTCTTTTTAATTGCTTAATTTTCTTTGATTATTGGGATAATTCCAATTTTCTAATATAAATTGGACTCAATTCCTCTTGCTAAGAAAAATTGTTTTGTATGGATTTTTATAAATCGATAATCAGATAATTTCAAGTGAATTTTGTTTTACTTGGTATATAAGTGAGTCACAAAAATTAGTTTGACAAGTTAAATTTGTTGTTGTCAACACCTAACCGCGTTGATCTGAATCACGTATGGATGGTAATACTGCCTTTCAGGTTTAATGAACAGTTCTTTTCAGTTTCCAACTAACCAGGCTTAGACCATCTCCAACACATTTCATCAAATTTACTACATCAAACCATGTTTTCATCATTTTCTCTCTCTGTTTTGATGTTGCTACAATGTTTTTACTCCAACCCATTTCATCATTATTAGAGTTAAATGATTTTGTATGGATTGATTATTAGTGTTAAATGATTTTTGATTTCTGGTTTTTATGTATATAAAATAAATGAAAAAGAAAATAAATAATATTATTTTATTAAATGATGCTCCATCAAAAAAATTGATGGAGCATCAAATTTGATGATAAATGATCGTATTTTGATGCATACGGTTTGATGATAGGTTGGAGATGGTCTTAGAGCTGCTATGAAGCACTGATACTTTCCGGAGGTCACCGTACGCGTATCCGATACTCCGGGTGAGGGGATTCCGCGGGATACGTACGGACACGCCTGGGAGTATCCCCTTTTTCTTTAAATGAGGGGATACGCGGGGACACACCAGGGACACTTCGGGGATATTTTACGGGTTTTTTTTAAAAAAAAACTTCGAAAGTATAAGGTTTTTTTTTTTAAAACTCAAAAAATATAAGGATTAAAATGAAATAATCTCAGGATTACTAGTATATACCGACACTAAATCTATTGAACCCTAACAAAATTGAAATTCCTAAATCTTTTCCCTCATCTGGTCGAGTTCTTCTGTTAAGTGGTTCTGTGCAATCAGTTGTCTTCCTCGATTGCTTTGTTCAAGTCGATCCCTCTCATCTGGTGGATCTGCTTTGATCGAGTTTTTCCTCTCATCTGGTCGATCTGCTATGAATTAATTAATTATTAGTTAATATTATAGATGTTATTTGTGGTTTTATAATGACTTGAGAGTATTATTTCTGTTTTTATAATGACTTTGTGAATATGATTTGTGATTTATATATTTATGTATCTTTTGAATTTTCATTATAAATGATATATATATATATATATATATATTATTAATTATATATAAAATTTGCCGTATCGAGCCTACCCGTACCGGTGCTTCATAATAGAACTGTAATTCTGGTGAAAGTTGTATGCTCTTGGCTTGGAAAATGATTTTTCATTGTGATTGTTGTTTGAAAATCATGGAAGTTTCTTTGAATTATTGCTTAAATGAGAATGATAAATTTGGAGACCCTAAGAAGGCTCGTGATTAGTGTGGCTGGATTCTGTTTCCCTTTTTCGCTATTTGTTTTTTCCTGCTTCATTTTGCTTCACTTAGTGAACTATATTTTGAAAGTTTTCCATAGCCCTAAGATGAGTCCAGGCTTTAAATCATTCACAGTGTTAAAGGCATAAAAAGATGGAATTTACAGCTTGAAATGTAAAAACTTCAAATATGGGTTGACATCTAGAAGAGTAGAAGCCATGTATATGCTTGCATTGTTGTTATCAAAGAAATTAAATTGTCAGCCTTTGTTTCTGAATGGTAGAGAACTTTTAAACTTTGTAGCTAATTTTGATGACTTCATCTTCCAATAGTTAGGACATTAATTGAGAGCATAAGCTTTGAAGGCTTTTAATTTGTTCACTATATGCAGTGAGACCATAAAGAAATTATGTCTGAGGCTTCATATGTTTTAGACTTTTATCACCTTTAGATTTCAGAAGATTACTATGACCATTTTCTATTATTAGTAAATATGGTTTTTGTTTGTCGGCTTTTTATCATTTCTTGAGGTGCACTGTGATGCATACAAATGTGCATTGCTTTACCTATTTGTGTAAGGAACATATTCTTGTTGCTCTTTGAGATGATATGTTCATAGTTGCAAATGCTAAGTCGATCCTTTTGCTTCAACTGTAATTCTTACGTAGAGTGTTTCCACAGGATTTGTGAGCTCTAATGAAAGAAGAAGCTAGTATTATCCCAAGTAATGAAATGCAAAATGGTGGTTCTATGCAAGCCCAATCCATCACATACAATTCTAAGGTTTTCAGTTTGCATAGCATCTTTACATTTTGTTGTGATGTGGGTGTAATTCAAAAGCAATTCTTCTCTTATTTATATTTTGTTTTATGGAGTTGACATTTGTAAAAAAAAAACAGAAATTTCACATTGCAATTTGTTCGTTTTTTAGACATCCTTTAAGTTACTGGAGCTTATTTACAATGTAAAGTAGGTCAAAGAACTAATTGTTAAATTGTAACATTTGCAGAAATTTCAAGATGATCTACAAGCAGCAGGAATCAAAATCAAGCAGCATGAGGATAACTTGAAAATTTTGAAAAGTCAATGAAACAAATTAGAAACCTCAATACTTGATCTGCAAGCTATGCTAAATTTTATTTTTTGTGCCTTTTCTAGAGGATTAGTTCTTCTTGAAGATTACTCAACTAAGAAGTATTTGCATGTGCTGTTCACTTGGATAAAAGCACATCTAGGAACAAATTTATGTTGTGTAGTGTAATGGTTTTTAATTTAAGCATGGTAGCTACCTAACAAATTCAACTGAGTCACCTGTTTTTAATTCTTGGTTCTCCAGGTGCTTTAACTACTGTGGTGACAATGTTTAGATCTGTCACTCGTATATACTGTTTCCTTCAATGTTTTAGTTAATTTAATTAGACAAAATATTTCAGTAAAGTTTTTGCTGATATAAACCGAAAATGATGTTGTTAGGAAACTGTTGTAGCTAGTCTAAATCAGAGTAAATTTATTTAGAAATTGTTATTTTCAGAATTATCATTTATTTAGGAAGTCTTAGTATTAGTAGAAATAGGAGTTTATTTTCAGAACTATTATTTAGGAAGTTCTAATTCTAATAGGATAGGAGTTTGTTTTCAGAATTTTTATTTAGGAAGTGTTAAATCTAATAGAATAGGAATCCTAGTTTAAGTCTGCCTTTTGTACTATTATAGAAAGGAACCATTTATCATTGGTAAAGTACTATTTGAAAAACAAATTCAGAGGTCAGGAATTCTCATCATAGAGATCCGGGTTTCTCTCTAACGAGCTGCATTAATTAATTCTCATCATACTAGCTCGAAAGAAAAAGAAGTAAGATTCACTTCCTGATTTCAAGGTTCAAGGATCCGGAATTTGATCCAAAGTTCAGGAGCTTAACAAAGTGGTATTAGAGCAAGTTATGGCTGAATCAAGTAATGTGGAAAAACAGTTTGAAGCCTTTTGAGCTTCATATTGCAAAGACAGGCCAAAGGTGGAGGCCATGGTACTCAAACTAGAAATTATCACAACAAGGAAGGAGACTGGAGGGTGGACAGTAGAATACGACCGCAGAGGAGGTCTGCTTCCAAAATTCTCGAAACTGGTTTTCTAAGTTTGGTGGGTCATATGATCCCTTGAGCTGGTTGGTTGCATATGTGTGAGCATTTTAATAAGCATCAACACACTGTTGAAGAAGAAAATGTGGTACTAGCTTCCTTCCGCTTGGAAGGACGTGCTGAATCATGATTCACAAAGAGAGGGGTAAACTGCAGTTGACATTGGAAGAGTTTCAATCCAGAGGTTTGGACCATCAATCCAGGATGATACAATTGGAGAATTGGTGAAAGTTAAACAGATAGGCACAATTGAGGATTAGGACGATTTGAACAACTACCGGCAAGGACGCGAAGATGAGCATTTCGATGGCAAAACAGGAGGTCGGAATATTCCTGAGTGGGCTGAAAGGCACAATAGTGGTTAAAGTAGAGTTGCATAAGTCTGCTGAATTGCCAAGGCTATATGAAAAAAGAGAAATTATCAAGATGGGACTGTTGGCCAGCAGTGGAAGGACCGTTTAGAGAAACGAAAGACTAAGAGGATTTGTTATAATTATGACTAATCATATACATGAGGACATCAGTATGAACCTTTACTAGAACCAGATGATGAAGATCCTATCACCAACTGATGCTTTGGTGAAAGTAGCTCCAGTTATCATCTTTGTGCATGAGATCACACTCATTTTTGTAGGGGAAGGCAATGTTAAAACTGTTGTAGCTAGTCTATATCATAATAAATAGTTATTTTGATTAGGTTTAGGACTTACTAGTTTCATAATTGTTATTTATTTAGGAAGTCTTAGTCCTTGAGGAGTAGGAATTTATTATCAGAATTGTTATTTAGGAAGTTTTAATTCTAATAGGGGTATGATTTTATTTTAGAATTTTTATTTAGGAAGTTTGAATGATAATATGAGCAGGAGTCCTAGTTCAAGTCTGCCTTTTGTACTCCTCATTTGAAAAACAAATTCTGAGGTCAGGAAATTAATTCTCATTATAGGTAAGCTAGGTCGAAAAAGAAAAGAAGATTTACTTCTTGATTTCATAGTCAAGGACCCGTAACTCAATCCAAAGCTCAGAACTTATAGTGTGAGCAGTTTTTTTTATCTCAACTTCCAGCCAGTGTTTCCGAATGAAAGGATTTACTTTTAGATGCTAGAATTGTTTGGAGATTTTATGTGTATAATGATTTGTGATGCATAATATCTCTTTCCATTTTCATTTTTTTTTTATACTGACAAGTTTCCCTTAGTTATTCTTGGTAATTATCACTCCGCAAGACCTCCTAGTGGTGAAAGCCATTCCTCCAATCAGAGTGAGGCAGAAATAGTAAAGCATGAAACTTCTGCTGCAGGCATTCCGTGTCAGCTGACAACACATCATGGTACTCATGCACCTCAACTCGCATTCACTAACGATGTGCTTGGTATTGTTGCTACTCTGGGCAAGGTGGATGATGATAATCTTAGCAGGTTAGTTTGAAGTTGCATGTTATCTGTTATTGATATTTACTATCTATCTAACATGTAGATTCTTCCTCTTCTATGAAATAAGTCTTATGATTAGTTTCCTTGCTGATATAGCATACTGTTCCTTGTTCTAATGTAGTCAGTTAATCTATGTACTCCACAATTCCAAGAGCCCTTATTATTTTCAATCAGTGAAATGCCTCCGTACTTACTGCCACGCTGATCTTTGCTTTAAAGAGCTGCATGATAATGCAGTTGTTGTTAGTTATCTGCACTGTTTTCAATCTACTTTTACTTATTCTTTCTTAATTGCAGGCTTTGCTAGGAATTGTTTGCAAAACTTACGAAGGTGTTAAATCTCTTGAAACTTATGACAAGGAAGGCCATATAAATAGTGATTATGAAATTCGAGGCTTTGGTACTACTATCGGACGGACTCTGGATGGTCGATTTCTTGTCATTTGTCTTGAAAACTTAAGGCATGTATCTCTTTCTTTTCTTTATTGAAGTTTGATATTCAGCTCTTGAATTACAAACTTTTTTTCCCTTGTAGACCTTACTGTGGTGAATTTGTGGATGATGACCCTCAAAGAAGGCTTGATCTTCTAAAGCCAAAATTGCCTAATGGCGAGTGCCCACCTGGATTTATTGGTTTCGCTGTTAACATGATCCATGTGGCTTACATGAATTTGTTGTATGTATCCGATGTGTATGGCCTCAGAAAGACTCTATTTTACAGCCTCTTTTCTCGCCTGCAAGTTTACAAAAGTGATGGAGCAATTTCACTGGATGGAGGGATTATTAAGCCTAATGGTTTCTTTTCCTTGTGGAATCGGTAAGTGTTTTGCTTTCATTATTGACATTTGTCTTCCAATTGGATCTAATGGTGAATTTCATTGTTTTACAGCATCTCCTTTTGTGGTATTTCGGAATTTGCTTTCTGCATGTAGGTAGTTTAAATGCACTAAGAAAGAAATGTCTTTCTGAATCGTGATAGATTGTAGAATTATGTTTGTGCTATAATTCGATTATAATAGGCCACCTATAGGGTTCATAGCATTAGCCTCTAACCTTCCAAATTCAACTCATGATATTTGGTGCATGGATTTTTCTTCCGCCAATTTTTGTACAACTATCATACAAAAGAAAAGAAATATGTATTTTGTCTAGAATGTCGATCCAAAGGGTGAGCCTTGGCGCAACGGTAAACGTTGTTGTTGTGTGACCGAGAGGTCACGGGTTCAAGTCTTAGGAGCAGCCTCTTGCCAATGAAATTGGCAGTGGAAGGGTTGCCCCAGTAGACCCTGACTGATGTTGATGTAAGATTTCCAAAACCTTCCATGTCAGCAAATCCACCTTATAACTGCATGGAAACTGAGAATCAGCTCAAGCAGAAGACATTGGAAAAGGAGAAGTTGACAGATGATTTAAAGTGAGAGCAAATGCTGTTGAATTCTGGGAGATTCAATTATGAGAGTAAGAAGGAAGAGTTTGTTAAGGTTCTCGCACAAACTTCTGCATACACAGCTCAAGTATTTCACTGAACACATCTTAATTGAGTTAGATTGGAGTTGTATTTGATAAATATTGAACACAATAGACAAATTGCAACGCAATGCAAAGAGTATTTGTTATTTAGAATGTAAACTGAGGAAGCTTTAAATAGCTTTACAGTGAACAGAAATCCAAAAACAGAGACTAACGTATCCCACATATACAGGAAACGTGATTACAGCAAAGACCAAATCAAACTCTAACTTATTCCTAGTTTCTAGGAACTTATTGTTAACAGCAAAGACTAATTCAAACAAGAAGACACGTTACTTAACACTTATTGTTAACAGCAAAGACTACTTCAAACAAGAAGACACGTTACTTAACAAAACTCTCCCCTAAACTAAACTTGCTTACAACAAGTTAGTTTATACCCAAGCTGCTTCGAACACCAAGTGCTTCTCTAAGCTTCTCAAATTGATCAAGCTTTAACGGTTTTGTCATGATATCTGCAACTTGCTCATTCGTGCCACAATATTCCATTTTAATTGACCCATCATTTACAAGATTTCTTAAAAAATGAAATCGTACATCAATATGTTTGCTTCTCCCATGAAGTATCGGATTATTTGCAAGTTTAATAGTAGAAGAATTGTCACAGAGAACCTTCACAGAGTCAATTTTTGTACCTTCAGTTTGTTTCAGAATTCTCTGCATCCAGACACATTGACACGCACATGAGGCAGCAGCTATATATTCTGCCTCTGTAGTTGACAGACTCACTACAGGTTGCTTCTTGGACACCCAAGCTACAGTTCCTCCACTTAATACGAAAGCATATCCTGATGTACTCTTTCGATCATCTATATCACTGTCCGTATATGCCATTAACTCAGTTGTGCAGCCTCGTTTGTAAACAATGCCAAAATCAGTAGTACTTTGAATATATCTCAAGATTCTCTTAGCTGCTAACATATGTATCTCCATTGGTTTTGACATAAATCTGCTTATGAGACATACACTGTACATCAAATCTGGTCTTGTGACAGTCATATATAGCAAGCTTCCAACAATCTGCTTGATCAAGGTTCCATTTACTTGAGTGCCTTCCTCCTCATTTGATAGTTTGTTTCCTGGAACAATTGGATTTCTGACTCAATTGCACCCTTTCATCCCGAATTTTTCAAGCATTTCACTGGCATATTTCTTCTGGCTGATGAAAATGCCATTTACTCCTTGATGAACTTCCACTCCCAAGAAATACTTTATTTCTCCTAGATCAGTCATCTCGAACTCATTCTTCATAGAGTTTTTGAAATTTTGTATCATAATCAAATCATTGCCTGTAAAAACAAGATCATCAACATAGAGACTTATAATTAGAATCTTGTTGTTCTCCTGTTTTACAAACAAGGTAGGATCACATCAGCTTCTTTCGAACCCTTCTTTGACGAAGTATCCTTCAATTCTACTAAACCACGCCCTTGGAGCTTGCTTTAAGCCATAAAGAGCTTTGTTTAGTTTGTATACTTTGTTCTCATCTCCCTTAACTTCATAGCCTTGTGGCTGAGCGACGTAGACGTCTTCTTTGAGTTCTCCGTGTAGAAATGCGCTTTTAACGTCTAGTTGAAACAACTTCCAACCATTTTTCGCTGCTACTGCAATTACCATACGAATAGTATCCCATCGTGCTACTGGTGCAAAGACCTCATTGTAGTCAATTCCCTTTTCTTGAGCATACCCTTTTGCCATGAGACGTGCTTTACATTTGTCAATCTCTCCATTTTCGTTCATCTTGGTTCGATACACCCACTTGACACCTATCACCTTCACTTCCAAAGGAGCCTTTATAAGTTCCCAAGTTTGATTTTTCTTTATTGCTTCGATTTCAAGATCCATTGCATCCCTCCATTTCTTCAATTTTGCTGCTTGTTCATAGAAAATGGGATCAGCAGATATACATAGAGCAAAGTTTTGTACCTCATCTTCAGAGAATCCTTCTCCACTTGTGTAATCTTCTAAGTAGGCATGAGCTCTTCGTTCTCTGATTGAGAAAGATGAATTAGAGGTATTGTTGGGGCTGGAATTCGGTGAGTTAGAGCTGGAACTTGCTGAATTTGGAACATCACTGTTGGAGCTTGAATTTTCTGCGTCATTGGAGGTGATGTCTTCATCTACATCTGCTGTATTTTCTTCATCTAAATCTGCTTCTTCTTCACTTTCATCTCCTTGATTGTGGGCTTCTTCATATTCTTCTCCCCAATCAAGTACATCAGTAGTCTCCTCTTTTGTTTTTGCCCAATCCCATCTTTCATCTTCTTCAAAGATGACATCTCTGCTGATGGTTACTTTCTTTGTGAAAGGATTAATCAGCTTATATCCTTTGGACTCCACACTGTAGCTGATTAGGACTAATTTCTGACTTTTTGCATCTAACTTCAATCTCTTAGCATCAGGTACATGAACATTTCCAATGCAGCCAAAGACCCTGAAATATTCAATGTTAGGTTTCAAATCGCTCCAACATTCTTCTGGAGTTTTATTTTTCACAAAGGCAGTGGGACTCCGATTGAGAATGTGACATGTCCACTTCGCAGCATCTGGCCAAAGAATTTTGGGCATTTGTTTTTCTTCAAGCAAGCATCTCACCATATTGAGGATTGTACGGTTTTTACGCTCCGCAACTCCGTTTTGCTGAGGCGTATACGCCGTAGTAAGTTGTCTTCTTATGCCTTGTGTTTTGCAAAATTCTGAAAATTCTTTGGAGTTGAATTCTCCTCCTCTATCTGTTCTTAAGCTGCACATTGATAGACCACACTCTTTCTCCACCATTATTTTGAAATTTTTGAAAGTCACAAAAGCTTCACTCTTTTCGTTCAGAAAATAAATCCACAGCTTTCGACTAAAGTCATCTATGAATGTTAATATGTACCTCTTTTGACTGTAGGAGGCAGGCGAAATAGGACCGCAAATGTCTGAGTGTATGAGCTGTAATTTCTTTGTGGATCTCCAATTACTCTTCTTTGAAATGGCTACTCTGTGTTGTTTTCCCATCATGCAACTTGTACATTTTTTTGTTGGGGTTTTGATGTTTGCCAGCCCTCGAACCATCTCTTTGTTGTGCAGCAATGCTAGATTTTTATAGCTCAGATGCCCAAATCTTTGATGCCAAATTTCACTCGATTCTTCAATTTGTGCGTTGAAGCAAGAAGGTGATTTCATGAGAATGTTTGCAATAACTACAAACATTTTGTTTGCTGTCATTTCGCTTTTCATTATAACACCACGGGTCGGATGATATAACTTGCACACTCCATGTTTGATAAGAATGGTGATTCCTCGTTCTTGTAATTGACCTATGCTCATCAGGTTATTACGCAATTCAGGTACATAAAAAACATCACTCACAATTTGGATTTGGCCTCCAACTTCGAGCTTGATACTTCTTTCCCCATCACCATCAGCTTGGAATCATTCCCAAGTTTAACCGAATGCTTAAAAACTTCATCAAGTCGTGTGAACCACTCTTTGTTTCCTGACATGTGGTTCGAACATCCAGAATCAAGAAACCAGATCCCTTTCCTTTTGTCTTGCTTGAGATCAACTTGCGCCATTAACAACATCTCATCTTCATCATCAATCTCGGCATAGTGAGCCCGTTTCTCTGAATTTTGACATTCATGCTGAAAATGTCCCAAATTGTGACATGTATAGCATTCAATAGCAGATTTGTGAAAGAACGATCTGCCTCTGCCTCTTCCTCGACCTCTAAACGTGCCTTTACCTCGTCCACTCGGTCTTCATGTGTAACTTTCAATACTTGATCTTCTTCTACAGATCCTTTCATCCTTTGTTCGTGAATTAAAAGGATGCTTTGGAGTTCATCCACAGTTAAAACATCAACATTATTTGATTCTTCAATTGAACATACCACATAGTTGAATTTTGGAACTAAGGATCGAAGAATCTTTCCTGTGATATCAGCTTCTTTGAGACTTTCACCACATGATTTCATCCTTTTGGCAATTGAGAGTGTTCTTCCAAAATAGGCATTGACACTTTCCCCTTCTTTCATCTTCAGAATTTCGAATTCAGTTTTTAGGGTTTGAAGTTGTGCTCTTTTAACCCTTGTTGACCCTTTAAATTTCTGCTTCATCGAGTCCCAAATCTGCTTGGATGTATCATCGTTCAGAATGGTTTCCATAATTTCTCTGTCAATGGCTTGATAGAGATAATTCTTTACCTTCTTGTCTTTCAATTGTTGTTCTGCAATAACTTTAGACTCTGCTTCTGATGGCTCTCTTCCTGCTGGAATCTCTGTTATTCCGTCTTCTACTAGGCTCCAGAATTCCTTTGCTCGAAGGAAATTCTCCATCAATTTTGCCCAATGTTCATAGAAGCCATCAAATTTTGGGATAGCTGGTTGCACAAAACCATTATTGTTGCTTTCTGCCATCTCTTCACACTCTTCTCTTGTGTTTCTCTCACACTTTTCTCTCTCAATCAGGCATGTTCTGGCTCTGATACCAAATGATAAATATTGAACACAATAGACAAATTGCAACGCAATGCAAAGAGTATTTGTTATTTAGAATGTAAACTGAGGAAGCTTTAAATAGCTTTACAATGAACAAAAATCCAAAAACAGAGACTAACGTATCCCACATATACAGGAAACGTGATTACAGCAAAGACCAAATCAAACTCTAACTTATTCCTAGTTTCTAGGAACTTATTGTTAACAGCAAAGACTAATTCAAACAAGAAGACACGTTACTTAACACTTATTGTTAACAGCAAAGACTACTTCAAACAAGAAGACACGTTACTTAACAGTATTTTGGAGATAGCTGGTTGCACAAAACCATTATTGTTGCTTTCTGCCATCTCTTCACACTCTTCTCTTGTGTTTCTCTCACACTTTTCTCTCTCAATCAGGCATGTTCTGGCTCTGATACCAAATGATAAATATTGAACACAATAGACAAATTGCAACGCAATGCAAAGAGTATTTGTTATTTAGAATGTAAACTGAGGAAGCTTTAAATAGCTTTACAATGAACAAAAATCCAAAAACAGAGACTAACGTATCCCACATATACAGGAAACGTGATTACAGCAAAGACCAAATCAAACTCTAACTTATTCCTAGTTTCTAGGAACTTATTGTTAACAGCAAAGACTAATTCAAACAAGAAGACACGTTACTTAACACTTATTGTTAACAGCAAAGACTACTTCAAACAAGAAGACACGTTACTTAACAGTATTTTGGAGAATTCAACAACATTTGCTCTTGCTTTAGATGCAGGCAGGCAGGACAGGGTAGGTTCAACCCTAGATTATATTAGAAGGGGGAATCAAATCCTTATTATGATAACAACTCGGAAAAGTCTTCTATTTTGTTATCGTTTCTGAATGGGTTACGAATTTCTTTTCGTGAAAAGTGCAACTTACTCAGTTACCAGGAGTAATTGGTTTTGTGAAGTCAATGGTTTGAAAACCATCCTTTTCGATCTGTGGTGTGCAGTAAGGACGGGTTCGTATTAGGAGTAGCAGTGGGTAAATTTAGTAACTTTTGGACTCTTAACATCTTCATAATCAATGTTTTTAACAGACTTTTTATATTGACTGAGTTGGAGTTGTTTAAAAATGTTCTGCACTTATGTGAAATTATTTTGGTTTTTCTTTTTGCATACTTTTTGATTAATTTGGATAAATAATTTACTAATTTCTATGTTTTTATATGTTAAGCTAGTCTGCTTTTGGAAATAATTGTATAGTCATTAAGTTTTTTTTGTTTCTATCAATTCTTTAAAATTAATAGTCAAAATAGATTAAATTAAATTTGAAGTGACAACTCTTTATCCTATTTTATAAAAATAAAACATCTATGTTTTTATTTTCCAACATAGTCATAATTTATAATCTCTTCAATATACAGCAATTGATATTAATTTTTTGTATAGTTATAAAAATTTAATTTAGCGATATAGAACTTAATGAAAAAAAAATATTGGCTTAGAATTTGTCCATAATTGTAGATTGACTCTCTAAACTTTACAAGTGTATCACCAGTTGATTGAACTTGATTATTTCGTATCACCAACTCTTTGAAGTTGTCCATAAAAGTATATTAGCTCATTCAACTTTATAAGTGTCTCACCAACTCCCTAAACTTATTTATTTTGTAACAACTAAATACAAAAACCTATCAAACCTAAATTCTAAAAATACATTAAATATCACAAAAGTGGTAGTTTAATAATGTAATTATATATAAAATTACTTATCATCTCATTTATATAAATAAAAGGGTTAAGGTGCAAAAATACCCCCTAACATTTTGGGTCAGGAGCAATTTTCCCCTAATGTAAGAAATGGTGCAATTCTACCACTAGCGTTGGAAACCAAGAGTAATTTTACACCTAACATTAAAAAATTGGATTAATTTGAGAAATAATTCATCAAACTGTCTTCTCGGTCATGAATCTTATCATCTACACTTCACACGTGCGTCATTTTATCAGTAACAAATTACAAACATATGTTGGGATGTGAAAAAATATAAAAAAAATATAAAAATATATTGTATCTTGTAAGAATTTGGCAAAAAATTTCAAAAAATTCACTGAATTTATAAATACTAATCTCTAATTCAATTATTAAATTATAAAAAACATGAAATCATTTTTTAGAACGAATTGATATGAAATTGGTACAGAATAAGTAACAAAAATATATGTGTTTTATAATAGTGTCTGAATATGCCCAAATTATCAACGTGACGGGTAAAATTGCACCATTTTACACGTTAGATGTAAAATTGCTCCTGACCCAAAACGTTAGGGGTATTTTTGTACCTTAACTCTAAATAAAATAAAAAATGATAATTTCGGAAGAAAAACATATGTATCACAATTTCTCTCCAATTTGGGAGTTTAAGAAAAATTACTCAAAATTCACTCACCTACCCCACTTACTAGATAAATTACACTCATGACAACTGGACTTTACTTATTTTAATATTTAGCCACTGAATTTCAATTCTTAACCGTATATCCACTAAATTTTACACTTTTTAACACAGGTTGCCACTCACCTTTAATCAACTCTTCCAAATGGCCGTTAACGATCTCAAAATGAAAATATTAAAGAACTATAGTTTTTTAGAACAACATTTACCATGAAATCATATTTTTTATTTTCCAAAATCACATTTATTGGAGCTTTCTTTCTCTAAAAATTTCATTCTTTCTTCTAACCAAACAATACCTCAATGACTTTAAAACGAAATTTTCAAAAATTAAAGTTCCTTATAATATCATTAACTCTTCGAATTTATTATTTCGAGTCTTCAAGGATCATTTTAAGGCGTTGAGTGATCACTGATATTAAAAATTGTAACATTCAGTGGTCATACTGTTAAGAATTGAAGTTAACCGGCCACATTATTAAAACTGGTTTTTGGGTGTTCGTATTGTTTTCTACCTGGAAACCCTAACTTCTCCTAATATTCAATCTTACTTGTTAATAGCTATGTTTCTGTGTCGTTGCCTTGTCAGGAATATGAATGCCAAGAGATGAAATGACCAGAAATTTAATTATGTGTTATTTTCTTCCGTTTTAGCTGTAGTTGTGATATCCTTCCAGACTTCATTTCACCTTCTTGGTCCAATATCATGTAGATATTGTCCACTCTAGCCCAAATCCAACATATTGGGCCTCACGGTTTTAAAACGCGTCTGCATGTATTGGATTCTCATCTCACTAATAAGCCCCAGTCACTCTCTCTCCATTTCCGATGTGGGATTCAGTTCATTCCTGTCCCCATCGTCATCCCTTAGGGCCGCTCCTTGCTCAGGTCTTCTACCCCGGCGCCACCCACTTCGGACCGGGTCGTTACACTTTTGGACTCTTAACATCTTCATAATCAGTGTTTTTAACTGACTTTTTTGTATTGACTGAGTTTTACAACTTCTTTCATAATAAGTTTTTGTTTCTATCGATTCTTTAAAATTAATAGTTAAAATAGATTACATTAAATCTTTATCCTATTTTAAAATTTGAAGTATAAATTTATAAAAATAAAACATCTATGTTTTTATTTTCCAACATAGTCATAATTTAGTTATAAATATTTAATTTAGCGATATAGAACTTAATGAAAGAAAAATATTGGCCTAGAATTTGTCCATAATTGTAGATTGACTCTCTAAACTTTGCAAGTGTATCACCAGTTTATTGAACTTGATTATTTCGTATCACCAACTTTTTGAAGTTGTCCATAAACGTATATTAGCTCATTGAACTTTATAAGTGTCTCACCAACTCCCTAAACTTATTTATTTTGTAACAACTAAATACAAAAACCTCTTAAACCTAAATTCCAAAAATACATCTCCATCTATGCAAGAGGTAATTTTTTGTCTTCTCATATCTTTCAACTTATTATAATAGTTAGTTTTGCAGGTTTAAGAGATCGAATGGATAAGAATTGAAAGTTAATATTATGATCTTTGTATTTAGTTGTTACCAAATAAGCAATTTTATGGAGCTGGTGAAAAACTTATAAAATTCAGGGGAAGTAAGTGAGTTATATGAAATAACTTGTTGTGTTTTGATGAAAGGTAAGGTAAGTGGTGGTTTAATAATGTAATTATATATAAAATTACTTATCATCTCATTTGTATAAATAAAAGAGTTAAGGTGCAAAAATACCCCTAACATTTTGGGTCAGGAGCAATTTTACCCCTAACGTAAAAATTGGTGCAATTTTACTACTAGCGTTGGAAACCAAGAGTCATTTTACCCCTAACATTAAAAATTTGGATTAATTTGAGAAATAATTCATCAAACTGTCTTCTCGATCATGAATCTTATCATCTATATTTCACACGTGCGTCATTTTATCAGTAACAAATCACAAACATATGTTGGGATATGAAAAAATATAAAAAAATAAAAAATATACTTTTTTTTTGGTAGAATAGGAAGGCTCACGGCCCAATAAAAAATATACTGTATCTTGTAAAAATTGGGCAAAAAATTTCAAAAAATTCACTGAATTTATAAATACTAATCTCTAATTCAATTATTAAATTATAAAAAACATGAAATCATTTTTTTAGAACGAATTGATATGAAATTGGTGCAGAATAAGGAACAAAAATATATGTGTTTTATAATAGTGTCTGAAATTGACCCAAATTATCAACGTTAGGATAAAATTGCACCATTTTACACGTTAGGGGTATTTTTGTACCTTAACCCTAAATAAAATAAAAAATGATAATTTTGGAAGAAAAACATATGTATCACAATGTCTCTCCAATTTGGGAGTTTAAGAAAAATTACTCAAAATTTACTCACCTACCCCCACTTACTAGATAAATTACACTTATGCCCACTGGACTTTACTTATTTTAACATTTAGCCACTGAATTTCAATTCTTAACGGTATAGCCACTGAATTTTACACTTTTTAATGCAGATTGCCACTCCACTTTAACTAACTCTTCCAAATGGAGGATGATGAAAATATTCAAGAATTATAGTTTTTCAGAACAACATTTACCATGAAACAATATTTTTTATTTTCCAAAATCAGCTTTATTGGAGCTTTCTTTCTCTAAAAATTTCATTCTTTCTTCTAACCAAACAACACCTAAATGATTTATAATATCATTAACTTTTTGAATTTTTTATTTCGAGTCTTCAAGAGTGATTTTAAGGCGTTGAGTGATCATTGAAATAAAAAATTGTAACATTCACTGGCCATACCGTTAAGAATTGAAGTTAACCGGCCACAGTGTTAAAATGAGTAAAATTCAGTGGCCATGGGTGTAATTTACCCTCGCTTACAGTTTCTAACCGAACCGACTTACCACTACAAAGAGCTGTTCATGTATAAAAAGAGCATGGAAGAAGCGCAGAAGTTGATAACTCATTTCAATCTCCCGCCGAAAAGATGACTGATGGTCACCTCTTCAACAATATCTCTCTCGGTGGTCGCGGCCGGGCTGTAAGCTATTCCTCTCTCTTCATCTCTATTCTTCTTAATTTTGCTTTTGTCTGCTCAGTTTATCGCCTTTTCTTTTGACTGGTTTTTGGGTGTTCGTATTGTTTTCTACCTGGAAACCCTAACTTCTCCTAATATTCAATCTTACTTGTTAATAGCTATGTTTCTGTGTCGTTGCCTTGTCAGGAATATGAATGCCAAGAGATGAAATGACCAGAAATTTAATTATGTGTTATTTTCTTCCGTTTTAGCTGTAGTTGTGATATCCTTCTGTTAGCGATATTTTCGAAATATGCTAATTTCAACCTTGTCACGTGTGGTTAGGGTGCGTGCGTGCCGGAGAAGATTATTTCTCAATTAAAATTGTTAAGTTTATGGAATTTGCGCGCCAAAACTTGAAATCTAAACGAGGCGATTGGCGAGGGACGCAAGGATTGAAAAAGTCCCTCTTGGGTCTCTCGCGCCGTTATAGAAACTTTGCGAGATATATTATTTTTATTTAAGCTAATATGGATAAATTAAAGACGGAAAGATAAAGGAAATTAAAGTGCGAAATTGACACGAGAGTTCGGGAAAAATGGTATTTATTGATATGAATGAGTATTTGAGTATATGTGTTCAAAGTAAGCATTAAAATGAAATGAATTACAATTGAGAAATCTCTATATTAAACATATAGGTAATCAATTGAATTAGAATAAACAAATCAATATAAAGAATTGAAATGCGATAAAATAAATTGAAATTCAACAACAAACTCGGAGCCACAATAGCTATCTCGGATTGATGTTGAATTTTGGTCTTGGTGCGAGGTCCTCGGAGAGCTGCAGCCGGTCGGACCCGTACGGTATGTGATCTTTGGCGATGTCGAAACGTGTGGTAGCCAAATGGGACAGATTTAATCTTTAACTTTGGGAGGCTCGTTTGGATGCTTAGATACACGGAATCGGATGAGTAAATAGTCTAAATTGAACTTCGGAATGTCAGGAACAAACTTTTATAAGGGGTCTAAGGCTGAAACGAACTTTAAAAGGGCAAAATTGAGAGTTGAAAACAACCGGACGAATCTGAAAAATTCTGGAAACAGAGTATCTAAAAGAATTTGAGCTGGAAAGATCGGCTTGTAAATAGAGTTTCTGAATACGGAATTAGGAAAATAAATATACTAGATCGAACTTCAGGACGTCGGGAACAACTTTGTTGAAGGGATTGGAAGCAAAAAATTACTTTAAATGGACAGAATTAGGCTTTGAAAATAAATGGACGAATCTGGAAAATTAATTTAGAAACAGAGTTCTAGCTAAGAATTGAACAAATTAAGAGCTTGGGAATGCTAAAGTGAATTGAAAAGACTTGAAAAGAGGCTATTGGAACTGAGTTAAGGCTAAAGGGGAGCTAAAGAAGGAATCGAAGCTAAGAAAAATGAAGAACGAAAGGAAGAACTTGAAGAACTTGAAGAACTAAGAACAAAAGAAACTAGAGACTAAGCATTGGAGCTTTGAGAGGGGGTTTTGTGTGTTGAATGAGTGATTTTTTATGAAGGGGAGGGGGTCTATTTATAGTTTTTTGGAGTGGAATTTTGGTAATTATTTGGTGGTATTTTGGTAATTATTGGTCAACTACCCCTTATTTTTCTCTCTAACCTTGCCCACTACCTTGCCACATCATCAACTTCCTCAACTTCCTCCAACTACCACTAACTTGCATGCCACATCACCCCACTACCTTGTGGTTAGAGAAGATCTTAAGGTTTGGACCTAGATCTGGGGATGGGGCTAAGCTTGTAGGCTAGCCCGTGGCTGTGTCCGGATGCGTTTTGAGAAATCAGTGATCGACTACGGGCTCCGGGCGAGAACTAACCTCTAGTTCGCCGAGAGAAAGAACACGCCCCGCGTAAGTCTGGCTACGCCCTGCGTAGTGCGGCTCCTGAACTTGGTGCGTCTTGTCGATGATGTTTACACAAGGCGTCTCTGGTCTTGCGCCCCGCGTGGTTGAGCTGTTGAAGTATAACTTCTCCGGGTGCATGATATACGCTCCGCGTATAGGAAGGTACGCCCCGCGTGTTTGTGTTTCTGATCCTGGAGCGCCTTGTTGATGCGTTTTACGCATTGCGTATAGGAAGGCACGCCCCGCGTAATGGAGTCTCTGAAGCGGAACGTCTTCAGATGGCTGGTTACGCTTCGCGTATAGGAAGGCATGTCCCGCGTGTTTGAGGTGAGTTTACGAATGTATTTTCATTTTTATTTTATCATTTATTATTTTCTAGACAAAATATAAACTATATCCTAAAATCGAAACCCAAGTATTGTATATACATAAAATAAAATTTATTTTATTTTGGGCCAACAATTGCCCCCCTCTTTTGTGCATAAATAAAATAGAAAAAATAAAATTTATGCATAAAAGAAGTTTTTATTTAAATGTCTCTTCTTCAAGATAATAGAGAAAGAATCCTGCAGGATTTTTAGAATTTGAATCCCTTAAGACTCTCAACCTTGATCAACTGCCACTCTTCTTCCTCTTCTACGTTTTTGTTTTTTGCCATTTCTTTTCTCAAAGCTCAACAAACATAAGGAATCAAGCTCTCAATTCTCAAACATGGGTATGCAAACTATTTTCCTTCTCTATTTTCTTTCTTTGTTGATTTTCTTTTGCTTTTGTATATGTAGAATTATATTTATTGAAAAGCTGATAAATTGAATTGGAATTCAATGTAAGAATTTTAGAACTACCACATGTGAGTGAGATTGTATTGCTGAAATTTTATATCTGTCTGTCTCAGCTGCGTGTTCATATTCTGACACCATTCGCGCTGATTCTCGTTTAGGCATAACACTTGGCTTGCAGGAGGTAATTTCCAATGAATTTTGCAATTTTCTGATCATGTATTTGAAGGTAGCATCCATAGGCTTTAATTGATCGTGTTTGTACTTCAATTTCAGGATAGCGTCTTTACTATTAGCCCTGTTGCTGCGAATAACTCCCCTTTGCCTCCTTATCCCATGAGTAGTCCCACCGAATTGGCCCTTCATAGAAAAACTTATCAATTCCCTGCAAGTAAAAAAGGGCTGATATTCCCTCGCTGTTACATTGGATGGAATGACCTTGTAGATCGCTTAGAGCCGAGATATGCGAGTGTTTGGGACCAAGTTGGCATTAGGGATTTTGTTCGTTTGACCCGTCATAAAATTACTCCTTGTGTGAATGTACTGGAGGGGGTGCTGAATTATTGGTCGCCTATATGTAACTCGTTGATCCTTCCGTTGGGTCCCATGTCTATCACTTTACGTGATGTAGTTGCTTTGACGGGGCTGCCTATTATCGGGGAGGAAGTCCCGAGTTGTGTCGAGACAAATGCGTTCCCTGAAGTGAAGGCTATCTTATCCAAAGAGGCCGGTACGTATGTCCAAATGATCAGAGGGAAATTGGACAAGAGAGAGTTGGATGATGAGGATCATGTGCATTTTCTGTGGATGATGCTCAGCAATTATATCTTCGAGCCGTTAGCCCTCAGACCTACTGCAGAAATATTGATCATCGCTAAGACTCTGGCTTCGGGCCGCCGTTTAGCTCTTGGCACCATGTTGTTGGCCTCAACATTCCACCACCTAGCTCTTACTGTTGAGGATAGACCATTCATAAAACCTAGAGGTGGTTTGTGGCTATTGCAGCTGTGGCTTTTTATCTATTTTCCTCATTTGGCCACCGCATCGTCAATGGAGACTTCGGGACATCTTGGCGTGGACCTTTGCTACAGCTCTTCGAGTTTGGCTGTTAGTGTAGTTGTGAGATTTCTTCGTACTTTGGTGCCATCTACTCATAACAAGCTGTTTCTTTTTTGGGAAAAGGATAACTCGTGTCTACCATCTTGGGCTCTCTCTTACTTGTCTGCTGCCCCCCATGAAGGTGCTGAATGGTGGATGACGGTATGTGCGACACGTCGGTTACACCATGGGGTGAACCGAACCAGAATCTCTCGCTCATCGAACCCTGGTTTGACCTTATATGCACCCTGTCTTTGGGCACGTCAATTAGGCTTTTTCCAATCTATCTCGGGGCAACTCTCATTCCCTACCCCTTCTCAGCGGTGTGGGGTTAGTGATGAAGATATAGCGGCTGCGGTTCTGGATGCAGGATATGATCAGGGACCACTTCTACTTGGATCGGATCAACCTTCGTTTGATGCTTGGTGGGAGACCGTTTTTCAGCATTGTATCCCACCTGTTGGTAAGTTCTTTTGCTTTATTTAGTTATATATATGTATATATATATATATATATACATATATATTTTTTTTATATTACTCTTTTTTTTTTTAGACTCAAGCGGTAGCTCAGGGAAAGACAACAATCCGAATTTCCTAGCTCTGAATGTGCTTGACACCAATGACAAGGGAAAAGGAAAGGCAGTCATGATGGATGAGGGAGAGCGGGTGGCTATTGCTGAAGGGCCTTCCGTGAGACCAAGGGAAGAAGAGGACTCCGACGAAGGCCTATACTTAGGTTTTGAGGATGAAACACTGGATCAACTGGGGGAACGTTGGAACTTGACGTCTTCGCTTGGCACCTTGTCCCTTGATGAGGACTCGACTGAGGTGGCTATGACTCCATTGCAACTTCCGGCACGAACCCATCTTCCTTCCGCGTTTTCCCTGAACCGACTGGTTATTGCACCATTGTCTCAGGTTTGCATGATCTTGCTAATCTGTTATTTATGAGCCATGCTTGAGATAAATAGTTTAGATTGATTGATTGAATTGCTGAAATATGGCAGGAATCAGCTCTTGTGCGTCCTTTGTTGGTCCCTGCCGGTCTTAAAGATGATAATCCTTTTGCCGGCTTGGATTTTTCATTTTTAAAAGGACCGTCTACTGTTCCAGCTGATTCATCCTTGCCTAGTGATGACTCGTTGAGTGACGCTCGTGCCAATCTTAGTAAGCTCGTCGCTTCTCCTCTTGACTCCTGGACTCCCACCCGTATTGAAAGGGCAATGACTGATTTTGATCTCATGATGGGTGCGTGTGCTCATCCTTTCAAGACTGAGCCGTTGAAATCCGCTAAGAACCATGTGTTGTTTTGCTATCAGTCCTACGTTACTGAGAAAAACGTGGCAGCGGGTCTTGCAGCTCGGGTTAGATCAAACATCACGGAGCTTGAGTCCTATAGCAAGAAATTTAATGCTTTGGTTGACGCTGAAGAATCGGATAGGCAACGGTTAGCCAAAATTGCGGCTGTAGAGGATCGTCTTTTGGTATTAGAGAAGGAGGTGGCTGAAGCTCGAGCGTCTAAAGAGGAAATGGTTAGAGCCAGTTCCGGGTTTAGAGCTTGTTTCCTGCGGATGGAGGAAGAGCTGGGCCGTGAGAAAGATCGATTGGCCAATCATTATGACGAGATGTTGGAATGGCACCGACAGAGCGAGCAACACAAAGAGGCTGCCTCCAAACTTTGTGAATCTTGGGCGAAATACCCAAAGCCTGATTTTTGTTTGTTTTCGTGAGGTACGTTCGCGGGTTGCCTGTACTTTTCCTCTTTGTTTTTGGTTTGTGACCATGTACGCTCATTCTTTCATTTATTTATTTATGTAGCACAAATGGACATTATTTTATGAGCTAATTGCCGCCTGACCATTTGCTAATTTACCTATTTTTATGTCCTAAACATATGGTACATGTGAAATAATCGAAAATGCATAGGATACAAGGAGAAACGCAAGCATTAGTTGAAAATTGAAATGATTTATTGGTTAAGTTCCTACGTTAATTACATCCCACATATTTCGAAAAAAACATTTCTCCAAATACTTACCGTTAGTGCTGAGATAGACAGCACGCCCTGCGTAAGTCTGGCTACGCCTCGCGTGTAGGAGCCTCTGATCCTGGAGCGTCTCGTTGATGATGATTACGCGTGGCGTCTCTGGTGTTACGCCGCGCGTAATCGAGCCTCTAGAGTATGATTTCTACGCGTGCCTGATCTACTCCCTGCGTGTTGGAGGAGCGCCCCGCGTATTTAACCTCCTGAACTTGGAGCGGCTTTATTGATGAGTTTTACGCGGGGCGTTTCTGGAGTTACGCCGCGCGTAGTCGAGCTTCCGGAGTATGATTTCTACGTGTGTCTGATCTACGCCCTGCGTATAGGAGGAGCGCTCTGCGTGTTTTGAGCTTCGAGCTGTCCTCCGGCAGTAGCTTCCTCTACATCTCGCGGGCTGGCTGCTCCGCGTGTTATAAGTTACGCTCCGTGCGGTGTAAGACGTTCTCATCGGTTCCTACGTTAATTACGTCCCACATACTTTGAAAATATTTCTTCAAATATTTGCCGTTGATGTATCTCCTATGTGGTTCTCCGCCCAAACTCTTCAACCAATACGCGTTCCCGGGAAGCACCTTGTGGATTTGAAATGGTCCTTCCTAGTTGGGCGACCACTTCCCAAGCTCACGGTCCTTTGTCCCGATTGGTAGGATTAGCTTCCATACTAGCTCGCCTTCTCTGAAGCTTTTCTTTTTCACTTTCTTGTTGTACACGTCTTCCACTTTCTTCTTTTAGATCATCATGCAATCGAGCGCTTTCTGCCTTTCGTAGTCCAAATCTTCTAGTTCCATGGTCATGGCTTGCACATAATTGTCCGGCTCCAAGTCATTCTGATGCATTACTCGAAATGAAGGCACGATGACTTCTAATGGTATTACTGCATCATGACCAAACGTTAGGAAAAACGGGCTCACTCCAGTCGCTCGTGTCTTAGATGTTCGCATGGCCCAAAGTGTTTCTGAGAGAACTTTATGCCACTCCCTAGGACTGTCTTCTAACATCTTCTCCAAGATTTGGATCAGGATCTTGTTGGATGCCTCGTCTTGACCATTTGCTTGTGCATAAAATGGAGTCGAATGAATCAATTTAATCTCGTACTCTTCTGCGAACTCATTCATATCTTCGCCTGTGAACATGGTTCCTTGATCCGTGGTAATGGATTCTAGAATTCCGAATCTATGAATTAAGTTCTCTTTGATGAACTGGATTACTTGTGCTTGGCCGACTTGCTTCATTGGTGCTGCTTCTACCCACTTGGAAAAGTAATCTGTGGCAACTATGATGAAGCAATGGCCTTTTGATGAAGCTGGAAATATTTTCCCAATTAGATCGATAGCCCATCCTCTAAAAGGCCATGGTTTCACAACTGAGTGTAATTCTTCTGAGGGCACCCGTTGGACTTGGCCATACAATTGGCATTTCTTGCAACCCTTCGCATATGTGATGCAATCTCGTAGGATCGTGGGCCAGAAGTACCCATGACGATTAATAAGCCACCGCATTCTCCTTCCCGACTGGTGAGCTCCGCATATGCCTTCATGGACTTGCTTCATGACCTCCATTGCTTTTGGGAAGCCGAGGCTTTTAAGTAGCATTCCATCGTAGCTCTTACGGTACAAATCACCTGCCATCAACATGTAATTTCGAGATTGAATGCTTAGTGAATATTTTACTTTTTTGGATGGGTCATTGAGGTACTCGATGAACGGTTTCCTCCAATCATGAGCTAAGTTGATATCGATGTCGAATGATTCGAACTGGACACCTCTATCCGCCACGGAAGGATGACCCTGTCTTCTAATGATGACGACTTTGTATGCTATCTCTTTAGAGATCTTCATTCCAGAAGTGATTTGGGCTAACTCGTCAGCCTCCCAATTGTCATTTCTTGGAATATGCTCCAAACTGACCTCGTCAAACATTTCCAGAAGTTGGATTGCAAATGCGAAATAAGGTAACAGAGATAAACTTGAGCATTTGTATTCTCCTGTTAGGTGCCGGATGACCAATTGTGAATCTCCGAAAATCTTGACTTCTTTTGCTCCTAGGTCGATTAAGATTTCCAAACCAATGATCAGAGCTTCATACTCGGCTTGATTATTCGTGCATTCGAAGTCCAAGTTTACAGCTAATATCGTCTTAGTCCCGGATGGGGCTGTGATGATTACTCCTGCTCCGTTGGAGCTGTCTGTGCTCGAACCATCGAACTTTAACTGCCAAGGCTCTTTATGTGTCAGATAGATTGGAAGTTCCGCCTCTTCGGGATATTGGAAACTGGTTGGGTGACCGGCTACAAAATCTGCGATTGCTTTCCCCTTTACTGAGGATTGCGGGAGATATGTCAAGGTGAACTCGGCCAATGCTAGTGACCATTTCCCTATTCTTCCCGAGAGGATGGGCTGGTTTAGCATGTACTTGATCAAGTCTGTGCTGGCGATCACGTAAACTCTTGCTTTGAGCAAGTAATGCCTCAACTTCGTGCAAGCGAAATAGAGGGCCAAGCACCTCTTCTCAACTGGACTATATCTTGTCTCTGCTGATAACAACGTTCGGCTTAGGTAGTAGATGGCTTGTTCATGGCGGTTTGCATTATCTTGGGCGAGTAGACACCCAATTGACTCGTCGGTTGCTGATATATAGAGCTTGAGTGGAGTGCCCTCTCTTGGTGGCATCAAAACAGGTGGATTACTCAGGTAAGTTTTGATCTCCTCAAACGCCGCTTGATGCTTGTCGTCCCACTTGAAGCTTTCTTCATCTTTGAGCCTCAACAGATTTGAGAATGCTCTGGACTTTCCAGCCAAGTTGGATATGAATCGTCTCAAATAGTTTACTTGACCCAAGAATTGTTGTAACTCTTTTTTATTCTTCGGAGGTTGTGCTTCTTTGATTGCTTTTGCCTTATTGTCGCCGATCTCGATTCCTCTTTGGTGGACTAAGAATCCGAGAAAGTTCCCTGCTTTGACCCCGAAGGCGCACTTCAGAGGGTTGAGCTTTAGGTTATACTTTCACATTCGTTCGAAGCTTTTCCTCAAATGGTCGACATGCTCTATTTCTCGCTTGGACTTGATAACGATGTCGTCTACGTAAACCTCGATAGAGGTGCCGAGTAAATTGTGAAAAATGGCATTCATTGCTCTTTGGTATGTGGCGCCGTCATTCTTTAAACCGAATGGCATGACGACCCATTCGAACGTGCCGATTGACCCTGGGCATCGAAATGCCGTTTTTGCAATGTCTTCTTCGGCAATGGGGATTTGGTTATATCTCGCATAGCAATCACAGAGAGATATTAATTCATTTTTAGACACAGCATCTACTAACATGTCGGCTATAGGCATCACATAGATGTCTTTTGGCGTGGCTAAATTTAGATCGCGGAAATCTACGCATACCCGTAGTTTACCGTTCTTTTTCACTACGGGCACGACGTTAGATAGCCATACAGCATACTTTGCTGGTCTGATGAACTTAGCCTTGAAAAGTTTTTCTATCTCCTCCTTCACCTTGCCTTCCACTTCTTTGCTCATTCTCCTTGTTGGTTGCTTGAAGGGTTTGAATTCAGGTTTGATTGGCAATCTATGTTCCACAACGTCTTTGCTCAACCCGGGCATTTCATCATAATTCCAAGCGAAACAGTCTTTGAAATCCTGAAGCAAACTGATAATGGCCTCTTTCAACGTTGGGCGTAGTAGGTTACTAACAAATGTAACCCGAGGTTCCTCTTCTGTTCCTAGATTTACTTCGTCTAAAGGATCGACTGCCATGGAACCTTCATCTTCTAACTTTGGGTTTGCCCTCTTCAGATCTTGTAGTTGGATTTCTTCTCCTTGAGGATTCAGTTCTGTTATTCCTTTAGGGGTTTCGACTTCTGAGACCCTCATGTCGTTTTCTTGGTACAGTTTCTCCGCTAGTTGTTGGGCATTCAATTTTGATATAGCGGCTGAAGCTACCGCTTCTTTTCCTGATTTTGTGCTAATCATGGAATTTCTTCAATAATCGGTTCATTACGGACTGGCCTTCGGCGAGGCATGATTGCCGTTGGCTTTAGGATGTTCTTAATCTCTTCGCCACATGATTGCTCTTTGTGATTGGACCCAACTCGGATTGGGCCAACAGATTCCTCGTAGAGTCTGGCTTCGACCACATCGAAGTAAGCTTCGAATGGCTTCTCGTTTGCCCGAACAACTTCCACCTCGTCTCCCTTCCAAAATAGAAGGAGTTGGTGTAATGACAAGGGGATGCATGAGTTGGAATGAATCCAATCTCTCCTTAAAACCGCCTGATAGCTCACAGTTGAATTTACCACGAAGAAAGCAGCCATGGCGGTGTGAGAGCCAACGGTGAGCTCCAAAGGCAGGACACCATATGTCTTCACAATTTCTCCCGTGAAGGCTGAAACTGACACCTCTGACGAGAATATATGTTCCTCCGATTTTCATAAGGCTAGGAGCATCTTCATCGGCATGATGTTAACGGCTGATCCATTATCGATGAGCACTCTAGAGATTGGTTTGCCATCTACGTGAGCCTTGACGTATAAAGGTTTAATATGGCGGTTCATCCTTGGAGTGGGCTTGTCAAAATAAACCCTCTTCATACCCTCTTCACTCGATGCGCTCGGTATCGTGTCTTCTTGCTCCTTATGCTTGAGTCTGGGGACTTCCTCCTTGGTGTCTTCCCCTCTAAAACCCGAAGGTAAGATTAAAGAGGTAGCTGCACACTCTATCCGTATGATGAAATCTCCAACCCGGATCTGGAGGTTTTTCTCTTGGTTTTTTCCTCCTCCTTTCGCATCATTAGAGTTGGCGCTGGATGATTCCTTTCGATCATTTCTCTTTTCTGCCTCTCTTTTCCTTAATCTTCTTTTCGCGTTTTTGGAGAGAGGCCTTGGGAACTTCTTGTGGCTATTCAATTGTCATTGATCGATGGGCAACGTGCTCGAAGGTGTCACAAAACGTGGTCGTTGTTGTTGTTGTTGCACATCTCTTTTCTTTGTATTTTGTGATTGCCTTGAACTTTCCTCCAACTTAGACGATATCGCTTTTGGCACCCATATCTGCTGGGTCTTTAGGTCGCAACGTTGCTTTCCTTTGCCCCCCCACACTAGCGAAGTGGCATTGATCATGTTGGCTACTGGGAATGGGTCATCGTCGATCAGCATGCTTTCCTTCTTCTCCGGGAATTGGAGTATCCTGTGGTTAGTCCTATCCTGCACGGCATTTCTAAAACCAAAACAAGCTTGAGTATTATGGCTCTAGTTGTCATGATACTTACAATAATCTCTTCCGCGTATTTCATCTTTGGATGGGATCACGTGTCTAGGCGGTAACGTGATGAACTTTTCTTTTAACAAGTAATCGAAAATCTCTTCCGTCTTTGAGACGTCAAAAGTATATTGGGTGGTCGGATTCCTTTTGACTTCCTCTGCTGTTTTGGGATTTTTTAACAACACGGGACATGTTCGAGATCCGGTGTTTGTTAAATCGGCGATGGCTACCTCATGTGTTTGTACATCCCCTTGATAGCTTCCCATCGAGTTCTTCTTGCGTCGATGATCTTCTCTCATCAGTTCCTCATACTCCGAAACCTTGGCCACCAACTCATAATAGTCGTGAAAATCAATCCCCTGAAATTTCTTCCGGTTCTCGAATTCTAGTCCACGTTGGGAAATCTTTACGAATTCGACCTCGGGGATATTGATTCGACATCGATGTCGCATCTTTTTTAATCGGTTAATAAAATTTTCAACCGGTTCCCCATGTCGCTGCGTCATTCGGGACAGTTCCGCCACACAAACTTTGGGCTCCGTCCGGTAGAATTGGTTGTGGAAGAGCCTTTCCATTTGCTCCCATACGTGAATGGACCCTGATGGCAAAGTGGCATAACAGGAGAACGCCGTTCCCGTTAATGATCCTGGGAATAGTCGCAGGCGCAACATGTCGAAGTTCGTATCCATGCTCAAACCACTGCACTGAAAGGTGAAGCGTGCCACATGTTCTACGGTGGATTGCCCTTCCTCTCCTGAAAATAAAGTGAAATCAGGGACTCTAAAATTGTGAGGTAAGGGATAGAGTTGGTCATACTGCCGTGGGTACGGTTTTTAGAATTCGGGTCGGTACACCTCCCTCACGGCTGGCCCATAAATCTCTTGGACGATGTTCTTTATGCGTTGGGCCTCTCCTACGTTGTTGGTGGGTTCCACGCGTGTGTGCGTCGTCCGTTGTGGGTGAAAGCTGCTTCCTCTCCCATTGCCCCCCGAGTTACGAGTATAGCTCTCCTCGTAATGTTCGGCATGGTTACTAGGCCCAGTATGAGACCTAAACTGTTGTTGAGGTGGTGGGACTTGAACGGGTTCTGGGCTGATCCTATCGCCGCGCTCATTGAACCTGAGGTTTTCTTCTCGGATTGGTGGAGGGGTATACCTTTCACTGGCACCTGAGATCGGCGTTCCTTTTCCATTGCTTGCCGGTCCTTGGGATCTTGACTTTTGTGAGAAAAGCTCGGCACATTTTTCTGGGATTTTGCCGATTTCTCCGGTTAAATCGACAATCCTCTCCTCGAGGGCCGGAACCTTGTTGGAATCGTTTATCGCCTCGCTGTTAGCTTTGAACATGGCCTCGTTGCTAGCTTGCATTGCGCTGTATATAGCCTCATGATTCTCTCTCATGGATTGTGAAAACCCATGTAGAAATTGGTTGATTTGCTTCTCCATATTTGCTATAAATGGTGCCAAGTCGAATATGGGCGGGCCTTGAGGTGGTTGTTGGTTTGTATCGCGACTATGACTCACAGTCTAGGCCACAAAGCCTTCGGGCATTCCGGACTCATTGTTACGGTCTTGGTTTTGATTTTGACTCTTTTCGGAGTCCGATGGAATTGGATCTTTCCCGGTGTTCTTCCTAGGAGGCATCCTTCGTGAGTACTTATAGATAAAAATGATGAAATCGAGTTAGTAATCTAGTGTTTAGAAAGAAAGAACAAGAAAATAAATAAACACTTATTGATGGAATAAAAGCAAAGCATGAAAAACAAGTAGTTTAAAAACTGAATGAAAAATACATACGTGGTATGAAAAGAAACGGGCTTTTAAAATTTTTGGTAAAAAAAAAAAACAAAGGTCCCACTGGGCGTGCCAAAAATTGTTAGCGTTAGCTAATAAATTTTGGTAAGGTAAAGTGGGGCGAGAAAAAAAAAATGAGTTGTGTTTATATGAAAAGGGGTATTGAAATTTTTGGCAAAGCTTAAATAAATGTCCCACTGGGCGTGCCAAAAATTGTTAGCGATATTTTCGAAATATGCTAATTTCAACCTTGTCACGTGTGGTTAGGGTGCGGGCGTGCCAGAGAAGATTATTTCTCAATTAAAATGGTTAAGTTTATGGAATTTGCGTGCCAAAACTTGAAATCTAAACGAGGCGATTGGCGAGGGACGCAAGGATTGAAAAAGTCCCTCTTGGGTCTCTCGCGCCGTTATAGAAACTTTGCGAGATATATTATTTTTATTTAAGCTAATATGGATAAATTAAAGACGGAAAGATAAAGTAAATTAAAGTGCGAAATTGACACGAGAGTTTGGGAAAAATGGTATTTATTGATATGAATGAGTGTTTGAGTACATGTGTTCAAAGTAAGCATTAAAATGAAATGAATTACAATTGAGAAATCTCTATATTAAACATATAGGTAATCAATTGAATTAGAATAAACAAATCAATATAAAGAATTGAAATGCGATAAAATAAATTGAAATTCAACAACAAACTCGGAGCCACAATAGCTATCTCGGATTGATGTTGAATTTTAGTGTCGGTGCGAGGTCCTCGGAGAGCTGCAGCCGGTCGGGCCCGTACGGTATGTGATCATTGGCGATGTCGAAACGTGTGGTAGGCAAATGGGACAGATTTAATCTTTAACTTTGGGAGGCTCGTTTGGATTCTTAGAAACACGGAATCGGATGAGTAAATAGTCTAAATTGAACTTCGGAATGTCAGGAACAAACGTTTATAAGGGGTCTAAGGCTAAAACGCATTTAAAAGGGCTAAATTGAGAGTTGAAAACAACCGGACGAATCTGGAAAATTCTGGAAACAGAGTATCTAAAAGAATTTGAGCTGGAAAGATCGGTTTGTAAATAGAGTTTCTAAATAAGGAATTAGGAAACTAAATATACTAGATCGAACTTCAGGAAGTCGGGAACAACTTTGTTAAAGGGATTGGAAGCAAAAAATGACTTTAAATGGACGGAATTAGGCATTGAAAATAAATGGACGAATCTGGAAAATTAATTTGGAAACAGAGTTCTAGCTAAGAATTGAACAAATTAAGAGCTTGGGAATGCTAAAGTGAATTGAAAAGACTTGAAAATAGGCTATTGGAACTGAGTTAAGGCTAAAGGGGAGCTAGAGAAGGAATCGAAGCTAAGAAAAATGAAGAACGAAAGGAAGAACTTGGAGAACTAAGAACAAAAGAAACTAGAGACTAAGCATTGGAGCTTTGAGAGGGGGTTTTGTGTGTTGAATGAGTGATTTATTATGAAGGGGAGGGGGTCTATTTATAGTTTTTTGGAGTAGCGTTTTGGTAATTATTTGGTGGTATTTTGGTAATTATTGGTCAACTACCCCTTATTTTTCTCTCTAACCTTGCCCACTACCTTGCCACATCATCAACTTCCTGAACTTCCTCCAACTACCACTAACTTCCATGCCACATCACCCCACTACCTTGTGGTTAGAGAAGATCTTAAGGTTTGGACCTAGATGTGGGGATGGGGCTAAGCTTGTAGGCTAGCCCGTGGCTGTGTCCGGATGCGTTTTGAGAAATCGGTGATCGACAACGGGCTCCGGGCGAGAACTAACCTCTAGTTCGTCGAGAGAAAGAACACGCCCCGCGTAAGTCTGGCTACGCCCTGCATAGTGCGGCTCCTGAACTTGGTGCGTCTTGTCGATGATGTTTACACAAGGCGTCTCTGGTCTTGCGCCCCGCGTGGTTGAGCTGTTGAAGTATAACTTCTCCGGGTGCATGATATACGCTTCGCGTATAGGAAGGTACGCCCCGCGTGTTTGTGTTTCTGATCCTGGAGCGCATTGTTGATGCGTTTTACGCATTGCGTATAGGAAGGCACGCCCCGCGTAATGGAGTCTCTGAAGCGGAACGTCTTCGGATGGCTGGTTACGCTTCGCGTATAGGAAGGCACGCCCCGCGTGTTTGAGGTGAGTTTACGAATGTATTTTTATTTTTATTTTATCATTTATTATTTTCTAGACAAAATATAAACTATATCCTAAAATCGAAACCCAAGTATTGTATATACATAAAATAAAATTTATTTTATTTTGGGCCAACACCTTCCAGACTTCATTTCACCTTCTTGCTCTCTATTTTTCTTGTCGGGGATAATTGTTGGTTCTTTCTGTTCCTGGATTTGGATCGCTAGATTTAGAGAACTAGCAATTGCGTTTCATAAATGAAACCGATACCATTTTTAATTTGACCATGACCTCTTTATATTGGTTATATTGATCTAAGAGGATTGTTAACTAGCAATTGTGTTTCATAAATGAAAGCCCAAATTTAGGAACACTATGCATTTTTAGATTCAATATTACAGTAAAACCTCTATAAATTAATAATGTTGGGACCATGGAATTTTATTAATTTAGAGAGTTATTAATTAATCGATAAATTAATAATTATTAATTTATAGAGTGATTTGAATTTTTTTTAAAAATAAATTTTAAATTACTAATTTAAATAAAGTTTTTGTCTAAAATCAATGAACAAATAAAATTAAATGCGCATTAATTAATAACTCTCTAAGATTTAGTATTATGAAGAAAGAAGTGGAATTGTAGTCTTCTTTTCTGTTTCACCATTAACCACTAAAGCTATTGATTGAGATGGAAAGGGAAATTGGTTGCTTCTTTGCTACTTAAGCGGTTAGCTGATTGTGTATGTATTATTGGAATAAGAATATGTAATTGCCTTTTTATCTAGTTGTTGATAATGCTTCTTTGTTCCGTCTCTTGATAAGTTTATATGCTGATGAATTTTAGATTATGAGTGAAATGCTTGAATCCTATTATTGCTCTTATGTTGTGGATTCTACTTCTGAGATTGCCCTTTTCTTTGCTAAAGTTCTTTGACTTGTTACCTTAGTTTCAATTTGGCCTAAATGGGTCTTGAGGATCATACAAAAAAAAAAAAAACTTAGATGGTTCCATCCACATGCATTCAATGATCACTAGGAACACATGTCAAATTAGGGTTTCGGGGACCCGTCCTCTTTTGGCCGAATTCCATCTTTTAGGGCCTCTAAATGCAATTTTATAGTTTTCACACCTTTTTAATGTAATTTTTTATGTTTTTTTTTTCTGTTTGACCTAATTAATAACTTTCAACCATTAATTTTAATTTCATAATACACTTTTAGGACATTATGTCCCTAAATCCTAGTTTGACACAACGTCATTTGTGGAAATAATTTAAAGCTCCGTTTGAATTCAATCCCTTGGAGGGAAGCCATTAATCCAAATGAAATTTGGTTTGACTTTTGAATGTTTAATTTGCGATCAAATTGTTCCAAAATGATCCGTGTAGGAACACGCATCAATTTAGAGTTTGGTGTGAAGTTGGAAATGGACCAACGGTCAAAGCCTAATGTAGACATTACCGAGACTTCAATCGGCACCAAAACAATTTTCTCGCGTATTTTTATCAATCAAAATAAAAAGTTAGAAACAAATAATACAGTTATACAATTAACTAAAATTTGGACAAAGGACTATAATGAATAAACTGAAAAGTTTATTTGGGTAACAAATTGAAAAAATGAATAAAATGAAAGTTCCAAATCAGGAACTAAAGTGAATAAAATATAAAGTTCGAAAATAGGGACTATAATGAATAAAATGAAAGTTCCAAATTAAGGACTAAAATGTGTAAAATAAAAAGTATTAAATTAAAGGTTAAAATGAATAAAAAGGAAAGTTATTAGAATGAAGATTAAAATTAAAGAAAAAGTTACTAAATTAGAGATTAACATGAATAAAAATTAAAGCTTGTCATTCCAAGTTGCTTTCTAAATTTTTCAAATTTTGCACCTTTTAGTCCTTTTGTAAAGATGTCAGCAACTTGGTCATGGGTCTTCACATACTGCATCTTAATGTCCCCATGTAAGACCTTCTCTCGTATGAAGTGATAATGTACTTCCACATGTTTAGTTCTTGTATGAAACATTGGATTGTCGGTTAAGTGGATAGCTGGCTGATTATCACAGTATAACTGTACCGAGTAATCGATTGGCTGATGGAGATCCTTCATGAGGTGTATTAGCCACGTATAACTAAATACATTGTTATCTCAATGACCTTACTATGACAAAGTTAAAAAAAACAGTTGTCATAACTAAACTACAATGACAGATACGAACATAACCTCTGTCATATTATACATAAAAGTTTTTGAGTTTCACTCACTCCAGTGACAGACTATATAAAAAATTTATGGTTAGAATACATCTAATTGACGGTTCCTAATAATAATAACGTCATCGTAACAATGAAAAGATGACAGAGCGCAAGTGAGCGTATGTCAAGTGATGCTGCTAGAGATGACAGAACACCATTGTGGTCTGATGCACCATGAGACGGCAGCGAGGCCATGACAATTTTATATCTTGCGAGACGACTGTTTTGAATCGTCATCTGAAAAGATATTCGGTTTAGTGTTTGTCTACTTTCTCGATTTGACACTCGTCAAACTAAGACTCAAACACAAAGGCTTTAACCACTCGAGCCAAATTTAATTAGTGTAAATTCATATGTTTCAAAACCACTCAATTAAATACAGAAAAAGAGGTTTAAGGTCTAATTATATCCCTCTAAATTATAGCTTAAAAATCTATGCTAATTTAAAAGTTAATTAGGTGTCTAACTTTTTAAAATTACCATTTAGGTTCTTAATGTATGCTAAAACTGTTAATTAAATCCATCTCATAATGGAAATAATTTTTGGTTCAAAACTGTTTAATATTTTCAGTTCAAATGAGATTAGTATTTTATAATATTTTTTATTTTGATTATCAGTTCAGTTTAAATCGAACAAAATCAATATTACATCAAAACATTTCTTAACATGTGTATATAATTGATTAGGTTTAATTGATTACTAAAACTGAACCAATAACTGAAAATATCATAAAATAAGTCAAAACCCACAAAATCCAGTTTTTCTTTGAACCCATTTCATCAATTTCCCACTGCACTTTTTGGTCTCTGTTTCATCCTTTTTTACCTACAATTCCTGCTTTCAGATCCAATTTCCTCTTTTTCTTTTCAAAGGTTTCATAAGGTTTTAACTTTGAATCCGACATTGGAAATAAGAGTATTATTGATAAAATGTATTAGAAAAGTTTAGTTTAGTAGTCTATGTTTAAATAGGTCGAAATATGTAAATAGATTTATTCATTGGGCCAGTTGTATAAATTTCTCTAGAATACCGATCATAACCGAACTGAAAATATATAAAAACTAAACCGATTTGTGTTTCCAATTACAGAAGCGATTAATTAACACTTCAGCATAGTTAGGATCTAATTTATGATTTTACAAAATGAAGGATCTAATTAATTTTTAAAATATAGGTTGAGAACCTAATTGATTTTAAAAGATTTGGGATTCTCTGAACTTAAAATTCAAATTGAGAATTCAAATTGTAATTTCAATTCAAATTGAGAAATCAAATTGTAATTTCAGTATTAATTATCAAATTTTAAATTTTAATTATTCAATTATATATTGAATAAATAAAGTTGATTTTGTAATTAACTTAATAGTTTTTTATAACACTATTTATCATGAAACCACATTTTTTATTTTCTAAATTCTTAATTTAAAGTTTTTATTCTCTAAAATTTGACGTTCTCCCTACCAACCTAATAACAGTTAAATGATATCAAAACGAAAATTTTGAAAACTTAAAGTTGTTTAGAAATGTCACAAATTCTTGAATTTATTTATTTTAGAATTGTTAATAGTAATTTTCATGCGTTGATTGAAGTTTAGTTGCAATTATTTTAGTACGTAAAGTTTAATGGCTTTTGTTTATATTTTGTGGTTTAGTGGTTATACTCTGAAAATGAGTAAAGTTGAGTTGGTCAGTGAATTTTCATGTTTGTATCAAAATGGTCACTCAACTTCAAATTGTCTTAATAAAATAATTCAATTTTGAATTTTGTCTCGATAAAGTCACTTCGACGATTTTAAGAGTAAAAAACCGGAAAGGTGATGTGATTGTCACGCCAGCTATTGTCAACTTTCATCGTTGACCCAAACGATACTCGACATCAACCTGGATGACATGTGGTTGCCATCTAACAGACCGAAACAACACATATCGTTTCGGTCAGGTAGATGGAACATATATGTCATTTCGGTCAAGTAGGTGGCACCAAGTATCGTTTCAGTCAGCAATAGAAGTTGAATAGTAATGACGTGTCTATCATATTATATTTTTGCTATTATTTTACTTTAAAGTCGCTAAAATGACTTTATTAAAACAGAATTCATGAATAAAAATAAATAAATTAATGAATGAATAAAAATATCAAAACACCTTTGGCAAAGATAATTCATAATGTAAATATTTAAAATGATTATATATATTTTTTTTAAATATTTGCGCACAATGCTCTTACATTAAAGAAGAAAAAAAAATCCCCACCAGATCCGGATTATATTTAATTACTAAAATTATATTTAAAATGGAAATAAACTAACCTAAACACCTTAGAAATATCTAAATAATACGAGATATGCATACTCATATTTCAAAGAAATAATTTCCTTTTAATAATTACAATCAATATTCAACACTAATTTATTCGCCTAAAATATTTCAAAGAAATAATAAAAGAATATGCATACTCATATATACTAAATAATAATATTAAGTGATAAACATCAAAATTGATCCAAACATTTTATGACTATTAATAAACCTTGTTAGGATTGTAACGTGTTAAATCAACAAGTAAACAATAATGTTCAAATTTTTGACCCTAATATTTTACAAATATTATGAAATCTTGTTGGGATTGTAACGTGTTAAGTCAACAAATAAACAGTAATAGTCAAATAGATCATGTAAGGAATTTGGTCAGTCACCATTAAATCCAATTTTATTAAATTTAAATATTAGAATAATTTTAATTTCCACCGTATGATTTTAATATGCCTAAATCTAATAGTATGATTAAAGTCTAAATAAATTAATTAATGAATAAATAAATAGGTGAATAAATAAAAATTTCAAAATACCTTTGAAAAAAGAATTCACAATGAATTTTTTTGTAATGAATATTTTTCATTACTAAAATGATATTTAATTAAAATAGATAAAGGAAATAAATCTTGTTTCCATATTCTTAAAAATATTCCATATCCATAACATCAACATATTCCTTAATAAAAATAATGATTGCAAATATATAACACTAATTTATAGGCTAAAAAATTTGAAAAAAATAATAAAAAATTATTACAGTGTATTGTCTTTGCAAAGATGTCCAAAATACCCTAATCACAATTGTAATATGTGTATAAAAAGGAGGGGAGAATAGCTTAATCAAACTTTATACCGGTCTCCAGAAGAAAAAATAGTTCTTTCTTTCCCCTATTTCTTCTCACTTTTCCATTCATGGCTTCTTTCAATGGTGGAGATTGTATCGAAGGCCCATGGAGTCCTCAAGAAGATGATACTTTAATCAAGCTAGTTAAACAACAAGGCCCCAGAAATTGGACTTTCATAAGCACCCGAATTCATGGCCGCTCAGGAAAATCATGCCCGGTGGCTTAATCAACTCTCGCCAGAGGTTCAGGACAGACCTTTTACTACGAAGGAGGATGATACCATTGCTGGACTCTTGCCTGGCCGGACTGATAATGCCATTAAAAATCGTTGGAAATCTACTTTGCAGAGAAAACGCCAGGCCGAGTTCTTGTCTGCATCATCCAAGTCTAACTTGATGGTCAAGAAGATGAGTCTTGACGTTTCATCTGAGTCTAGGTCTGATTCGGGAGCGAAGAGGCTGTGTTTGGGTGTACGAACGGATTATAGTTGTTTCAGTAGGGTGCCTGAGACAGTGTGGACTTTGTGTCCACCGGGGGATGGGTTGGTTCTGGGAACTGCTGTGGCGGAGAAGGGAGGAGAAGAAGGCGGAGACGCTGAGAAAGAGGAACAGGAGGAGAAATGTTTGCTCAGTTTAATGCAAAAGATGATAGCTGTTGAAGTGAAGAGTTATATTGATAAATTAAGGTTAAAATGAGACAAGACTAGATTTATAAACTCTTCTTTTATGAGTAATAATGTTTTTAAGATAATTAGGATTAATATTTAACTGCATTTGATCTAATTCATTTTTCTATACATTTTTCGGATAAGTTTTTTTTACTACAAGATTATCATTATCTCGTATACATGATTTAGAAAATATTACAAGGAAATTCAATTTGGGGTTTTTATATTTTTTGTCACGACACGATTTCAAAAATAACCTGTTTGATGCAATTACTAGTTTTTTTAATCACAAATACACGATTTTAAAAATAACTTCTTTGACATTATTATCTTTATTTTAGATAAATAATCAGTTTTGATCAACTTTAAACATCTGCTATCAATATGCTATCACTTAGTCACGATTTTATACCTAACTTTTGACATCTTCTATCAATATTTTTATTTTGTTTTTCCCAATTGTTTTTTTATCTATTCAATTTAATTGTAACACCAAAACTTAATTAAAGTCCAATCGTTGCACTATTGAGAATCAATTTCACTTTCAGAAACTAGTAAATTATTTATCCAAATTAATCAAAAAGTATGCAAAAAGAAAAACCCATAATAATTTCACATAATGCAAAAACTTCAGGGTTTATGAAAGAACTTAAGGAAAAAAAATGGCAGATTTGCTACTCCTAATACGAACCGGTCGTTACTGTACACCACAGATCGAAAAGAAATTCGTAGCCCATTCAAAAACGATAACAGAATAGAAGACTTTTCCGAGTTGCTATCCTGATAAGGATTTGATTCCCCCTTCTAATATCATCTAGGGTTGAACTTATCCTGTCCTCCCTGCATCTGAAGCGAGAGCAAATGCTGTTGAAATCTGCAAAATACAACTCCAATCCAACTCAATTAAGATGTGTTCGGGTCCGGAGAGGGATCCCATCACAAGGGTCTACTGGGGGCAAGCGTTCCCCTGCCAATTTTTTTGGAACATCTCTAAACTGGATATGGGGTCCCTGTGGGGACGGGGATGGAGATCAGGGGATGGGAAATGCATTCCCTGCCCCATCCGGTTTACATCCGTAGAGAATTCTTGCCGCAGCAGATGAAATCTCTGCTTCCACTTGCTCTACTATTATTTTGTATAAACTCAGAAACAATCCGGTGTAGGCTAGCATCATCACCTATGGAATGTTCAATTTATACAAACGAAAAGTAAAGTTTAAGTTCCATATAAGAAGGTGTTTCATCTTAGCAAATTACTAATTAGCATAGATTGTCTCACCACATCTTGTGAATTGTCATTCTTAAGCCAAACCTATTGTAAACAAAAAACTGAAATGAAAGGTTTTGGACAATTTTGACTTCATTTTTATTTTCACTATAAATCCATTTTAATATAAGAAAAAGTTGTAAAAAAAAACATTTATGAAACCTGTTCTAGAGCTAGTACATATTCTTCATTAGACAATTAAATAATAGTAACTTTGTAAGGATTTTATAAAAGGACAGGTTCACACTGAGCTCATGGAATTTTTCATTATGGCATATATATTCATCTGAATTAACACACTTTCTTCTTTGTCTATGTCATAGGGATGAAGGCTTAAACATTGTACTAACGGTGACACATAATATTAATCATAATAAAGCAAATGGATCATAACATGAAGAGTCATATATATTTTACTAAAACTATTATTGGATCTATATTGATAATTTTCATGATAGAACTTCCCATAATTAAACAAGATAACATCTTATTAATATTGATGTTCAGTCGAGATATGTTCAGGTGGTGATCCAGGTCCAGGGTTATGAATTGGGTTTTGTCCCCCATGAGTTTCTCTCAAAGAATGACTGTTTGTCGGGAGCTGGGGTGGTTCTCCAGGTCCGGGGTTATGAATTGGGTTTGGTCTGCCAGGGGTTCTTCTGAAAGAATGACGGCTGTGATGAATTGGGTCAGGTCCACCAGGAGATAGTCTAAAAGAATGACCATAAACTCGGCTTGACTGTTCATGATCAGCAGTAATGAGTTGGGATGGGTGATGAATTGGGTCTGGTCCACCAGGAGATAGTCTAAAAGAATGACCATAAACTCGGGATGACTGTTGATGATCATCGGTAATGAGTTGGGTTGGGTGATGAATTGGGTCTGGTCCGCCAGGAACTTCTCTAAAAGAATGACCATAAACTCGGGTTGACTGTTGATGATCAGCTGTAATGAGTTGGGGTCGGTGATGAATTGGGTCTGGTCCGCCAGGAACTTGTCTAAAAGAATGACCATAAACTCGGGTTGACGGTTGATGTTGAGCTGTAATGAGTTTGGGTGGGTTATGAATTGGATCTGGTCCGCCAGGAACTTGATTGAAAGAATGACGGTAAACATGAGGCAATTGAAGAGAAAGATTTGCATTAGAAACTTGCACAGTTAGAGCATGAAGAAGAATGAGCATCATAGCTCCTATTGTTGATAAAATCATACTGGATAAGTGTATTGCATTAAGATATCCAATTAGAGGGATATATATATACAAACACTGAAAATCTTAGAGGATCTGATATAAAACCATGAATTGCAAGTATACAGAATTTGAGTTTTATATTTAGCAACTTGGGTCAGAGGAGATTTGATCCCTTGAACCCAAACCAATATTTTCACTTGGACTAGATTTGGCTTCCATGTTTTCTAACAATCAAACCCATAGATAACCAATATTTTCACTTGGACTAGATTTGGCTTCCATGTTTTCTAACAATCATACCCATAGATAAGCTTGAGTGGGTAGCTTCATTTTGGTTGCAAAAAAATTAAATTCACTTAACCCAATTCAAAATCTTTTAGTGATAGAAATTATATTTAGCATCTTGTTTTCTTTCATGTATAAACTCTTTTAGTGATAGAAATTTAAAAATATATAAGGACAATTTTAAAATGTCAATGTTATTTTTGTATTAGGAAGTAAATTAACACCATCTTCCAAAAATTTGATTCTAAATCTATTTAACAAATTTTAACCCATTAATAATATTATATTGGATTTTTGTAATGTTTTCGTAAATCACGTGTAATTTTACTATCTCTATAAAAATGACATGTCAAAATATGAGATGTTCAATTTGTGTTTGCGAGTGAATCCTATTAATAGCTAATCATATTTTATTTTTCTGATTAATATTATTAGCTTTTATTGCATTATATTGTGTAAGGGTTGATTTAAAAAATTTATTAACAACCTCAAAATGAATTTTTTCAAGAATTAAAATTTTTTAGTATCACATTTACTATGAAATAATATTTTTTATTTTTTTAGCTTTCTCTCAAGTGTAAACATTAACTTTCTTTTAATCACCAGACAATGCATAAATTACATCAAAACTAAAAAGTTGAAGAATTAAAATTCTTTAAAATATGCTCTTTAAAACATCCTCTTCAAGAAGTCCATCATTTCACAATCATGCATATCTATGAACTATTTTTTTACATCTATATAATGTGTAAAAGTTAATCAATGAAGTCATGTTATAGTTATCCGCGAAGTTCTGTGGTTAAATTGCATGTTTGAGTCGTGATCAATTTATTTTTTATTCATTAAGTCATTATAAATTAAACTGTTGATTAATTATTTTTAAATACATTAAGTCTCTATTTTTTAAATGGATATACTAAGTCTTTGATTAATTATTTTTTTTCAATATATTAAGCCCTCCCGTAACAATTCATTTATGCCAAAAATTCAAACTCGGTTTAGCATGCATAAACTGTCAGCATATCAATATTTTTCTAAAATAAAATGTATGTGCCACAAGCTTTGATTGGTTTGCTAGCATGTGAGACAGAAATGTACAAGTTATGGATACAAATATGCATTGAAAGATGCGGCAAAATACTACTGTGATATCAGCAAATTTTCCAAAAGGCTTTGGAATTTGGATATGCATAATAAAACCAAGATATTATTTTTAATTGAAGTTATTATTATTATTTGATAAATTATTTTTAACGAATATTATATTAATTCTCTTCAAATCATTAAAGAACTAAACCACTTCAAAGGGAATAACATTCTAATTTTATATTGAACCACCCAAAATTAAAAAATAGTCATTTATTTGGATTCTCACACTACAAGAAAAAGGAGTATTAGTAAGAAAAATTTAATAAGGGTCTAAAATTCACTTATAAAAAATACTTTTAATAAGCACAAATTCTATTATTATTTAATAATAAGCAAAAACCCTTTTTGATTTACTTTTACCAAAAAAAACCCCTTATTAATTCATTCTAAAGTAAAACCCCTTTATTTTCTATTTTAATATCTAAATTAAAACCTCTTATAAATTCTAATAAAAAAATTAAATACTTATTAATTATAGTAATAACAAGTTAATCACTTATTAATTTCTTTTGCTTTTAATGCCCTAAATTTTCCCCCCATGAATTTTCATTTCCCTCCCAAACTTTTGGTTCTCTCCCTCTTTTCTTTTTGTTCCCCCCAAATTAAGGGTCATTACCCTAACCCCATGGCTGCTGTTCTTCTTCCGTCAAACACAATGACTGATGTTTTCTCCTCTCTTCCCCACTCTCCATGAACGTCAATTTCCTCTCTTGGCCGCTCTCTATGAACGTCATTCTCCTCTCTTGGCCGCTCACCTCCTGCCTCAGTTCGGTCTCACTGCTAAGGTTTCTTTCTTTCTTCCATTTTTGTAATCGTTCTCCATGTATGTTTGTGTTTTCTGCGAATCTGTTCTATTGATTGCAGGTTAAGAGAAGGAAGTCACAGAATGTTAAGTCCAAGCAAAAACATATCCACATGGAGTCTCGAGAACCAAATCACAGTATCCAATTTGTAAAAACTTTAAACGTCTCTTCTTTTTCTTTCTTATTCTTGAGCTATTTTGCTTATTGATTCTACATACATTTAAACTTTTATTTTGATTAGATTCGATTTAATCTTTGTTTGGTGTTTATTAGTTGAAAAATGAGGTTTCCCCTCTTAATTGGTGCTCATTATTTGTCTTAGCTGCTTTAATTTTAGGGTTTTCTTCTTGTTTTCTCTTCCTAAGTTTGTAAGTACATGGAAGAGGTGGAATAGTGTTTTAGGTTTCAGCAGTCAGATTGGACTTAGTTTTTCAAAATTGAAAATGAGTGCTGAAATCGTTTTTGGCTTTTTACATGGTGTTATGTATAAAGTGGAATACTGGGAGACTTCTTACAAGGATTGAGGTTTGTGTGATTGATTTGATCGTGTTCATGTTTTTGCATAGAGTGTCAAAAGCAGATTTTGGGAGTTGGATTTAGCAAGGATTGCAGGCTTTCCTCCCTAAGGCTGGGCTAATAAGCAGAGTTAACAACTTCAAGGAGTTAAAAGAAAATATTAATTTAAAATTCTTCAAATTTATTGCTTTCATTAGTTGACCATGTATATACTCTGAATTTTATAACCAAATTATGTATAACACATGAAATGCGCAGAATGTGTTGATGCTATACTATCGTATAGATTATGTTTTCTATAAAATCCAGTGGGAATTGCTCATGTATCTATTTTCTTATTGTTTTTTGCTTTCGTCTGGTTTCTAACTAGAGGATGGAGCAAATGTCTTGTAGTGACATTAATATATGGATTCCTTCTCTTAATTTGTTATACGGCTTATATCTGCAGTTATTTCTGAAGAGGCTTACGATTGTTCATATGCCTCCACCTATGGTGGGGCGTGATGTTCATACACCCCACCTGTGGTGGAGGCATATTCTTCACATGCCCCAATACCGAAAATTTGATTTTTTAAAAATCATTCGATTTTACTTATAACAATCGTAAATAAAACATATTTTTGAACAAAATTATGTATCATTAGTCATTTCCCATGTTTTTTCTTTACCAAATTAGTCCGGATTAGATTTTGGAGAGTTTTGTGTTTTTTGTGTGTTTTGAGAGGATTTGAAAATTTGAGAACATGAGTGAATTTGTTGAAAGGGCAATTTCATCTTTTCACGGGGCTAGGGGTGGGAAATGATGGCTAGGTTTAGTAATCCACAATATAAATTATAATTTATATTAAATTAAATGAATTCTGGAAACTATTGTATGTGTATAGTCTCAGGGTTCAGAATATTATACTATATAATAATTTCAACCATTTAATTTATTATATATTAAATCTAAAGCTAACTTATAATCAGATACAATTAAATTATACTAACTAATAATTAATAAATATAGTTTCTAATTAAATTTAACTTAGTTCGATCGGTTCGGTCAATTCGATAATTTTGATTTAAAAACCGAACCGACCGAATTTACCGAATTGTTATAAAAAATAAAACCAAAACCGAACCTAATAGATCGAAAAGCCGAACCGAAAAACCGAAATGCTTCGGTTCGGTCGGTTATTTCGGTCCGGTTCGGTTTTTGAACACCCATTATAACTCTGATATTATTAGTCATATTGTTATTTTTTCTAGTTTTTTTATATTGATTTTTAAAAATAATATAAAATATAAAAATTAACTAATTAGAAATTAGAATAAAAGAAATGAAAACCTAATATAAACATTGTTTTGTTAACAACAATTGCATCCGGTATTCTTCGTCCAAAAGACATATTGATGGGCAATTGTTATTGTTACTTGGTCCGCTTTTGAATTTATGAAAAAAGCCCAACCTTAGTCTTCAATCCACGTCGGGTTGGGTTGGTGTGTGGACTCTATATTTTTTATTAAAAAAATAATAATATTTATTGTTATTATTTTTAATAATTCGGATTTAATTGTTTTTTATATAATTAAATTCCTTTTCTCCTAACGTTTCTTCAATGGTCATGGTCAGTGGTCATAGTAAATCGAAACTGAGCATTTATAAAGTGCAGACAGAAACAAGTTGGTACAATGCAATTTGAATTCGTACGATGCAATTTTCTTTAAGTCATTGTTTTATGTTATTTTTTAGTATTTTATGAGCGTTTTGTACTTAGTTTTCATTGTATTTTACCTTATTCTCGTCTTAATTGGAGTTTGGAGTAATTTTAGAAATTACTTGATGAGCTGCGATTCCAAAATTAGAAGGAAGAAATCAAATCTAGCTAAACTCCAAAACCTTCCTTACTAAATTCTAAATCAATTATGGCAAGAAAAAGAAACATCCTTGAAGGTTATGGAGATATAAATCTGCCTAAAAAGACTCCAAAACCTTCCTTGGTCAATTCCAAATCAAATATGGCAAGGTAAGACAACAACATTAAAGACTATAGAGACAATTTAGGTGGTTTTTATGTAAATATGTGGCCCAAAACTCCTATAAATAGGGACCTTATTGCTAGTTAGCTCCTGACACCATTTTTACATCGTTTGTAGCTTATTTTCATTCACTTTACCTTTCAGTTTCACTGGTTCTTAGAAATTATTTTCTTTATTTCAGTTCTACTTCTCTTTTAGTGTCGCAAAGGTTAAACTAATCCATAGTTTAGACCTTGCAAAGCTAGACTTTGGTTTGCATTCACCTTGTGTACTCAAGTACTATTATATTGACGTTCTTATTTTCTTTCATCTTTATCTTCTTCCATTTCTAAGATTTCAATTTTAGTATATTTGAGCATGAGTTCCCTAATTCTATTTCTACGATGCTTACATGTTTTAGCTCAATCATGAGCTAAATCCACATGGGCTAGGAAGAAGGTAAACTTAGCCTAATCAAATATGAATCTTTAATGAGTTTTAATATTGTGTTGTAAGAACTTAGCAAAAGAATTAAGTGACAACCATTGCTTTATCTCTATTTGAAAATACACTTTTACCCTTGTACAATTTACCTTATTTTCTGTCATCCTCTATCGCTCTCATCAATTTCTCTCAACCCTAACTTACTATTTTCTTTCAAAATACAAGGAGATAATGTAAAAATTATTTACCCTTGCTACATAAAAAACAATGAAAGCCTAAACAAAAGTAGTTTATGCATGCTTGTATTAATATCAATTTCAGATACCTAATGTAAAATCCTCTTGTGAATTGGCACTTAAAGAATTGAAAAATTGAAAATAATTATCTATCTTAGTGTTATATTTTTTAAGAACACCTTAAACAAAACATAGTTGTCAAATCCAGATTCATGAATTATGACTCATTCATCCAATTGTAAGATTGGGTTCAAATTTATAATATTATATATGTATATATATATATAAAATTTACCATGATATGCTTAATACTATCAAATATTAATCTAGAGTGAGTTTAGTAGTTTCTGTCGTTGAAGTTCTTAATGAACAATGTGGAAAATTATGAAGATAATTTGGTTCTTATCGACTGTTGTTGCACGATGACAAAGTGCACACATTCTCTAAATGGGCTCGGATAGGATGGAACTTGTGTATTGAAATTTAAAAATCATGTTCACATGTTTTGATTTGTTAATTAATTATATTAATCTTGTTTCTTATTCTTTAAATTTGTTATTGGTTCTTTTTCCACTAATTTATCTCATTCCTTGATTAGAGTTACAATTTTCTTAAATAACAATATGAAATTTGGGATAAGGTAGATTGGCCGCCCTATAGATCCTATTCAAAATAGAGCTGAATCGACCTAAATCATACCATTCCAATTGTCAATTGTAAGATTATGTGATAATTTGGATTGACCTTATAGATTTCGCTCGAATTATAGCTCAATGGGTTCGAATCCTGAATCATAAAATTCTATTAATAGTGAAACAAAGTGACGTTTTACTTGAATTGCACTTTTAGAGAAAGTCCTGAATAATAAGCTTTTGTTTCGTCATGAGGGGCTTAATGTTACCAAATATGAATGATTAGGTGCCTTGGGATGTCTGGAAACCAAATTACACTTCTAGCCATTACTTATTATTATTACTTTTTTAATATTCTTAAAGAAAGTATACTGATAGTAGCTATTGATACAATTTCTTGGTTTTTAAGGAAGTAGCAGCCAAGACATATATTTAGTTATACTAGAGAAGAAGAAAGCAGATAAAAAAGGAAAAAGAACAACTTGATGCTCAAAATGATTGGGTTCCCAAGACAATGATGAAGCATGTCTTGGCCAAACCATATACTGTGTATTATGAAAGGAGACTAGCAGGCAACGTTCTACCACAGAAGAAGTAAGAAGATGAAGAAGGAAAATGAACAACTTGATGCTCTGAAGAATTAGGTTCTAGATACACTAGTGAAGCCTGTCCTGGCCAAACAACATATTATGTATTATGAAAGGACACCGCCAGGACAGACTTCAGATGTGTCTCTGAAACCCAATTTTTCTGAGCACCAAGTTTTTCCTTCTCCTTTTTCATCTGCTTACTTCTTCTCTCGTAGAACTTAAAACTTTGTCCGGGTGCTGAGTTTCATGTCACTCTCCTTTTATAATACACAATATACAATTACCAAGGACAGACTTTATCAGTGTCTCTCGAACCCAATTCTTTTAAGCAACAAGTTGTTCATTTTCCTTCTTCATCTGCTTACTTCTTCTTTAGTAGAACTGAATATCTGTATGGATAGTACTTCCCTGGAAACCATATCAGAATGACCAGCTATCAATATAATTTCTTTAAGAATATTAACAATAATAATAAGTAGAGGCTATAAGTAATGTTATCAGAACCGGATCAGATATCAAACCGGATTTATAACTGGGTCATGGGTCACTTGGTCGGACCATATGGCTCGGATTGGTCGGACTGGATAACGTAATAAATAAATAATATTTATATATTAAATATATATAATTAATTTAAAATTATTTTTATAAATTATATATAAACCAATATATGGCATGGCATATTAATAATAATAATTTTTTTTGAAGAAACTAATAATAAGAAATAGAATATAATAAGAAGTTAAGATTATGTTGTTAAAAAAAAATAATAAGAAGTCAAGCATATGTTAAAAAAAAAGTTTAAGAAATAAAACAATGAGTAAAGAAGTCTGATGGAAGGTCCAACTAACAATTTGAGATAGAAAGTTTCCCACATCGGAATAATAAATCAAGTCAAGATAGGTGCTCCATATATATATAGTTTCAATACCTCTGTTAATCTTGTGCGCATGAAATTATTGTGCGCATGAAAGACATTGATTGTATTTCCTGCACTGATCAAGAACAAACTTGTTGACGCTCAAATGAGGTTCTCCTTCATAAGCTCCAACAACTTAATGAATCTTCTCCATCAATTTTGCGCTCATGTAACTGTTTTTAGGCACCCGTATCCCATGAAATCCACCATTTATAGTCAGTGGAGGCATTTGAACAATGGGAAACCTGTTAAGAACTTGAAGATTGTGAATGTATCCCTTTTTCTTTGTTGGAGCACTAATATGTTTTGAATCAACAAATTATGACTTCACTTCAAATAAGAAACTTCGACAAACAATGTCAAGTTTTTTATATGAAGTGAGGTCATAATTTGGTAATTTGAAACATATTAGTGATGCAATGAGGAATAGGGGATACTGTCACAATCTTCCAATTCATAACATGTTTCCTCTTGTTCAAATGCATCCACTGACCATAAATGGTGGCCTTTATGGGACACGAGTGCCTAAAAACGATTACCGGAGCGTGAAATTGATCGAGAAGCATTAGTCGAACTGATTAATATAAATCACTTGGTAACTCATTCTCGGTAAGATTTATGCATTTGCAAAGACATTTTTATAGTTTAAAAGTTTACAAATGCGGCTTATGGGTGTTAGTTAACCTAATATTCCTTCTCCAATCTAATATATGGTTTTAAGATTGATACAGTTGCGTACCATTTAACTATACTGAAAGACTTGTTCCCAAGAGGCATAAATATGTTGTCTATACGAGAGGCAGAAGTTTCTCTTCACCGGCTAGATATTAGACTAAAGAATGTAGTGTCAGTTGAGCAGCAAAAAGTCAATAGAAACGTAATGAGGTGTTGGTGGGAGCAAACCAACCAGACCATCAATTTGATAGACTTAGAAGATGTCCAATATTTAAAGGAAGACAAAATTAGTGCAACTAATTCAATCATTTTGAGGATTGGATGTAACAATCTTGCCGGTAGTAATAGATTTCATCCTGATAGTTTAGAGGGTAAAGAATCATCCTTTTCTTGGCCTTATTCTAGCTCAAACTTTTTGTTGGCCTATTATTGGTAATACTTCGTAAAGCGATAGTGATGCGCATTTTACGTATACGTGCATGTGAAGGCAAGTATACCTTAATCGTGTATCAAGTAATAAAGTGAAAGTAGAGTATCATTCCTGCGAGGATGGTGATTATAAGTACTAATAGCTTTGCTTACTGTCTATTATTTAAACAATCAAAATGTAAAGTTTCTTGGACAACCAAGTTAAGACTTAAGCAAGAAATGAAATGAAAGTTATACAAATTAGGTGAAGCTTACTTATAATGAAATAAACTAAGGCTTCTAGCTTTACTTAACCCTTTTGCTTGGTAATAACACTTGACTTTTTTAAGTTGTTTTATCCTTTTTAAGATGACGATTCTTCTTATTAACTAATAGATTCTCGAGATTGGTTCTAAACTCTCCATTAATTACTTTACCTTGGTGCGCTAAAGTAATTAATCTAGAGAAGCATTAAGTTTTATTAATCCAAACTTTTTTAACCTACTTTACCTTGGTCCGGCTAAAGTGATAGACTTAGAAGATGCCTTTTTTTAATTTGTAAACTTTCTCCTCCTGTCCTTTGACTATAAAACCTTTTGGCTTCCCAACAAAAATTTCTTCACAAAGGTAGCCATTTATAAAGGCTGATTTAACATCCAATTGGTAAAGCTTCCACCAATTTTGTGCAGCCAAGGCGAATAACATTCTAATGGTGTACGACCATGTAAAACCCGCTAGCAGGCAACCGAACGAGAGCGAGGGATATTCTTCCCCTAAATAAACCGCTACCATTTGGACGTCTGAACCGAGCCGAATAGTGTAGAGTATAAACCCTTAAATGTGAGACGCCCTTTAGAGCTAGGTTCCCAAATAGAAACGTCACTTTCGTCGAGGCCACGGTGGACTTATTCAATACGGTCTTGTATTTCTATAGGAAGCTGATCAAGGCGTTCCAAGGCATCCACCGAAAGGAAATCCTCTACAGATTCATAAAGACGTCGTTGAGTTTTGATTGGTATATTCAGCTGGTCCGCAACTGATGGTTTTATCCAAAGCCCAGTCCAATATTTAAGACGTGATCTGCTCCCAATCCACCATCGCGTGCTGTTATAAATGACGATATACATAGATTTGCATAAGGACCATACAAATGACGGAGAGACGCAAATCCTAGGCAGTCCCGACACCATAAAAAACTGTCGTTTCAACAATTCAACCACAAATCCATTCCCTTGTATCAGACCTTTCCCAACAACGCTAAGTTGAACAAGCCAAATTTTTTCATCCCAAGGCCACCCTCATCAACCCGAAGAAAACAAATGTCCCATTTTACACTTATGAGTTTGCTTTGGTCTATGCAACCCATCCAAAGAAAATTCTTAACAGATTTATTAAGCCATCGTATGATACTAGTTGGCCATTTAGAAATAAAGAACGAGTGAACAATTGATCCAGTAACAACTAATTTAAAAAGTGACAGACGACCCGCTAGCGATAGGGCATTACCTTTTCAATTACTGAATTGGGAGAGAAATTTGTCAGCCAGATTACGAAAGTAGCATGCTCTCGGAGCTCCTTTGAACGGATTGTCTATAGAACGAAAGACGTGCCTCCCAAAATAGACACTAGATTTCCCCCAACGGACCTCCTGATCAAAGATACTGCCATAGAACTGAAACATGTCCTTCAGAGCTTTGACATTACGCAAGGTAGCCTTGCCAAAAACCAACATGTCATCCACATATAATAAGTGTGATGAGAAGGAAGTATTACTAGTATAATCCATCGGGAGAAGAAATCCTCCGCCAGTCCAAACAGAATAGGAGAGAGTGGATCCCCTTGTCTGACCCCTAGAACAACCAAAATAACCGTTAGCAGATCCGCCAATCAAAACCGAGATGTGTGATGAGAGGATATTTAGAATCCAGTCCCTAAATTGTAACGAAAATCCAAAAGTCACAAGCACAACCAATAAGAAATTCCTGTCTAAGGTGTCAAAGGCCTTCCTAATATCAATTTTCAGCGCCATATTCCCCTTAAATTCGCGCTTGTCAAGCATGTTTATACCTTTAGAGGCTGCCGCGAATAAGAAATTCCTGTCTAAAGTGTCAAAGGCCTTCCTCATATCAATTTTCAGCGCCATATTCCCGTTAAATTCGCGCTTGTCAAGCATGTTTATACCTTTAGAGGCTGCCGCGATATAGTGCTGCACACTACGACCATGTACAAAACCAAACTAATTAGCCGATACAATCCGGGAGGCAATAGTGGCAAGCCGATCCGCTAGGATCTTGGATATAATCTTAAATGAGAAATTGCTCATCACAATTGGTCTCAAATTTTCAATTCTATTGGCGCCCTAAGATTTTGGAAGCAGAGCCATCAGGTTAGAATTAGTTTGTCTTATGTTTCTCCATAACAAAAGTGGCGTGGAATTGACGTGGACACGGCTTAGCAGACTTTGCCTTCTGCCTAATTATCAACAAATGGAATTCATGTGAAGTGGCGTGCACAGCCTTGTGTCCTACCTCAACAACAATTAGTTTGTTTATTTTAATTAGTCATGCTCATACGCCAATAACAATTATTTATTTTATTCTCTTTTTAATTTTAATTAGGCAAATTACCCATTTCCATTAGCTTACTCTTTCATTCTTTAATTGTTTGTAAGGACTATTATGCCCATAGCTAATTAGATTTAGGTTAGGTATTTAAGCTTTGTTTTCGAGGTTGTACGGCAACCAACGTTTTTTTATTGAAATTAAATTCAGGATTTGTTCTCTTGAGATTCAAGTGAGGGTTTCTCTTGTGTTCTTTGGGGCACTACAACTGAACAATTCAGAATCGAATGCTTGTTAGTTAGACTAGGGATTGGGTCTTTGCAACTCCGTTTTGCACGGGTTTTCTTCCGTCTCAATTTATCATTCCGATTTTTATTCTTGGTTGTTGGAGATTGGGATTGGGTCTTTGCAACTCCGTTTTACAAAGGCTCTTTTCTATCCAATCCTGATTCGTTAGCTTTCTTGGAGATCAAATCTAGTTGTTTGGTTTTCGAGGCACCGTTCCTCAGTTATAGATATATATATATTAAAAAAAACTATAAAAATTTGAGTCTAAATACAGTTGTAGAAGGTAAGGGGTGCCAACGCATCTTGACTCTCAGAAACCATCTCACATTTTGAGGTTTCAATTTTTTTTAAGTTATAGTCTTATGGATTTTATGTGATAAACTTATGCCGTAAAGGAACATTAATACGACAACGAAGACATAGTATATTATCGGTGCGTACTAATTCATATTCAAGTGGATTTAGGATTCAGGTTCTATCAAAAAATTGTATTATAAAATTTTATCCAATACAACCATTTTTTGTATTAAATTGATTTTCAACATTTCCTGTTGCAGATATATCAATATATTTATCATCATTATGCATTTTCACGGTGACTTTTGAACCACTCAACTAAATTAGAATCTGTATATATAATTTTCAATTCTACAAGCCCACAAATGTAAAATAAATTCTCAAATTATTAAGAATTTGTAAATTCATCATCATATCATTATCACTTTATTCATCAATCATAGAGTTAATAAAAAACTCAAGCTTCAAACAATTATTCAAAACATCACCATGTCAAAATAGGAAAATAAGAGATAAATATAGAGAGAAAACCCGTTTGCAGCGAAAGCAAAGCCGGGATTTCCAAGCTTGTAAGCAGAGAGCAATAGAAATTAACCTCTACTGCACTTCATAAGCTTACGGGCCATCCTGTCAACATCGTTAAAGTATATTGTTAAGCTTCCATATTCAGATTTGGGACGAAGTGAGTATAAGTTTTGGATCCAAATTGAAGGTAACTATTGTGAAAATATTTTTCTAGCATGTAAGATGAAAATTTATGATATAGGGATATGACTATAAAAAAATAAAAAAATTATGGCAGGTGAAGATAAATTAACATTTATTTTTGTGTTACAAAATATAAATTGATTTGTATTTTTTCTTTCCTGTCATACAAATTCTCGGGTAAATTTCAATTTTTTCCTCATTTCACAGTGATGTACAATATTCAATTTATCTCACTAATGTATACGATCCTCCCACTTTGATGTATAGCCGGTAAAAATGACGGGTCAACATGACAGGTCATCATTTTCATTCAAATAACTAGTAAAGTGGGACCCACAAATTAAAAAAAAAATCAATTTATCATTTTCCTCTGTTATCCCTCCACCTCTTTTTCTTCTTCTCTCTATTTCTTTCTCACTCTTCAAATTTATTTCTCTCTAACATCTCTCTCTCTAAATTTCTTTCTCTCTCTAAGTCACCCCTCTCTCTCTAACATGATCTGAAAGTGAAATTGATTCTCAATAGTGCAAAAGATTGGACTTTAATTAAGTTTTGGTGTTACTATCAAATTGAACAAAGTTTAATATGAATTGGACATATACAAAGATTCTTTTGATTTGAATGCCAACATTATGAGAATTCAAAATCTATTTATTTACTATGTACACAAAGTTGAGAGGCAAACATGACAGAGTCACCTACACCAAAAGCATCCTTGATATACTGCCTGTCATGGAATCGTTACCCTCAACCGCTTAGTCTAAGAGACTTAGATACCATGCCATGCAATTTAATCAACAAGTGGAACTGCTAGGAATCGAACCCTAAACCACTTGGTCAAACTCGCTTTTATACCATGTCATGAAACTGTTTTAACTAAAAACTCAAGCTTATAGTTAAAGCTCAATCATAGATTTTCTATTAAGATCTGACGCTGCCTACCTACATGTCACTCAATAGAACCTTTACAATTGCTATAAACACTTCCTGCATAATTCATTTCAAACTCCTCCTTCCACTCTCAAATCTCAATTGCTCAACTCTGCATACTCTTAAAGCAAAATGCAAAAAAAGAAAAGGGAAAATTGACAATTCTCATGACACAGTTACAATGTATGTAGTGCAAGACGCGCCTCCTGATCTAACAGCACCACCTTCCCACCTTTCAACCACATAAGAGAATTACAAATATCCTACCTTAGAAGCAAAATGACTTCGAAGCAAAATGATGATTTTTATTTGCCTAGGAGTAGGACTATGGACTCTTTTAGCAGACCAAACTTCCTTTGAATATAGGCATGGACAGGGGTGGAGCCAGGGGTAGGGGTAGGGGAGGGTCTCCCGACCCTCCGGCCCGTCGGAAAACACCACCAAGGGTGTTTTCCACCCCTGACTAGGCGATTTTCTGCCATGGCCGGAGCCCCTCCGGCCATGGCAGAGGTTGTAGAAGAGGGATATCCTCTTCTTCAACCATCAGATGGGAAGGACAATTTCGTCCTTCCCATCTGTTTATTTTTTTAAAACTAAAGGCACAAAACGACGTCGTTTTGTGCCTTTAGGTTTAAATGAAAAATAGATGAGACGGACTAATTTGCCATTACCATATTTAACAAATACCAAGGTTTAAATTAAAAACCTTTCACGCGCAGGCATAAAAGAAAGGGGTGGAATTTGGAAAAATTCCAAAATCACTCCATATTTCTTTTTAAATTCTAATTGTTCTCAATTTTTTCTCTCAATCAACTTCTAACCTCCAATTTTCAAATAAGTTTTTTTTTGTATTTCTCATTCTTTATTTTATTTCTCTTCTAGATTTAATTTTATAATTTCTAAAATAGAGTTTATTATTAGGGGATTATTATTAATATGTTCTTTACTTAAAGATTCTTTACAATTAATTTATGAACTTCTAATCTAATTTAGGAACTCTAATTTAGAGATTTTAATTTAGGTTTTAATTTCTAATTTACTTTAATTTCGGGTGGTTATTTTTATGTTATTTAGGAACAAGGTGCATAAATTTCTGGAAACGGATATGCAATTAGTGTAGAATAACGAATAAAATGTCTGTGTTGTATAATGATGTCTAAAATTGACCTAACTTGTCAATATTAGGGATAAAATTGCTCTTGGCTACCAATGTTAGAAGTAAAATTGTACCATTTTAAACGTTAGATGTAAAATTGCTCCTGGATGTAAACGTTAAAGTATTTTTGCACCATATAATTATTTATAAATACGTTGAAGTAATATTTACATTTTTTTTTGCCTACGGTCTATCCCCTCCGACCTTTAGCTCCTAGCTCCGCCACTGGGTATGGAAAATCAAACTACTTCAACTATATAACTACTTATAGAAGCAAGTACGAATGATTTTCTAATTGAACTATGAATAAATATATGCATGCCGATGTAGGTAATCTCTTGTACACAAATGCATGTAATTGGTACAACCATTAAATAATCTAACGGTTACTCACACACTTTTGTTTGCACAGATAGACCAACTAACAATATTATTTTAAACCCAGTTTCATAGAAAGTAGAAGAGACCAATATCCACAAATTTAAATTGCAATCAAATAATTAAAAAAACATCCATTCATGTGGGCACGGTTCGATTAACCGGTCCATTAGGCAAAAAAATTAACCGAACTGTTATCAACGGTTTTTAAACCATCCAAACCGAAACCGCTCCATATCAATCGGTTAACCATTAATTTTGTTTAGGTTTTTCGGTTAACGGTTTTTAACCAATTCTCACTAGCTAACCAAAAATCAACGGTTAAATTTTTACTCAAACCTAAATTTTTCAACAATATTAAAATACACATAATTTCAAAAATTTAAACGAAACGAATTCATATAAAAGTTTCGAATTCAAACATAAGTACCGAACTAAAAAACAATTCATCAAGTTTACATTTAAAACATAAAGAAATATAAATAATATTTCGTCAAAATACTTATTACAACATAAAGCAGTATAATCTATGTTATATATTTATATTAATCTATGTTATAATCTATGTATTTATATTAGGGTAAAGTACGAAAAAAATGCTCGTGGTTTTCCTTGTTTGCAAATAGAGGTCTGTGGTTTCAAAATTTACAAATAGAGGTACGTAATATGCTTTTTTTACAAAACAAAGTATCTAAAATTAAACTTATAAGTAATTGATGACAATTAAGAGAATTTTTTAAATTTTTTTCAATTACATTTATTTATTGACATAACACGGATCCAAAAATCAAATTTTAATTGTGTAAAATGAACTTAAATATTAATTTAGTTCACAACCTGTCAAATTAGTAAAAAACTGTTAGAGAATAATAATAGTTGAGGGAGTTATATTGTAATTAGCCTTAGGGCTTTTCCTAATTGTATAAATAGCTGATATTTTATCAGCAACACCAATTAATTGAAATTCCTTTCTTCTTCTTTTCTCTGTTTCACTTATATGGTATCAGAGCAACAATGACAGATCCTTTGATGCTCATCACTAAGATTTCTCATGACTAGAAAGCGCAAATCGTATGTTGATGCGTTGAATTCTAGTCAGAATATAAGAGAAGAAGATTTGAGTGAATCGGAAGGGAGATCTGAAAGTAGCGATTCCAATAACAATCGCAATTCAGATTCTAGAGAAGGAGAAGGCGATTCAACGATGAATTCAAACTCGAATTCATCAACTGTCAACAATAGCAATGATAATCCTAGACTTGTTATTGTCAGCACGATTTTGAATGGATCTAATTACATACCATGGCGGAGATCGATGTTGCTCGCTCTGAGCGCCAAACGCAAGTCAAATCATATTCTTCAAGATGAAGAACCAGCAGATAAGACCTCAGATGCATACAACAAGTGGAAATGAGAGAACGATCTTGTTTTTTCCTGGATTATAAATGCGATGTCCAGAGATTTAGCCGATGTGTACTTGTACGCACCAACAGCCAGAAAATTATAGGAACGATATGGCGAGAGTAATGGACCATTGATTTTTCAATTGCGTCAAGAGATCTGTAGCTTGAATCAAGGAGGTATGTCTCTGGTTGATTTCTTCAATAAAATGAAACGAATGTGGATGAATATGCTATTGTGAAGCCTCCAATTGCTTGTTCTTGTGAGGCAAGGAAATTAGTACAGGAACAGGTCCAGGAAGAGCAACTTATACAATTGTTATCTGGATTAAATCCAGAGTTTGATCATGTGAGAGATCAAATATTGTTGATGGATCCTCTACCTCCAGTCAATAGAGCTTATTCGATGCTTATACGTATCGAAAAGCAGAGAAATCCTAATTCCATTGCTTCTATTCAGAATGATTTTGTGAATTTAACAACTGGAAATCGAAATTTCAGTAATAAAAAAACTGGAAATGTCAATCGTAATAATAATGGTGGCAATTATGGTAATCGGGGTAATAATGCTAATTCCTCGGTGAAAAGCAAGGAGGAGAAATTTTGTTCTTATAGCAGGAAAGGAGGACATGAGAGGAGTGAGTGTTTCTGTATTAAAGGATATCCTGATTGGTTTAAAGGAAAGAGAGTTACAGGTCCAGCTCCAGTTAACCATCAGGCACATATGTCTCATGAGCAACAAGAGTTTTCTCCAGTAGATGATTTTGAAGAAGGTGAAGGAAATTCTGCTAAGAAAGAATCTGTACAAGAACTAGTGCAGAGAGAAGTACAGAGGATACTCAAAGGGAAAACAACACAAGACTATCTTCCACAAGAGTTTTCAGCATTTGTAGGGGTATGTGCAGGTAACACAGTTCTTGCTCAAGTTCTCTTAGCATTGATGAATGGATAATTGATTCAGGAGCAACAACTCATATGACATATAATGCTGGTTTATTGAGGAATATGGTCAAATTAGATGTCCCTAAGAGAGTATTTTTACCAACTGGTGAGGCTCAAATAGTCAGTCATCAAGGAGAAGTATTATTTGCTGGGAATTTCAAATTATTGAATGTGGTTTATGTTCCCAAATCCAAATACAATTTGATGTCAGTTAGTAAACTGCTACAAGATCAAGGTGTCTCAGTATGTTTTTGGACCACATATTGTATCTTGCAGGACCGGAATTTTAATCAACGATTAACAGTTGGAAGATTGAAGAGAGGGCTGTATTATCTTGCTAAAGATTCCTTTGATAGGAATGCAATTCAAAAAGTTGTAAGCCAAACTGATTTGTGTCCTTATCTGTTATAGACAATAATGTTGATGTCGAAATATGGCATAAACGTTTGGGGCATATCTCACATGAGAAATTATCACATGTTTTTAATTTGCCTAAGAGTTCTATTACTAGTTTTGCTTATTGTGATATCTGCTTAAGAGCTAAACAAATTAGAAATTCTTTTGGATTAAGTTTCATTAAGACCTTGCAAGTGTTTGATCTGATTCATATTGATTGTTGGGGGCCTTATAAACAAACATCTATTAGTCGTGATAGATATATGTTGACTATAGTTGATGATTTTTCCCGTGTGATATGGACTATTTTATTTAAACACAAAGACCAAGTGTCAAGCTTACTAGATGGTTTTATCACAATGGTAAATACTCAGTTTCATACTAAAGTCAAGACAGTTAGAAGTGATAATGGGACTGAATTTTATTGGGCATTCAACACAGTTAGTGTTTGCAAAACATGGCATCACGCATCAGAAAACTTATGTGTACACACCTCAGCAGAATGGGGTGGTAGAAAGGCGGCATAGAAGTCTAACTACTGTGGCGAGCGCATTACTCAAGCAAGGAGGATTGTCTGTTAAATTTTTAGGGTGAAGCTATGTTATATGCCATTACACTTCTCAATATCTATCCGACTAAGGTATTGCAGTGGAAATCTCCACATTTTTTGTTATATGGAAAAGAACCAAGTTTGACAAACTTGAAGATTTTTGGTTGCCAAGGATATATGTTGAACAACAATCCTCAGAGAGGGAAATTTGATGACCGGTCAGCACAGTGTATCTATGTTGGGCTCTCAACTAGACAAAAAGGATGGAAGATGTATAACATGGAAACTCACCGTTTGTGTGTGTCCAGGGATGTTCATTTCAATGAGCATATTTTTCCTTATTTATCTAACACTATTGTTTCAGTACATGACAGGCCCTTAACATCATCAATGTTGTTTTAGTCTTCGCTTGATAATGATCAAGGTCTCACTGATACTGAAGCAAGCACCTCTTCACAGCCTTCACAACCTCCTGATCCTCTTCATAGTGCTCAAAATGATGATTATTCAGCAGAAAATACACCACAAATTCCTTCATCAGCAATTACCATAACTGACTCACCGACAACTAATCACAATATGCCAATTGTTGAAAATGAAATTCTAGCAAGAAGATCTACGAGGGTCACTCATAAACCTTCGTGGTTACAAGATTTTGTTGTCAATCAAGTGATTCATTATGACAATATTATTCAATACAACGATCATTATCAAGCTTATTTGGTCTCTATGAGTAAAGAGCATGAACCAAGAAGTTATAAAGAAGCAAAAGGACAACCTCAATGGGAGAAAGCTATGGCAAAAGAGATTGCAGCCTTGGAGAAAAAAAAAACCCGGACAATCGTGCAATTGCCGCCTGGTAAACGTACAGTTACTTCCAGGTGGATTTTTAAGATTAAATATGCTCTTAATGGATCGGTTGATCGATGCAAAGCAAGATTAGTTGCTCGAGGTTATGATCAGCAAATTGGTGTAGATTATCATGATAGCTATTCTCTTGTCACTAAAATCACAACGGTAAGGGTGTTTCTTGCGGTGGCAACTACGAATGGTTGGCCAATACAGCAGATTGACATCAACAACGCGTATTTGCATGGTTCTATTGAAGAAGAACTATATATGCAGCCACTAGAGGGGTATATCAATTCTAATTGTAACCTTGTTTGCAGGCTTGATAAGTCCTGGTATGGCTTGAAGCAAGCCGGGAGACAATGGAACAAAGCTTTTTCACAAAAGCTTTTACAGTTGGGATTTGTAAGAATTTTTTGGCACTTATAGTCTATGTGGATGATGTGTTAATCACTGGCACTTCCATGATACTAATTGAAGAAGTTAAAAAAGCTTTGGATGCAAGTTTTACTATAAAGGATATGAGGAGGATAAATTTTTCCTTGGTGTTGAATTGGCCAGGTCTGATAGAGGGTTGATTATTTCACAGTCTAAATATATAAGGGATTTGATCAAGGACGCTGGTTTCAGTGAAGCTCACAGTGTTGATAATCCTTTCCCTACAGGGTTAAAGTTAGATGAAGAATCTCCTGCCTATGAAAAACTAAAGAGTTATAGAAGATTAGTTGGGAGATTGTTATATTTAGGCTTTACCAAGCCTGATATTGCTTTTGCTACACAACAATTGAGCCAGTTCATGAGTATTCCTACTTGTATCCAAATGGAGGCAGCCAAGCATGTCGTGAAATACTTGAAGGGCACTACTTACGGTGGGTTTGTATTACACAGGCAATTCTGATTTATCTCAAATGAGAGGCTATTTTGATTCAGATTGGGGTAGGTGTTTAGTTACTAGACGATCGATGACAGGCTATTGTGTGTTTGTTGGAGATTGCCTTGTGTCTTGGAAATCAAAGAAACAAGGCCAGTTAGCAAAAGTTCTGCAGAAGCATAATATAGAGCTATGTTAATTACATCTTATGAATTGAAATGGTTGACATATTTGTTGGCTGAATTTCATATTGCACCCCAATTATCAATCACATTGTTTTGTGACAGTCAAGCTGCAATATATATAGCAACCAATCCTGTTTTCCACGAGAAGATGAAGCACGTGGAAATCGACTGTCATTTTGTTCGACAATATATGGAGGCAGGATTTCTATATACTCCGTATATTATTTCGGCTAATCAGCTTGCTGATTTGTTCACAAAGCCTCTTACAGGAGCTCAGATGGCTTCAGCCTTGAATCAAATGCACTTGTATCAAAGTGTTGATGTTTCATCTTCTTTTACTGCAAATAGAAATAAACCCAGTAACAACACAGTTGTGAAAGACAAGATGAAAAGTATTTCATCTTGAGGAGGGGTGTTAAAGAGAATAATAATAATTGAGGGAGTTATATTGTAATTAGCCTTAGGGCTTTTCCTAATTGTATAAATAGCTGATATTTTATCAGCAGCACCAATTAATTGAAATTCCTTTCTTCTTCTTTTATCCGTTTCACTTATAAAAACGTAAAATTCCACAATATTATTCATTGTTTCAATTTAGGAAGTTGCTTTTTTCGGTGGTTATGTTTTGCTTATATGTAAGAATAATTTTTTTTAAGATAAAAATGTATTTGGTTGCAATTAAAACTTAATTGTGTATTTTTAATACTTTGTTTTCTAAATAAAACATACCACATACCTTTATTTGTAAACTACATGCCTTTATTTGCAAATTGGACAAACCACAAGCATTTTTTTCATACTTTCCCCTTTATACTAAGCAGTATAATCTATGTATTTATATTTATATTTGCCTTGCCTTCGTCGTCAAATGGTCTATATCTTTTTTTAAAAATTTATATTTATTGAAGGCCTAATACACAAATAACCACCTAAACTTGTCCAAATGTTGCAACTGTCCCCCTCAACTTTCAATTGTAACAACTTACCCCTTAAACTTGTTCAATTGTAAAACATAACCCCAAATTGGGAAATTTTTTTAGCCCGTACTTGAAGCAACAGTAAAAGCATTTCCTCGGATTCGTATCACGCCAAAGATCTGATTATCACACTCTACGAGCATTGCAGATTTTGCATTTCACGCGTTTCTTCAACTGCAGTCCATGTCAACAAGTTGGAGTTATATTTTACAATTGGACAAGTTTAAGGGGTAAATTGTTATAATTAGACAAGTTCGAGGGGTAAGTTGTTACAATTGAAAGTTGGAAGGGGCAGTTGCAACATTTGAACAAGTTCAGGGGGTTATTTGTGTATTAAGCCTTTATTAAACGGTTCGGTTAATCGTTAACTCGGTTTTTGAACACTCTAACTTGAAACCGGTACCTATATATTTTTTTCACCATTAAGAAAACCACTGGTTCGGTTAACCACTTTTTCCGGTTCGGATTATCGTTTTTCGGTTCGGTTACCGGTTTGACCGGTTTTTTTGCCCACCACTAAGTTCTATATAGATAATTAGCAAGTTCTATTCATTTAAATTTTGAGTAGGAAATGATGTTACAGATTGCTTATAAATATGTCCAATCATTAGAAAAGAAATTTACCTTCCTCCATGTTATCTTTATAACTCAAATAAATATCAATTGTGATCCTTTTTGTCTTTTTCTTTTTCTTACCACTTTGAAGTTGCTAACTACACATAGGCGGATAAAATCCATACACAAGTCATAGTCTTACAATCATATAGCAGTTGTTGTCACCCTCAAAATATTAATTTTCATGGCATATAAATTACAAAACATGCTTAAATTATTTAGGGGCACCACAGAAAAATTATAAAAAGTGTCATATATGAATCAAGTATATGATGAGAAGTCAACAAAAAAAAGGCTTAATACTTCTCCAGCCACCTAAACTTGTCCAAATTAGTCATTTTACCCCTCCAACTCATCGAATGTCCTATTTACCCCCTTAACTCTATAAAAATGGTATTTCTCACCCCTTTAACTTGTCCAAATTTATCATTTTACCCCTTCTCAACTCATTGGATATCCTATTGACCCCATTAACTCCATAAAAGTGACATTTCTCACCACTTATGATCCTATTTACCCTCTTAACTCCATAAAAATGGTATTTCTTATCCCTTTATAGTAGTCAAAAAAGTTGGAAAGAGAAAGAACGAATAAAAAATACAAATAACAAGAACATTAATATAAACAAGTTAAATACATGATTGACTCAACTTTATTCTTTTTGTGTTATTTCTTACATGCTAGTTGAGCGAGAAACAACCTTATGCTACTTGACCGAGCAACATTTTGGACTAACTAAAATTATCAATCAACTTTTTGGTTCTAGATCGATAAATTAAATTTTCGAACAACTTTTTAGATATTTTGTTTTGTAAATAGGAAATTTTCTATCTCTAGATGAAACTAACTTTACAAAGACTTTTTTTTTATATATATTGTAATTATTGAATTATTGATCTTTCAATCTTTATTACATGGTAGTTTTTTTATGATTAATTTATGTTGAGATGTTTTAATTGTGAAAAATGATGATTTAACTAAGGCATTGTTTATTACTATATATTTTTTGGTGATAAAGACATTTTTATATAATAAGGGAAATTTTAGTTATTATAAAAAAATTAATGAGAGAAATATTTATTATTGTAATTCTTATTTAATAAGTGGTTTTTTTATTATTGTAAATAATTTCTAATAAGGGTTTTAATCATTATAAGTACTCTTTATAAAGAGGTTATTTATAAAGTGGTGAAGCTTTTAGCCTAGTGGTTGAGAACTTACCTATGCCTTGGGAGGTCATGGGTTCGAATCATATCCGGGTCTGATGGGAATTTTTCTTTCTTCTTTAATGTAAGCGCATTGCGCAAATTTAAAAAAAAATATAAAGAGGTTATTTATCATTATAAATATGTTTTAGTAAGGGTTATTATTATTATACATGCTTTTTAAAAAGTGTTTTTTTTATTATTATAAATATTTTTAATAAGGGATTTGATTATTATTCATAATATATTTTAATAAGGGTTTTTAATCATTATTATTTGTTAATAATAAGAGGCATTTTAATCATGTAAATAGGTTTTTAATAAGTGTTTTTTGTGTTATTGTAATTAGTTTTAATAAGGGGATATTTAATTATTATAAAAAGTTATTAATAATGGTATATTTTCTATTATTGTAAGTTTAATAATAAGGGGACGTATTTCCGTTATTAAAAACATTTAGCAAGGCAACGTTTAACAAGAGGCCATAAGGGGCTTTTCCACTTATTAAAAGCTTTTACTAACGATATTTGGACTTTTAATAACGGATTTTCCCATTACTAAAAGCTTTTTTTTTGTAGTGGATAATGTACCAAAATAGGCCTATGATTTTTGGGGAAGTATCAATTTAGGTTCCACTTACAAAATAGCATAAATATAGGTTTAACGTTTAAATTTTTTTATCAATTTAGCCTTCGATAACGGATTGTAAGGGATGAAAAATACCACTTTTATGGAGTTAAGGGGGTAAATAAAACATTTTATGAGTTGGGGAGATAAATGAACTAGTTGAGGGGTGAGAAATACGACTTTTATGTAGTTAAGGGGGTAAATAGGACATTCGATAAGTTGAGGGGTAAAATAACCAATTTGGACAAGTTAAGGGGGCTGGAGAAACATTAGGCAAAAAAAAACTATCAATTCTCCCAACCAGAGTAACATACAAATTCAACCAATTCAGAAAAGAACATGTGTTATTAAATAATTATGTCACATTAACCAAAAAATAATAATTATGTTTACCTAACACATGAAATTGGAAGACTTACAGTTACTAATCCAAAAGATAATTAGATCAACAAATGAGCAAAATAAGAAGAGAACTTCGCACAATAATGTCAATCCATAATGAGAACCATGGCTCTAGAAATTTGCGTGCATCCTGCAGATAACGACATTGTAAGTGGACAATGGTGCTACAGAATAAGGAATTTTATTAGATGATGGGAAGAACCGTGCTAGAGAATTAAGGAAAATTAAATTGAAAGTAAATTGGCAAAGCCACCACTGATGAACGCATTCATTACAGTTTTAGAGGCAAAAAAATATTACCCATGGGTGAAGAAGAGGCAAGGACTGTGGTGCCGCCTCCACTGTGAGAAGATCAGTTTTCAGATTTCTTTGTTTTGAATTCAAATTCCTTTAAGAAATTTTCTTCCAATTCCTAATAAAAAAGATTCAATTTTTGAATAAAAAAACATAGATAAATTTACAACCCAGAAAGTGAAAAAACTGAAGCTTACCAACATAGGATTATCCGCCAATAAAACGTGTAATCTGAATAGATAAAGAATGGGTAGATTGAGAATGTGGGTAATTATTTCGGAACCCTTTATCACCATGTTATGCAAAGTTAAGGAGAAAAGTTGTGAAGAAGAAGAAGAGTTACAGTATTTTAAGAAAATGCCACGTCGGCCATAGATATCTTCAAGAGATGACACATCAGTACTATTAACTACAAATTTAGCATATAGTATAGATTCCTTTTATATTTAAGCAAATAATATGTGGCAAGTTTGACTAGTCTTTTAGCTTTTTTTTAGCTTATATGGTCAATTGGTTATTAAGCTTTAAAATAGGTCAATAAAATTAGGCATAGTAGATTGACTCTCTCAACTTTGCAAGTGTCTAACCAGTTTTCTAAACTTGTTTATTTCGTATCACCAGCTCCCTAAACTTGTCCATAAAAATTTATTAGCTTCCCTGAACTTTGCAAATGCCTCACCAGTTCCCTAAATTTGCTTATTCTGTAACAACTAAATACGAAAACTTATTAAACCTAAATTCTAAAAATACATCTTCATCTATTTGTGAGGTAATTTTTTCTTCCCCTGCCTTTCAACCTATTATAAGAGTTAGTGTTGTAAGATTGAGATCGAAATAAGATAGTATATCCAATTCGTACATAAGATAGTATTTTTTTTTCCACATCCCAACATATGTTTGTGATTTGTTACGGATAAAATAATGCACGTGTGAAGTGTAGATGACAAGATTCATGACCGAGAAGATAATTTGATGAATTATTTCTCAAATTAACCCAATTTATCAATGTTAGGGGTAAAATGCTCTTGGCTTCCAAAGTTACGGCCAATATTGCACCATTTTAGACGTTAGGGGTAAAATTACTCCTGTCCCAAACGTTATGGGTATTTTTGCACTTTAATAAGAGTTAGTATTATGGTTTTTCTATAAATTTTATGGACAAGTTTAGGTAGCTCGTGATACAAAATAAGCAAGTTTAGGGAGCTGATGAGACACTTGTAAAGTTTAAGGAGCCAATCTACTATTATGGATAAGTTCAGAGAGCTGGCGATATATTAAGCCATAAAATTATTTCAGTTTTGCTTTTGACCATAATAAAATCATTCATGGTGCCGAAATGATGGTATGAACTATTTGCAAGGGAACTCAATGTCACGTGTTAGTCGCACATGAAAAAAAATCATGTGGGAGATACATTGATTATGATTATAAATTTTAAAAAAATAAAATTAATTGGAGTTCGACCCATCTATCCTTCCTTGTACATCCCCTCTAACAAACAACGTATATAAAGAGCCAATTTTTATCCCTATCTCACCTCGTATATCACCTCTGTTAAACATAGTGGTAGTGTATTTAGGAAACCACAAGTACCTAATAGTACAATACTATGACAAAACTCAATAACTATTTAAATTATTCTGTGATCTTCATCTCGAGATTAGCGAACGGAGCGACTCATGCTATGGCTAGGCATGCTCGGTCCAATGCTAGTTTCTTTAGTGATTTTTCTATCCATGATTTGTTGGTTTCTATAGTTTGTAATAAATCTTTTTTAATTTCTTAATAACATTTTGTTTGGTTTCAAAAAAGAAACTATTTAAATTATTTAGGGTAAATTCCAAAAACAACCCCTGTGATTTGATGTTGTTCCAAAAAAACCCTTGTGGTTTGTTATTACAAAAAAAGGACTGTGGTTTGCGCCGTTAACCAAAAAACGGAAAATGACTTAACGGTGTTAAAATGCTGACGTGGCACAGGGGTAAGGTTGGAAATTCGATTTTTTTTTATTTTTCTTTTTCTTTTTTCTTTTTCTTTTTTCTTTTTCTTTTTCTTTTTCTTCCCTTCTCCCTTCTTCTTCCTTCTCTCCTCCTCCTTCTTCCTTCTCTTTTTCTTCTTCTTCTTCTTCTTCTTCTTCTCTTCTTCTTTTTTTTTTTTTAAATTTCTGAAATTTTATTTTTTTTAATTTTTCTTTTTCTTTTTCTTTTTCTTCTTTTCCTTTCCCTTCTTCTTCCTTCTCTCCTCCTCCTTCTTCCTTCTCTCCTCCTTCTTCTTCTTTCTTCTTCCTTTTTCTTCTTCCTCCTTCTTCTTCTTCTTTTTTTCTATTCTTTTTTTTTTAATTCCCTTACTCGAAGAAATTTGGAATTTTCCTTCCAGATTTCGGAAATCTGGAACGTCAGAAATCTGGAAATTTTCCAAATTTCCGTCGGAAATCTGGAAATTTCCGAAACTTTAAAAAAAAAGAAAAAAATAAAGGAAGAAGAAGAGGGATGAAGAAGAAGAAGAATGGAGGAGGGGAGAAGAAGGAAGAAGAAGAAGGGAAGAAAGAGGAGGAGGAGGAGGAGGAGAAGAAGAAGAAGGAAAAGGAAAAGAAAAAGAAAAAGAAAAAGAAAAATAAAAAGAAAAAATAAAAAAAATAAAATTTCTGAAATTTAAAAAAGAAGAAGAAGAAGAGGAGAAGAAGAAAAAGAAGAAGAAGAAGAAGAAGAGAAGGAAGAAGGAGGAGGAGAGAAGGAAGAAGAAGGGAGAAGGGAAGAAAAAGAAAAAGAAAAAGAAAAAGAAAAAGAAAAAGAAAAAAGAAAAAGAAAAAGAAAAAAGAAAAATTAAAAAAAAAAAATCGAATTTCCAACCTTACCCCTGTGCCACGTCAGCATTTTAACACCGTTAAGTCATTTTCCGTTTTTTGGTTAACAGCGCAAACCACAGTCCTTTTTTTTGTAATAACAAAACACAAGGGTTTTTTTTGGAACAACATCAAACCACAGGGGTTGTTTTTGGAATTTATCCAATTATTTATTTAGCTTTTTATTTGAGAGGAAGTTGACTTAAACCCCCCAGATCCACTCCAAACCCTGATTTCATGCTCTTCAATTCACTCGGATCTCTCCCTCAGTGCCACAGTTCATTGCCTTGCACAGTCTTCTTGTTTGGCCATCCTAGGTCTTTAACGCTCAGGAATTCTATACTTATATTTCTGGGTAAGCTCATTGTTGGAGCCACCAAATTAGTGTCCATAATTTTACAGTTGTGCATTTTGTAATTTAAGATGGAATTCGTCTGGTTCTTTTTTTTTTTTTTTTTGAACTGTCGTCTGGTTCTTTTTAATTGCTTAATTTTCTTTGATCATTGGGATAATTCCAATTTTCTAATATAAATTGGACTCAATTCCTCTTGCTAAGAAAAATTGTTTTGTATGGATGTTTATAAATCGATAATCAGATAATTTCAAGTGAATTTTGTTTTACTTGGTATATAAGTGAGTCACAAAAATTAGTTTGACAATTTAAATTTGTTGTTGTCAACACCTAACCGCGTTGATCTGAATCACGTATGGATGGTAATACTGCCTTTCAGGTGTTCTTTTCAGTTTCCAACTAACCAGGCTTAGACCATCTCCAACACATTTCATCAAATTTACTGCATCAAACCATGTTTTCATCATTTTCTCTCTCTGTTTTGATGTTGCTACAATGTTTTTACTCCAACCCATTTCATCATTATTAGAGTTAAATGATTTTGTATGGATTGATTATTAGTGTTAAATGATTTTTGATTTCTGGTTTTTATGTATATAAAATAAATGAAAAAGAAAATAAATAATATTATTTTATTAAATGATGCTCCATCAAAAAATTTGATGGAGCATCAAATTTGATGATAAATGACCGTATTTTGATGCATACGGTTTGATGCTAGGTTGGAGATGGTCTTAGAGCTGCTATGAAGCACTGATACTTTCCGAAGGTCACCGTACGCGTATCCGATACTCCGGGTGAGGGGATTCCGCGGGATACGTACGGACACGCCTGGGAGTATCCCCTTTTTCTTTAAATGAGGGGATATGCGGGGACACACCAGGGACACTTCGGGGATATTTTAGGGTTTTTTTTTTTAAAAAACTTCGAAAGCATAAGGGTGTTTTTTAAAACTCAAAAAATATAAGGATTAAAATGAAATAATCTCAGGATTACTAGTTTTGAACCCTAAACTAAAATTGAAAATCTCTTCTGTGCGATGCGATTGAACCCTAACAAAATTGAAATTCCTAAATCTTTTCCCTCATCTAGTCGAGTTCTTCTGTTAAGTGGTTCTGTGCAATCAGTTTTCTTCCTCGATTGCTTTGTTCAAGTCGATCCCTCTCATCTGGTGGATCTGCTTTGATCGAGTTTTTCCTCTCATCTGGTCGATCTGCTATGAATTAATTACTTATTAGTTAATATTATAGATGTTATTTGTGGTTTTATAATGACTTGAGAGTATTATTTCTGTTTTTATAATGACTTTGTGAATATGATTTGTGATTTATATATTTATGTATCTTTTGAATTTTCATTATAAATGATATATATATATTATTAATTATATATAAAATTTGTCGTATCGAGCCTTCCCGTACCGGTGCTTCATAGTAGAGCTGTAATTCTGGTGAAAGTTGTATGCTCTTGGCTTGGAAAATGATTTTTCATTGTGATTGTTGTTTGAAAATCATGGAAGTTTCTTTGAATTATTGCTTAAATGAGAATGATAAATTTGGAGACCCTAAGAAGGCTCGTGATTAGTGTGGCTGGATTCTGTTTGCCTTTTTCGCTATTTGTTTTTTCCTGCTTCATTTTGCTTCACTTAGTGAACTATATTTTGAAAGTTTTCCATAGCCCTAAGATGAATCCAGGCTTTAAATCATTCACAGTGTTAAAGGCATAAAAAGATGGAATTTACAGCTTGAAATGTAAAAACTTCAAATATGGGTTGACATCTAGAAGAGTAGAAGCCATGTATATGCTTGCTATGTTGTTATCAAAGAAATTAAATTGTCAACCCTTGTTTCTGAATGGTAGAGAACTTTTAAACTTTGTAGCTAATTTTGACGACTTCATCTTCCAATAGTTAGGACATTAATTGAGAGCATAAGCTTTGAAGGCTTTTAATTTGTTCACTATATGTAGTGAGACCATAAAGAAATTATGTCTGAGGCTTCATATGTTTTAGACTTTTATCACCTTTAGATTTCAGAAGATTACTATGACCATTTTCTATTATTAGTAAATATGGTTTTTGTTTGTCGGCTTTTTATCATTTCTTGAGGTGCACTGTGATGCATACAAATGTGCCTTGCTTTACCTATTTGTGTAAGGAACATATTCTTGTTGCTCTTTGAGATGATATGTTCTTGCAAATGCTAAGTCGATCCTTTTGCTTCTACTGTAATTCTTACGTAGAGTGTTTCCGCAGGATTTGTGAGCTCTAATGAAAGAAGAAGCTAGTATTATCCCAAGTAATGAAATGCAAAATGGTGGTTCTATGCAAGCCCAATCCATCACATACAATTCTAAGGTTTTCAGTTTGCATAGCATCTTTACATTTTGTTGTGATGTGGGTGTAATTCAAAAGCAATTCTTCTCTTATTTATATTTTGTTTTATGGAGTTGACATTTGTAAAAAAAAAACAGAAATTTCACATTGCAATTTGTTCGTTTTTTAGACATCCTTTAAGTTACTGGAGCTTATTTACAATGTAAAGTAGGTCAAAGAACTAATTATTAAATTGTAACATTTGCAGAAATTTCAAGATGATCTACAAGCAGCAGGAATCAAAATCAAGCAGCATGAGGATAACTTGAAAATTTTGAAAAGTCAATGAAACAAATTAGAAACCTCAATACTTGATCTGCAAGGTATGCTAAATTTTATTTTTTGTGCCTTTTCTAGAGGATTAGTTCTTCTTGAAGATTACTCAGCTAAGAAGTATTTGCATGTGCTGTTCACTTGGATAAAAGCACATCTAGGAACAAATTTATGTTGTGTAGTGTAATGGTTTTTAATTTAAGCATGGTAGCTACCTAACAAATTCAACTGAGTCACCTGTTTTTAATTCTTGGTTCTCCAGGTGCTTTAACTACTGTGGTGACAATGTTTAGATCTGTCATTCGTATATACTGTTTCCTTCAATGTTTTAGTTAATTTAATTAGACAAGATATTTCAGTAAAGTTTTTGGTGATATAAACCGAAAATGATGTTGTTAGGAAACTGTTGTAGCTAGTCTAAATCAGAGTAAATTTATTTAGAAATGTTATTTTCAGAATTACCATTTATTTAGGAAGTCTTAGTATTAGTAGAAATAGGAGTTTATTTTCAGAACTATTATTTAGGAAGTTCTAATTCTAATAGGATAGGAGTTTGTTTTCAGAATTTTTATCTAGGAAGTGTTAAATCTAATAGAATAGGAATCCTAGTTTAAGTCTGCCTTTTGTACTATTATAGAAAGGAACCATTTATCATTGGTAAAGTACTATTTGAAAAACAAATTCAGAGGTCAGGAGTTCTCATCATAGAGATCCGGGTTTCTCTCTAACGAGCTGCATTAATTAATTCTCATCATACTAGATCGAAAGAAAAAGAAGTAAGATTCACTTCCTGATTTCAAGGTTCAAGGATCCGTAATTTGATCCAAAGTTTAGGAGCTTAACAAAGTGGTATTAGAGCAAGTTATGGCTGAATCAAGTAATGTGGAAAAACAGTTTGAAGCCTTTTTGAGCTTCATATTGCAAAGATAGGCCAAAGGTGGAGGCCATGGTACTCAAACTAGAAATTATCACAACAAGGAAGGAGACTGGAGGGTGGACAGTAGAATACGACCGCAGAGGAGGTCTGCTTCCAAAATTCTCGAAACTGGATTTTCTAAGTTTGGTGGGTCATATGATCCCTTGAGCTGGTTGGTTGCATATGTGTGAGCATTTTAATAAGCATCAACACACTGTTGAAGAAGAAAATGTGGTACTAGCTTCCTTCCGCTTGGAAGGAGGTGCTGAATCATGATTCACAAAGAGAGGGGTAAACTGCAGTTGACATTGGAAGAGTTTCAATCCAGAGGTTTGGACCATCAATCCAGGATGATACAATTGGAGAATTGGTGAAAGTTAAACAGATAGGCACAATTGAGGATTAGGACGATTTGAACAACTACCGGCAAGGACACGAGGATGAGCATTTCGATGGCAAAACAGGAGGTCGGAATATTCCTGAGTGGGCTGAAAGGCACAATAGTGGTTAAAGTAGAGTTGCATAAGTCTGCTGAATTGCCAACGCTATATGAAAAAAGAGAAATTATCAAGATGGGACTGTTGGCCAACAGTGGAAGGACCGTTTAGAGAAACGAAAGACTAAGAGGATTTGTTATAATTATGACTAATCATATACATGAGGACATCAGTATGAACCTTTACTAGAACCAGATGATGAACCTATCACCAACTGATGATTTGGTGAAAGTAGCTCCAGTTATCATCTTTGTGCATGAGATCACACTCATTTTTGTAGGGGAAGGCAATGTTAAAACTGTTGTAGCTAGTCTACATCATAATAAATCGTTATTTTGATTAGGTTTAGGACTTACTATTTTCATAATTGTTATTTATTTAGGAAGTCTTAGACCTTGAGGAGTATGATTTTATTTTAGAATTTTTATTTAGGAAGTCCTAGTTCAAGTCTGCCTTTTGTACTCCTCATTTGAAAAACAAATTCTGAGGTCAGGAAATTAATTCTCATTATAGGTAAGCTAGGTCGAAAAAGAAAAGAAGATTTACTTCTTGATTTCATAGTCAAGGACCCGTAACTCAATCCAAAGCTCAGAACTTATAGTGTGAGCAGTTTTTTTATCTCAACTTCCAGCCAGTGTTTCCGAATAAAAGGATTTACTTTTAGATGATAGAATTGTTTGGAGATTTTATGTGTATAATGATTTGTGATGCATAATATCTCTTTCCATTTTCATTTTTTTTATACTGACAAGTTTCCTTTAGTTATTCTTGGTAAGTATCACTCCGCAAGACCTCCTAGTGGTGAAAGTGAAAGCCATTCCTCCAATCAGAGTGAGGCAGAAATAGTAAAGCAGATTCTACAGCATGAAACTTCTGCTGCAGGCATTCCGTGTCAGCTGACAACACATCATGGTACTCATGCACCTCAACTCGCATTCACTAACGATGTGCTTGGTATTGTTGCTACTTAGGGCAAGGTGGATGATGATAATCTTAGCAGGATAGTTTGAAGTTGCATGTTATCTGTTATTGATATTTACTATCTATCTAACATGTAGATTCTTCCTCTTCTATGAAATAAGTCTTATGATTAGTTTCCTTGCTGATATAGCATACTGTTCCTTGTTCTAATGTAGTCAGTTAATCTATGTACTCCACAATTCCAAGAGCTCTTATTATTTTCAATCAGTGAAATGCCTCCGTACTTACTGCCACGCTGATCTTTGCTTTAAAGAGCTGCATGATAATGCAGTTGTTGTTAGTTATCTGCACTGTTTTCAATCTACTTTTACTTATTCTTTCTTAATTGCAGACTTCTTTCAGAGTACTTAGGAGTAGAGACAATGCTAGGAATTGTTTGCAAGACTTACGAAGGTGTTAAAGCTCTTGAAACTTATGACAAGGAAGGCCATATAAATAGTGATTCTGGAATTCGAGTCTTTGGTACTACTATCGGACGGACTCTGGATGGTCGATTTCTTGTCATTTGTCTCGAAAATTTAAGGCATGTATCTCTTTCTTTTCTTTATTGCTGTTTGGAATTCAGCTCTTGAATTACAAACTTTTTTTCCCTTGTAGACCTTACTGTGGTGAATTTGTGGATGATGACCCTCAAAGAAGGCTTGATCTTCTACAGCCAAAATTGCCTAATGGCGAGTGCTCACCTGGATTTATTGGTTTCGCTGTTAACATGATCCATGTGGATTACATGAATTTGTTGTATGTATCTGATGTCTATAGCCTCAAAGAGACTCTATTTTACAGCCTCTTTTCTCGCCTGCAAGTTTATAAAAGTAGGGAGGAGATGCTACTAGCTCTTCCACTTATAAGTGATGGAGCAATTTCACTGGATGGAGGGATTATTAAGCCTAATGGTTTCTTTTCCTTGGGGAATCGGTAAGTATTTTGCTTTTATTATTGACATGAAATTGTCTTCCAATTGGATCTAATGGTGAATTTCATTTGTTTACAATATCTCATTTTGTGGTATTTCGGAATTTTCTTTCTGCATGTAGGTAGTTTAAATGCACTAAGAAAGAAATGTCTTTCTGAATCGTGATAGATTGTAGAATTATGTATGTGCTATAATTCGATTATAATAGGCCACCTATACGGTTCATAGCGTTAGCCTATGACCTTCCAAATTCAACTCATGATATTTGATGCATGGATTTTTCTTCCCTCAATTTTTGTACAACTATCATACAAAGGAAAAGAAATACCTATTTTGTCTAGAATGGTCGATTCAAAGGGTGAGCCTTGGCGCAACGGTAAACATTGTTGTTGTTGTGTGACCGAGAGGTCACGGGTTCAAGTCTTAGGAGCGACCTCTTGCCAAAAAAATTGGCAGGGGAACGCTTGGAGTTGTATTTTGCAGATTTCAACAGCATTTGCTCTCGCTTCAGATGTAGGGAGGACAGGATAGGTTCAACCCTAGATGATATTAGAAGGGGGAATCAAATCCTTATCAGGATAGCAACTCGGAAAAGTCTTCTATTCCGTTATCGTTTTTGAATGGGCTACGAATTTCTTTTCGATCTGTGGTGTGCAGTAAGGACCGGTTCGTATTAGGAGTAGCAAATCTGCCATTTTTTTTCCTTAAGTTCTTTCATAAACCCTGAAGTTTTTGCATTATGTGAAATTATTATGGGTTTTTCTTTTTGCATACTTTTTGATTAATTTGGATAAATAATTTACTAGTTTCTGAAAGTGAAATTGATTCTCAATAGTGCAACGATTGGACTTTAATTAAGTTTTGGTGTTACAATTAAATTGAATAGATAAAAAAACAATTGGGAAAAACAAAATAAAAATATTGATAGAAGATGTCAAAAGTTAGGTATAAAATCGTGACTAAGTGATAGCATATTGATAGCAGATGTTTAAAGTTGATCAAAACTGATTATTTATCTAAAATAAAGATAATAATGTCAAAGAAGTTATTTTTAAAATCGTGTATTTGTGATTAAAAAAACTAGTAATTGCATCAAACAAGTTATTTTTGAAATCGTGTTGTGACAAAAAATATAAAAACCCCAAATTGAATTTCCTTGTAATATTTTCTAAATCATGTATACGAGATAATGATAATCTTGTAGTAAAAAAAACTTATCCTAATTATCTTAAAAACATTATTACTCATAAAAGAAGAGTTTATAAATCTAGTCTTGTCTCATTTTAACCTTAATTTATCAATATAACTCTTCACTTCAACAGCTATCATCTTTTGCATTAAACTGAGCAAACATTTCTCCTCCTGTTCCTCTTTCTCAGCGTCTCCGCCTTCTTCTCCTCCCTTCTCCGCCACAGCAGTTCCCAGAACCAACCCATCCCCCGGTGGACACAAAGTCCACGCTGTCTCAGGCACCCTACTGAAACAACTATAATCCGTTCGTACACCCAAACACAGCCTCTTCGCTCCCGAATCAGACCTAGACTCAGATGAAACGTCAAGACTCATCTTCTTGACAGTCAAGTTAGACTTGGATGATGCAGACAAGAACTCGGCCTGGCGTTTTCTCTGCAAAGTAGATTTCCAACGATTTTTAATGGCATTATCAGTCCGGCCAGGCAAGAGTCCAGCAATTGTGGCCCATTTATTACCGTGAATAGCGTGCGCTTGAACAATGGTATCATCCTCCTTTGTAGTAAAAGGTCTGTCCTGAACCTCTGGCGAGAGTTGATTAAGCCACCGTAACGGGTATGATTTTCCTGAGCGGCCATGAATTCGGGTGCTTATGAAAGTCCAATTTCTGGGGCCGTGTTGTTTAACTAGCTTGATTAAAGTATCATCTTCTTGAGGACTCCATGGGCCTTCGATACAATCTCCACCATTGAAAGAAGCCATGAATGGAAAAGTGAGAAGAAATAGGGGAAAGAAAGAACTATTTTTTCTTCTGGAGACCGGTATAAAGTTTGATTAAGCTATTCTCCCCTCCTTTTTATACACATATTACAATTGTGATTAGGGTATTTTGGACATCTTTGCAAAGACAATACACTGTAATAATTTTTTATTATTTTTTTCAAATTTTTTAGCCTATAAATTAGTGTTATATATTTGCAATCATTATTTTTATTAAGGAATATGTTGATGTTATGGATATGGAATATTTTTAAGAATATGGAAACAAGATTTATTTCCTTTATCTATTTTAATTAAATATCATTTTAGTAATGAAAAATATTCATTACAAAAAAATTCATTGTGAATTCTTTTTTCAAAGGTATTTTGAAATTTTTATTTATTCACCTATTTATTTATTCATTAATTAATTTATTTAGACTTTAATCATACTATTAGATTTAGGCATATCAAAATCATACGGTGGAAATTAAAATTATTCTAATATTTAAATTTAATAAAATTGGATTTAATGGTGACTGACCAAATTCCTTACATGATCTATTTGACTATTACTGTTTATTTGTTGACTTAACACGTTACAATCCCAACAAGATTTCATAATATTTGTAAAATATTAGGGTCAAAAATTTGAACATTATTGTTTACTTGTTGATTTAACACGTTACAATCCTAACAATGTTTATTAATAGTCATAAAATGTTTGGATCAATTTTGATGTTTATCACTTAATATTATTATTTAGTATATATGAGTATGCATATTCTTTTATTATTTCTTTGAAATATTTTACGCGAATAAATTAGTGTTGAATATTGATTGTAATTATTAAAAGGAAATTATTTCTTTGAAATATGAGTATGCATATCTCGTATTATTTAGATATTTCTAAGGTGTTTAGGTTAGTTTATTTCCATTTTAAATATAATTTTAGTAATTAAATATAATCGGATCTGGTGGGGATTTTTTTTTCTTCTTTAATGTAAGAGCATTGTGCGCAAATATTTAAAAAAAATATATATAATCATTTTAAATATTTACATTATGAATTATCTTTGCCAAAGGTGTTTTGATATTTTTATTCATTCATTAATTTATTTATTTTTATTCATGAATTCTGTTTTAATAAAGTCATTTTAGCGACTTTAAAGTAAAATAATAGCAAAAATATAATATGATAGACACGTCATTACTATTCAACTTCTATTGCTGACTGAAACGATACTTGGTGCCACCTACTTGACTGAAATGACATATATGTTCCATCTACCTGACCGAAACGATATGTGTTGTTTCGGTCTGTTAGATGGCAACCACATGTCATCCAGGTTGATGTCGAGTATCGTTTGGGTCAACGATGAAAGTTGACAATAGCTGGCGTGACAATCACATCACCTTTCCGGTTTTTTACTCTTAAAATCGTCGAAGTGACTTTATCGAGACAAAATTCAAAATTGTATTATTTTATTAAGACAATTTGAAGTTGAGTGACCATTTTGATACAAACATGAAAATTCACTGACCAACTCAACTTTACTCATTTTCACAGTATAACCACTAAACTACAAAATGTAAACATAAGCCATTAAACTTTACGTACTAAAATAATTGCAACTAAACTTCAATCAACGCATGAAAATTACTATTAACAATTCTAAAATAAATAAATTCAAGAATTTGTGACATTTCTAAACAACTTTAAGTTTTCAAAATTTTCGTTTTGATATGATTTAACTGTTATTAGGTTGGTAGGGAGAACGTCAAATTTTAGAGAATAAAAGCTTTAAATTAAGAATTTAGAAAATAAAAAATGTGGTTTCATGATAAATAGTGGGGTAAATTTCATCAATGATGTACAACCTTTTCCCTATTTCACACTTTGGTGTACAACCTTTAATTTGTCTCACTAATATATACGAACTTATAGATGACCTCACACTTTGGTGTATGACCGGTTAAAATGACCGGTCAACGAAAAGTCAACTCGCCACA